>NC_088295.1:76954889-78154889 GCF_032854445.1 Liolophura sinensis
AGAATGGGGCCCCCACTTTCCAGATTGCAGGGTTTTCTATAAAAAGATAAAAAATTTCTATAAAAGATATCTATAAAAGAACTATACTATGATATAAAAAGTCGCATCGATGACATGATTAAATAATTCTGAATTCCAGAAGTATTGCGTGAGTTTCCAGATAGAAAACAAAACAATATCATTTTCATCTGACAATTTTTTTTGGTGCTTTAGAAACCGCGTTAGTGGTCTTTTAAGAGAACCACAACCCATGAGCTTTTGTTGATACACAACCTATGAGCATTGATTACCGCGTTGTTCATCAACGATTACATAATCACCTGAATGTTGATAATATAGCTCTGCAAGGGACGACCGGAACTATCACCGTTTGGAATAAACAATTACAAAACTACAACTATGTCGATCACCAAGCCTTTACACTGATAAGGGACAGTGTTTTGGTGATTGATCTCACGATTATTGACCTGGAACATCCATTCTGGTTGATAGTTGATACGCAAATATCTGTTTTGACCTTGATCATCCACCATTACAGATCTAGAACTCCGATGATTTTGACGTAACACCATAACGTAAGAATAACAAAGGAAGGCCACTATCACCGTGTTGGTCATCTGTGGTGTAATACGTAACCACCACATTGTTGATTTACATGTCTTAGGGTAGGACAGTCATGAAGTCACGTACATGACTATCCAAGAATCCATTGATGACGGCTTGATTTAAAAAAAATGGTTTCTGAGTTATTTATGTAGTTTGAGATTGGTGTTTTGTTCCATACTCAATGCATTTCACATTTATTATAGTGGGAAATAGTAGGTTTGACAGTGGGGAAAAATGCTCTGCTTAGTTTAGAAGAATGATTTATGGGATCAGGAAGTGATTTTCGCTTGTTGCTTTTTTAAGAATCCCCTTTCACTGATAGTTTTTCTTAGAACTGTTTTGATTGCTTTGTTTTTTCTAAAACAAGTATGCGCGGGACATCGTATGTGATGCCTGAAACATAATACATTGCATTATTTTAGCATTGAAAATAAAAGCATGGCATTGACCTAAGGCAAAATTTTAATGTCTTGTCACGTTACCTGCCCGTAGTGACGTTGGCCACATATTTTCACTAAAACTCAACCAAACAAATTACCGGTTGAAGTCCGGGACTGAACTTGCACCTCGTGTTTTATTTTACACTTGAGGATGGAATCATGCATATCCTAACACGAAATATGTTTTATCTTGATTATGAGGTAAATAAAACCACCAGGCGGCATGTTCAACGTGGATAATAACCGGTGGAAATGTTTACTGATATCAAATGTCACATCTATGACGACACGGGCAATCAATTATTTTGTTGCCGGGATGATTCCATTCCTCACAAACTGCACTTTTACAGCAGCCCCTATAATGTCATAAAACCTACACCGAAAACCCTACTCATGGTTTCAGTAGGTGACTTTTCCCCTCTTCAGTTTTTCTCTTTGTATATGAACATTATTGTCGTAAAATTCACTGCATGCAATGAAAAAAACATTTTCATTCCTGAAAGGAACTGTTCTCTTGTTATAACTACGAGATATTTTCAATATATGTCATCAGCACGTGGACAGAAAATGTATGGATTAATTCCCTGTCACAGTTTGCAAGGTCCTTACTATCAATCAGCAACTGACGACACTCCCGCGGCTATGTTTGCAGTTTTATGTTCGATAAAGATCACCTGTTTTTGGGACAGAGCTGTTTCATCCATCAATAATAATTACCGTCATTGTAGAAGTGACAGGTTTAGTTTGGACAGACCGGTTTCCTCCATCAATAATAACTACAGTCATTGTAGAAGTGACAGGTTTAGTTTGGACAGACTGGTTTCCTCCATCAATAATAATTACCGTCATTACAGAAGTGACAGGTTTAGTTGGGACAGACTGGTTTCCTCCACCTATAACAATTTCCGTCATCGGATATGCGAACCAATTTTCACTGTGGCGATAAACAATCAAACCATATTAAGTCATCAGCGAAGAGATCGAAAACCAGTGTGCCTGAGGCACTTTAATTTTGTAACGTTTTTATCACCTTCATTTACAACACATGGATGTGGCTCTATGGTAGTCAACCATTGTGAAACCTACATTTCTTTCCACCAACACATACTGTATATTCGATCGTCGTTAGGAAGATATGAAAGATAAAGATAAGTTTTGAAAACATCACTGGTGTACGTTGCTTCTCATGTCAAAGCCGCATATGAAACGTAAAGTTACTTTCAACTACCCGTAAAAGTGCTTTGTATCCTTCATAAAGGTGTTTGCTATTAGTTTCCATCTTTTGAAGTCGTACCGCCAGCATATAACGCAATAAATATTCGTCATTGCTTGAAATTAATTAATTTCAGTCAATAAGCATGGCACGTACCACATAATCCACGGCCAATCTCACATCAGTAGTTACAGAGAGTAGGCTTACAGAGATATAGGTTTTGTTCCTGTTTGCGCTGTTGGTGTTTCCGACACACTTTAGGCTCGATCCAACCTGGTGAACAAGTACTCGTCCTATTAAGATTGTCTGCCTTATTAATGCTGTCCTCGTACGATGCTAAAAGGGCTTTTTAACAAAGAACCTGGGCTGCCGGGTAGCCAATTCACACACGACTTGTCAGCTCAGTGTTAACCTGTTTATGGCTGGCACCATCAACGACGGCTAACGAAATCCAACAGTTGTCTTCATGTATCTTTGATTACCACCGGGCAATGCCTGCCTACTTACGTCCAGTCCCGACTCTCTTGTAACACTGGTTTACTTGACGCATGAAACAACTTCTCTGAGCTTAATGAAGAATAATAGGGTAAAGATTTCGGCCCAGTTCAACAGGCTGGAGGGAAACCTGTTCAATCAGACCGGAATGCCCCGGAGATGTACAAGATCCTCTCCAGAGTCCCGGAAAGACCAGAGGAAGAACTGCCTTTCACTTATCCTCCCTGCATTCACAATAGGTCTACGACTGGAGCTAAAAGTGAAATCAATCGATGTTAGTGCCATAACAGTGGACAATTTCCCCGATTATCCCCGGTCTGTTCTCATTAAACCTTGGGACATCAGCTAGATTTTAAGCTCAAAGTCAAAACCACTCAACAAATTAACGCTCGGTATATGTCACTCGATACCATTATGTCACTTTGCGCATGAACTGTACATTCCTGCGGATTTTTAATCTATTTTATTTCACTGTAAAATTAATTTACGGCTGATGGAGGTGGAGTTCCTGGTTATAACGCTCCTCCACTGAAATGCAAAATGATGAAATTAAAGACAACTTGTGAATTTCCGAGTAACTGAATGATGTCCACGCAACAAAACCACCGAACAGACAGCACTAAATGTACGAACCCGGTTTCCTCCCACCATATTGCTGGCCGCGTTCGTATAAGTGAAATATTCTTGATTACGGCAAGAATGTTGGTTCACGGCTGTACATACAAATGTCTTTTTCAACGCATTTAGACATTGCTGGCTTCTTCTTTCAGGCTACTATCTTATGTTAAAGCCACATGTATTTGACAAATTGTCATGCAAATTTTCTAATTAAATTAATCTTTACGAATTTTCATTTGGGAATGTTGTTTTACTGTTTGATGGAGTGAATCGTAGCTTGGACACATCGCGTAATATTTAGTCAAGAAAGTTATAGTTTCTCAACGGATAATCGAGTCCTTGCCGTTGACTTGCGTTTTAAACAGTAATATATTATAATTGAAATATTGCATTTAGATTGCTAAGTTGTACCTAGCAGGGCAGGGTTAATTTGATACTACAAGGCAACCACAAATGTGATAAAGCACACGTATCTATCAATATCGATCAAATAACCTGAAGATTTCCCCAATTAATGTTTTATGAGAAGTTTGAAGAACCCACGAATACTAACAATACAATTAAGGCGTCCACAATAAAAGAAAAACTAGAGCAGCCACGATAGTGTTATAGTATAGTATGGTAAATGGCCACACGTAACCGGTGAAATTCGTCCTTTTGTCAATTTACCTGAATTTGGGTTTTGCTCTAACTGTTCATGTAAACACATGAATAGTAGCAGACTATACGCCCCCTAGAACAGAGCGTGAAGACAAGGTAAAATATCAGCAGGTCTGTCACTGGAGTCTTTAATAAAAAGCGTTTTTTTTTATGGCAATATGTGGAATCGACAGCGTGTGCGCGAACTCACTGCATTACTGATAAATCCTGATGTGCTCAAAGATCTCTAAGAGGGGTTTGATCAATGACTTTTACAGGTAAATTATTAATGACATCAGTAGCCGTTGTGGACAGATAGCTGGCGGATGGGCAAATTGCTTTTCGGGACTGGAACTCTGAAAACCGGAAGGGATGGGTTGTTAGTGCTCTAGTCCAGGTTCTACTGTTCAATTACCCCTAAAGCCTTGAGGTTCGAGACAGACACGGGAATAGCTGTTAGGGCAGCTATAGTATAACATCGCCCTGCAAGGAGTGGAGGCGTAGTAATCAATACATTGCTAAACTTGTCATTTATTAGATACAAATATCATTAACATGTGTCCAGCTGTTGGACATTCACTCCATCATTCTGCTGCTGACCCACACCTTTAGATACATTTACAAGTACTGTACTCGCCCCGATCTTGCTGTATGACGACAGGGATAACGTGTTAGTTTGAAATAAATTAACTGGCTGTGAACACAAAGCCCTGAAGATACCACTACACCTTTTGTACATGTTTCCAATGTTTTTTTACTACAATTTTTGATTACTTTTGTTCCTTTGACAAGTTTTTTGGCACATGTCCCAAGTATGATAAGGCAGTCTACTGGGAGCTCCATGTAAGATCACACAATAAAGCGCTGTGGATTGCTTCATGCCATCTAGGGCACGACAACAACAGATCTTTGTGCATCTTTAAATTAACTGCGCGAGAACAACATAGGAAAGAAAGGACCTTAACCAGACGGTCAAAACCCTTTTGACTGTTATGTGATAGGTGTTTATTTAATTGGTGTTTTTCACCAAACTCAAAAATATTTCACTTATACGAGGAAGGATGGGCATTATGGTGGGAGGAAACATTCCCACGTACGACTGGAGCCGGCATGAGCTGGATTTGAACTTACAGCGACCGCATTGGTGAGAGGTTTCTAAGGTATAGTGCCGCGCTGACACGCTGACCACTCCGTGTTATGTGATATATATCATCTAGCAAGGATAAGTCGGAAGTGGGCAAACAACGTCAAAGTGTTTGCCCAGTTCGATAGTGTTATACCAAGCCAACATAAACGATAACATGGAAGTTTGCAACGATTCACACTAGTGAAATTCGACTTCTTGTCAATTTACCTCACTTAGGATTTTATTTTAACTGATTCTTAAATGCTTAAAAAGCATAAACTTTAATACATGCCCCTTAGCACTACAGTTTAAGCCAAATTAGGTAAAAACAAACACATACTGATGGTAGAAGCAATTTATTAGACCCCACCGGTCTAGAAATACTCAAAATGCTGTGTCGTCGTCACGTTTAACAAATATCATGAAAACAGTGCAAGGAACCACGTCTAACTTCTCGCTTTAACCAGACAAGAATTATGCATGCTAATATGCGTTCTACCAAGGCACAGAAAACGAGAACATAGTTAAACCCAAAAGTATGCCATTCATAACAATTTCCAGAAGTTGGAAGGAATTTCGGACATTAACTGAAATGGATATTGTCATTATTTTAGTCTACAGTGTCCAGTATCTGTAACGAATATTGCCAGTATTTCAATCATACGGTATGCAGTAACATAAATGGATATCAGCAATATTTCATTAGAACCGTGTCCATTAACTGTAACGAATAATGCCAGTATTTCACTCATGCTGAGTCCATTAACTAAAATGAACATTTACTATATTTCAGTCACTTCGTGCCCATTAAGTGAAATAGTTATACTGTATCAATAACTTCAATAAATGTCTTAGATCAAATTTAAATGGTCTTTCTTAATTTAAATGTAGGAATGATCAGTCCCGAATATTATGTGACCTCGCAAATTCACAGCGAAATGTATATAATTATGCTGTAAAAGGCGTTGAGTATTCGGTTCTGGGCTCTACGGGCAGGAGGGGCAGGAGCAGGCAGGAGCGGAGGTGTAAAGGCAGACAAAACAAGAACGTGAGCCTACGTTGTCCTGAGTGGTATAGAGGTATCCTGATCCACCCGACGATATTTGTACACAGTCATCTTCATTCCCCAATTGACAATATAGCATTTAATCATCAGTGTAGATGAGAAAGCTCTCCGTTACAGACTAACGTTCCTGGATATTATTAAACTTAGATCTGATTTAAAGATGTTGGAAATATACCCACGAGTCGTTACTCACCAACTAAACAGGCTTTTGACTTGACACCATAACCAAAGCACTTTGCTACGCTTTCATAGCAGCGAACATTGACCCCTGTTAAATATGTGATTTTGCCGCAGGTTGGGGAAGTCAGGATGGATAACTCTGATCCGATGTCAATTTGCATTCTGGAAATCGATGCCTTGAAGGCTTTACGCTGTTAAGTCCAGCCCACAATTGCAGTCGCCTTCGAAAACATTTCTATCTGCAGTTATTTCACACTAACCAGGTGAACTTGTGATAAAGGCATTAGTAACTTGACAAAACCTGTACCGCACGATATCTCAGGAGATGTAATTCTAAAAACATACTAATTTTAGTTCATGATTCTAGATTCTGAAATTCTCTGCGAGCGAAATAAATTGAGGAGAAGTATCTGATGCTTTAAAATACATAATTCCAAGGCAAAGAAGTTACCTGAAGGTACAGAAGCCGACAAAGTTGGCCTAATTTACCAGATACAATTCAGTATTGCTATGAATAGCGACTAGTGCGTCAAATCAACTTAAAATAACCAAATATTCAAGATGCTAAATGGAATTACGCCTAGTTTGAATGCATGTACGGGTACAGTTTTAGTGCATTAGCCAGGCCTGTACTTTGAGTGATAGCACTGCCCTTGTTCATACAACCCACGCCTCCACACCGATGGAGAAGGTGGCTGTGCATGCAATGTGCATAAAGCTGAGAACTGGGTCTATGACAAAGCAAACAAAACATGTATGCACATGTTCTATGTAGTTTATATCCCGGAATACATCTCACCATTTAGAACAAACTAACCAGTTTGCCTTAGCCCTCCCAAACACCTGACATTTACTCCTCGTAGCCAGGAGTGGCGGATATTTCTATATGCTTTTAGTTTTTCGGCGTTACGAAATTACATTATGGGTTTTACTTTCAGACTATCTTCCATGTATTGAATTTTCCTAACCTGAGAAACAATTTTCTTTAAGAACAAACACTCGATGCACCAGACCCAGTATTAGCTCCCTTTCAAGTATTCATTTCCGTGCTGCAGAGTTGCGTTTTCTTTTCTGTTAACGCACCCTTTCTCTTTTGCCAAGTATATTACTAAATCTGTATTGTTTGAATGAGGGTTAAGGTATAAGTGAATTAGCTTATGAACAGATTGTTTTACAAAATGTATAATGGTGCCAGCTGAACTTGGGTTTATATTTCGCAAAAACTTTATAAACCAATTTATCTTGTTACTTAATAGCTAGCAAAATGCAAATGCAACCGTTTTCAGAAATTCGATTTATGTAATTTTGTGAAAGCTAACAGAAGGATTATTAAAATGTCCGATGAAGTTAAATAAAGCGACAAAATATATCATTTAGGCAAATAACATTACCACGTAATCTGAAAATATTCACAATAAAATTATGCATAAATGTTGTTCGAATAAATGTGCTCATGAGAAACACTGGAAATTGGCAGCCATTAAAGAATCTCCGCCTGTTCCGTTGATTTTAGTACCACTTGACCTATAGGCGTTAGTTTACAATACGGGTACCGGGTACCGACATTCGTGAATGTATTTTATCTGGCAATATTACGGATACATACATATGAATCCCAGCTGACAGCTAACTGCAGATATACAACATACTGTGTGTCTTCACGGTTCAATAAGATTGTCAATTTCCCCAGGGGCTAATGATGCGAGTAATTTTGTATCACCCGATATCATATTATTGGATACCATACTGTGTTAAAAGGATTACACAAAATATCACTTGTAGCAAGTGAAGTGAAACCAAATTATAACGTCTCCAGGGAGTGTAAAAACACAAATAAAGGTAGGTTTAGATCATTCCAATTCTCATCAATACTTAATTTCCGGAAACTCATAGTCAGTTGACAGAAATATGATTATGTGTTATATGATACCTTGTACATAAAGATGTGCTAATAGCAGCGGCTTTGTAAAAGTCATGTTTTTGTGAGAATATTCACAATATGCTATAAATTTTATCGGTATGTATCCAAGGTTACACAAGGCAATGATTGACCATTCCTATGAAATATAGTCTTTGTAGAGTATAATGCGTGTTGTTACGCCCGTCAGGAAATGATATTAATATTTGTATGTCGATTGTGATCGAAAAATTGTGATGTTTCGTTGTGAAAACTGTTCTGGTTTACTAATGTGGTGCCTATATCATAGGCCGAGTTCCACTGCCATAGATCAAAACGCTGGCCAAGAACTTGTTATGATTCAGTTCAGGACAGCTGTGCTCGTTTTCACGTCCTAAACAAACTGCTTTACTTTTCTAACTAGGCAAAAATAACCTCCGCACGTTAGGCCATGGACAAGTGCATGCATCGTTTTGAACATCGCTTTTGTATTCCTGTAGCCGGCTTATATTTATCTGGTGGGATTTAAAACCTCTAAAATCGCGGCAAAGTAAATTTTACGCCGCGCTCGAAAATATTTCATATATACGACGGCGGCCCGCCTTATAGCGGGAGTAACAGGGACAACATACCACCATCCGCAGGTTGTTGACAGACTTTCCCACGTACGACCGGAGAGGAAGGCAGCATGAGCCGGACAAGAATTAAGACCGACCGCATTGGTGAGAAGCTTCTGTTCATTCCACTGCGCTGACACACTAACCACAAGGACAAGGAGAACCCTGAACCATATAGAAATTAGTTTGTACAGCTACAAAGGAGGGGTTGAAAAGTGTTATTTATTGATTTGCAACAGTCAATACTGGTACTTCTATCGCCATTAATTTATTTTTTTGATTGTATTGTATTAAAATAAACAAACGGCAAGATGACTATTTCCTCTTTTACTTATCGGACACATTCGCGATATATATTAATACGTATACATCTACCAGAATGGATGGTTGTTCTCCTTCTATCTGCTTTACCAACAAGAACCATCAGAAGATAAGGAATCTCAACGGGCTAATTAATATACTATTATTACATAATGACGTTATTACCTGCACTCACTACGCATTATGTTCTTAAAATGGTGGAGGATGTTGTATTTTACTGAACACCTATTTAGCATACAGCTGTACTGCATGTATATACAATGTGGCAAGCCTCCATTCTACGTTTAAAGGGCAATAACTGTGGAAATAACTGATGCGGTGCAACCCATATAGCACGTGCACATCCTCATATGGTCTCTGTCCAGCTTGTTTAATAAAAATTCAGCCATAATAGTCAAAGGACATGCCTTGACACAAACTCACAATCTGAGAGTCCCTATTCTGTATTAAAGGACAATAACTCTGATAATAATTGATGAGGCGCAACCCATATAGCACATGCACATCCTCACATAATCTCTGTGATACCTATAAAATTCCTATAAAATCCCATCACAGCTGCAGGAGAAGATGCCTTAAGAAGGACTCGCTGCCTACATCCTACGATCAAGGGGCAATAACAATTGACGTGGCACAACCTCACCTCTCCGTCGTACCTACAAAGTTTCATAAATGCCCAGTAAAAACAGTAGGAGGATATACATAGACAAAGTAATGATTACGTACAGATGGACGGACGGGCAGGCCTGATCGCTATATACCTCGCATTATATCCCGGAGCGATGAAAAGGTAAACAAGTACATTTAACCAATGAGCTATCAAAACTATTAATCTTAACCATGCAGCAGTCATGTCCATTAGGGTGAAATGTCGGTCACTGGATTGGAAATGTTTCAGTAGGTACATGTTTATTCTGCACACGGACAAGATCTGAGAGATTTATAGATTAGCAGCAGTATCCCGGTAATCCGTATGCAAATACACAATTATACTGAAAAACCCATTGCAAAGTGATATAAACTTATATTAGGGGGTATCACCTTTGTCTGAGGGGTGAAGTTTATCATGTCAGGATCACGTGTAGTTTGGCCAGGAGTTACCACCAGCATTTCTATGACTAACCGTGTCGTTACCTTTTTGGTCAAAATGTCATGATTTACATTATAGATTATTCCATATATAGGCTAGAAATGCAGCTAACAAAATAGAAGATAAATCTATGTGTCGAAACAGATATCGGTATACCAGCCGTAAACCAATGAACGTTCAGGGTCAATAATCGCAAGGCAAATGTAGTAAACAACTTATAACTCAAAACTACCAAAGAACTCAGAAAGTATATTAAGTGCGAAATTAGGACGGAATCATGTAAAGCAAGGCAGTTAACAGCTTTTACCGATGATGGCAAGACGCCCCGACGGTTCTATGCGTATGAATTTAACCATTATCAAAATGTTGTACCATGCTAGTTTATAAGCTGTTGATAATCAAATTATGTATCTCAGATGCGTTTTTATTGCAATATCGATGGTGGCGATCTAATTCAACATGATGCATATACACCCCTTAACCTAAAAATAAAATAAAAACAACTATTTTCCTATATTAGAAAACTATCCTGGGTGGACGTTTAATTTTTAACCTTTAACCTTTCTATTGCGTTCGATTGACGTCACTTACAACACATTTCGTAACAATCATCATGTACATTTCATTACGTAAGTGTTTGACTGAAGTAAATGTCAGCGTAAACAAACCAGGTGATGTTTGGCCGGAATAACACGATGCAGTATAGGCCAAACTAGGTTCCGCCTATTCGCTGTTTTCCGTTATGCTCTCCTAAGACTATCTAACCTATATATGCCATTTGCATATACCAAGTAATAAACTGATAACATCTTGATCAGAAGATTAGGCGGATGTTTCTGCTGTGTAAACAATGAATGGTATATTGACACATCATGTCTGTAAGAGTAACTGTGAATTAACATCGCCAGGAATTCCAACTGTCGAATTCAAATAGTTTTCACACTGGTGATAGATATATGCTGGAAGATACAGGATTTATCAGGTTCGCTAAGCTGAATATCACATTCTGGATCACCCAGCATAGGGCCATGTAAACTACATAATTAAACCCTGAATAAACTTTTAGAAGGATCTG
Organism: Liolophura sinensis; assembly: GCF_032854445.1. NCBI lineage: Eukaryota > Metazoa > Mollusca > Polyplacophora > Chitonida > Chitonidae > Liolophura > Liolophura sinensis. The sequence goes on from NC_088295.1 coordinate 76,966,273, forward strand.
ATCAATTCGATCAAATAAATTTTGGTACTGACGCGCCCGATCAAATAATAGAACGAACACACAGTAAAGGGCCAAATGACCAAATATCTTTCTATCAGATTTTGTCTGGTCAGCAACCATTATAAGATTGGTCCAAACAACAATACAATTTTGTTTATAATGTTTTCCATGACTCTACCAAAGAAAATGCAATCACATAAAAACCACCTCATGAGTATTAGATGCTTCGACCAAAAGCAATGGTTACTGTCACCCTATTCTGGCGACCATTAAAATGCGACCATGATGAATCTGGTCGTTTTGACCAATCTGATAACAGTTACTTTGACCTTTTTCTGGCGATATAGATATCTGGTCATTTCCACCCTTTAATATTTGGTCGTCCCATTATTTGGCTGACGTGTCTATCAAAATTTGTTTGGCGCAGTTGACAAAATCATTTTGTAACAGTGTAACGAGACTAAGAGGTCGACCACCTTACTCACCACATCATCGGTCTCGTTTACTATTTAAGTCACTTGCCCAGGATTTCTCCAGATCTAAATTTGATCGCCATCAAATTTGATCGCCATCATATCAGTGACAAATTCCTGATTACAGCATACTAAAAGTTTCACTAGACCAGCGCACATGGACATATAATACCCCCAGTGAATTTATCATGGATTTTATTATTTATTTCTTTATTTATTTGATTGGTGTTTTACACCGTATTCAAGATTATGTTTTATTCTATTACACTTCGATTCCATTTTATTACATACAACGCACTGCTTGGCTCTATGCCAAGTGCACATTATCTATCTAGGTCGTTAGATACCCCCCCCCCCCCCCCCCCCATCACGAGACAGAAGCGTTTCACTTCTGGACGGGTCTATTGTAGTTCTATGGGTGGATAGAGGTTGTTGTTTACATTGAATAAAGCAGACGACAAATATAAACAAAGAAACAAAATGGCTATTTTTTCTGTCGGAGCGAACGTTTATTTTAAAGAAGAAAAGTATCAGGTTACAGATAATTTAAAGCCCATAGGGACGTTTGTATGCTGCACTGAGATAATAATGGTTTCACGAAATTTTTTTTTTTACATACAGACCGGATAATTCTTCCTGCGAGTCTTTCTTTCAGCGGCCTCTCCTAAACGTCCCAGTTGACCACAAACCATAGGAGGGCAATGAACCAAAGGGTCACAAAACGATCAGATCCATGATGTCTGATAATTCCCGCGATGCAAAACTTAACCGCCGGTACACGAATCACTTTGTCCGGGCTACGACAGCCACAGTTCTTGCTGATGGCGGGGTTTCTGTGATGGGCGTTATTATCTGTGACTGGCCACCGCATTGAATCCAGTGTACGGAGTTATATTTTACGTAACTGGTACGGCGCACTGAGTGAAACATGTGCACGTGGCTGGTACATTTAACTTTGTACAGATTGCGTCATTACAAATTTAAATTGTGATAGCCATCCATTGTATTTCACAATACAATAAACGCAAATCATATTTATCCTCATGATACCTTCAACATAAATGATAATATATTTATTTGCTTACTTATAATAAGCATAAACACATATCTATGACATTGTTATTGTTTTGTTATTTATCAAAATTTGTTGAGAAATTAATATGGGATTGAAAATGTAAACTGAAGTGTTACATTATTTCAACATTCGTTACCCAGTGTTTATGAATTTGATGCAGAATACAACACAACCGCAAAGCATTTATACAAGTAAACCAAATAAAATTCAGTATCAAACTATTGTTAACCTAATTTTGTGTGTTTCAATTTTTTTTTTCGTACTTAACTCAAACTTTAATTACGTTTAAACAGTTTAGCTCCCCACTTATGTTGTTTCCAGCTCTTTAGCTCGTCAGACAGAGTTTGGGAAAACTTGATCTCCCCGAACTCTCCCTGCCAGCATTGAGCGACCTCCCCGGCTCACTGTCAGTGTGGCCGCTGTTTGACACCGTGCCTGTGTCACCGAAGCCTACCCTGATAACAGCGTCTTAGCTGAAATATGAAGCAACCCTGCAGATGTTTTATTTTATAGTGCTTTATTTTATAGTCGGAATTGTTTTCGAGAAACAAACGTATTCTTTTTATTATTCTATCCTAGTCGTGAAGCACGTCCGTAATATTTAGCATCGCATTTTAACACCCCCTGTAAAACACATCATGGTTTCGTCCAGAATTAGGTCACGCCCCTTTAGAACGTTGGGTTGGACGAAAACAACGTGTCGGGGAAAGTGGGGGCGTTTTTTGCTGTTAATCTATACCGCAATGGCGTTTTTGTTATAATTACGAATACATTTTGCTGCTGCCAAGGTAATAGAATAGAAATAATGTTCGCGTCAGGGTAGTCTAACGGTAGTTTTACATCAAATCGATGTGGAAGAGTTTACAAATTTTAGGTCTCAGGCTTCGCCTTCGAATCAGTATATAATACAGAAATCCCCACGAAGATAATTGTACCAGGGCAGGCTGACAGTCTATGCTGTGTATTTTATTTTTCGGCTTTCCCCTCCGGGTTAATTGGTCTTACTTGTAGGTTAAACGGGTTTTTTGTCCAGTGTTAACCACACTGAAAATGGTACAGATATTGATATATAACATAACCTATATTGGCTTAGAAACTGTTACACAAAGGGGACGTAAGCAGTTTACAGGAAATTGTACTGAATGATCACGTATCACCAGCTGCACATATACTTTTATCTAAGCGTCCCAGGATCCTGTCTCCGCTGAGAAAAGAAAATATGTTATGTTGGCTGAAAACATATGGACGCTTTTTGTCATCAGGTACATGAATTTGACATGGGCTTCACAAGCTCGAATCATAAGGAAAGGCGTAGTGCCGTAATGCTACATACGTAGCTACAGACATTTTGACAATTTCCATGCACCCACCGGGTTCTCCGATCACAAAAAGTCGCCGCGATCCACGAAGGCGAGGACGGTGCTGTCCACGCGCAATTTGCAAATCGCACGCGAATAGTACCATCCTCGTACCGCGGACCTCGGGGCGGGGGAACGAGGACGGTTACTGTTCGCGACCACGTGATCTACGTGCTATAGATCAGTAGTAGCTATACTGGGGCGAACCCCAGAAATTGACGTATGTTTGTCTAGGCCATTCTTAAACCTGGCATTAAACTTGAAATAGACAAACCTTTAGGGGCTGCCAATAAAATGAAATGAACCGTACAGACCACGTGCCCTCGTGTCGCGCCCCTGACACCAGGGCCGCGGGGCAGGATGTCCTCATCCGGCTTCCATGAAATGTGACGCGGTAACTTAAGGTTTCAAATTAAAAACATCAAAATATCATGCATTATAATCGAATCCGTATACCATAGCTATGTTATTCGAGATCACCGTACAGATAATCCTCCCTAAATAAAGGATTTCGTACCCTGGGAAGAAAATGAAGCCGTATCTATTCCAAAGTAAACCATGGAAAATCCTACAAACTTTGACTTAAGTATGTGTCAGGTAAGGCTCGCATAATTTATTTTGTTGTTTACAAATGGAAATACTTGCAGTTTTAAATTTTTAAATTATGTTATTAGTCTGGAACATCAGGAACCTGGCTGTCTAAACTAAATAAATAACTAAACATTTTTTAAAGTAAGGCCTAAAATTGCTGAAATGCTAATATGACACTGGGCATCATGATATCGATTTAAAATTGGTTCGCCCTGTCAAGGAGGATAACCAAGTCCAAACGTGGTGAGTCAAACATCCCAAGTAGCCTCCCTTGATACCTCAAAACTCAGCACTATCTACCGATCGGCTTCCTATCTTGTGTCACTGAATGTGTGCTGTCTTATCCACACTTTCCTATTCTATTTGACGGTAAGATCCAACTTCAACACACAGGTACATGCATATTAATTTTGACTGATAAATATCTAATTACCAGTGGCATCAAATATATTGTAATTAACATTTACCCGGTTTATTCTGCTTAAGCCATGTTGCTAACAGGCGTGTAAGTTGCTACTATTTGAGTATTTTCTTGAAAGATTTACATGATAAAAAAACCTAACTGAGATAAAGTTACGTGTCCGGGTTTCACTGGTTACACGTGACCATTAGCCAGCTATCACAATATCGGCGTTGCTCAAGGTTTTCTGTCAATGGTCTATTCTTTTATGCAACAGAAGTTACAAATTATTGACTTCAATCTTTGACTATGGGCTTCTCGGGCTCAGACAGTTAAGCACTACCTTGCTGTGACCATTAGTCCCTTGACCATCTCGATGGCAAACTCGAATTCAGCTCTCACAGTTTCATCTTCGGCTTTACGCCAGAACCTTCCTCTCCGGCCGTACGTGGGAAGGTCTGTCAGCAACCTGCGGATGGTCGTGGGTTTCCCCCGGGCTCTTCCCGGTTTTCACCCACCATAATGCTGGCCGCCGTCGTATAAGTGAAATATTCTTGAGTACGGCGTAAAACACCAATCAGATAAATAAATAAATAAATAAATAAGTAAATAGATAAAGCCAGAATGTTTATCAGCCATACGGTGATGATAGATGGTTTACTTTGGACATGTTATTATTTAATTTCTATCCAGCGAATTCGTGATATATACCGAAATTGAGACTTGCCAATCATTATGTTTAGGCTAACGAAGTTTGGCCCAAAGAGACAGCCTTGAATTACATCGCCACTTTGGCTATATGAGCAATTGCAATCAAAGCACAACTGAGATACATACTTTATTATCGACAACTTATATTTTAGCATGGTACACGGTTTGAATACTGATATCACTCAGTCGACTAGAATATAACTTGCGTCTTTCCTACATCACCGAAAACTGTTGACTGCTTCTCTCTGTATGATTCCGTATTTTCGTACTTTATATAATTTCTTGGTTCTTTGGTAGTTTGTGTTAAACGTCGTTTTGGGAATTAGCCTTGCTATTATTGACCCGGAACATCCTTATTGATTGAGGCTGGTATACGAATGTCTGTTTTGACGCATAGATTACATACAGTGGACAAGAATGTCAGTTGTCATGGTAAAGCCGCGTACCAAGTTTAAATTTAATACGATGAAACGTTGCGAAAAATTATCAAAATCTGTAAAAGCCAAAAGGTGAACAAAGACAACCATTATGTTGTCCAAAAGGGGCAAAAAGACGGTGAACTCGAACTTGATCTGTGAATTATGGTAATACAATATGTTAAGGTTTTAGTTCAACCATTTGAATAAATATGCGAAAAAATATTTAAAAGGATGGTTCAAATGGTCCATAAGTCTGTCCAGAACTAACAAAAAGGCCAGAAACTCAAATGTGATATGTAACTTGAACCCTTGAAGTTTGATGTTTGAACTAAGCAGGATAACACTGTTGTCCCAAACGTCCATAACACAGTTATATGACGGACTGAAGGATGTCTGACCACCCATATCCTCCTGGGTACCTTTAGGGACTAAAACTGACAAAAAACATTCATCTCGAATATGGTCCATACATATTTAATTTGTACATACATATATACCTACAACTGAAAACAACATACCGTGTTAATCAGTTTCATCAATTTATCACTTTTATACCACCATGGCCTCCATGTTTTCTTTAGTTTTTTTTGCTTTTATTTTGTTTCATTTTCTATTCCATATATTAACTATATTACATGATGAATATATGATCCTATGGATTTAGTATTATCGTTCGCTGGAATGATTATTTGAAAAGCTGCTAAAAAAACGCCAAAAAAAAAATGTATATCTACACATTATATGCCACATCACACAGAATCAGTCCGGGGCTCGGCAGTTTAGAATTTTCTGACTGCGCACTAAAGCAGTCAGAGAGTCAAACGGCCCAAAAACATGTACCGAAGAAACAACCTCATCTCAAATTATCCACAGATATGATTTATCACAGCCAGTTTGAGCTACATACAGGTGACAAAACATATGGATAAAGTGTAATTCCCGATTGGAATATCAATGAATTTATACTATCATCTGATTACAATTCAATGCTTACTACACCATCACTGAGTATTCGTATGACTACCATCCATGTCGTCCCGTGATGAAGTTTAATGCAACCACGACATGAACGTTTGCCTTCACAATTGCCTTCTGTGTTACGGATTAACGACTTATTGAACACTGTCCATAGACTTTTGTTCATTTGGCCAGGACGTGAGAACCACGCATCCGTGTTACAGTCCAGCTAATCATAGCTCATCATCGACGTTCCCGGCACTTCTTGAGATTTGAGAGCTGACCTAAACGATTGTGGCAACACTGAGCGTCCAGATGCGCTATGTGGATGAACAACAAGTTTTTGCACATGATCGTAAAGTATTTCATCGTCACCTAATGAAAATGTTAGAGCCGTTTTGTCCCCTTCCTCTTCCGGAAAAGGGCCCGGAGCAAAGAAAGTGCTCTCCAAGGGTGTTACAATGTTATCCTCTACTGTGACCTGTTCGTCCTGGGGTAATCGTTCAGCCGTTAATGTAAGCATGCCCGGTTTTGTCTTACGATTTCCCACTTTACCTTTACTATTCCCTTTGTCTTTTGAACGATGGTTTTCTGACGTATCTTCGGAGTCCGCGTGGATTTCTACAATGCCGGATGTTCTTTGGCTCACGGGTGGGCTTTGGAAATTATCCATTACAGACTGAGATGGATCTGAAATGCGACTGGCACTGGACTTTCTGCTGACATAGCTGGACGCCTGACTTTGGCGACTGAGGATCTGGCGACGTTTGGAACGTACCATTCTCTCCGTGACCGTGTGGACGTGATAGACATGGGTTTTCCGGATGCCGTTCAGTGATATGGGTGGGCGCCGGACAGAACCATTTCGACTGCTGGTGCTGAGCAAAGCCGATGGTGTCATTGCAAACGATGAGTGCTCTGACAATGTTGAGAGAGATGTGAGATCATGTGCGCTTATCGTACTGGTCGCTTTTTTATCGGAGTTTTCCTTCCTTTTGCATCTGTCTCTAAAAAGAAATTAAAGACAAATGATACATGTGGTTTACGTCTTTAGAATATCATACAAAATATCAAAGCTATGTAATGCATTTATCTTCTTAAATCCGTGCAACGAGTAGTATATTTATTTGATTAGATTAATGGGTATAGTAACTGGGACGAAAACAGTTTACCTGACAAACCACACCTGTGGGCTATCTGAGGGCACCAGACTTCACTGGATTTCTGGTCAAATCAGTGATCATCAGCGAAATTTTACGCACGGGCATCCCTTACCTAGTGAACCAGATAATAACTAAGATGATCACAGCGACGAAGATAAGAGCTCCCACCGCCAGGCCAACACCTATCTCCACAGACCCCTGGGCTGTAAGAGAATATATAATCCTTATCAATCACACTAAAGAAAATTTATAAGGGTTAACTAATTATGCAGTATTACTAGTACAATAGTAGAATGTATTTAACATTATTTCAAAATGTGGATTTATTGTCATAGATTTCATACATAAACTGGTATATGATAACATAATAACTGACGTCATACAGGTTTTACTTGCATAGATGTTTTACGTATGTTATGCAAAAAAAATGTGTGTTTACATAATAAGATTTGCATAACACCATTACTGACAAATATCTGAGAGGTATAGCAATAACTGTTGAGCTGTGTGTTTTTAGTGTGAGATTTGTGGAATCCGATCCTGCAATTCTAGTCGTATGAATATAAGGTAAGCTGCATTTCATATGCCATATTCACACACAGTGTGATTTGTCGTACCCACTCGTAGAATTTTAGTCGCATGAAATTAGGGCAAGCTGCTTTCCACACGCTACGTTCACATAGTGCGATTTATCGAATTCCACAAATCGCATGAAATAGTGCTCGTCCCATTTTCATTCAGCTAATCGAATTATACGAAATCATACGACAATTATATAGATTTATAGGTCATGACAAAAACACGTCACGCATTGTTCTTGTCGGACTCAAAAGTCACAAGAACTTGGCTGTGTACATACGTTCACAGAAATCTCCTCGACTTGTTGACTTGATGTACCCGGCTTGACATGCACACTTGTACGATCCTATGGCGTTCGAACAAACAGTCCTATTCGGGCACACGTACAGGCTGCTGTCGGAACATTCATCCACATCTGTAAACAGAGTATAGATTTGTCCAGTATTTTGAACTTTTCTCTCCTACCACATTTAGGGTGCATGCACTTGTTTTAGTGCAATATAATACAGCGCACAAACACGCCTACAGCAAACATAAGTGCAGAGGGCGTTAAAATCCCCAGAACGCAAATCTTTTGTAATGTTATAAAGAGAAGAACTCGTGAAGAGATAAGCCGTAATATGCGCTAAGATCAAAAATTTTATTCATTGTTGTTTAACGCGAAGGCATTTTCATTTCGCGGAGGAAACAAGTGTGCCCGGAGTAAACCACCCAGCTTTTGGCTATTTACTGACACACAACGTGAAAACGCACAGATAAATCGAGCGGATGAATCTTCAAATTATTTCTCCATGGTTGGGATTCATCACTCGTCGCCATAAAGAATTTCATTCCTAACAACTTTCTGTTTTTGAAACATGGAATAACGTTTAACACATGTTGATATTTAGTATATTTATGTCTGGAATCTAACCAGATAATTTCCTCAGTCTGTCTCACCTATACAAGTCCGATTATTGCTGGCCTCTGACATGAATCCTTGTTTACACTGACACCAGTAAGATCCAATGGTATTCACACACAGCCCACTTTGAGCATTACATACCGCTTTCTTGTCGTCTGCACATTCATCAACATCTGAAAAAAGAAAAGGTTAATCAGTTATTACTCATTAATATAATCAAAGACGTTCAACATAGAAAGTAAAACCAGAGTAGCGACGACAGTTTGATAGCTGGCAAATGGTCACACCTAACCGGTGAAATACGGCCTCTCGTCAATTCAGTCAGGGTTTCATTCTAACTGTTCACGTAAATACTTAAACAGTAGTAAAGTACAAACTCTAGCAGGCTGAGATGGTAATTGCAATATGTTAGATGTCACTGGTCTAGAAATACTCAAGATGCTGTATTGTTATCACATTTAACATTCAATAAAATTGAAAGAATGCAAAGGGGGCAGGCCCACCTGCAGAATCATGACTTTTGCATACACCTTGTCAATTTACCTCATTTAGAGATTTAGAGTTTCTGTATTTCCTTTGCATTTAAACTTGTGTGGTTCATACTGAAAAATCTTGACAGAGCAGATCTGATGCTAATTTTATTAATGAAAACTGGTCTTTGGGAATTTGACTTTGGATTTTGTTTTACCGGTTGACGGCCTGAACTGCGATTAGTATACTTGGCTTACGATTGTCAAGTTGTCACTGTTCTCTGTTGGTAATTAAAATCAATCTGTCAAGTCTCAAACGATGTTGACTCTCCAAAATATCGGAATGCGTAAGGTTTCTGTTGATTGTATTTATGAGTTTTATCGTTTTTATAAGCGAGTAATAGTACATTGAACACAGTATAAACAGAAATATTTGGGGGCGCTATACTCGGGTGAAGCACATGTGTGTGGACGTGCAGTATGTATGGTACAGCTTTTGCTTGTTTTCCAAATTTTAGAGCCTTGGAGTTTCTTAACAAAATGTCGTAAAAGGGTTCAAATTTGCTTCTGTTGAAGCAAATTTAGACTTTCATTTTTTAGACTTTCATTTTTTAGAATATTTGATTTTAAGGTTTTTGTTTCTCTTGCGTTATGGAAATTGGCTGGCTAAGCGATCTAAAGCATGTCCTTGAACAATGATGTCACGTATTGCAATCAATGTCTTGCTGCTTTAACGTTCTGAGAAATTTGCAAATTGCTATGGATTCTTTCAGGCAGAACTGTTGTCTCAGTCGGTAAACCTTAGTTCATTCAAATAATACTGAGTATGTCTCTAACGTAAAATACCAATTACATCAATACACTAGCGGATATGTATATTATCCTATACATTTACTGTCATGTATGGATGAGGGGAAAAGCGTCACATTTGCTTGGTCTTATATATATATATATATATATATATATATATATATATATATATATATATATATATATATATATATATATATATATATATATATATATATATATATATATATATATATATATATATATATATATATATATATATATATATATATATATATATATATATATATATATATATATATATATATATATATATATATATATATATATATATATATATATATATATATATATATATATATATATATATATATATATATATATATATATATATATATATATATATATATATATATATATATATATATATATATATATATATTATTTGCGCCAAATACCTGAACAGGTGATAATGTCTGTATCCACAGATTTCCGCCTGCCTTGGTAGCCACTGGCACAGGTACAATTGTATCGCCGTTGAGAACTGTCTGATATACAATCTGTACCTCTACCACAGACATGCAGATTGGTGAGACAGATGTCGCCAGCTGAAGTACAACCGTGATTGCATAACTGTGAGGAGATCTCATAACTTGTGAACATGTGGTGAGATGTTTTACATATGAATCATACAACACGTCCTTAAACACTACAGTAACGACAAGAAATATCACGCATCCATGATATCAATACAAGGATATTTTCAACTGGTGCAAACCATTTGTGAGGGAGAGCATGACAGGATTTTCAGGTGAAAAATTTTACACTAAATTACAAGCAGGGAAACAATGGGAAACTTTTGCTTGATCTTAATCTGACTTCTGTGCAATGAAATGTCTGTTTTGTGGGAAAATTATTTCAAAATTGTTAAACAAAATATGTCAGTGAGAAAAAGTTTTAGAAGAAGATGGGAGAAAAGGATTACGTTCACAGGCCTCACAAGCAGCAGTTATTGTTTTAGATATCATCTTAACAGAAAGTTGGACAGGTAATAAAATAAGAGACGGCAAATAAATCATGAGGTTCAAGCCCTGAGACCACGTGACCAGACGAACCTGTGCAGACAAGAGCTCCATGAGGATTCAGCCAAGGAACCTGACCGGACGAACAGCGACACTCGAACGATCCATCCGTATTTTCACACTCGGAATCATCGGGACAGTTATGGCCACCTGTCGCACATTCGTTCACATCTGCAAATAGGTGAATGTCCTTAGGTATTTTGCATTACGTGAGACTCGGCTCTACATATCAGTGGTTGAACTGGAGTACAACCACTTGGTCCACATATATACTTGTTACATAGAATGCGTCCTGGAGGCTTATTGCTTTACTTAGGGATTACCTAAGCGATAACGTCAACTTTTCAAATATATAAATGTTTTGCTGACGTGACAAACGGTGGTACATATACGATATTTCTTACCTTGGCAGATATACCGACCCAGAGTTTGGGAGAATATGAGGCCTGCGTAGCCCTGCAGACAAGGACACGCATAGACAGATGCCCTACTCTCGCACCTTGTACCCCTACCACACAAACTCAGACTGGTGGAACATATGTTTGTGCCTGAATCTAAAACAACACAATACAAAATAATATATATAATACAGTGAATGGGGAATGGGGTAAATGTTTCTCGCAGAAAACGTACATCACAAATACCAAACTTTGGGTAAGATGGCTATCAATTAAACATCCTTAGACACTGTGGAGAGGAGTTTAATCAATACATTAACACTTATTTGGTCCTTTAAAAAGTTGTAATTAATGTATGACTGAGATACATATATTTGAGATAGACAAATAGAGCTTACGACTTACTATAAGACAAATCATAAAACTATTTGGATTTGGTTCATGGACATTCTGACATAAATGAAAACTGACGACTACGGATTGGACGGTTGATGAATTTGGAAATCGAAAGCATACGGAACAGTTATAGCCGTAATAGCTGTTTTCTGCAGGCAAGGGACAATACACCACTTAGCAGTAAGAATTGCACGGACAGGGTAAGAAAAAAACTAAAACTTGGCATCGAATTCTGATGGGGTTAAGGACACTGGCTACCTGTACAATGCTGTTCCCCGCTAGGAGCGGTCCAGGGTAGTCTATCATTGGCACACAGACATCGATGACTTCCAGATATATTCTCACAAGTGGCGTTCACACCACACCGGTGAGTTCTTGTTGCACATTCATCTGTATCTGAAACACACGTTGATAAATAAATAAAGAGTGCCTCGTCGTTGTCAGCCAGGAGGGTTTGTCAATGCGCCTAATAGGATGAATTAAAAAAACAACATACACATATATGCTTTATGGCAACTTCACCCAAGGTAACTTGAATTTTGCAGACTCTTCTGCAAACAGATGCTATCCTTCATTTACAGCCAAATGAGAGGATGATTCCAAATATATTATGCCAACTGCTCCTGAGCTTTTTTAATCGACGTAAGAGCGTTTTTTCTCCATCAACACTGAAAATTCATTTACCTTTGCAGCTGAATGTTCCTTGATCAAAGTTCCATTGGCCGTCAGTATATCCAGGCCGACATCGACAGGAAAACGTGCTGGTCGTGGGATTTATCGTCACACATTCTGAGCCGTCAAGACAAGCCGTTGACGAACAAACTGTCGGCAGATACAATAACATCACACTGCCTGTCGACGCATAAAACGTTGTGAACAGGTTAAAATCACGACAAAATATAAGGCAGGTTAATTCAAAAACTGTAAACATGTAGCAACACCAGGAAACGATATACGACAGTCTAAATCAAAAACAGCGGACAGGTTAAAATAACAACAAAAGCCGTGGGACAACCCCGCAATAAGATGTACCACAGGACAAAGATCGAATTGTTTAACAATTGTTAAAATAATGATAAATAATTGGTTACCAATCAAAGGTAGGTAGATAAACCTTGCCACACAATAAACGACAGGCTAATGAACAAACTGTGGGCACGAGAACATTGCCACAGGATATATCACAGGATAATGACCAAACTGTGGGCATGAGAACATTACCACGGAATCTACGAAAGGATAATGAACAAACTCTGGGCACGAGAACATTGCCACAAAATATATGACAGGCTAATGAACAAACTGTGGGCACAAGAACATTGCCAGAAGATGCATGACAGGTTAAATAAACAAACTGTGGGCAGGAGAACATTGCTACAGAATATATGACAGGCTAATGAAAAAACTGTGGGCAGGAGAACACTACCACGGAATCTACGACAGGATAATGAACAAACTGTGGGCATGAGAACATGGCTACAGGATATATGACAGGATAATGAACAAACTCTGGGCACGAGAACATTGCCACGGAATATACCACAGGATAATGACCAAACTGTGGGCAAGAGAACATTGCCAAGGAATATATAACAGGATAATGAAAAAACTGTGGGCACGAGAACATTGTCACACAATAAACGACAGGCTAATGAACAAACTGTGGGCACAAGAACATTGTCACAAGATACATAACAGGTTAAATGAACAAACTGTGGGCAGGAGAACATTGCTACAGAATATATGACAGGCTAATGAAAAAACTGTGGGCAGGAGAACACTACCACGGAATCTACGACAGGATAATGAACAAACTGTGGACACGAGAACATGGCTACAGGATATATGACAGGATAATGAACAAACTCTGGGCACGAGAACATTGTCACACAATAAACGACAGGCTAATGAACAAACTGTGGGCACAAGAACATTGTCACAAGATACATGACAGGTTAAATGAACAAACTGTGGGCAGGAGAACATTGCTACAGGATATATGACAGGCTAATGAAAAAACTATGGACAAAAGAACATTACGACGGAATATACGACAGGATAATGAACAAACTGTGGGCACGAGAACATTGCTACAGGATATATGACAGGAAAATAAACAAGCTGTGGGCAAGAGAACATTGCCACGGAATATACCACAGGATAATGAAAAAACTGTGGGCACGAGAACATTGCCACACGATAAACGACAGGCTAATGAACAAACTGTGGGCAGTAGAACATTACCACGGAATCTACGAAAGGATAATGAACAAACTGTGGGCACAAGAACATTGCCACGGAATATACCACAGGATAATGAACAAACTGTGGTCAGGAAAACATTGCCACACCATAAACGACAGGCTAATGAACAAACTGTGGGCACGAGAACATTGCCGCAGGATATATCACAGGGTAATGAACAAACTGTGGGTACGACAACATTGCCAAAGAATCTACGAAAGGATAATGACCAAACTCTGGGCACGAGAACATTGCCACAAGGTATATGATAGGCTAATGAACAAACTGAGGGCACAAGAACATTGCCACAAGATACATGACAGGCTAATGAACGAACTGTGGGCAGGAGAACATTGCTACAGGATATATCACAGGCTAATGAACAAACTGTGGGCAGGAGAACATTACCACGGAATCTACGACAGGATAATGAACAAACTGTGGACACGAGAACATGGCTACAGGATATACGACAGGATAATGAACAAACTCTGGGCACGAGAACATTGCCACGGAATATACCACAGAAAAATAAACAAACTGTGGGCAAGAGAACATTGCCACAGGATAATGAAAAAACTGTGGGCAGGGCAGCATTGTCACACAATAAACGACAGGGAAATGAACAAACTGTGGGCAGAAGAACATTGCTGCAGGATATATCACGGGATAATGAACAAACTGTGGTCAGGAAAACATTGCCACACGATAAACAACAGGCTAATGAACAAACTGTGGGCACGAAAACATTGCCACAGGATATATCACAGGATAATGGACAAACTGTGGGCACGAGAACATTACTACGGAATCTACGAAAGGATAATGAACAAACTGTGGGTACGAGAACATTGTCACAAGGTATATGATAGGCTAATAAACAAACTGTGAGCAGAAGAACATTGCCACAAGATACATGACAGGTTAAATGAACAAACTGTGGGCAGGAGAACATTGCTACAGGATATACGACAGGATAATGAACAAGCTGTGGACACGAGAACATTGCCACGGAATATACCACAGAAAAATAAACAAGCTGTGGACACGAGAACATTGCCACGAAATATACCACAGGATAATGAAAAAACTGTGGGCAGGAAAACATTGTCACACGATAAACGACAGGCAAATGAACAAACTGTGGGCAGAAGAACATTGCTACAGGATATATCACGGGATAATAAACAAACTGTGGTCAGGAAAACATTGCCACACGATAAACAACAGGCTAATGAACAAACTGTGGGCACGAGAACATTGCCACAGGATATATCACAGGATAATGACCAAACTGTGGGCACGAGAACATTACCAAAGGATATATTATAGGATAATAAACAAACTGTGGGTATGAGAACATTACCACGGAATCTACGACAGGATAATGAACAAACTGTGTGCACGAGAACATTGCCACAAGGTATATGACAGGCTAATGAACAAACTGAGGGCACAAGAACATTGCCACAAGATACATGACAGGCTAATGAACAAACTGTGGGCAGGAGAACATTGCTACAGGATATATCACAGGCTAATGAACAAACTGTGGGCACGAGAACATTGCCACAGGATATATCACAGGATAATGACCAAACTGTGGGCATGAGAACATTACCACGGAATCTACGAAAGGATAATGAACAAACTGTGGACACGAGAACATGGCTACAGGATATACGACAGGATAATAAACAAACTGTGGGCAGGAGAACATTGCCACGGAATATACCACAGGAAAATAAACAAACTGTGGGCAGGAGAACATTGCCACGAAATATACCACAGGATAATGAACAAACTGTGGGCAAGAAAACATTGTCACACGATAAACGACAGGCTAATGAACAAACTGTGGGCACGAGAACATTGCCACAGGTTATATCACAGGCTAATGAACAAACTGTGGGCACGAGAACATTGCCACGGAATATACCACAGGATAATGAACAAACTGTGAGCACGAGAACATTGCCACAAGGTATATGATAGGCTAATGAACAAACTGTGGGCACAAGAACATTGCCACAAGATACATGACAGGTTAAATGAACAAACTCTGGGCACGAGAACATTGCTACAGGATATATGACAGGCTAATGAACAAACGGTGGGCAGGAGAACATTACCACGGAATATACGACAGGATAATGAACAAACTGTGGGCACGAGAACATTGCCACGGAATATACCACAGGATAATGAACAAACTGTGATCAGGAAAACATTGCCACACGATAAACGACAGTCTAATGAACAAACTGTGGGCAGGAAAACATTGCCACACGATAAACGACAGGCTAATGAACAAGCTGTGGGCACGAGAACATGGCCACAAAAAAATACCACACGTTAATGAACAAACTGTGGACACGAGAACATTGCCACAAGATATATGACAGGCTAATGAACAAACTGTGGGCACGAGAACATTGCCACGGAATATACCACAGGATAATGAACAATCTGTGGGCACGAGAACATTGTCACAAGATATATGACAGGCTAATGAACAAATTGTGGGCAGGAGAACATCGCCACAAGATAAATGACAGACTAATGAACAAACTGTGTGCACGAGAACATTGCCACGGAATATTCGACAGGATAATGAGCAAACTGTGGGCAGGAGAACATTGTCACACGATATACAACAGAGTAATGAACAACCTGTGGACAACATTGCGTTGCCTTATGATATAATATAGGCTAATGAACAGGGTGTGGACAACATTGTGTTGCTCTGTGATATAATATAGGCTAATGAACAGCCTGTGGACAACATTGTGTTGCCCTATGATATAATATAGGCTAATGAACAGGGTGTGGACAACATTGCGTTGCCCTATAATATAATATAGGCTAATGAACAGCCTGTGGACAACATTGTGTTGCCTTATGATATAATATAGGCTAATGAACAGGGTGTGGACAACATTGCGTTGCCCTATGATATAATATAGGCTAATGAACAGCCTGTGGACAACATTGTGTTGCCCTATGATATAATATAGGCTAATGAACAGGGTGTGGACAACATTGCGTTGCCCTATGATATAATATAGGCTAATGAACAGCCTGTGGACAACATTGTGTTGCCCTATGATATAATATAGGCTAATGAACAGCCTGTGGACAACATTGTATTGCCCTATGATATAATATGGGCTAATGAACAACCTGAAGACAACATTGCGTTGCCCTATGATATAATATAGGCTAATGAACAGCCTGTGGACAACATTGTGTTGCCCTTTGATATAATATAGGCTAATGAACAACCTGAGGACAACATTGCGTTGCCCTATAATATAAAATCGGCGAATGAACAGCCTGTGGACAACAACGCGTTGCCCTATGATACAATATAGGCTAATGAACAGCCTGTGGACAACATTGCGTTGCCCTATGACATAATATAGGCTAATGAACAGCCTGTGGACAACATTGTGATGCTCTGTGATATAATATAGGCTAATGAACAGCCTGTGGACAACATTGCGTTGCCCTATGACATAATATAGGCTAATGAACAGCCTGTGGACAACATTGCGTTGCCCTATGATATAATATAGGCTAATGAACAGCCTGTGGACAACATTGTGATGCTCTATGATACAGGATAGGCTAATGAACAGTCTTTGGACAACATTGCGTTGCCCTGTGATATAATATAGGCTAATGAACAGGGTGTGGACAACATTGCGTTGCCCTATGATATAATATATGCTAATGAACAAATGGCTAACATACAGATATTGATGAGCAAAGTATAGACAGGTATACATACATGTATAAAACCGGTTGGAGGACAAGTTATACATACATACTGACAAACGCAATGAATGATTGCATGAGCGGCCAAATTATTTAATGACATACCTTTAAACGCTGTTTTTGTTTTGTTTCATGTGTGGTTTTAAGCAAGTTTCGGCAATATTTCGGCTTTAACCAAACAGTTACAAAATAGCACAGATCGGAAAGGACGTTGCGTTTTTGTCCGATGTTTGTCCAAATTATATACTGACACCGAGTGGCCTATCCCATAATATAATTAGAATACTGTGCAAAGAAGTAAGAACTTGAAGTCTAATGTATAGCCCAGGTAGGGACTGAACTGTGTTAACGGGTTATGAGGTGGAGGCTATTCACACACATCAGTCATTCATATTCTATTAGATCAGACAGTATGTAAGCTGCATCAAGGATTTACTTTGGATGTCCAAAAACAGACCTGCACAGTAGCATTTTCTGTGTGCCTGTTCATATGGGGACTATAGGATATGTAACAAATTTGATTGACCTTTTGATTTAACATTTCCTCTTATATAAGCCTTATAAGTTATGGAACTATACGTCGAAACAGACATTCGTATATTAGTCGTCAATCAGTAAGGACGTTCCAGGTCAATAATCGCAAGGCCAATCCCCAAAACGACGTATGATACAAACCACCAAAAAACTAAGAATGTATATAAAACATGAAAACAGTACGGTATCATGCAAAGAGAAGAAGTCAACAGTTTTCAATGATTTCTGCAAAGACGCAAGGTATGTTATAGACGACTGAGTGAAATCAATATTCAAATCGTTTACCATGCTACCATTAAAGTCACATTAACTTACGTCTAGACTGTTTCAAAAGGGAGTCCATTGTTAAAGAGATAACATAATGCTATGTGTATTTTGTGGATAATGATTCAGTCTGCACCAGTATAAGCTTTGCTTCGATGTAGATACTAAAACCTTTGTCACAGATAATGGTCTCAGAGGTAAACCACAGATGATAAATATGTGAGTGGGTGATCTTAGTGATAACAAACAGAGGTGAGGTCACTAAATGCCAAAGGGATTATGATATATACAGCTAACGATTTAATTGTTTTCCAGTCTGCGGTGTAGCGACGGTCAGCCATTGCTTATTCTTCATAAGCGTTTAATGACGAGTGTGTAAGCTAAAAGTCAAACCACTGACATAGATATAAATCGACGCATTCAAAACCAAAGATGTGACATATTCACACTAAAAGTATTAATAACCGCATACAATTAAAAAGTAGTTGAATTCTCTCCCGAATATTCTCAATAGAAAGGCCTTTAGTTTATTTCTTTGTTTGTTTATTTACCAGTATAATATACAAAACATAAGATTCATATATACATACAGAAACATACTGGGGGGGGGGGGGAAATAAAGCTCCATGGAGCTTGCTCTGTCCCATTAACAAACACTTTTTACATAACACAGGCATTTGAACTAGTATATTATTGTGTGTTACACTAAATGGAGAACAGGTGCTGCAGCATATACGATTTCAGTTTAGATTTGAATAAGGAAATTGACTGAATATTGCGCAAGTATGAAGGGAGTTTGTTCCATTCCAGCTACTTTAAGTGAACGATCGGACAGATTACTTTTAAAGGGGGTTCGATACAGATCTAATGGCCGACGGGTTGTGCCATAGTGAGGTACGTCAATGTTTTTAATAATGTACTTATTAAAGCTAGGTGGTAATACTTCGGGGTGATAAAAAAATTTATGCAATATCATATCAGTAGAAAAAATGTTCAATTCAGATAAGGGCAGAATTTCAAGAGTACAAAAAAGGGGCTTTGTGTGTTCTAGGGACCTAGATAGTGCGTTTTTGCAATATTTGCTTTATTAATTTATTTATTTGATTAATGTTCACGACACACTCAAGAATATTTCACTTATACCACGGCGGCAATCATTAGGAAGACCTTTAGTGATAGTATCTAAGAAGCCAGTTCACCTAATAATAGCATGATAGTTTTTCAGATAAACTTTTAGGTCAAGGTCAAGATTTGGGATGGGGAAAAGTAAACCTGACATATAATCTTTGTAATTTTAAGAAAGGCAATGGAACATTCTAAGGTAGAGAAGTATATGTTAACTACTAAAAGGAAGCAAAATTTGAAAAACGATGAATCCTTCTATGATCACGCCGACTACATGTGCTGAGACGGATGGGGTCGGCTTAATCTGTGCAACTACATCGGTGTTAGTAATGTGTATAGCTTCCGAGTCGTGAACAAATAGAGAGAAGACAAATTATTGCAAAAAGAGACAGAAAACAGAATTATCTCAACGAAGGGCAGACAGAACAGTGGTATCTATGGATATAAAGACGTCAGTAGCAAGACTCAAGCATGTCAAAAGGGCGTTTTTTGATCTGGGGTCACTTTTGCCAAACATCATAAGCTGGATTTCATGTAGCGTTTTTCGTGAAAGACATCCTCTGTGTTATAGTGCAGTAAGGCGGCGTCGTTTACGAGAGAAGTTACGAAAAATTGACGTACGAAGTTTTGTGAAAGTGGGCCCAGTGCTATGTGAGATTGAACGTCGATGTCTAATGATAATACACTTTAAGCTCTGTTGTAAAGCGCGTCTTTGAAATAGGTGTTTTCATTTACAAGACACCAAGATATGAACGAAGTACAAAGGAAAAACAAAATGATACATAACAGAAAAGAGCTGTTACTAAAATTATGTAGGTTTCAATTACTGTTTTGCTGACTTACCTGTCTGGCCATTGACATATGATATATTTACAGAAATCCGTGCCAGTAATATTATCCACACCAGTGACCAGGCCGCCATTTTTGTGCTCAAGTCACCAACATGCCAGTATATTCCATGTACAAGATACGTAGTTCTCACACAGACGTCACGAATATATTCAAAATTTATTTAACTCATTTTGTACTTGCTAGTCATTGACACAATTAACAGAGGTGGTTTTATTCAGGTCGGGTTGGGAAGTGAAAGACATGTTTTCCTGTGAAGGCATTATCTCAAAATACCTTCGTTCTTCAACTGAGGTCGTTTGACGACCCTATACCAGTGCCAATTCGCCGTGTTCAATGCTTCGAACACTTGACTCAACCAAGCCTTCGCTTCGGTCTGGGAAAGTAACTAAAGCGTGCTTATGGTAATTCCGTCACACATGACTGATTTGGAAAGGCCGTTTTGTACATTTATTTATAGTAGTGTTGCCTTTTATAAATGGTATCAAGTTCTTTGATTGAACAAAACAGTCAATCTTGTCCTACATAGCTGATTCTGGTAGAATCATGCACATATTACATATTACAGTGTTCAATAGCACCCATAGACCTATTCTTTTCTTCGCCTGTATAAATGCATTGCAAAAACCAAACATATAAACGCTCTCCGATTTGGGATTCATTGCCGAGCGGTGTTACTGTAGTGCAGTTTGGTGAATGGATATATGCTAAGCTGTGGACCAAAAGTCCTCACCTAACTCAAGTGGGACAATACATATTTTGGAATGGGACATCAGTCTGTCTGTTAAACGTTTCTTCCTAAATATTATGCACCTGCACTCTATTTGAAATGATAACGTTCACAAATTTATTTATTTATTTATTTATTTATTTATTTATTTATTTATTAATTTATTTATTTATTTATTTATTTATTTATTTATTTATTTATTTATTTATTTAGTTGATTGGTGTTTAACGCCGTACTCAAGAATATTTCACTATCACTAGTAGCTTCATCGTTATATGGTCAAACAACACAAGGTATAATTATATTGGCTTGGATTTATTTGATTAATTTTATTACGCCACACTGAATATTTCACTTATACGACAATGGCCAGCAATATGGTCTTAGAAAAGGTACGACCATCGGCAGGTTGCTGAAAGATATTCACACGTACCAGGGAGGAAGCCATGGCCGCCTCACCTGGACTTGAACTCATAGACCTGGTCTTCGCCTGTATTTATGCATTGCAAAAACTAAAAAACATTGGGCTAAAATGCTAACCAGATATACTATAATTATAAATAGTAAAAAGTCTTCGACTCATTAATACTAAAATACTGTCAAATACCGTGCGATGTAGTACTTCTATAGTAAACATCTGAAGTCGTTCTCGTGAATGCCCCGTTTCACGTATTTCTACCGAATCCCCGTCAGTGATTTTCACTACATATACTTGCTCTATATGCCTTCTACAGCTATCCGGAGTTGGTAGATTTCATTTGTGTTTCAAATTTCTCAATCAATGATTAGTATACCAGCCACCTGATTTCATAAAAATACTTTCAAGGTTGCAAATCGCTCCCTTTGACAACACTTGACTCCCTTTAACAAATAATAGCATTTTCTTTGGAAACCACTTTGCCACTTTCTATCGAATGGGGCCGAATTGTCGTCGTTTATACCATAAAGCACAGCGAGGTGTTATCTTCTTGTGATATTTCCAGGAAATGTATATTGACCATGTTAATTATCGAAATTAGCTATGATTTATCGTTGGACTTTATTCAGCTCACAAACTTTAATCTTTTCATTATGTCCTAGGGGATCAATGCCCATGAAAACGACAACTTCGTCTCATTGATCTTCGGTATACTATTTGCCATAGTTACGTGTGAGCACGTTGGGGCTTAACAAAAATGACAAACAAGAACACTCTCATCACTCAAGGAATAAGAATTAACGCTTTGCGGCCCCTTTTTTCTCCCAGATATGATGAGGCTTGGGGCTCTTTTTGGTTGTCACCAAATGGTTGTAGTTATTAGGCTTTCATTCAACCTTTAAGGTACTGAGGTATAGGATTCCAGGAATGAATGAGAAACTGTCTCTACATTGACTTGAACATTGTCAGTTAAAATATAACTCTTGCCCGTGGTGTCTAATCGAGAGTGATTATGCCAGCGTTCGTCAACGAACATAAAGCGCGAAATCACAAAATTGATCTGATCTTTATGGAAACCGCCCAGAGATTGCCTCTCGAATACAGTCTTCAAACATCTTTGTACAAAATGGGAATGTAGTGGACATATAAAGCGTATTGCCATGTGAATGACCATGAAGTATTGGCCAGACCGCCTGACATTTCTTTGACATCTTGGGTGGTTTAGTAAAGAGGGATTTGTGTGAGCTAAAACGTAGTATTCTACACCAAGTTTAAATTCTGTTTGGCCGTCGATTCTAAAGAATGTTCACATTAAAGCCAGTGTAGACGATTCTATACCGTTCAATTGCTTTGATCATGGTTACCGCTAGAAAGACAAGGTAATGGTCGTCATGCAAAGCTTTATATTTTGAAACCAGAAGGATAATATAACATTTGAAAATATACGATATTCTCACCTTACTCTGATTCTTGTCTTTCAAGAAGTTTGTTTTTGTGAGTTAGCGCCGATAAACTTTAAAAAGGTTTTGCTGAACTTCATAATTTTGATCGACTTTAGCCCAGTGACTGATCGAATGTACTCTCTAACTGTGAATGAATTTATTGTAGAAGCGTTATACGCATGGTTATTCACTTTAGCACATGTTTTAGCGCGTATGCGCAGTTTGCAAGATTTTCATTCCACGTACAATAATACAACGGATTTAATTCGTGTAGCTTATCTCCATCACGTATATTGGTAAAAAATATTACAAGTAAAAAAAATGTATATAATGCTTGGGCTACTTTGTGACTTTTATGGGCTTCTAAGCATTTTCATTTTTTTGGAATAATACAAACGCTCAAGTTAGCAAATTGATAGCAATTATACGTATGTATAGTAATTAGTTCAGTTCCTTGTGATTTATCGGTTTTTGCATTAAGTATGCAGTAGAGTCCGTTCTAGTAATGCTACCTTTATATAAGGCTAACGATAAATAGATGTTGTTTATGGACACAGACCCCCATTACAACTTCCGTTTTTCGGTAGGGACGATTGTAGTTCTGTGAATTTTAGGGTATAAAGTCTTTTTTTGCTCCCAGGAGCCATTTTTTGTGCACAGGTGCATGCTTGGTATTAAAATGATGGAAACTGTCTAAACTTTGAGGAGGTATGAGCTTTATTGATGAAAGTTTGAAATTCTGGGCGAGAGGACACAAGGTGTGAGGTAGTGATGAGGCTGCGAGTGACGTCCCCTTGGCGTTGCTAGGCACGCCTCCCAGCTGCCGGCATGGAAAGGTCCAGATTTTGACGGTCAACCTATGTCAAGATTTTTATGGCTTGTTTCTCACAGGCTGGGCCAGGTATGCACCAAAGCTTATTGGCCACGGAATGTTTGGGACTGAGCTACAGTGCTAGACGTTAACATTGTCGCTTATGGAAAATTAATGGGGGTCCGAGGCCTGTTTATGGGTCACCGTGTATAGCATTGTACAGAACAATACTATTATATATCACAGTTTGTTGATGTCCACGTTATAACACTCTGAAGCATTGATAAACAGGAATCTCTTTATGCTCCTCTTGCTCTCTAAAATTTGTAACCACAACGATGTAAGCTTTTGGTATGCCATATTGTAGATTTCCTGTATGAACCACATACATAAATATTTTCTTGGCAAGCAAATAACGGTTTATAACAGACTGTCTCTATCTGGGACAACTTAAAAGCTAGATACGGCGAACAGCGCTTGTCCTAAATACCAGTAAATAAGCCAAATTAATTCAAGTCACGAAATAAGCAGATTTTAATAGATTGATACAATTAAACAATGTTAGTAGATGGGAAATGTTTTCTTGGAAAATCCAAGTCACTTGCCTTTGGTAACTTCGAAGATAATTTTGGTTTGATCTCTGAGATGAAAAACCATACAGAAATATGTGCTAAACTGGTCAGCCAGATGTGGGTCCTAGGTCATTGCGCCGCGTTGGCACACTAATAAGCAATACGCTCTGCGTCAACGAATGCATGATTATGGTGGACAATCTTCCAGCCATATTGTGGCGACTCTGAGCGTAACCTGTATATCCTAGCTCAGGAGTAAAAAACAAGCCGGCACATTGACTAATATCCTGTATATGCGAACCCATGAGTGAACAGTGCATACTGACTGTAAGCCTGTATACCTTTTCCCAGGGAGAAAACAGTACATACTGACTGTAATTTTGTATACCTTTATGCATGGATTGAACAGTACATAATGACTGTAATCCTGTTTATCTTTATCATGGAGTAAACAGTATATACTCACCTTGATCCTCTAAAGTAAACAATATATACTGACTGTAATCTTGTATACCTTTGCTGATTGTAATGCTGTATACCTTTGTCCTGGTGTAAACATTACACACTGACTGTAATCCTGTATAGGCACAGGAGTAAGCAGTACACACTGGCTGTGAACTTGTATATATGGACGCAGGAGTAAAAAGTACACATGTCTATGACCCTGTATACATGGACGTAGGAGTAAAATGTACACACTGACTGTGGCCCTGTATACATGGACGTAGGAGTAAAATGTACACACTGACTGTGGCCCCACTTCTTGTTTAAATTGTCCTTTTTTGTATTTTATATATTTATTTGTCAGTGTATTTATTTATTGAACTTTTGCGCCAAGCTCAAGAATTCATGACCAACATTCATGTTGACAGGAGCCGGGAAAAGCCTGGGTGATGATGGGAGATCTTATCACGTACGACCGGATAGGAAGCCTGCATCAGCTGGGTTTTATACCCAGACTCCTGGTTTCAGTTTCATAAAGATGTCGTACATGTACGATGATCGCACATTTAGGACAATGGTACGGCAACAGTGACATATAAAATATCGTACGACAAATGTACGATGAAAAAATGTCGTACGCCGCTTTGTGAAACTGGGCCTTGATTATTGTGCTGTGTTGGCATGCTAACCACTTGACCACAGAAGCCCCCTTTTTGGTGTAATAACTCATTTCCATGTGTTGTGATCATTAGAGATCAAGTTGTAACTTATAACTTCAAACTACAATTAGTTTACCTATTCTAGTTCAAAGTTAACAGCATGTTGTGATTCACGTTGGACCTGGTTTATCTCCTTACACGTATATCAGATTCATTCTCCATTTGATCAGATCTTATTAAACAGATGACAGTTATGATGAATTCAGATTATATAGAGAAGAATGGAATTACCAATATGTGTTCCTTTAACCAGTCAACTCTACACATTGCGGGATCTCAGTGTATCAGTATCTAATATACGTAAAACAACCAAAACAGTTTAGTGTCGGGACATTCCCCGAACTATCCAAAATCATCGCTCATGTCTCTAATCTATGGTACATTTAGCAGCGTTACGGCCCAGGAGCCTCTCACCAATACAGTCCCTGTGAGTTCAAGTCCAACTCATCCTGGCTTCCTTTCCAGCCGTAAGTGGGAAGGTCTGGCACCAACCTTCAGATGGTCGTGGGTTTCTACAACCTTACATAGATTATTTTTTCGCAGATGATACAATTCTAAGCTCCAGAAAACACTTTAAAAAATAGAAATAAAATGAAGAATGAACTTTAAAAATTTGTGGGTGTTGTTCCATGTAAGCAGTCTTTCATTAAATGCTGAACAAAAAATGTCAATCGATCTTTGAAAATGGATCCGAAATTTAAATTTCTCGGTATATAATGCTCAGTTGTATAAGGCAATGAACAAAAAAAAAGTTTTATAAATACAATGGTAAATACAAACACTTGTAAAAAATTTTATCTTATAAAAAATTTTGTCTTGTAAACAATTATAAAGTCAAAGCGCTAACGCAAATTGTTTACAAAGGGCTAATACTGATGTATCTCACCCTTTAAGATTTCATGAAGATGAAGAACATTATCCACAACTTTTGCATCACTACAAATAATAATATGGCTGATGTCTCCTTTGTTAATCTTGTATTGACGTTTCTGATGCCAGATGGTTCACTGAGCTTATAACAAGATGTGTTATATGCATCAGTCAGTCATAATGGGTTACATATTATTACATGTCATCAGTTCAGATTGGTCTGTTTATTCCTCATATCTACTTGGATTCTGAGATTAAAACATACATAGTATAAACCATGTATAAACACCTGATCTCTGCTGGTTCTTTGTTGGTGTAACATATAAGATAAAAACTCTTTCCTGGGTGCCTTTGTAACCCTGTGGGTAGAATGAATGTTATTTTGCCTTAGTTCCCTAGGGCTCTGCCCGGTTTCCTCCACCAAAATGCTGGCCACCGTCGTATAAGTGAAATATTCTTGAGTGCGGCGTAAAACACCAATTAAATAAATAAATAAATTTTGCCTTAGCTTTCCTATGCAAATCCTGTATGGCAGCATACTTGGTCATCTTCCCTCAAGCCTCTTGTTAGTTGTATACCTTCCCCTCAGAAGAGCTGTCTGGATTATCCCGTTTTAGGTTAGCCCATATGTAACCTATATTTGAAATCTCAAGTCATAGTAAAGCTCGACCAGTATTCTTTGTCTTCCCCTTGCCTACAGATAAAATATATCACGCCAACCGCTCACCTGATTATTTTAGGAGCTTTTTTACAAGTCTGTTGGAGACGCTTATCCAAGGAAACGTCAATTAATGTCTTTGTATACTCCAGGAGGGGCATCTGCAAGCAAACTTCTAAGATAAAACAATAAAAGATATAACAACAGATGTGTTGAGTTTAAAACTTTATTCTTTGCCATATGTTGTTGCACACACAGAGCAGATAAACCAACTGTGACAGAAATACAAACCTGATATGAGTATTAAATATTTCTTAATTTATGAAATATGACCTGGGTACAAATATTTTGAAAACAGATTTAAACACTGACCGCCAGACAATATGCATCCCACAAACGAAGTGAACAATGTCAAAATACATTCTAGCACAGTTTGTTAAAAAAGTCTATAGTAGTTTTATTCAGCTTTTATATAAATGAGACTCGGGCCAAAGAGACAAACTGGTACAAGTAATGCTGTCAAAACTTTTATCTTGTCGGTGGTATAACCATAACAAGGAGTCATATCAAAATATGTGATATCTTTATTAAAGCAAGAAATAACTGTGTATAAAGAGATAATCGGGAGAAAATACACTGTGAGCCTGTGGGCCTACTTATTCTTACATCTCAATAACTTTCGACAAAAGAATATTGTGGACTTCCGCACTTCGAAGAAAGGTTATTATACATTGTACCACCGTTAATTCAAGGAAAAAAGGATTTTGTAAAGTGGAATATTACATTCAAATTTTCTCATTTAGGATTAAGAGAGGTTTCGGATATTCTCATAACAGAAAAAAACATTGCTCAGTGACGTAATACATAGTAAGACATGTGGCCCATTCTTTGTTCAGTGACGTAATACATAGTAACACAGGTGGCGCATTCTTTACCCTGCTCTCAGATGACTTCATGTTCTTGCCCCAACTGGCTTAATTTGTCTTGAGCCCTACAATTTATTTATTTATTTGATTGGTGTTTTACGCCGTACTCAAGAATATTTCACTTATATGACGGCGGCCAGCATTATGGTGGGAGGAGACCGGGCAGAGCCCGGGGGAAACCCACGACCATCCGCAGGTTGCTGGCAGACCTTCCCACGTACAGCCGGAGAGGAAGCCAGGATGAGCTGGACTCACAGCGACCGCATTGGTGAGAGACTCCTGGGTCATTACGCTGACCTAGCGCGCTAACCGACTGAGCCACGGAGGTCCCCTTGAGCCCTACAAAGTGTTATTGGACTGATGTATTTATGAATGAATAAAACAATACCAGAAGGTACACGTGTACTAGATGAATTAACCACAGTATAGGCCACACATCCCGTCACATCCAGCGCTTATGGTGGGAGCCTACTGATGCAAGTCCACCGCTGAGGATACATTTGGAAGGTTATTAGAGAACATTTCCAGCTACGTTATACCGTGAACAACTGTCACATCACCGGCTTGTGTTGTCTTTATCAGTATTTTGAAATTTTGTATACAACACATATCATATGGAGTACATAATGAACCTTATCTTTCAAGTAAGAGATGGCAATTTCGGAATTCATTCCATGAAGTTTTGTTTATGGGCCACAGCAGTGACCTTTCGGTATAGTTAGTCTGTGCTGTCGCTTTGCCAGTAAACATAATAAATCAATTGTCCAGTTCCAATGCTGGCTCCATATCACACAACGTAATTACTAGATTGGTCTTTACATCTTGTAGTCTGCGTTATAGGAGACCGTATTCAGAGCGGTGGCTCGTGTACTACTAACTGCCCCAGGTCCGTATGTCGACTCTTGTTGTCTCCGGGCCGCACACTTTGGACAGAACATCTTAAGGAACATTTTCCGAAATCGCCTTCCGCTGAGGAAATAGAGGAAAAAATTTACGGCATGGTTACAGTCACTGAGAAACAAAATGATTCTCTCAACCAAAATTTTCTCCGCCCATGCATCGTTTGAGTTTGGATTCCAGTTTCCGGTGTGCATGAAGAATATGCCGTTGGGCATGGTTAGGACAAGGAAAATGACAGACACGGTGACTAACATGACTGTAATCTGATTCTGCTGTTTTCGCTTCTCATCCATCTGATCTTTGTTCTGGGTCAGTTTCTTCTGTACCCTCACTGACATCCAAGTTCCTAGCACTATTAGACAATTGAAAATTATTAACAACAGGCATGGAGCCAGGGCATAACACACAGCATCCAGCCAGTATAACACATTAACCACTACATCCTTGTATTCATCCATCGGCTCACAGGTGAAGAAAGTAACTTCATCATAGTCCTCCTCAAACGTAAAAAGGTAGAAACAGTTGACGCCCATAAATGCCACCAGTAAGGAGATGTAAACAATATATGCCTTCGATTTCGTGCTTATTTCTGCTACCTTGAACGGAAACCAGATTGCGAGAAGTCGTTCTGCGGTCATGACAACAACCAACCAGTTAGCAACCATCACGGACGCGTTGCCCAGGAAAAGCAGTACTCGGCACCCACCACTGCCTATCCCGATGTCGTACTTGGTCACCTGTTGAAAAACCAACTTGATGACCAACGAGCAAGAATCCATGACGGCCAGGAATGCCACATACAGGGACGATGACGTCTGAGGCCGCATGCGAAGTATGGTAACCATGGACAGACTGTTGCCAATGAGCCCAACAATTGTCAGAGTCCATAAGTAAGTCGTATCTAACCAGTAAGCAGCCATGTAAAGAGGTAGATACCGGATGATGTTCCCATCGATAACTTCTCCTTGAGGCAGTGTTGTTTCGGTTGTCGTATTCATGGTAGTGTTCTCCATGGCGAGTGTGATGTTTTCCATCTCTGTCATATTATCAGTCACTGTCAACAATCCAATGCAAATATCAAACCAATGAGGATATCAGGGTGTCATCAACGATTAGCGAATGTAGCCGCAAGTCTACGTGAAAAGCTTGCAGCTGGTAAACCCACACGGTGTACACCTTGTTGCCGATTCAAATGGTAACAGAGATTCTGAAATCGAAAAACATTTTAATATAATTATGAATGTAAATTTATAAATCATGACATTAGAAATATAGATATATAACTAAACGGGAAATATCCTGACTGCTGAAGTCTCACATCTCGGTGCATGTTGCTTACCTGAAAACAGTAGTTAACTACATGGTAAAATGACTTACTTTATTATTTTTTTTTGAATGGAGTCTCACTCATATGAGCGTAGCATTATTGTGGGAGGCAGCCGATCTGAGCCTGGGGGAATCCAACATCTGCGGGTTGCTGGTACATGACAGGAGTCAGTGCGTAAGGCTAGCACCCTAATCACTGGGTCATGGTGGCCGTCTAACCTGCTTTAACGTGAATGTTGAATATTGCGCAAAATAAAGATAAAGACAGATGCAAAATCTTGTTTGTAAATTGAGAGGGTTAAAACGACATGCATATCCAAATGTATAAGTGTACAAAATCCTCATAGTATTATTGTCGTCAGATCATTTCTGCTTTAAAGGTCATCCAGATTGTGCGAAGACATTGTTTGACGAGAGCCACTGCAATGCTCGAAAACCACTTCGCCAATCAACGTGAGATAATCTTTGTTGCATTTATTTTAACCCACTAACAGTTTTATTGGCTTTTCTTGCAGAAATACGATTTGTCTTCGTTAAAGACGGTTGGAATTATTATTAATAATTCCGTCCCTGCCTTACCACTTCGACAAAAGAGCCACAATCAAAGACATGCATAGCATAAAGAAAATCCACCTGTCTTTAATTAGATTGTGATCAAAATTATATGCGGAGAAAACCAAGCAAAGCGTATCAATTACCTAGTAAACATCCAGCAGTTTGCCCAAGTCGAACAAATGAGAGCTGGATTTGAACTCGCAACTCGATTTGTTACCTGGCAAATGGGCTGATCATGGGCGCGATGACCCAGGAGCCTCTCACCAATGCGGTAAGTGTGAGATCAATTCCAGCTCATGTTGGCTTCCTCTCCTGCCGTAAGTCGGTAGGTCTGTCAGCAAGTTGCGGATGGTCGTGGCTTTCCCCACGGGCTCTGCCCTCGATAATGCTGACCGTCGTGGCATAAGTGAAATATTCTTGAGTACAGCGTGAAACACCAATCAAATAAATTAATAAATAACCCCCTCCTCGTACCCTCCACGTCTGCATCACGCCGCCTTAGCTCTACATCAAACAAAGCATTAACCGTCAATATTCGCTGGTGAAGTTTACACTGCTTGCACGTGTGATCATTTACCACTGTTTCATTTGTAATTAATATTTTAGGTCGTTTTGACCCTTTATAAAACTAGTCAACAGGAACTGATGTGATAATTAAAGACAGAAGTTTATAACTAAGTTTCCAGGAATCTAGATAACAATTGCTTTTAGATTCCTACGCTAGAGAAGGTGCCGCTTATGGTGTTTCCAAAAAAAAAGATACATTGTTTTCGAAAAGACCCGTCACTGAAGGTTCTAAAGGTCCCATAACTTTGAAACGAACAAAGTTTGGTGTGCTAAGATTGATGATAATGAATGATTGACAGGGTACACAAAAAAGTTCAAACAGCAGCAGAAACACACGGTTTTGTGCTGTTACACCGCGGTTCTTCTATACTACATAATTGTTTAATAAGCACTTACACACAGAAACGTGTGACATATAGCACAGGAAAAAATTCCCGCCTTTAATGCCCATTTGTTTACCTTAATTGTATGGCAACCTCAGCACATGATGCATAAGACATCGATAAAAACAGACATTTGTTTGTTTGTCGTTTAAGAAGAAACTATATATATATGGTCGTTGTAAACAAAAACTGATTAACACGAGATTTGCTTTTTGTTAAAAGTCATGTATAGCATTAATATGTGAGACACGACATTGTTAATGGAAAGATCCTATGCTGACATCTCTACTATGACCATTCCATGGCTGAAGTATACTGTCGACGTTGCCTTGGCAATTTCCACTAACATTTAATGTGTTTAGCAAACCTGTTTTACACAATTATATCATGTCAAAAGCATCAGTCACCAATAACACGACAAAGCATCAATTCGCGGACATAAATACAATGTTTATGTTCATTTCACGACGGAAGCAGGTCGCGTGTTCAAATCAAGCTGTGGCTTTTTCACGATCGGCACTAAGCCCGGGGGTTTACCCGTCATAGGTCTACTCCGGCTTTACCCACACACCTGACCGAAGTAATATAGTTACCTATCACTGTCGGCTTCCTCTCCGGCCGTAAGTCACCAATATTCGTAATTCGCTGACATGTCACAAAAACTTTGCACGGGTCTTATAGTTTGATAATAATGGTGTTCCGTACGAAATGTTTACATAGCTCCTAAAAGCCTCTGAAAGACGCCACTCTGATAAAGGTAATTCCGGGAAAAAGTCGGTTTGTTACCTGAATACGGAATAGCGGAATGCTTCTTTCAATCAAGTAATGGGATAGGGCGCAACATTACAAATATTATCAGTGTAAATAAGAAGCTGAATATATATTGTTAAAACTCGTAGTGTGACTTCTTGAGACTGTTGTCATGTATTTGAAATATTCTTGATCACGACATGAAAACATAAAAACGAAATAAAAAAAAGTACAATTATTTAACTTTGCACACAGAACTCAGAATCTAAAGCGCATGAACGCGCATAAACCGCATAAAACTGAAGATGAACTCACCTTATGAGGGCCTGAAACATTCACTTTCACCCTCTGTGGTACATCGTTTTATATGTCGGGTTGGAGTCAACAACTTCCATTATGGGCGTCACACATCACCATAGTGACATCCAATAGGAAACAAATGTTGCCCTAGTTGTCGACCCCTTCAGCGCCTAGCATGTACTCTTCTGAGATAAGGATTGACCAACAAGAAATCAATAGGGAAAAACACCTTTACCTGTGAAGTCAAAAGTAATGATAGCTGGTGTATTCATAGAGGCTCTGCGCGTACCGAATGCCTCTGTCCTTCGTTACCAACATTGTGATGATTCCATATACAGATGGTATAAATCATCCGGACTCACTTCCCTGTCACACATGCAGCTGTCACACTCAGCACTGCACTTCAGTTAAGGTCGTTTCATATCAATCGCATTATTTTGGTTGCTGTTTTCTCGGTTGGAACCCAGTTGTTATGATGTTTCATCACACATACTGTGTTTTATTTACACTCATTGAATTTAACATTGTTGTTATCCAAAGAGGACATTTATAGCTAAAATATTTCCAAATGACCCACTGCCTTTTGACAAAAAAACTGTTTACTTATTTGATTGGAGATTACAGCAGCATTTCATTGGAGTACTCAGCAGCATTTCTTACGGCGGTGAAAGGCAAAATGGCCGATTGGTATTTCTCAATCAGTTCTTGGTTGTAACTAGTGCGGAAAGGGTTCAGGGCTCCAGATGTGTTCTGTACCGTTGTGAATACGGCATTTAAAACCTGCGCATCTGCCGATCGTAGATCGTCTGAAACACCATAATAAAGTCATCAGTCTGAAACACCATAATAAAGTCATCAGTCTGAAACAACATAATAAAGTCATCAGTCTGAAACACCATAATAAAGTCATTAGCATTTGGCATATCTCTTTGTGTTAAGCTCCAAGATCTGAGGACTCGTGATCAAGGATTTACCCCATCCTCTCGTTTAGACGCTGGATTCGTTGCACATAAAATGAAATGGAATATTTAGGGTACTTTCCTATGTTTCTTTACCCAGTCGTACTTTATATCTATTTGGCCTTATCTGAGCTAAATTTTAGACCACAAACCCGGCATTTATGAAATCGTCTGAATTACTGCTTAGGTATAGCTTTCCTAAGCTTTTAGCTAAGCTATAGCTTCTGTAGGTGTGGTTTAATTTCATTAAGACCTTAAAGACTATTAACGTTTTATGGTCTGATACCCCGTTATTTATAATATGAAACTGCGTTTAAAAAATCATATAACTGTTTGTGGGTTTGACCTTTTTTCAGATCTAAATTACTGGCAGCAGTTTAAATTTAAGAATATCTTACAAGCAGCATGAGTTTGCTATAGATATGTTCTGGTTATAAATCATTTCTTTTAAGTGTTAAAATAATAAGCACTCGCTTGATTATCGGTGTGAAATGTGTTCAATTATATATAAGCAAGACCTTAATCTTTCACTGTTTCAGGTTCTCATATTCAAGATTATCTCATACATTCTTCCATCAGTTAAGCATCTTAATATTTCTGCCTGTACTTTTTTTATAATCGATAAATGAATAATTGATCACAGATAAGGGCTGTGTACATTTCAAACTCAGCCATGCCTATGTATATAGTTACACCCAAAGTACGACTCATAGATTAGATACGGCGCAAAGGTTTGCTTAAGGCCAGGATGTACAGTGTAAATAATGAACATGTTTGTGCCTGTGACATCACCAAAACCAGTATGGCGAGACATACACACTGACGCCTATCATCACCTCACCTTCTCAAATATAGTCTTTAAAAGATTTTAATTACTTACCTAGCAGGTATAGGTGCGTATATGTACATGTAAACAAGAGAGATATGGAAATCTCATTCCTTAGGTACAAGAGCTCTTCATTATTAACTACATATAGCTTTAGATATTGTGACTGGTTTACACCTAACATGTGCAGTGACAGATTACCATATCGCATAAAGGCGTTACTATGGAATACAAATGTGTCCACTCGCGCTCTTCAGCCGCGCCAAGAACAGTCGAGTCGAGATTAAGAAAAACTCGCGACTTTTTTAAGCAAAAAAGCACACGCTTTTTGTTAATTTCGATATCGAGTTCTCTATTCGCGCTTCGTGTCATGCAACACTCGGGTCGAGAACTCGAGACACGAGATTAGCAGAAACCGCGCAATTTTTTAGTTATTCTCGCCATTTTGTACACTGTCATGATCCATACTTCAATATAACAGACTGACATATTTTTATTTCATTCTTTTTATTGCTGCTGCCACCACACCCGTTAAAATTTAATTCACGTAAATCCCCATGCCTTACCCATGTCATTTGATCACAATCCTAAGAAGACATCTTGCTATTTTTTTGTTCAAGCGCTCACCATAAACAGTTACCAAAAAAATGGATCGGATGAGTGTCAATAAATTGAGCGAGTGGAGGTTCGCGTCTTTTGCCTTTGGCATGGCGTGCCAGTTATACAGTTTTGAATGTCAGCAATGAGTCAGGGCGGTAACAACAGAATTATCATGGCAGAAAAGAATGTTAAAAGTAAAGGTGCCTTTGTAATATAAAGTCACAAGATTTAAGTGTACATTACTGCTTTCTCGTTGTAATGTCTAATGTAGCTGCTACTTTTTAGTTTAATGAACCCTGGTCGGATTTTCAAGCGCTAATATGACTATACGTTCTAGTGCCATGTGTATTACAAAAGTTGAAGAATTTCCAGTTTTAAAATGGTATCACTTTGAAGTCTAGGCTAAGAATTCCATTGATCATACTAATGACGGCCGGTATCCTCATTAATAACACTTTAAGCCAAAAGTGAATACATATCTAATTTACCTTGAAGTATAGACATGAAGAAAATTAAGGAGCCCTTCCCGAAAGATACAGGTACAACTTAATGGTTTTCAAATCAAAGGTGGTTAATTGAAGTTATTTTCTTGGATCTTATAAACCCGGCTGGCTTATTGGACAGCCAATAATTATTGATCTCTAAAGACGCAGGTGGAGTCAATCGTCTTGATTTTCTTCCTCTGGCTTTGTCTGTGCCACTACCTGAAGGGATCAAGCTGAATGGGAAATATTGAGAAATGCTTGGTTCGATATATGTGGTAATTAGCGACTTTCGAACACCTTCTCACTATTGAAGTTTGACTGATACTTGTACGGGTGAAATGAAGCCTAACAGCTCTTTATATATACCATATACTTTAGTACTACGTGTCTTCTGCACATTTGTGTGGATTTAATGTTTGAGTAGAATTGTGCCTTCTCATTGATTATCGATGGACTTAAAGAACAAGGACCGAATGTACTGCACAGGAATGTTAATCAAAATATCGACGAGGAGAGGTCTGTGGAAAGTGCATCGTGTCGTACAGAGGGTGTCCTATGGACTCACCGTTCGATTATCATGATTGGGGTGCAGTGTAATTAGAATCATACAGATCCACTAAAAGTGGTAATTTCCCGATTTCTCTGACATCAAATGGCGATAGATGCCAGTGTGGACGTGATACGCCCTCTTGAACTGTGAGGTAGATTTGACAATAGCTGTTTCCGGGCCGATATGGCGATTTCATGTCCAAACCTTCCCCTGTCCGGCCGTCCATGAAAAGGTGTGCAGACAACAAAGGTAACCTTAGCCTTGTATTTTTTTACATAGCAAGTTCGGTGTCAATTAACTGAGAGATGCAAAAAAACATCGACAAATCCATATCTGCAAAACGTTACCCATGGAAGGTCCA
Organism: Liolophura sinensis; assembly: GCF_032854445.1. Classification (NCBI taxonomy): domain Eukaryota; kingdom Metazoa; phylum Mollusca; class Polyplacophora; order Chitonida; family Chitonidae; genus Liolophura; species Liolophura sinensis. The sequence goes on from NC_088295.1 coordinate 77,003,007, forward strand.
TGTATATGTAGACAAAGGCATTTTTGAGTGCGCGAAACTGTATCACAGTTATGCATTGCAATCAATATATGTCTATTTCAGCAAGATGATACATGATATTGTCCTATTTAGTCTAGACCAAAGCTTGTAATACTGATATGTCACCGTAGGTTTTACCCAGTATCGCTCCAGATGGTCAAGTCGCCATTTCTGACAGATATGAGCCGACCTAGCCAATCACTATCCGACGTAATGGATCCACCATTAGTGATCGCTACATTTGTATTTGTCAGAAGAATATGAACGGCAATATTAGCTCTTATATACTTTACCATAGTAGTTTTATAGTCTCTCAAATAGTATGCCTACATTGACTAGGATTGTAATGGTGGACTAAAAATCTTTGCATTGTTTTCTTGTTTACTATATTTTATAACAACACACCGTTCCGAGTAATTCTAAACCAGTGACCTCTAATAAATTGCTGTTATCATCACTATACTTAATTTGCAATTAATTCTGCGTAAGACATGGTGGTATGGGCTGTCTAAGTTGCTTCTGTCTAAGCATTTTACGTAGTTCGGGCTCTGCCCGGTTTCCTACCACCATGATGCTGACGGCCGTCGTATAAGTGAAATATTCTTGAGTACGGTGTAAAACACCAATCAAATAAATAGATAAATAAATAAAAAAAGACATGAATAGTTTTAACTGAGGTAAACTGACAAGAGGGCGTATTTCACCATTGACGTGTGAGCATCAAGCATCATGGTGTCATCGCTGATCTGGATTTATTCTAGGCTGTACGTAGTGATTTCAATACTCTAAGTTTTAGACTTCCGATCAATCTGCTTTCTACGGGATGATACCGTCTTTCTGCGTTCTTCGTCTCCTAAAGCCCGTAGTGATATAACTGAAATAATATGGCGGTGTGGATGAGTCATTTAGCATGCCAGAGCGTGCCGAGTTTGTCTTCACAAGGAAGTCACGGAAAGGCTCGGCATCAATCTTTTTCTTTTCTTCAGTTCCCTGAAGAATCCGAGGTGTGTGGCGATTTGGAATGGTGAAATTTGTTCAAACGCCCCAGTCAGCCCCAGCCATTAGTGCCCTGTCGGTAACCCCTCGGGAATGGCAAGACAAGGTTACATCTTTAGTCGATTTCTAAACAGTTCAGTGGAATTTTTTTTTTCAAAACTGGCCACGGTCATATCAGTGAAATATTCTTGAGTAGGGCGTAAGACATCAATCAAATAAATAAATTATTTGGATATTACACACGCATGTCTTTCACTGGAAACTGCTGACTACATCCGGGTAAATATTTTCCGTTTAACTATCATATGTTTCAGAGATCGTGATGCTAATTTTTTTAAAGATATTGGACTTTTGGTAATTTAACTTTAAATGTTGTTTTACCGGTTGTTGGCCTGGATTGTAATTTGGAAACTTCGCTTATTACTTAATAAATACATGGTTCACTGTGTCACGTTACACGACAAGTTCAAATTTTGGTCGCTTTTGTCCATTTAGGAAACTTTATGTGTAGGGCCTAAATGTTATATATGTGCTACCTGTATGCCTAAATCGCGGGTTGTAGAGTTGTAATTTGAACATGGCCATTATTCCGACAGCTCAAACATGTATTCCAAAGGAATTACATCTAGAATGCTTATTTTTCTACATAAATTAATTATTTTCCTACATAAAATTTTTACTGGAAGTTTTACCGCACAGAACATACACACCCCTACCTTAAAAGATAGTAACCGGAAGTGAGTGATGTAGAAATGCTAAGGGAGGTAACTCGTGTGTGGTGTAAAATGCGCGTACACGGCGACTTACCGTGGAAGGGTGTAAAAGAGTGTTAAACCTGGGTCGGGTCTCACCAAAGACTTTCAAAATGGTATTTGGTGCAGCCTCGCTTAGCGCTCAGCTGAAAGGTTAGAGCAAGGAATCAAGACTGGGTCAGTTTAACGTGACTGGGTGGGCAGTCATGTCATGGTGTCTGGCACGATACTTCAATTTCATGAACTCACCCTGCCACAAGAAGACACAGTATATGTACATACACCTAATGACTACTCGTCGCCATGTGACTGAAAACTTGTGAAGTACGATATTGAATCCCAAGCATTCATTCATTCACCCCCAAATCTCGGGAGCCTATCAAAACTGTGCTTGCTTATCTTTAAAGGTTTTACAGAGTTATTTCCCTTTAAACAGAAGGTCCTGCAATAAAAGCCGGCATTATTTAACTCATATTAAGTTAATCACAGTTCTTGTGAGGTCAGTTTTGTGAGGTTAAAAAGTCATTAAGCGCTAAAAGGTTCAGAAAAATACCTTAATCAGAAAAGGAGAAAACTAAAGCATTGGTAGAATATTAAACAGCATACATTTCATTTGATTGCTGTTTTACGCCATACTCAAGAATATTTCACTTATATGACGGCGGCCAGCATTATGGTGGGTGGAAACCGGGCAGAACCCGGGGGACACCCACGCCCATCCGCAGGTTGCGGCAGACCTTCCCACGTACTGCCGGTTAGGAAGCCAGCATCAGCTTAAACAGCATACAGCAACCGCGGTTGAGGCCTATCTATCATCGCCTCTCATACAACAAGCTTGGTAGGCCTATCGCCTACTCTCACACAACAACCTTCGTATCTATTGCATCAGACTAGATATATATCAACAATTTTTGTCCTGAACACTAACCCTGTTTTGTCTTTGAAAAGATCTCCCCGTGAGATCAGTATACTCCACGGGAAATATATCTTCCACTATCGGGTGACATTACAATTATCACATTATACTAACTTTTTGTACCTAGTTCTACTTAAACCATGGAGCTAGGGGTGTGTAAGGTGCTACTTCTGAAGCATTTACATGAGCAGTTAGAATAAAACCCTAACTGAGATAAGTTGACAAGAGGCCGGGTTTCACCGGTTACGTGCGCTATGACAGCTGTCACACTCCTCTGGTACTAGTATTACTCTGATGCAGTTTTTTGTTTATATTTTGACATTGATATTGATATACATTGCCATTGAACCGTAGTTAATACATCATCTAACTGCGGCGGAGTGTAGATTAGAATTGTATATACACATTAATAATGATTTTCTTAGACGCAGTAGAGAGGAAATCGGGCTTCTCAGCTGGTGAATCCCGCCATGCTTTCTTAAACTTGCAGGATAACCATCATATTATTAAATGGCTTGAATGGATGCATGGAGGGAACCTTCGTGGCCTGTTGGTTAGTGTGCTAGCACAACCCAGGAGCCTCTAACCAATGCGATCGCCGACCAGCCCAAGCTGGTTTCCTCTCCAGTCGTACATTGAAGGTCTTACAGCAACCTGTTGACGGTCTTGGGTTTCCCTCTCGATCTGTCCTGTTTGCTCCAACAATGGTGCAGGCTGTCAACATACAAGAAATCTTCTTCAGTACGGTGTAAAGCACCAACCAAATAAATAAATTGATTTATTTTATTTATTTGATTGGTGTTTTACGGCGTAATCAAGAATATTTCACTTATACGACGGCGACCAGCATTATGGTGGGTGGAAACAGGGCAGAGCTCGGGGGAAACCCACGACCATCCACAGGTTGCTGACAGACCTTCCCACGTACGGCCGGAGAGGAAGCCAGCATAAGCTGGACTTGAACTCACAACGACAGCATTGGTAAAATAAATAAATGAATACAAGTGTGTTTGAGTACCTGTATTGACTGCTGGGCGCATGAAATGTGTCGCACGTAAGGATAGCTAAAATCTATTATTTTCCTATCAGAACTCTAGCTTTAAACTAAAACTTGATTTCTCAAACTGTATTCGTAGGTCAACATAACGTCTAAACCTCCCTTTATTAGGGTGACATGGACAAAAAAGGGCTTAAAGCACGATTCTGCCACACTTATAATTATTCATACTTATTCGGTTTTCGAATTTTAAAGACGGTATATGGATTTTTGGCAAAAATCCATATTCGCTAATCAAATCAAACGGCAATTTACCAGGAATAGCTCTAGTCATTCACTTTCAGAAAATATCCATGTAGTAGCTGTACTTTTTAAATTGTGTTTAAAAAGTTGAAAAGATCATAAAGCAACACGCTAATAAATTTTACAAAATTTATTACCGATTTGTAACACGTGCTCAGACGAGGCGAGTATTTTGTGAAAGGTAACTATTTGGACTATTTTAAAATAATAGGAAAATTTCAATTTGATTTACGCTGATCTAGTGAATGCCACAAATAAACGTTATTGTCTCTATAACTGACACAGTCAGCAATGGAATTCCTTTGCAGTCAATTTGGAAAGTGAAAATCTATGCATTATTGTATCATTATGTTGCTTGTATTGCCGTTTATTGTATTGAAAGAATGTATTAACCTTTTTATCTTTGACTAGAACATAAACTGTAGCAAGCCAGGTATTGCGTTCTCCACACGCATACGTTCACTGGCTATCCTGGCTGATAAGATTTGTGGAAGCGACACTTTCTTATGCAGTATATGCTGTGGACAGTTTACTAGATGTGAACTGAAACCTTTGTGGTAAGGATAAAGAGTGTGTAACCATAGCCTGGATAAATAAGATTATACAACGTAAAGGTAAAATCCAATTATCCGATCTGTAGTTTTCCATTAAACTTAATTGACATCTTGTCAAAGTAATCTGGGTTCCATTTTTACAATTGCGTATAACTTGCTTGTGTTTTGATTGAAACAGACGACAATTATGGCCCTAACGTATACACTCTTTATTTAGAAGAGTATACTTGACTTGGCCATTACAGGTACAAGTCTTGGCAAGATTCCAACATACATAAACACCAAAAAAAGAAATGTAAACTAGAAGGCACTTTCAGGTATATCCACATCGTTGTCCGTTAAGTAGTTCACAAAGACAAACACACAGTTCACAGATAAACAGTAGTTCACAGATAGACAGACACACAATTCACAGATAAACAGTAGTTTACAGATAGACAGACACACAGTTCACAGATGAACAGTAGTTCACAGAAAGACAGGCACACAGTTCACAGATAAACAGTAGTTTACAGATAGACACACAGTTCACAGATGAACAGTAGTTCACAGAAAGACAGGCACACAGTTCACAGATAAACAGTAGTTTACAGATAGACAGACACACAGTTCACAGATAAACAGTAGCTCACAGATAGACAGACACACAGTTCACAGATAGACAGTAGTTCACAGATAGACAGACACACAGTTCACAGATAGACAGTAGTTCACAGATGGACAGACACACAGTTCACAGATAAACAGTAGTTCACAGATAGACAGACACCCACAGTTCACAGATAGATAGACTCACAGTTCACAGATAAACAGTAGTTCACAGATAGACAGATACACAGTTCACAGATAAACAGTAGTTCACAGATAAACAGACACACAGTTCACAGATAAGCAGTAGTTCACAGATAGACAGACACACAGTTCACAGATACACAATAGTTCACAGATAGACAGACACACAGTTCATGGATAAACAGTAGTTCACAGATAGACAGACACACAGTTCACAGATAAACAGTAGTTCACAGACAAACTCACAGTTCACAGATAAACAGTAGTGCACAGATAGACACACAGTTCACAGATAAACAATACTTCACAGAAAGAAAGACACACAGTTCACAGATAGTAGTTCACAGATAGACAGACACACAGTTCACAGACACACAGTTCACAGATAGACAGACACACAGTTCACAGTTAGAAAGTAGTTCACAGATAGACAGACACACAGACAGACAGAAAAACAGACAGACGACGGCAGTTCATGAAACTTAAATTATTTCGCCGTTGTCATGTGATTTTGAACTGACTGAAGTGCTGTGCTTGTGTTGCCAGCTCAAACTAAATAGAAATCCCGTGATGAGTGCGAGTATACCGTTCACCACAGTGAATATGGCTGCAGTGAAACACTGAGGCAGATGTGACTGCGTGACCAGAAACGCCACCAACGCCATTGCCAATGAGGCAGCTAGAAAAGAAACAAAACATAATGACGTACACGGAATATCTTGTAACAGACATACTCAATAACAAACTGTTGAGAATCAGGGGGGAAATGGACACTTTCATACTCCTATAAGCGAATGCGTCCCTCTCTACCTTTCGCTTTACATCACTGCCACCAATAGCAAATTTTGTGCAGAAATCTTGAACAACGCCGAGGTCACTGCCTGGGGTCACGGGGATGAAGCAGGAAGTGATGACAGAAAACAAACAATCCGTCTCAACCATTGTCTCTAATAATAGTTTATACACATGCATTACCTTAATCATGATTCTAAGAAAACCTGAAATAATTTTATTGATGAATGCTGATTAAATAGTTCCGCGAGAGGAGACCAGTGATGAGGCTAAGACTGAACAAGCCTACGTGCGTCTCACGGGCTCCAAAAATCGAGCTTGTCTATTGGTGGCTGTGATGTAAAGCAAAAGTCCGAGGGCGAGGCATGCGCTGTAAGGACAATGGGACATTCAAGTTCTGAAGGTGACATGATATTGTTTTCGACACAGATTTAATCAGATGGCTTTGTACCTTCAACACTTTCGCATCGGCATGTGAGCCGGTCTTGAACCACACAGGAAGGCCTGGCTGGCTCAGACACTTTAAGTGTTGGCCTGCAGCGATTATTATTAGGCCCTTGGACAATGTGATCGCGTGTTTAAGTCCAGTTTTAGCTGCAGCATTCGCTGTTTTAAATTAGGAGGGTGGGCATCTATCTGGCACGATACGAGGAATGTATGAATGCGTTCTTGAATGACTGGGCTCTAACATTTCATTGGGAATATTTCATCCATGCCGTTGCAAGAACATATTAGAACCAAGAAATTATCATGGCTTTCGACACGAGGATGACATCTCCCAAAACCTGAAGAGAAGTGAAACAGTGTCAACAAAAATTAAAAACATACATCGGTTGAAATTCAGAAACGATTTATGCCAGCTTTGGCGTATTCAGGCTTTAAGTGTATGGCGAGGAAAAGTCGCAAAATTATGCAGCAGGCACCACCAGATAGAAAAAAATGTGTTCTTTTCAGCCTATAGTATCATGTTTTTAAGTTTTCTTCTCCTTTAAAGTTGAAGCGTGTTGCACTTTCTGGGTCATGACAGGTACAACATTTGAGAATACTCAAGTTGCCGATCCCGGCCACCGGGTGTGAGAGGCTTAAAAAATGTATTAAGCTTTTTAATTTCATGTATTTAACTCAATGGGGTTTGACGCAGTACTTAAGAATATTCCACTTATATGGCGGCGATCGTGTATATGACTGAAGAAAACTGGAGCATCTGGAGTAAACCACTGCATTTCGCTAGTTACCTGATTTAAAGCCTCGATACATGCTCCGAGATTGCGGGATTAGAAAATATGCCGCCTCACCTAACAAACCCTGCGTGGATGAAATTAAAGTCGGTGTGATGAATCACTCCTTAACTTGTGTCGAGGCCAATACCATGAATACCTTCCCTATCCTCACTTGCTTAGCTGACCTGACCGAGTCAGGTCAGGGTTAGGGTTTCATGGTATTGACCCCGACACATGTTAATAAGTGTATTGTCGTGCTCCGCTGACCCATGTCTGTGGCCGCGTGCTCCGCTGACCCATGTCTGTGGACAGCAGCAAAACGTGTTGATTTCTGGGATATCAACACAATTAAATGCAAATCTCTCTCCGTGGATTATGCATGGAATGCAAAAGCAGAAACAAAAGTTTATACCAGAGTTTTTCATGCCATTAACAATTAAAGTTTAACTAAAAATAAAATGCATTATATGTTACTGAATCCAAGAAGTACACATATTGTTCAAGGCTAATAATGCTTTTAATTTTTTCTCCAGTACATAATTTTGCTACCGCTACCAGATCCCGCGTTTTCATGAAGCGCATTTAGCTAAATAAGCCCTAAACTGCCATAATGACGTATGGTGAGAGATGCATGAAGCTCACTTAGCTCAGGGCTACTTTCCGCTAAGTGCGCTTCATGAAACTGACTCCAAGTGATTTTCTAACCCATCATATTCTTTTTCATTTCAGATTTTTTTAGAGTAATATTTTTTGTTTTAGACCAAGGTTTATTTAAATAAAACAAAATTAACAAAAACTTTTTTAAAATTAAATCTTCATTTATTAAGTCTTCATGTTTTGCCGCTTTGGAATTTCATAGTACAATGAAGACTTCAAACTGAAGGCTGGAAATTTCCATAACATCAAGCCTAAGTAGACATTTTTACGACTGGAATGGACCACTCACCTGTCACACACCACGTGATACGGACAAAAAGGGTGTGGCTTGATTTTGTGACCCGCCTCACGAGAAGGTCAGCCACACACGTTATAAAGGAGACCATAATGAAGAAAAAGGCTGCTGTGGCCAAGGCTATCTCCTTACGTCTTTCAACTGGAAGGAAAAAGAGCCATCATTATTTTTTTTTTGTGTGTTGTTTTTTTTTTTTTGTTTTTTTTTTTGTTTTGTTTTTTTTTTTTTTTGCTGAGTAATAGGTTAGAGTTAGAATGATAATAAGGGTAGAGGTAGAAACTGAAATGTTATATATTGACAATAGATATAACAGGATTTGTGGGAATAAAGTCATTCCTTGTCAAAGGTCGGGTTCAGCGAGTGAGAAGCATGTCTCTAACCAATTAGACTACGGCCCGCCCTGCCATCGTATAAGTGTAAAATTGCGGAGTATGGCGTTACATTAACACATCAGTTATATAAACGAACGACACGTTGGAGGAGGGCCAAAATTTTCAGTGCCAAAGGTTATATAGGTATGCTCCAATCCGCTAATGAAGACGTGCTCCTGCTTTTATATTATTATACAGACTTTTTATTCAAGGTCACGCTCCCGCTTAGACTATGATATTTCACATACACCATTTACCAAACATCAGACAATTTTCGGCATAAAAAGATCATCACCAATGGTGACCAAATACTAAAACAGCAATTTAAATCAAGATGGTCGAATGTCTGAGAATGTCAGAGAGAGTGGAATCACGTGTCTGGGATGTGGTACATTTCAGGCCGATAAATTTATTGTGTTATTAATACTATTTCACTTATGCTGCTGAAATTCCTTTAAAAGTTGCCTAATATGTATTAAATAATGTGTGTGAAAGTATAAAAAATTTTACGTATGAAAAATGTTAAATAATTGCATATTTAAGATAGTTATCGTTTTTCTGGCTCACAAGGATTTGCAAGTCCATTTTGGAGTAAAAACACTGTATATAAATGAATTAAGCTATAAAGGCACGGAGTTTTCACATGTGACATACCTGTCGCGATCTCTGCTCGCTCTACACAGGTAACACACACCTGCCCCATGCAGTGGACGGCCTCATCTTGGCCTCCGTTTGATGGTAACAGCATCTTGCAGTACATGGTGACAGTTTGGCACATGGCGGCCAGTAACATTGATGCCGTTACCGCCAGCTCCATTGTACTATTCATTTTGTACTCGGGTACTGTCTGCTTCACCTCACTGACAAATTAGCAAAGTACGTAACTTCTTCTTACTCAGGTACCAGCAGTCAGCTGTCCACTTCACCTTACTCAGGCACTAGCTGTCCACGTACTCAGTTACTAGCTGTTCACTTTACAGTACTCAGGTACTAGCTGTCCACGTCATCGGACTCAGGCACTATATGTTCATTTCAAAGTGCTTAGGTACTAGGTGTCCACGTCACCGTAAACAGTTACTAGCTGTTCACTTTACCGTACTCAGGTACTAGCTCTCCACTTTACCGTACTCAGGCACTAGCTGTCCATTTCATCGTACCTAGATACTAGCTGTCCACTTCATCTTATTCAGGCACTAGCTGTCCACTTCGCCTTCCTCAGGTACTAGCTTCCATTTCGTCGTATCTAGGTACTAGCTGTCCATTTCACTGTACTCAGGTACTAGCTGTCCACTTCGCCGTACTCAGGTACCAGCTGTCCACTTCTCCTTACTTGGGGACTAGCTGTCCACTTCTCCTTACTTGGGGACTAGCTGTCCTCTTCACCGTACTCAGGCACTAGCTGTCCACTTCACTGTACTCTGACCATTGCCTTTTATGAATTGACTTGTGTATAGTGTCACCGGTCAGTGATAATCACGTAAATGAGTGAACATATAGCTGGGTAAAAATGAGTAAAAAGACAGTGAACTTTTCACCCAATTGGAAAAAAGAAAGCAGAAACCCACTGTCAATGCATGTAGAACTGGGCGGGTTGTAGACATCGGCTTTTCAAAGTTATCACAATGACGAGAAATAAACTTCTTTCAAAGCCAAACCTGTTCTATTTACCGCAGCATGAGTTTTCGAAACTATGGGTCAACAGCTGCATGGTCTAATACCTGTGTCCACGGCAACACTGCCTTCTACATGTACATTTATGAAGCTTAGTACAGGTAGGTGTGTGTGGTGTGTGGGTGTGGGCGGGGGGTGGGGGGGTGTTAGTGAATGAGATTATGCATGATTGAATCTACTTCTCCTTACAGCCAAATGCAGTGATCCGGAGAGGCCTATATAATGGGACGTTTATGTCGGTACGGAAGAGCGAAGTATGAGTTATTTATTTATTTGATTGGTCTTTTACGCCGTACTCAAGAATATTTCACTTATACGATGGCGGCCAGCATTATGGTGGGTGGAAACCGGCCAGAGCCCCGGGGAAACCCACGATCATCCGCAGGTTGCTGCTGACCTTCCCACGTACGGCCAGAGAGAAAGCCAGCATGAGCTGCACTTGAACTCACAGCGACAGCATTGGTGAGAGACTCCTGGGTCATTACGCTGCGCTAAACAACTGAGCCACGGAGGCCCCGGGCGAAGTATGAAAAAACTTAAATAACTAAATTACAAAGGAATATAATCAACCTTCTTATAGACTTAGTAAGCGCATTCATCTAGCGTTTTCTAAGCTCAAATTTCCTTGAGCTTGACGGCCTATTCAGTTATTTGTAAAATCTGTCATACTCACTACCGAAATTGCCTTGAGTGAGTGACCTTTAACACCACAAGCTCTACACGATTAACGGTAAGGCAACTGGTGTCGTTGGTGTCAAAACATAATGGACTGGAAAGATTATGGAGTTTAACAAGATAAAGTACATTTTGTTTGGTCCAACGTATCGATGCATATGTGTGTCACGGACTGAAAGCAATTTTGGTGGCAATTATAAGAGAAAAGGTATTCTAAACGCGTTTCCTTTGCAATATTATGGAAGTCGACATACGAATGCGTAGAGCTTGCAGTGCTATGTGTCAATGGCTGATGGCAATTTTGGTGGCAGTTATGAGAAAAAAGGTATTCAATTTTCCTTGCTATAATGTGGAAGTCCGGCCTACGAACGCATACAACTTGTAGTGTTACGTGTCACATGCAAGGCAAGGCATGTCAAGGCAATTTTGGCAGCATGATTGATTTTACATAGTTGGATGTAGACAACAATAAAGGTAACTATGTCATGAACTATGTGAATAGATCTAATGTGCACAGCTTTTCTTACACGTGTTACCTGTGTATAACACACAGGACTGTATACTCGATAAATCGATCACGTCCTTATGTAATGAATCGATTTACTTTTACAGTCACCAATGACTTGGGTGAATTTTTCGCCATGCACCTTATCAATCATCTGCACTAACTGTAGAAGAGAAGATTGATCATAGTTGGTGCAAAATCATGTGAAGTTATACAAAATGTGATTTTGCACGGCCTGATAAGTTGTGTTTGTGTGCCAGATAAAAACTATGTATATCTGCATCTATGCATCGAAACAGACACATATTGAAACAGACTGTTTGGTTTTTTTTTGGGTTTTTTTAACAATATATTTTATTTTTTAAATAAAAAATAATGACTGGTCCATTCTCAGCTTATAAATAAGACAGGCAATTTTAGAATTACGTAATACCAGCCGTTTGTCCAGAAGATGGTAGTAGGCTACGTTGATTTAAATTTATTTTTCTGAAATGTGTTTTACGCCGCATTCAAAAATATTTCACTTATACGACGGCTTCCGGAATTATGGTGAGAAGAGACATGATCGAGCCATGTTCCCACGTAAGACAGGACCGGAGAGGAAGTCAGCATGAGCTGGACTTGAGTTCACAGAGACCGCTTTGGTGAGAGGCACCTGAAACACTGTTATGCATTAGCGCTCTATAACCACTAGGCCACGGAAGCTCCCTGTCTACTCTGACGTCACGCATGTATAATTTTGCCAGGAATGTGCCATATTAAGGTAAAATGTGGCGTTGTTGGGTTGTCATGTTTTCAGACTGCACCCTCGCGACAACGCAGTTTTGACAAGGCGCCAAAGCAACAATGCAGCATTTTAATTTCAAATGTCGCCTTCCGGTCAATGGTTTGTGCTTACGAAGAAAAAATATCCACTTTTGCTTTCTGTCCGATTTTCATCGCATCTAATTATAAGTTTGATGAATGTGAGTGTATAAAACAATAACCGGAAGACGATAGTTTACGCCTTAAACGATATGTTGTCGCGTTATTGCCCCATCAAGGTGTAAACCAAAAGTCAGAGAATCGCTTCATTTTACATTTTAAAAGCATGGATCTCTGTCTTCGTTGGACCGCGAAAAACGACTTTTTACCCTAAAATGTCGTTTTGTCGTGTTGTCGACCCATGTATTAAAACGTTTCATTTGTTAACGGTGAAACGGAGCGCCTCTCTCCTGCTCAGAGGGCCTCCGTGGCTCAGTTGATTAGCACGCTAGAGCAGGAGCCTCTCGCCAGTGCGGTTAAGTTCAAGTTCAGCTTATGCTGGAGTTCAAGTTCAGCTTATGCTGGAGTTCAAGTCCAGCTTATGCTGGCCTCCTCTCCAGCCATAAGTGGGAAGGTCTGCTGGCAACTTCCGGTGGTCGTGTTTTCCCCTGGGTTCTGCCCGGTTTCCTCCCACCATAATGCTGGCCGCCTCTCTATAAGTGAAATATTACTGAGTACGGCGTAAAACACCAATCAAATAAATAAATCTCTCCTGTTCAGATACAGAGTAAACGCCGTAAAATGACGGAGCGATGACCGCAACGGACTTCCATACGATATGATAGCGCTTCCTTTAAGGTATAAATTTAGAACAGTCATGGCCGTAGGCCACCTAGAACGTATGCTTGTCTGCAGCACCGCGGTTACTTACCTGTACATGAATAAAAACAAATAGTAAAATCGTTCTTAGAATGAATGAATGAATGAATGATTATGGCTTAACGCCACATCGGCAATATTTCAGCCATATCGTGGCGATCGTTCTTAGAAAGAACTCTTTGTGAAATAATTATTTGTGTAAAAAAGCAATTTAAAAGCAATTTAAATTTAATAGCATAAATCTTGTAATTTAAACTTCCATTTTCCCAAGAGTATGTACCTGTTACCTGTTTACGAAAATGTGAAAACTATTTCACTTCAAGAACTTAATTCAGTTCCAATAGATAATCACAAAAGTGTACAAAACCCAGTAACAAATCCAGATTTACTGTGTTACATACTAGTAGGTGATACGTGACACCTGTTATGGTAAAAAAGTGCTGGCCTGGAAGAAAATGATTTCGACTGTGACTAGTCGAAAATATGAAGGCCTGTGTTCTTTGCGATTTGTACGGTTTCTTGAATTCTGAAAGTCGGAGCCGTACGAGCCGTACGAAAAATCGCACCGTTTTATTGCTGTTAAGTTCACGCACTTGTCTAGGGCCTCGCATCGGGCTGTACACCTGTCGCGGCTACAGGGAGACAACTCTGTCGAGAACAGGTAACAAAAAAAGGACATCATGGATCGTGTCATGATTTAAACTGCTATAAATCAGGACAACCTTTATATATTACATTATAATTCTTTACATTATTGTAATGCTGGTGTTCTGTACGTGTCACATATCATATCCTTAATTTTCCTCTGGCCTGTCGATACTTCTGATTTTCAATGACTCACCTAACCAAGCCATGAATTAGCTCACCTGACGCATGCGCACAGCATATGTTACCTGCCCGAAAATGGCGACATAAGTTTGAAGCGGTAGATGTGACTTTGAAGATTTGAACTTGTATTGATGTAGCCCCTGTAGTTGAACCGTCATTGAGAGGTATGTTAGCAGTGTTCTTCTTGAACAAATTTTGACAGGCGCTGCGCATCTAAATATCTTTACATTCAATTATTTATAACAGGTGAGTAAACTTGGAGGTCGAGCGAATGCCTCCACGATCTATCCTTAGGTTTTGTAGGCTTTGGACGAGATGATTTTCTCATTCAGACACGATTTACTTATCATGATCATTAACTAGGACAACTGTTACTAACTGAGTTTGCACTGTAGTGTAAGATATGCTAGGTGTGATGTGAGTATCGCTGATGGCAGGGTTGAAATGGTCATAGCGTCACTTTATTTATTTCTCTTCCAAAACTAGGTCATTTTCAGGTGGTCGCAGGAAGTGACACCATCTTGGATGCCTCAAATATTTTTGTTGTTAGTCTAGTAACACGACATGAAAGAGACAACTACGTTTTTTATTTCTCATATTCAGTAAGGTTAGTTATGGATAACAACTTCTAGCATTATTCTGTGGTAACGTGCTAATCTAAAACTTGTTATCCATAAGCATTGCGTTATTCCCGGATATTTACCAGCTTTTAAGTGCCATTCAGAGATATTCAGTTCGTCATAAAATGTATATAGTATGTATATAAACTGAAATTTTAATCTATAGACACACTACCCTGAAGAAATATAAATAAAACTAAAAGTCCAAATCAGCAATTATCCGATCACAAAAGAATTTAAACTGTGTTGTTTTATGGGTTTGAAATGTTCCCATTAATTTATCATAATGATCATGATACTTAATGATGAATGATTAGGCCTATGGATTAATGTATGCCACCATAATGCTAGCCGCCATCGCATAAGTGAAATATTCTTGAGTATGGCTTAAAACACCAATAAATACGTTATGGAGAAAATGGCATACCTCCATGAGTACAGATTAATGTTAAGTGGGTATGTACACATATATATATATATATACATTTGCAGATATTTAAAAGTTTGGAGGCATAAAAATAATGAAAGAGCACTTTCAGTTAGTTGGGTTTAAATCCATATTTAAAAGCCAGATCCCATCCCTGATTACACACTGAATTTGTTTTGGGGATATTTTTTCTTGTTGCATCTCATATCTGTCTTGTTTCATGTAACATAGATGTGTTGATTCATTGACAGAGATCAGGATGTCGCAGTACAACAACTACGGACAAGATGGCTACGGGTATGAGATGAGCGAGAAGGAACGACCATGGCCCTCCCAATCAGGCAGTCTCTCCGGCAGCCACCCCAGTCTCTACTCCTTCTATACCCCGTCCACTTCCACGTACATCCTGCCCATTGCCCAGGAGCTTCCCGATCTACACAAGAAGACCCCAGACTACATGGGTTTTGCCATCTGCTCCCTCATAATGAACCCTATCTTTGGTATCCTGGCAATTTTAGCATCAGGTAGGGTGTGACAGTGTTTGCATTATATGGCCACCAAAATCATTTCCAGCAGGTAACTGTAGAAAACTTTTATTACTGAAGCACTACAAAGTTTGGACATAGGACTCCTAAAACACAAGAATATGACTACTCCGTGTGACACCCATTTTAAATTAGACTAGCTTACTCCTTCGGCAAATGATATGGTGAAAAAAACAGGACTCTTGTGAAGCCTATATGTGGCCATGTATTTGATAACGGCTGTTTAGACCTTACCCCAAAGCGATCTTAGACTCAAGTCAAAATTTTCCAGATCGCTTTAAAATTATTATTATTTCTTAGGTAACAAGATCAACTTATTGCTTGACAACCTAAATTCTAGATATGTCAAAACACATTTCAGCTAAAATAGTGGAAATGAACATTCCAAGTTTATTGATTGAAATTTTGACTTCAGTTAAGATCGCTTTGATCTAGCTCAGATGTCTCTTTCACAGAAATTTGTGAATAAATGTGATAACTTTTTTCGTAAATAAAATCGCCTCATGGCATTTACAGTCCTGACCTTGTCATTTAGTGTATAACAAGTTTTGAGATATTTAGTTTAATTTAATTTTTGTATGAAATTTTCTTGTAACTGAGCCTCTATTCAAAATTCAGATCAGTTTCTGTCAACTTTACAAGTTAATATCACATTAATGAGTATCATAATTTTTGTCTTCTTGCAGAAAGATCCAAGGACTACTACTTCAGATGTAAATATATCAAGGCCAGACAATATGGACAATTTGCCAAAGGATTTGCTCTCGGGGGAATCATTGTAACAATAATCATGTGGATATTAGTGATTGCATCAATTTGCAATTATTACAGACGATTTAATGTCTGGTAATTTCTTTTACTTTTTTCTTAATCCTTTTTTTTCCCCCTGCCTTGGAAGAGTGTATTATAACATTGGAAGAGACCTCTTTCACATCACATAATATTGCATTGTGCATCTTGTGCATCATCATAAACACACAACTACTGAAGTATATACTGGGTGGGGCTCACTTCATAGAAACTGTGAAAGAAGGTTTATAGAATACAGAAATTCATCCAAACTTCGGGAAATCCTTCGCGAGTGCAGTGGCTGTGAGTTCAGCTCATGCTGGCTTCCTCTCTGGCCATTAGTGGGAAGGTCTGGCCGTTAGTGGGAAGGTCATGGGTTTCCTCCAGGCTCTGTTTCCTCCCACCATAATGCTGGCTGTCGTTGTATAAGTGAAATATTCTTGAGTATGGTGTAAAACACCAATGAAATAAATAAATAAATAAATAAAATCCTTTGCCATTTTTTATTGTTGATAGGAAATCAAACTTTTTTAATCAGAAAATGTATTACAGTTTAAAGCTTGGAAAGATTCGGACACGAAGACCACATTTTAGAAATTCTATGTCGAATGCTTTTAGCATGACCTTCTGCTAAGTTTTTATGGCCCAGTATATGACATTATATTGTATACCAATCCAGAGTGCTTGAGTGTAATAAATGATATTTTGTATTACATGTGTAAATCAAGATTAAAATTGTACAACTACATGTGGGATGCATTGTATGTGTGGTATTTATACACACAAGAAAATGTAAATGGGGAAGTCTTTATTTTGGGTGAAAACCTAAATTTTAGAACCCAATTGTAGGAACTTCCCTTTAGGCTTAACTAATGATAAAATCCTGATTGTGTAAAATTTGTTAAGCAATCCTGTTAATGAACTCATCAGCATGTTTGTGTGATAATGTTGTTGTTACAACAATGTACTTGTCTATAGTAATGCTCTTAAGTTAAGAATGTGTTAAACTTTCTTTTGGATGGACAATATTCGGCCAGTGTTAGTATTTCTCTGAATTTGTGCTGCTTTCTCATCTACGCATATCCAACCATGTATCATCTAGGACATCTGCTTTTCATTTTAGTGATGCTTTTTGTACAGTGAATTGCTTTCAACCACAAAGATTATCATTTCAAGTGAACAAGTGTGCCTTCTTAGATGAATGAAGTTGTGAGAGTGCTTGCGGTCTATTTTGATAGAGGTATAATATCAAAACATGGTTATGGTACTTTTTATAAGCTGACATTTTTAGTGACACAAGCTTTTCTTTCCCATATTTTATGATCATATTAGCTCCAGTCCAATTTTCATAATTCATTTGTTTCTGTAATTTGATGGTACTGGCTGGAAGATTATTTTCAACCATCCATGCCATACCATCCACCTTACCACAGCAAAGCCATACATTTATACGTGGAATAGTAAATAAATTCATTTGTTTATATGTTAATTAGAGAGAAGTGTTTATATGCTGTGTATTAAAATGTTTATTTTTCTTTATTATTTTTTTTTTACTTCAACCATTTCCGTCATAGCCTCTTAAAATTTAATTCTTGTAATACAAGTTAGAACATAGTATTATCCCTTATACTAACTTGTAATAATGGGTTGCATTATATCATTCTATATATATATATATATATATATATATATATATATATATATGTGTGAGTGTGTCTGTGTGAAAGCCTTGAAGAGCACACAGCAGAAGTCTATGCTCTTGCAGGTAGTAACAGAATTTTAGCTGTAGACAATCGTGTACATTGTAGAGCTTAAAACTACACCAAGATGTTACTTTATCATTCCTGCTATCATTCCACTTGTAAATTAGCGAAAAAAAAATTTACCGAAATATTTTGTAAATATTAGCCCTATTCAAGATTTCAGAAATTTAGTGCCGTATCATGGCTAGACTGAAATTGTTTATACATGTCAATCTATTGGGGTCTTATTTCATTCTCTCTGATAACGTCCATTTAGAAAGGATCTATTGACCATAAAAGTAAGATTGGTACTTCGGGACACGAATATCATTTATACTATGTGATTGACAAATTGTAAAGAATTATAATTGGTATAATGTTTTTATAAAACTTTTTTTTTATCAAATAACATGTCTGGTCATAAAATAAATATTTTATAATATCCAGTTTGTTTGCTTTACTTCTAGATCAGAAGCTTGTTTCGTTATGTCCCACCCCCACTGTATGTGGGTATCCATGGTGGGTTATGGCGCCCATACTAACATTGTCCTGACAATATTTATCTGATTGGCGTTTTACACCGTACTCGAGAACAATTCACTTATATAATGGAGGCCAGCGTTATGGTGGGAGAAAACCATGTAAAGCCCGGGGGAAACCTTAACATATACGACCAGAGAGGAAGACAGCATGGGCGACCGCAATGGAAAGCGGCTCTTCGGCCATTGTATGTCCAGAACTTATTTATTGACTGGTCTTCACCAGATTTGTCGTGGACGAAGTAGATCTTAAAACATTTTCAGCTTTTGGCATTTATTCACCCGTTCGTCTGAATTTGAGAATTGGACCAGAAAATAACCTTGCTTGTTTGATAACTGCATAACAGATCGATCGCAGGCCTATTTACCTTATGACGGTATGTATATTGGCATTATAAAATGTGTCTTCCTTCGTTTGTATTTCGACATTCCTAGTTTGTCCGCGCAATATATCCCCAGAACCGCTGAGACGAGATTAACGAAACTTGGTTTGTCGCCTTATAACGAGGATATGCGTGTTCGTCTGTATTTTTGTCAGTGTACAGAACGCAATTAAACTTGTACATGGGGTATCTCCAAAACCGCTGAACTTAATTTAATGGAATTTGGATTGATGTTTAATAGTAGAAAACATACGGGAAAGAGCTATTTTAAGTGTGTGCCCTTTCCCCATATATTGTCACATAACTGTGAGTGGGTGCGACCTCTCCACGATTGCTGAGCAGAATTTAATCTTACACTAACAGCCATAAGAACTGATCAATTATGACATTTGTCCGTCCGCTTGTCCAGCAGGTTGTCAGTAAGTTGGCAATAAATCAACAGATACTAGTAAGTGACCAGTTAGCTTTTAGAGCAAACCTGTCTTTGTTCATCCGTTTGTCGTTGTGTTACCTCTAGCTGACAAGACGTTGCAGCAGACTGATGCATCTCCACAACTATCGATGCAAAGGAATGTCACTTGAATTAACCTAAATTACAAAGCCCTCTTCTACTTTGGAGGCATATATATCCATTTGTTGGTTTAAATCGATAACAGGTTTATATTAGCGTTAGTTCACCTTTCTTATCGTTATCATACTCTCTAAAAACTACTGTGTACTAGTGGTACACAGTGTTGTGGCAAAAATGCACATCCACATAATTTTGTGTACGAGTTGTACACAAATAGTGTAATTCATGTAAAACATCCACAGTGACTTGTGTATATATGTGTGTACCGCTGATACACGTGTGCAAATTTGTATACAATCGTTTTTATAAAGTATCGCTGAAAAATTGTTAATAAACTGTCATAACGTGCAATGGACCGATATTTACTGGTCATGCATCAAACTCGGTCTACCGCGGGGTATTTTGTGTCTTTTTGGGGATAGGCTGCCCAGCAAATTTGACAATCAGTAGTGTCCGTAACAAGAAGCAACAAGAAATATCAGTGAATTTGACACACGTATGATTCCATCGGCGGATTTTGCAACTCTAATTTTAAGCGAGACATTTAGGAAATGTAACGTGCTATTTACAGTCGGCTGATTAGGAAACCGTAAATCTGATAGCTTCAGCCCTTGTTTAAATTGGAAATATGTGCTTTATCGCCCATATAATCTGGAATACGCGAAAGTTCATTTCATTAGGAGCATACGAAAATCTAGTTATTATATGTATCTGAAACGGTTCATATGACATATTTCAATCATGTCACTGAAACTTGTTTTCTTGCAGGTGGAAACTAGAAGTAAAGCAACCTAGTTCAGCTCAGTATGAACCTGTATACCGAATATGATGTTGAACCGGTTTCACGCATATGTATTGCAATCACTTTGTTCGTATACGGACGACTGGCTGGACATCGTAAAGACATAATCCCTTCGACATAATAAATGTATTCGAGCTAAAAAGCTAAATAGTCGTGCAAGAATCTCAGGCTGGGGTTAAACCGAACATTTATCACAACTGAGTAGAAATTATCTCCCTTCGCATGTTTGTTCCTTTACCTGGTGAAAACAAACATATTTTAGCCCTTGAACTCTGGTGAATATTTGCTGATTTTTTTTTCTTATACACGTGAAGATGGCGCCAGCTTATTATGCCTTAATTCGCGGCTTTAAGTTTAAGGGCCAACATTTTTAAATGTGATAACCTCCATCATAGTGTTTCGTCATGCCAATGTTTATGTATGCGTGTATGTATATATGTATGTATGCTTCAGGTTTATGTTGTACTTATCAGTTTTTCAGTCATTAGATGCATGTGTGCATATACTCTGTCTTCTTGTGGCAGGGCGAGTTTATGCTGCCATGCCGCAGACACCAGGCATGACACCCCACCAAGTCACATTATACGGACACCGGACCAACCCTTCCTGTTTCCTTACTCGAACCTCTCAGTGCTGAGCGCCATGCAGGCGAGGGAACAAGTAACATTTTAAAAATCTTTGGTATTTTAGGTATGATCTGACCCGGATTTGATCCCTGGTCTCCCGACCGCTCTAATCGTTAAACAACCAAAGAGGTCCCAGATGTCAATGAAACCTGGGAGTTCTATTCAAGTCAAACGCCAGTGATTATTTGATACTTGGTCAAGCAAATCCTGGCGATCGAAAGCCTGTATGCGTCAGTGCCGTATTCAAAGTACTTGTCAAGAAAATAAACGGCATCTCGAACTCAAAGACCCGTCCCATTTCGCGCTTGCAGCTTTTATGCAGTGTGTGCAAGTAACTTATACTTGATGACAAGGCTTCAAGACAAGGTCAGTACATAATTTATTTTTTTCATTGGTGTTCTACGCCGTGCTCAAGAATATTTCACTTATATGAAAGCGGCCATCATTATGGTGGGAGGAAACCGGGCAGAGCAGTACATAAAATACGGCAGTCAATTCGACAAAGCACCGACGATGGAACACTCATTCGTGTTACTAACTGTGCTTATGTTGCCAAACCTGACCTCCTTATATGCAGTACTTTTTGAGATACAAACCCCGCCATCTACGACACCGATGCTCGGGGTAAGACATAAGCCTATGCCATTGTCTTATGGCAGTCAACTAGGTGTAACATTATAAAATTCCTGTTTTCAAAAATTTCACGTACAAATTAACTTCCATGGTAACCTAGGTTTTTGGTAATACATTACAGTTAAATACAGATTTGTCCGTGTTTTTTAAAACACGCTTTAGGATACAAGTAATTCACTCACTCGGTACCAAAGAAATTAACGCCAAGAAAGGTCATTCCATGCTTGTCATATTTAGTGTGTATTGAATACATAACTAAATATTTAAAAGAACTGCCTGCAGTATTTTCTGTGAAAATATATAATTTTTATTAATGTTATTTTTCATGTGAATACATGCTTTGAATATTATCACAAACTGATCAACAACTGCACAAATCATAACAAGGTGAAGATGAAAATATTGTACGTATTAGCATCGGATACACACCAACACCAGTCGTAAAAACTGTACTAAGTGGTAATGGCTGCTTGCCTACACCCAAACAATAACAAAAATCTAGTGCTCAAGCTTTAAACCATGACATTACTTACAGATGAATGGTACGATGTGAATGAAAAATGAATACTTGCGCCTAAATAAATGTCAGTTGCATACCTTATAGTTATCAAACATTTATACAATGTGCTATTCATTACAATGGAATGATAATATGAACGATATCTTGATGTGTGCTATCTTGAACAAGCCAAAAACTGACAGAAGTAACCCTTATCTCAACTAAGTACAACTAATAAATGCTATTAACCAGATATGCAGGCTGCAAAATTTTCCCAATCATTTCCTTTTGAACTTTTCAAGTTCATAGTTTCTTACGTTTTACATCTGCTAAATTGATTTACTTTATGGAAGTATGATAAGGGAAAATAACTCGCTGATTCATTACGTATCTGAATTATTAATGGACTGTTCTGGCTCATAATTCTTACTGTTACAATCACACAACTAGTCAAATATGTTTACACATAAGGTACAATATAACTCAACAAGTAGTACTCACTGCATAAACATCCTCCATTAAACATTTTAACCATACACATTAGATTAATAAATTAATACAGTCTTTAGCTTTTTCACCAGCCTGCTGGTAATATCTTTTCCTGTAAAATACATAAACATGTGCTGTGGATGGTTATCACCCATGAATTCCAAACATTATCATAAATGTGCTGGTTTAAGAAACACATTATAACAATTATCTCTTCCACATCAAGACTGGATCACAAGGTTGGATAACCACATGACAGCCGAGACCTACAATAGCATTTACATCTACAAACACAAGAAACTTTGACACACAGGATTTCCAAGTTCACTCCACTTGAGTAGCACACAATTACTTTATACAAATCAAGTATAGTACTATCCCACCCACCCCAAACACCAAACCGAGCTGTTTACATCCTTCCTTTGCCAACCTTGATAAATGATAACATGTAAGCCAACATAAAACTGATTCGACATTAGGAAAACAAAGGCAGGCTTGAGTGAAAACATTCCACGTAAAGAAATGTTCATAGCACTTTTTAGTTCACGGATGTCTGTTGGAATGAATGCGCCTCTGAAGACTTGGCATCATAATGTATAATGCACTGGTATTTCCACTCCATAATCAATTGCAGCACCTTACTGGCCTCGACTTTTTACTGAGCGATATGTAACAAAACGAGAAATGAATAAGATTCACGGTAGAAGACAGGATAGTATTTGCTAGTTTAACATGTAAACAGAACCACTAATGAATTTCACAACAATGATCACCAGCTATAGGAGCTACAAAATACTTCAGTCTTTCCAAAATCGAAGTTTAATCATTAATCCCTAGGATCTGTTCTTTCTGTCAACAAAGTAAACAAAAAACACATTCTTCTCACTTCTTCTCTTTCTTTTTGCGTCCTGGCTCTTTTCTCTGCGAATGATCTGCAGTGGTATTACGTGGCACCAGGAAGACGTTACCATCACTGGTTTCTTGGAGGGAGAACTCGCTAGGATCGTAGGGTTGGCCATGGTCATCCCTGAGTGACTGGAACACTTCTTGATAAAGCTGGTTATATCTCCCCTTCATATCACGCGTCTGCTTGTCGATAAGGTACCGTTCATGCTGCAATTTGTCTCGTGTTGCCTTCAGGCTATTCAAGTCATCTTCAAGTGTTGTAATGGAGTCAAGCTTTCGTTTCCGACAGTTCTGAGCAGCCACTTTGTTTTTACCCCTCCTGCGTATGTCGCGTATCAGCTGCAATTGTGGTTCTGACAGCTTGTATTTAGACATCAGCTCATTGAATTCATCAACTGGAGCTCCTATTATAGTCTGCACTGACATGGGTAGCTTCATCTCCAGTGCCCTTTTCTCATCCCTGGAGTGAGGGCCTTTCTGACGGGGTTTGCTGGATGTTGCTTTGGCCACATCCTTAGGCTGTGCCCCAGGCTGTAGTGGGTAAGAATGGTTGTGTTGGACCTGATTCAGGTCTGCAGGTTGAAAGCCATGAGTCTCATTGGAAGAGGAGGAGTAATTTGTCTGGCCACTGTAGTCACCTGTATCATACGGGCTGTAACTATAGCTGAAATCATCAGGGTCATATTTGCCGAGTTTGGAGCTACCAGATGTGTCAAACTCTGTCCCTCCTGTAGCACCCTCTACACCATCAAAAGGAGACACTGACCCCAAGGTACTTGTCTCATTGAAGTCCTAAAATAAACATGTCTCTAATTAGAACACCATGCATGATTCAGTGAAAGCGAAAGAACAAGTACATGAGCTTCTGGTAATCAAATTACAATTAGAGATGCATATAGTACATGCCTCAATCTTAAAATTCAAATGAACAATGTTTAACATAATTTCACTAAAAGCCTGAGATTATTATGAAAAAGGGATCAACTGTTGCTTTTCTCTTCATGTTTCTCAAAAAGTACATAATTAACAACAGTCTAACTCCAAACTGGCACATTCAACCTACCTGTATTGGAGATGCCATACTACCCATAGAGGACACTGCAGAGTCACTACTAGTCTCATCAGCCATTTGAAGACACTGCAGACCTTTAAGAATAGATGACAAAAAGACTCATCAGATTACAGTATAAAACAAGTAGCCAACCAGAACATTCAAAGTGAGAAAATTTATTAAAAAAAAAAGATTAAAAGTTAATCACTCTCAAAATGATACTGCAGAAGAGTTCAACAATAGAGGCATATCTTGCAGCTTGCAAATTTATAAACATGAACAATTCAAATATCTGAGCTATGAAACAGAGTTAAATATGTTGAAATGCAATTAAAAGAACTATTAACTTTGTGACTGATTTGAAGTCTAAAATACATATACTTTTTTACCTATTCCAACAGGCTGTTAGAATTTTGAAATATGTGCTGGGAGTCCAATTGGAAAAGGAAGAGGAAAGAGACATGTTTAATTGAAATGGTTTATTATAAATCTCTTTACACACTGTGTGCTAACTTACATTTTTGTTTTATGCCAGAGATCCATTGATAGGATTTGACTTCAACCAGACATGAATCCAGCAAAACAAAACTCACTGTCAGTTAGCTCCATATCATCCACATCTAGAGTGATGTTATCCAGCTCTGAATCGGCCAGCAAGTCAGGGAGAAGGTCCTCCACTCCATCCAGAGGATCTGTCTGGTTCATTGGGGTTGTCATGTTGGGAAACAGCACATCACCGGTGTTCCACACAACTGGACTTGCCATTCCTGCTTGGGGCATGGTGTTGTTGGTGTATGGGTCACCAGGTGGGAGGAAGGCTACAAAAAAAAAAAACAATTCTCAGATCAGCTATTAACAGCTGGAAGCATAATAGCCCAATAGTGCATTCATATCCCAGTTCCTTTGTATTACTAATCATTTCCAATACAAAGACAGCATACTGAACAATTCTATAAAGTTTGCCTGGAGTCTTTGGACTTCTAAAATGGTCACTTCACACTGGGCTCTTAACCTTAAACCTTCTGAAAAGACAGACTATGCTCAAAGCTTTAATGACAACATTATAGTTGCCATCAAACTGAGGAATTCTGAATATCTACTTATATTCCTGCCTGTAGAAGAGACTTAACTAAATTCTCAAAATTATCATGCTAAACAGAACTGTAAAGCCATCACCATTAATCACAGATACATCCATTTCCTGAATTATGCATAATGATATTCCAAAAACAAATAACAAAGACAGCCTATAAATCAATCTTTACTTTCATATGATTTGATTTTGAACAGAAAACAAACCAGTAAAAGTGTTCCGAGTTCTTGTAAAATACAATCACTACTGTCCACAGTATATAACAAACCGATTTCTTTGATTGGGGTTTACACCATACTCATTTATACACAACACCAAGTTCAGGTTCAGTATGATGTATCGAATATTTGATAGTGACATACTGTTATTTTGGAACTGTTGAATAGGAACTGAAGAGTTGATGATAGGTTGAGGCAATGTGGCATTTTGGAGGAGAACACTGTTGTCTTCAGATGGTAACATGTCCACAGGACTCATTTCTGCAGTATCCATTGGCTCCGAGTTGGAGCTGGACGTGCCATTGGGGTACAGCACACTGACCAAATCGTCCAAGCACTGCTGTAAGTCTGCCTGGCGCTGAGCGTCATCCTCGCTAGGTACCTAAAGCATACAAGTTTTCTTAGGATGAGCATATACATAAAACCACTGCCTTTTATATCTATGTGACAACATTTACCATCTACTTAACATAATATCACTTTCATAAATTTTCTAAAACCCACATTACCATCAAATACAAATGAACATATTGTTTCACCCAAAGATCATTAGATTTCAGAGGTGAGGAGATGTATGTATGTATGTATGCATGTATATATAACAATAAGCTTACCACTCCATTAACCTCTGTGTTATTAAATCCTAGACTGGTCTCAATCAGGTCATCAATGTCTGCCTGTGCATTTCCCAGGTAACTGCTATTTATGTTTGTCACATTCTCAATATAATCTTCTAAAGTCCCGTCAGGTAAAGGTGCAACACCATCTAAGATGCGAAAAGCTTCATCAAATGACAAGTCCTGGGAAGAAAAACATACTTCTCAGTTGTGCAAAGCACAAAGTCAGAATATCAATTCAACTATCATTTCATCTTTCAATCTTTAGCTGAACAAATATTTGTAAATCAAACTTACAAAGATTTACATATTTCTTTGACGAGGGTTCTACTCCATACTCAAGAATGATTCACTTGTACAATGGCAGCCAGCATTATGGTGGGAGAAACCCCGGCAGAGCCCTAGAGAAACCCATGACCATCCGCAGGTTTATGCCACACCTTCCCACGTACGGCTGGAGAGGAAGCCAGCATGAGCTGGACTTGAACACACTGTGACAGCCCTGGTCGCTGTTACTCGCCTCACCACGGAGGCCCCATTTCATAAAGATGAAGATCAATGAACATAATACCAATTATTGTTAAACATATCCACACAACTTCATGAGCAATTATATGCAAACATGGGTGTGCCACTGCACTTATAACCAACAAAAACATAATACTTTAAGTCTAATTGCAACACAAATCCGAAAGAAATAAGAGAACATTTAAATGAAAAGGAAGTGACATGCAAAACAAGCTGTATTCTCACCTGCTCACTTGTGTTGGGCTGTAATTCCTGATGAGAAACTGAAGTATTGATGGAGCTGTTCACAGGGATCCATTCACCTGTAAAACAGGAATATTGTAACAGTCTATTACTTAATTATTAATGGGTATCAGAGCATCCTCTGTTTGAGAACTAAGAAAACACTCGTGGAACCCTGTTCAATGAAGTTTAACTGAGCCAACAGGCTGGACTAAATACATGTTACAAAGAAAAATGTTTTACCATGGTAGATTCACTGATTGAACAGAACCTGAGATAGCTATCTAAAAGTTGGAACAAAGAACAGTACAAGTTTTTTTTTTCCATTCACTGGATGGGTATTTTTTTTCCCAATACTGGTCACTGAATGGAACAAAAAAGTCAACAGTTAACTTACCTGTTTCCCCATCTTGGATATAGTTTTGTGTAAGCCAAGTTTGTGCCTGCTGTCTTCTCTCCTGTTCTAGCTTGTACTGAATCAGCTCAAGTTCTTTTTGCTGGAAAGCAAGTGTATGATAGTGACTAAACACTGAAAACAAATATTACCACATCAAAAAAAGAACACAGACTTTACATAAACTTTCCACTGTTTTAAAATATAATTCAATGTACCTTCTAATAATTTTACCTACCTTCTGCTAGAAATACCCATGAAATCATTATTGAAATACTACATAAAATAACAAGGTTGAGAGGCCTATCTCTTTTAACGATTAAATTTTACCACCAATGCCCTGAAAATCATCATACCTTTTCTCTTTGTTTCTGCAGCTCAATCTCCCGTTCTCGCTCTAGTTCTCTTCGTAAGTTCAAATCGAACACTTCCTTTCCGATACCCAAATCTATATCCTGGCGCCAAAGAGTTTCTATCAAGTCCATGTCCTGAAATACAAAAAATCAAAACTCATAAATCAAATGAGTGAGATCTGCAGTTTAATACACTGATGCAAAATAAATATGTGCACACATAAACCTGATTTGTTTTGAGCTTTGTAGTGAGATTATCTGACCTATTCATCTCACAACATCCAATATATGTTCACGGACTACTAACTTCAGATGGCCAAATTTACCACTTTTCACTTCACCAAGGGGTTAAAGGTAAATGCTCTTCATATGACAATACAACCAGCAAAGTAGAATTTGTCACTTGACCACTGTAAACTCTGGAGAGTTCAAATTCAAAATGCACCTTACCTAATAGCTCGAAGTAACAAGAGTTACCCACTGGCATAACCCAAAGATAAGGTATATCCATATTA
The DNA here is from genome assembly GCF_032854445.1 of Liolophura sinensis. Taxonomy (NCBI): domain Eukaryota; kingdom Metazoa; phylum Mollusca; class Polyplacophora; order Chitonida; family Chitonidae; genus Liolophura; species Liolophura sinensis. The sequence continues at coordinate 77,031,534 of NC_088295.1, forward strand.
TCAGATATTTTAAAAAGCTATGCATTTTATGGTGACAACATTTCTTGGCTTTCTTTGGCTCCATTGCAACCACTATCACACTGCATTTAACACAGTGAAATCACCAAACATATAACAATCACACGAGACAATCCACTGTCATCTGAATGTATGTCCTCAATATGGTGATCTTACCCCAAACAAAGGAAACCCTTATCACAGTACATGTATATTGTCCATATGTACATTGTCCATCTCATCCTATGTCTCAAACTTCATGCACAGCACTGCAATCTACACTTTAGACGAATATTTCTATTTCACATGCATAGTTGTCCACAACAAAATATCTTAAAAAACAGTCTGTAAATAAGTCGGCAGAGTTCAATTGACCATTAGCTATATTAAGCCTGTTTGTAGATCTGCTGTCTTCTTCAGCAGTCTCTTACATATTGTAAACTACTATTGTGCTTTTAGAATGTTGGTATTGAGGCAGTGAGGCATAGCATATCTGACTATTTTGAGGCTTTCTTTATTTCTTTTTTTTGGCTTGTTACCACAAATATCCACACTTCTTTGTCTGGTCACCTGCTGAAAACAGGTGCTGTTTGCTCAGAAAAAACATGGCTGAAAAAAACAGTCCTTTACAAAAATAATTTGCATAAATATACGACTATTAGTTCATAATAGAGGTAACACAAATGACAACTTAATACCCCACATGTACACTAGCACAAGGCAGTAAAATTACAGCTAACAGAAAGCTTTAACTTTTGTTCGGATAAACCGCCATGGCCTTTGCACTATATAATATTGTTAGCTCACTCATGTCCAGTGACAGGTTATGTTTCATTACCCTCTGATACTAGTATTAAAAATATTTGATCAGGTATTATTTACTACATGTATTAGACTTGATTAGTTATTAACACCGTACCTAAGAATTTTTTAATTCCCCAGTTTCATGTGTACAGTAAACAACACTGCCAATGGCAAACAGACCTTTGGCATGAAACACTACTGAAAAACATTAACTAACAAAACATGATATGACTTTCACAAGATGTGTTTAAGAGGATATTGATTATATTTTATCTGAAATGTACATATTGCCTTAACCTTGCGGTCACCAATTTCACACCCACATATAAATATATTAACAAATTGAGCCAATTGTAGATTTTACCTCGTTAGTCAAATCAGCTGCTGTCACTGTGCTCTCCAAAAATGGATCCGAAAACACATGGTGTACAGGCTGTAAAGCAAAGGCTCCTTCCAGGCCATCATGTTCTCCTGGGTTACTATCTGGTGGCCCAGTTTCGGAGCTATCACCAAGGTCTACATTGTTATTGACATCCTCAGTTTGTGATGCAGAGGACTCTAATGCTGCATCACTTGCTGCTGATTCCGGAGGATTTAATGTCTGCGTCTGAGTCTCTGCACTTGACGCATGGTGCACAAACGTAGCTGGTGGATTGACCAAAAACGCATTAATATCTGTACTGATTCCATGGAACCTTCGAAATCGACTTAAACACCTTAGTTCACCAAGCACACTTGTAGACAAATATTCAGTCTCTATATTCTTCGGATGAATGCTATATCCCCCAACACTGTTTATCAAGTTGTTGTGAAAGTTTGTTTGAGTGTAAGCCGTACTAGTCCCAAGAATAATATCATGAATTTCAGGATAATTAATTAAGCTGTTATTCAAGTACTGATTAATGTCAGTTCTCAGCAAACTAAGAATTAATGCGATGGAAATCAATCCATCTGCGAAGTACTGTTTGATCATCGTTCCTCCAGCCCTTTCTCCAAATCAAAACAAAGAGCCAGAGTTTAAATTTATCCTTCCATGTGAAGTATCGTTTACAGCAGAACAGAAATATCTCCAAGGACTGTGTTCAATAACAAATCAGTTCCGTAACAGCATGATTTCCGATAGCTTTCCAATCGTGCAGATCTTGGGTTCTTTGTTTATCCTGAACTCAACGGGAGTTTCCCAAACCATACGTCACTGTTACTATAAATAGCTATGTCCTGTCTCGTGGAGGATGTCTCGTCTGCTTTCGGTACCTTGGTTTCAAAGACAGGATAGAATATAAGCTTTCTGTGCACCTTCAGGTATATTTAAACCGCTCATTCCACCAACAGATTCCAGAAGAATACACCCCACGTCAAAGCTTACGAAACGTCGCTGTTTTCGTAACGAAAAAAATGAAACACTATTTCCTAAACGCCAGGCTGTGAATCAGCAGAAGTTTGTATTTGTCGCAGTTGCGCAGACAGGTATTAGCTGGAGCGCATGTCTGTTCGAACTTTCGAGGGCTTCCATCTTCGAGGCTCTCTACGGTTAAAGACGATTGTCAGTCCAGTCCAAAGCTGAGACGTCACGTGATAAAACGATCAAAGTGTTATAATTATTTTATGACTGTTTATTCCAAGTTTAAGGAGTTAAAAAGAATTGCACTTCTTTGTACAATTATACACACATTAGGATCAACCCCGACATGAAGATCGGCTCGACTCAACCCGGATACAAAATGCAAGCTCACGTCACACGCTATACTCGGGTATGACCTGACTGAACTCCACAGTCGTAGCATATGAGATATGCAATAGCCAACTCCGCCCAGTATTATACCAAGCTATAGGACATCCATTTTACCGGTTGGCATCGATGTAACAGCCCCCCTCCCCCCCCCCCCCCTCACCAAATATAGGCCTACATGTATTGGCATATATAGGCCTCCTACAGCCCTGTTGTAGCTAATTTAATGGAGGAATTACATGTGCTTGCAGAATTGTTAAGTATGGGTATAGGCTGTTATAAGGAATCAGATTTTGTGACACATAATTAACTTGTAAGCCTAGACCCATACGTATACAGTGGCGGATCCAGAGGTACCGCTTTCGAGAGTGAGGGGGAGGGAGAGAGAGAGAGAGTTGCGCGGATGTCCAGCGAAACGTCTAGCGCACAGGAGGAGAGACCCGGCAGACCCCACCCCCACCCAACACTTCTGAATCCGCCAACGGTATAGGCCTATACATGTGATAACACACAGGCTACTTAGATATTTTACCTTTTTAACGGAAGTTATGAAGTTACAATGGTTCACTGAGTTAGGGTATGATTTTCTAGGAATCCTTTCCATTTCTTACTTGCTAATGACGCCACATGTTGGGTTAATTGTTAATTGTGGACCCAGGCGATTCATTGCTTTTTGTTCTTTAGAATAAGTTTCGCATATATATGCGTAAGGACCAACACGGATGTCCAATGGAGGCCATTTCCTCCTTTCCAGAGGAAGTTAAAAAATACACTTAAGTCCTATAACTGTTTTATTTTAGAAGAAATTCTGACTCAAAAGGCTAGGTGTGCGTATGCCTAGATTTACGAAGAGTGCTTATTTATACAACATCCAAATAGTTGTTCTTCTGCTTGATTGCTTTTTAATGCCATACTCAAGACTTTATCACTTGTACAACGGCTGTCAGTTATGCGCTACAACCGGGTTAAAACGATGAACTTTGGCAAGTTAGTGACGAACTTTCCCACGCGTGACCAGACGTAACTGAAGAAGTTACATACCATTAAAACGGTAACACTGGCCTACCTGAGCTTTATTTTCCAAGTTTTTGGCATGCATTGTGTTTTGTTTATGTATGAGAAAGGCGTATGAATGTATACAGGAGGTAAACTTATGCAGATGACGTGCACTAACTCTATGTTAGCAGAGCGAACAAAAAGAGCTTCATCACGGGTTGCTTTACACCACATGTACATCGGTAGTAGCATTATAGGATATCTAAATATTGACAATGCCATCCATGTAACTACTGCTGTCAACAGGGAAAATATGTTAGAGTATAGGGTGTTAGGAGGAACAATCAACCCACCTGTTTTCTTACGGAAAGTCGAAACAATCGACAAAAAATAGTGGTAGGTGTATATAAAGCTGTACACAAATAGGAACACGCTTCCATATACGCAAAAGTGCGTTTCCACAGTCAGTGCACAAAGGGGAACCCAAAAACAAATACTTAAGTGATGACAGAAAATTTCGTTATATACGGTTGAGCCATGGGGTTGAGCTCGCTAGCGTGCACAAATCACTAGACTTAGTATAGTGGACAACTCCACGTCCTAAAACGCGCGCGTTAATTACCGGCACAATGATATTCAAATAAATAATTTAAAGGAAAGTTTCACACCAATTTATGGCTATATTAAAAACTTGGCTGCTATAAACCGAACATGCCAACAAAGATAATTTGCTATAAATTTAAACCATACATGTCATAACGGCACAATATATACGTGTTTTGTTATCTTATAATCCTCCAATGGCTCAGACATGTATCTCTGTGGCAAATGGAGGGGAGCAGAAATAGATAAGTCTGAGTTATATTAAACGGCACAGAGCGATAATTCCTGGTCAGTCTAAGCAGAAATGTCTAGAATGCAGATTATGGACGACGTCTTGAGTCATGAATAGCCAGGTATCTTTTCCTTGAGGGGCCCGACACTGCGTGCCTTGTTGACAGGTAAAGGAATGAGGCACTTTAGGGGGTCTCCTTCTGTGGTTTGACCCGGACAACGAAGGTCGTGTTAAACAACGCTTTAACACAACACGATACTACAGCCAGGTAATGATCAATTAATATAATGCGGATACATACGCTCAGTCTGATCGTTCAGTATGCGATATTCTTTAATTTTGTTTAATTAACTTGATTATAAAACAAATTATAGTTTTGTATTACTGTAGTTATTTAAAATAGTTTGCAGCAACGCTCAGTGAACAAATCTTTACATTGAATAGCACTGAAGTGTGATTAGGATGTTTGCACACTCAAAAAACTATTCTGATAATTTCAACACAGGTCTATTGTCTGAGTAATGCTAGAATGTGTTCTATTATTATAACATAATATTTTCTCACGAGAGCAAAATTTCTTCTGTAAGGGACTGTTTTGTATAAGATACATGCATGCACTCTTTAAAGATTCCAATGTTCCTAGTACCGCCATCTAACTGTTTGTATCGTGCTATACATACCATTGCACAAGTATATGTACAGTATACTCCATTCCCTACCCTTCAATTTGGTAGAAAGCAATTTGACATTGCACCGCTTCACCGTACTGGAGAATGAATTTCTTGAAGTATTCGATATGGATATACGACGTACACAAGAATATTTTACTTATACGACAGGGGCTATCATTATGGTGGGAGGAAACCGGACACAGGTTGGGGGAAATCCACGACCATATTGCTGACAGGCCTTTCATGCAGAGCGGAAGCCAACATGAGTTGGACTTGAACTCACAGCGACGGCATCATATTCGGTACAAAAGACGAGAAAACTGATGGATAGATATGTGGATAGAGGTAACTTATTGGTCATAGAATGTCCATTAATCACCTCTTCAGTCTCGCTCTAAGTTTTCTGACGATTGTCAGTTTTCTCGCCATTTGTACTGAATACTATTATACGGTGAATCAGTCATGCAGCAGAGTATGCACACTGCATGTAGTCCCCGTTTCTAAAGTGCCACTGGTATGTGACTGTGCAGAGGATACAAGAAATGGCGAACATTCTCCGACCATGCCTTTTTATTGTTCCTTGCTATAAAGGAAAATTATATTTATGGATTATATGTTCTTGTAAAAGCAGATATACACACAAATCAAGAGACTCCCATGTAGGTCAGCGATACCGTAACATAGCGTATTGTACAGTTCACTGTCCACAAACTACACTTAGATATATACACAACATATATTGGTATAAGGTCACTCGATCTATTGACATGTGTCACGGGACCTGATCCACAAACACATTTATAGCAGCGCCATCTAGTGTTACATGTTTCACGTTCTTGTCATCTTGAAAAACTGAACCATTTCACAGACTCGTAAAACCATTTGTATGTGTGTCAGGTAACCGACAGCATATTCTGTTGTGCAATAAATCATAGAGTGACATTGACTGATATACACAGAGCTCGATTACTAATGCCCTATAGTCTTTAATGTCCTATGTTGTAGTAGGTTGTATTACACAGTATTTTCTTGCCCAGTAAAGAACAAAGTAGCCTATACATGTGTTCTGTTGTCCGGTAAATCAGAGTAATATAGTATCCCGTAGTCCATTCAGCAACTAACAGAGTATTCTACTGCCTATAATTACAAGGGATAGAATTGACAAATAATCCCCCGCTGTTTGACCAGATCGTCTGATCAGGAATTCCTTTTAAGATAGGTCGGTTATCAACAGTTCAACAAATATTTAAGTCTTGCGTACTCTTTCTTTGCACTTAATAACGGTATCTGTTCCACCAATCAGTGTGCATCCACAAGACCGTGTGCATGGCATACTATGTCATTGTTAGCTTTAATTTTAGTTTGACTAAATGCACATGATGATACTCATACATAAGAAGTTAAAGCATTCCCAACCCTCAACTCCCTTTACCACTCATAACTACACAAAGTTAACGTCTATAGGAACACGGCTGGCCAAAAGTAATCCAACTTCCAAGAAAAGTTAATACCGGTAATAACTGAGTAAATTATATTCTGTGTAAATCCTTGTTTAAATAAAGTTTGCAACAGGTGAGAACTTTTAACCAAAAGTAAAGCGGATTTCCCTGTACAGACGACATGTTCAGGCACATCCGTTAAACAGTTCTGCTTAACAGCTTTGTCGAAATTATTAGTGCTAATTAAATCAGATTTGAATTTTTAGTCTGTTTTTATCCCCTCGTATCCCATATTTTTAAAATATATTTAGAGCATTTTAACTGTAGTCCTGGTTTATGGCTTTATGCCGCCTAGGCAATATTTTAACAATTGTCGCGAATAAGCCCAATGTACATGTACTGCCAAGAGGTGATAATTACACATAAAATCTGAACGGAGTCTGTTTGTCACGTTCACAAATGTGACGGATGTGCGTGACTTCAGTGCGTGTGTATGCCTTTTGTTCTGCACGTAGATCTGAATAGCCTTGATTCCTAAAGGGCCCTTTACTCCACCATGCAAGATTTGCTGCTGCAACCTTTTACCGTGGCATAACATGCAAGTTACAGTACACAACATGACCATTTTACGCAATAAGCAATCAAGACCAATTGTCAAAACATCATATCCACACACATGAATTCCAACAACGTATGAACTGATCAGTTTTACAGCTATATGCCAACACCAAATTATCGTTTAATGTAGGACACCAATGCATTTTTGTGGCCTTTAGTCCGTGCTTAATCTCGTGTTGAAATATCACAGATATACACGAAAAATTACAAACTAAATATTCTGTTCTATTCCAAAATGCAAGACCATTTTAAAAAAACTGGGGCTCTCCCGGAATTCATTGCAACACTGGGACTAGAGGCTAACACTGCGACTATTCATGTGTGGTGCATAATCTGCACGCGATTAAGTAATAAAGCGTATCGCCAGCTGCTTTTCTAGAAGCCATTACAGCGAAGACTATTACGTGAAACACTGGAGTAGACGAGGGAATCTTTCATATGTCCCAGTACATTTTGTTATTGTCCGAAACGATTAAACAGCATGTATGTGAAGAGTGAGGGAAACCATCCGGCAGTTGAATGGGTCACTGCATGCTGTCACACACAACGTTTTGTTGAGATGTTTTGTTCACATTTATGCCCAATGACGTATTTGCATCCTTCACCTTGTTTCATCCACTGACAAGGGTGACAACAGATTAACCACATGCTGCCAAGACATCAATTCTGTTGAGGTGTTTTGTTCACATTTATGCCCAATGGCGTATTCGCATCCTTCACCTTGTTTCATCCACTGACAAGGATGACAACGAATGAACTCCATGTTGCCAGTACATCAACTGTACAGTTCTAGACCCCACAAAGTTTCAAAAGTCACAGCCAACTCGCTTTGAGGTCAGACGTTTCTCCAGTTTTCAGCTTCAGGTTTTATTGTGCCCCAACCCTTGCGTGCACTGAGCAATATGCGGATAATTGAAGAACCTCTTATACAATTGCAAACTTTACAATCCGAATCTCACTGTATACTGTCTCAATGCTTGAAATGACTCCGAGATTTACAAATTTATACCGACAAACGTAATTCAAATTTACTGCAATTTCTTCAATCAAAATTCAACATACATGTGAAGAAAAAAATCGGGACACACAAGATGAGGATTTAATCCCTGACATGGACAGGTGCTCTCGACAGCGATATTTGAAGTGTTTGCGCGATATTACGTTCGTTGAAGGTAATTTGTTTCATATACTAATACAGTGCGCAAGTCTGCACATCACACGTAAGAAAGTTTGCCATTGGCTGTACATTTCACGATGCAACGGCGGGAATTTTCGTGGAAGGGGAAACTAAAATGTCGGACGTTTACTGTACCAGGCTTTGGTAAGTAACTGCTAAACTTGTTCCAAAGGGTGCATAGATTTCCATCCGCAGAGCGTGGATCCAATGTGGTCGCCATACGACCATAAGGTCATATAAACGGCCACAATAGCGACGTTAACCATGCACTTTACTGCAACCAAGGGCATGACAACAGAAGGGGGCACAGGGGAATTACATGTACCAATCCCTGGCTGAGAATGAGCCAACATCTCTTGTACCAGAGACTGAAAGACAAACATTTTGACCACGCTGCTCTAAACGCAGCCACCACCACCCACCCCGAACTCGCTCCCCGCGTGGGTGTTAAGTTAAAGTACTTTTTGTATGTATAATATACCACATGAATAGATCAATTGTTATATATCACTGAGAGGTAGAAATACCGTCATATCCTGATAATTTCCACTGAACATACATGGATTCACCTGAACGACTGTTTTTTTATTTTGTTACGCTGTCTTGTGAAGAGATGCTCACACAGGTAGCGGCCATGGGCTCTCCTTTTGCGGTGAAACTACAGGTGAGAATTTGGCTGAGCTGCCTGCCTCGAAAAACTTGTAGCTCAGCCAAATCCTCTCGTGTGCGCCTGGCTTTAGTGCACATAGACTGAATAGGTTTAAATGAAAAACAGTTATATAAATGTATATATTAAGAGTATATTGAATACTCAGACGTATTGCGACATAAACACTGAAAAAAAAAGAAATGCTGGGATATGAATCCCATTAAAAGAGTCTCATGGGCATTGCCCCTGAGGTATCGTATAAACTTAGCCCACAACAATGTTCACAGAAAATGTTATCACCAGACGACAAGCAGGAAACGTTATGCGTTTAGCAAGCATTGTAGTAACATTGGAATCAATTTTCCTTATTTGTGGTGAGCACGCCCCCACTTCCTTGTTTCCGTCCACTGTTTAGTCATTTGTGCTTCACGTCCTATGTATCCTACACGTCATACGAAATGTACGTGTATAGAGAGTCCTGCTTCAAAGGAAAAAGGTCAACACACATATACATGCACGGATCTATGTCGAACGACAATCGCTCTATCCTGCAGTAAATCTCAGTTCGGCTGTCCTGTTTTGTGGAGTTGATATATTACTATAGCATAGATCGCTATCAAATTCAGTTTCGTACCACAATAGCCTAAGCCATAAGGAAGTTTCAGTGTCTCTTTGACGACATTTTCATAGGCTTACTAGTTTTATGTGAACGAGGCTTACATGTCGTATTGCCGCACACATTAATAACAAAACTTCACGCAAATTCACACACACACTAAATGGTTATATTTTCCTGCTTTATTAGAAAGCAGTATCTTTTTTTTTTCAAAAATTTTCAAACTTAAACCGATAATGTATTATCAACACATTCACACATTTTTTGCTATGTTTCAAACGTAGTCATAATTGATTCAAATATAACGCTATAAATGAAGTTTACAACACATAATCATGATTGATTCTGTCATTCGATCACAATTTTGTAAACTTGAAAAAGTTTCAAAACGCAGCCATGATTGACTTTTATGTCAAAAACAATTCCATAAATAAATTTGGCATTTAGTCATGAATGATTATTTCTTTTTTAAATGAAATTTTTAACACATGCTAAGCCCTCACTTCGATCATTATTCTATCATGAAGCTTACAATTGGTTAGTCGAGACTGATCTCCGTCTAGGTTACAATTCTGTCAATGTAGTTGGGCATAAGTACGTTGTCATTATCAGTTTTTCTTTGATAATACAAAACCCTCTAATCTGTGGATCATATATTCAATCATAATACATGCAAAATGGCCGTTCCAGTTACACAGCGATGAAGATCTTCCAGTCACAGTTATTTTGCCTAGAGCAGAAATCATATCAGATATGGGGCTATATGATGATAGCTCTCCCTGGGTGGTCCTGTTTACAGGTTTTGATATTGTGTAAATACATCTGGGTTACGTAATGCAACATGGGTTGACCTCAGGTGTTCTTTCCGATAGAAGAAGGCCCACTATCATCCTTGGGTTAACTGATATAGAGTTCAATAAATAATAACTTACATGCAATTACATAATTTTTCTTTCTTTTTTATCTATCCATAGGAAATCTTCAGTTGCTCATTGTGCCTTATATGTGTTCAGAGACATACATTTGTTAGACTTACAACGTTCGATTGGCCGTTCATTGAAAACAAAGGTTACTTTTATGAGTGGAGAACACCAGGGTGCCCCCGATAAACCGTCCACGCTTGGCAGGTTACTGACGAACTTTCCGAACATATCCCTTTTATATTAGGCTACAGCCTAAAAGCTTTCGACATGTGTAAGGTAAAAACGTTTTCATAAGTTGCCACATATAGCTCTCCGTCAATCACAGGCCCATATATCTTCAAATTCTTCATATCTCTTATGGTGCGTGTTCCAATTGTTCTTCCAATTGTTCAAAGGGATACGGATCTGACACGTAGTGAAGAAGAGGAAGATAATTTTCTCCCATACAGTTTGGAATGAAATTCTACCCCATCAAGATTAGTCTGAGTAGAAAATGTAAATGTCCCGTCACATTCAGTTTACATAGGATTATGAGATAACTGGAACATGTAGTTACTTTACGATTTTTACATTCATGGCTGCCGTTTGATTCTTTTATATGATATCCCAGATGTCATATGTTACACTTGTCGCACTGGATGGAGACTTTAATCATATCCCTTTCTTCATTGATGCTCAGTTACATTTTTTACCATCAACTATCCTCGATATCCATGTGCCAAATCACGACCAAGCTTCCTCGGATGCCAAGGTACCAATTCTTCCACAGCCTTGCCCCCTGCGTGTTTATTCGATATCGCTGTAACGTGCCACGTGATACTTGCTCTGATATTTTTATATGAGGTATTTATAGAAAGATTTAATGGAAACAGACTGACTGAGGTTACTTCGTTCGTAATTTGATAAATTCTGTCAGAGTAATTTGATCAATGAACTATATATTTAAGATAACATCGAGCTGAAAATTCCACTGCTTCTTTTTTCTCATGTAATATCAAACGACATCTATCGTCATATTAACTGTGGAATTCCAGTGGCACGTGTACCACTGTACTATGATCTGTGTATTAAGGTGGATTAAGGTGGCACTTGTATCACTGTACTATTATCTGTGTTATTAAGGTGGCACTTGTATCACTGTACTATGATCTGTGTTATTAAGGTGGCACTTGTATCACTGTACTATGATCTGTGTTATTAAGGGTGGCACTTGTATCACTGTACTATGATCTGTGTTATTAAGGTGGCACTTGTATCACTGTACTATGATCTGTGTTATTAAGGTGGCACGTGTATCACTGTACTGTGATCTGTGTTATTAAGGCGGAACGTGTATCACTGTACTGTGATCTGTGTTATTAAGGTGGCGCGTGTATCACTGTACTGTGATCTGTGTTATTAAGGTGGCACTTGTATCACTGTACTGTGATTTGTGTTATTAAGGTGGCGCGTGTACCACTGTACTGTGATCTGTGTTATTAAGGTGGCACGTGTATCACTGTACTGTGATCTGTGTTATTAAGGTGGCACGTGTATCACTGTACTGTGATCTGTGTTATTAAGGTGGCACATGTATCACTGTACTATGATCTGTGTTATTAAGGTGGCACGTGTATCACTGTACTGTGATCTGTGTTATTAAGGTGGGCGCGTGTATCACTGTACTGTGATCTGTGTTTATTAATGTGGCACTTGTATCACTGTACTGTGATTTTGTGTTATTAAGGTGGCGCGTGTACCACTGTACTGTGATCTGTGTTATTAAGTTGGCACATGTATCACTGTACTATGATCTGTGTTATTAAGTGGCACATGTATCACTGTACTGTGATCTGTGTTATTAAGGTGGCACGTGTATCACTGTACTGTGATCTGTGTTATTAAGGTGGCACGTGTATCACTGTACTGTGATCTGTGTTATTAAGGTGGCACGTGTATCACTGTACTGTGATCTGTGTTATTAATGGTGGCACGTGTATCACTGTACAGTGATCTGTGTTATTAAGGTGGCAATTGTATCACTGTACTATGATCTGTGTTATTAAGGTGGCACGTGTATCACTGTACTGTGATCTGTGTTATTAAGGTGGCGCGTGTATCACTATACTGTGATCTGTGTTATTAAGGTGGCACGTGTATCACTGTACTGTGATCTGTGTTATTAAGGTGGCACGTGTCATCACTGTACTGTGGATCTGTGTTATTAAGGTGGCGCGTGTATCCAATGCAGTCTTAACTGTGATATCACAGTGTCATTTATATCATTGTTATCTGATATACAATATTGAGAGGGGAATCCATCACTGTAAGTTCATCTGTGGTATTGAGATGGTATTTTTATCACTGTAATTTCATCGGTGATACTGAGATGCATTTCTATGATTTCAATCACTGTTATACTCATCTGTGATATTCAGGTAGTATTTCCATCACTAATCTAATCTGTGATATTGAGATGGCATTTCTATCACTGTAATTTCATCTGTAATACTAAGATGGCATTTCTATCACTGTAATTTCATCTGTAATACTAAGATGGCATTTCTATCACTGTAGCCTAATCTCATCTGTAATACTGAAATGGCATTTCCAATCACTGTAATCTCATCTGTGATATTGAGATGGCATTTCTATCACTGTAATTTCATCTGTAATACTAAGATGGCATTTCTATCACTGTAGCCTAATCTCATCTGTAATACTGAAATGGCATTTCCATCACTGTAATCTCATCTGTGATATTGAGATGGCATTTCTATCACTCATGTAATTTCATATTACACTGAGATGGCACTTTCATGATTCTATCCCTATGATCTAACCTGTTGTATTCAGGTGCCACATTTCTATCTTTTCAACCGCAATTGTGGTATTATTCACTGTATCACTGTATTAACTGTGATATTGGAATGGCACATTTGCAACTGTGATATCAAGGTGTTTCATCTTCTTTATCAACAATTTCAACTGTGGTATCCGAGTTTTATTGATTCCAGTGTTCTGGCATCTGTACTTCTATGCACTTCTGTCATTGCAATCTCAGTTATGATTTATGGCCATATTCAGTTGTTCCACACATATATGTTAAATGTAAGGCATCATCACACATCTTACCCACCAAATCTGACTTTTAATGTTGTTCTAACAATTGTGTGTAGACAGTGCAGTTATCCTGACTGAGGCATTGGCTTGCTAGTACTGTCTCTTGAGTATAAATGTGGTCTTCAGGTTATAAGTGCATTTGCTGTCATCTCATTTGTTATACCCAGACGGTGCCTTATACGTACTTCCATGACATTTATATCACTATTATCAGAGATGATAGTTGTATAAATTCTCATTTCAGATATCCAAATTGCACTGTTATCTCATTTTCAGGTTCAATTGCTCGCTGTCATCAGTTTTGTTTTCAAGCTATATTGCGGTAATCTGTATTCTCAAACCATGATATTCAGCGTATATTGTTATCTTTGTTGTCTCTCATATGATATTCAAGTTAAATTTCTATAACTATGAGTTTTTTCCTGATATTCAGTTTGGACTGATATGTCTTCTATTCCGTGATATGCAACCCATACTGCTGCTTGAATCTCTGCCATCTCATTTGTGATATTCAGGTTATATTGTTATCACTGTCATCATCCAGGGTATTCCAAGTTATATTGTTATCAACTGTTATCTCATCCAGGGTATTCAAGTTATATTGTTATCACTGTCATCTCATCCAGGGTATTCAAGTTATATTGTTATCACTGTCATCTCATCCAGGGTATTCAAGTTATATTGTTATCACTGTTATCTCATCCATGGTATTCAAGTTATGTTGTTATCACTGTCATCTCATCTACGGTATTCAAGTTATATTGTTTATTCCTGACATCTCATCCAGGGTATTCAAGTTATATTGTTATCACTGTCATCTCATCCAGGGTATTCAAGTTATATTGTTATCACTGTCATCTCATCCAGGTATTCAATTTATATTGTTATCACTGTCGTCTCATCCAGGGTATTCAAGTTATACTGTTATCCCTGTCATCTCATCTCGGGTATTCAAGTTATATTGTTATTCCTGACATCTCATCCAGGTTGTTCAAGTTATATTGTTATCACTGTTATCTCATCCAGGGTATTCAAGTTATATTGTTATTACTGACATATCACCCATGCTTTTTAAGTCATATATTGTTACATATATCTCTGTCATCACTCCGTGATATTCAAGTCTTATTTCACTGTTGTTAACTCACCCGCGATATACAAGTTATATTATGTTATTGATGTAATGTCAACCATGATGTTACCAACAATGTCATTTCAAATGTGATATCCACATACATAGTGGTGGCTTGTAATACAAAACTTATGTACATTCACCCTGTGGTATGAGAGGCTGTTACACATCTAATACACTCAGACTACTCCTCTGCTTAAGTTAGAAATGTCAAGCTGTTAAGCTAGCCTGCGGGGAGTCAGCCCTAAACTTAGGTGTAGATGAACTCTGTGTTAACATAAAACTCACCTGGACGATATGGGTAGGATCGCCTAAACTTGTTTCCACTTCCATCATTATACAAAACAGGTAAAATATCCGTTAATGTCTTCGACAAAATTCACCAAAAAGTGTCAAATCGTAGTCTGAAAATTCAGTGACGACTTTGAGGACGATATGTCCATGGGAAGAAACGCTTGGGTTTCACTAGTCCTATCCCAGCGGGCCAGATGGCCTATATCCGAGTTTAGACTGAAACGAGCTCTGCTATGCCTTGTGGTGTTATGAATGGCCGCACAGTATGGCTGTCACCGCAGAGCTATGTTACAGTCACGCAGTACGAGGATATCCGAGCTATTTCACCATTAAACCTCTCCAGGATGTTGTCTGTATTAACAGTATAGGATTAGCGAAGAGGTTTAACATTAAAATCTCGTCGACACTCGAAATTTAAGAGACCTATAGGCTGTGTACACGGATCTCACCGCGTTACGCCGTCTATACGAATTGACTACAATCCATCTATCGGCTATGTTCTAGGTCAGATGCATAGAAAATTAAGGTCAGCCTATACCCAATGGCAGGCTATCTTACTATCACATGTTGATAAGGTTAACATAGAAGGAGCTTCTAGGCGGATACTCACGTGTTGGTGAGGCTCTCTAGTGCACCGAACCTCACAAACTTACCGTGTTTATATATAGTCGTTTGGTTCGCAACTAAAGAGAGTTAGTATTGAATTGCTGCCGGTTTGTAAATTTCTAGACATCCCAAGAGAAGTCCATGTGTATGACTGTAATAGTTTTCCACAGAATATTTTTCTGTTGGTTAAAATTCCATATTTGTACATGTTTTTGACCTATACATGAATTTTTTTTCAAGGAAATATACATGCGCAATTAGTATAAATGTGGATTGTCTACTTTCAGCTTTCGTTTGTGCATGATGTCCAGTTTGTGTTTGTAAATACACCTACACTATCAGCTGACAAACGCACTGACCTACAGAATGTGATCATCGGAGCGGATCAAGAGCTCGAAAAACCAGTCCGAGTGGAACACATGAACTAAAACGTGATTCCAAAGGTACACACGGGCGCATGTGCAATTACTGTTAACAGTTCTCTCTGCTTAAAGGAATATTGTCAAAAGTTTTCAGTATTGTCTGTGTTTACTTTATGCTCATGTAGAAAAAATTAAGCCTTCATTGTTTGACGTATAACTTCTTCGTGACTTATAATTCATTGATGCTTTAACTGTGTTAACCATTCGAGTAAAATAATGCATCTATAGACCATGTCTGAATGGCGTCTGAAATGGCGTCTGTAATTAAATTTATTTTTATACGCCAGTTTTGTAACTACATAGTCAGTTCGCATGTCTGTTCGTCCTTAGCTCTTCTTTGCTTAAATTTTCTTGTGTTTGAAAGTAGAGTTAAATGCAAACAAATTCCAGAGTTACATTTTATTTATTTATTAATTTGACTGATGTTTTACTCGGCAGAATAGAATATTTCACTTGTACGACGGCGGCCCGCACTATGGTGGAAGGAAATTGAGCTACAGTTTGAAAAGAAGGTTAACGCATATTTGTTTATCATAAAGCAGATCACTGAGCGTATGATTGCAGACCCAACTACTAGTTTGAATCAACTGGAATTTACGTGCCCTTGACCAATGACCTCTCAAGTCGTCTCGAACGCAGTTACCGCTTTTTCGGCAGCGCCTCCAAGTCAGAGGGTTTCACTGGCGCCTAGCGGGAGGCGGTGCTTTAATTACGACAATTCTATTTATAATCAGGTCGGTTAATCAAGTCAATTTTGTTATAATCAAGAGGGTGACTGCCGGTTAATCAAATCTATTCAAGTAAATTCAAATCAAAGAAAACCTGATCCGTTATCAGAATTTTTGTCTTCAAGTAATTCTGTATGATATGAATTCAGTGTGTATGAATGCACGGGTTTTACATTTTTCTTAACAATTTTTTAGTCAGATAACGGCGAGTAGTCATGTCGAAAACACCAAGGAGACATGTACTCCAACAAGTCATATTATACTGACACCGGGCCAACAAGTCCTGTTTACTTGCTCTAACCTCTCAGTGCTGAGGGCTAAGCGAAGCAGCACGTGCCATTTTTAAAGTTTGGGGTAAGAACTAATCCCAGGTCTCCCGACTTCGAGTCGGACACTGTAACCATTAGGCCACCGTCTGCATGGTGCGAGGTACAATGGCAAAACACATATACATAAATATCGTTGCTTTTCATTATTATTATCATTACAGAGCAAAGTGCTGACTAGGTTTTATGACTGACAATGACCTAAGTGACGAAAAATTTTCCCGGGTAAACTCAAACAGCGTGCCATGCAATCAGGTCACCGCAGAAATGAATGATGTCACATGCTTGACATGACTTTAGAATTTATTAATCTGCTTTAATCAAGAACTTTCCGTTAAAAAGGCTGGATCTTGACTTTTTATCGTCTGCTGGATGAACCATTCCGATCCATTCGTCCTCATGAATCGTGATGGACCGGGTCAGGTGGACTAGCTGTCGAATGAATGATGCAAGTCTGTCGTTTTCGTGCATGCTATACGGTGCTGAATTCTCCATGGCGAATTAAATAAAAAAAATTACTATTTATATACAGGTTATGTTCTGCATCACAGAGCGATGTTAAATGTTTACATATGGCATGTTACTTAATTGTTTGTTAGTAGACTTGTCTGTATGATTTTAGAGTTACAAGTAGCAGAAGGTTTGGACGCATAATGTGTACGTAATAAACAACTGTAGTACATACCAACTATATTAACGTACAATCATCTGTTAATTTGAACAGAAAGTCTATCGTCTGAGTGATGTTGTATAATGTACTCTGTTATTATAACACAATATTATGTCATATTCCACAAAATATCCTGTTAGCCTAATAGAATTTTTATGTTGTCTTATTAGAACGTGTGTTATATTTAACAGGATAACCTGTTGGTATAACAGAATATACTCTAGCACCACTCACACTACAGACTTCCTGTCAAAACGTGAGTGTAACCGTCATGACCCTCTGCAATTTGACTACCCCTTTAGATCTCGATATCGTCACATTTCTTCATTGTCGAGGTCTTCACACTGCCAAATAGGGGTTTCCTCCTTGTCAGCTATTAGCTCGACGCTAAAGTGTTTCTTGATACTTACTTTTATTTCAGTATCACTAAATTAAGTCAAAGTCAAATGCACATGTAGTTGCAGTTTCCTATTGGCATATTTTCCTACCTAGATCTGAAAAAAGAACTACACCAAACCGCCAGATCACCTTTGGTTATAAAGAGGTGAAACCTTAGCGCAGCCAATCTGAATCGTTTATTCAGTTCACACAAAAAAAATGCCGGAAGCAAAAATTCGATTGGACGAACAAAGGGTGGGCTGAGAGTAGATTTTTCTTGAGATCTGTTTAACGACATGAATGCGAATAATAGCTATCTTGAGTGAGATTACTTTGAAATCTATATTAGCGTGAAAATATCAAGAATGGTATACTCATTTACATCCTGAATTATCCCTCCTTGTACATAATTCACCAAAAATTCTAACACCTGTTGATTTCAAAATTTAATTCAAAATATATGGTGAATGCATGATACATATGGTGTACATACGAGACTTAGGTGTCGCAAGCAGACAATTTGTTAGACTGAGATATAACTAGTAGACACCTACACCGGCGTGTCACCAACAGCTCGTTACACTGAGTCGGTTACACCATATGCGGTGAGATAACTTAGCAGCTTTTAAATTCATTTACTTTCTTAGTGTATGTCTGCATTAAGATTTAGGAGCCGTGGAAACGACCCGAGCGGAGACAAAGCCATCTCTTCAGGTATCAACCTGTCGACACAAAGACGCATGCAGCTGAACCCGCGAACTCGCAGAGTCTGAGCGTAGTAGAAGACTTCTGGTTTCATCAACGAATGTTGTCGTAAATATAGATCCAGTGAGGGTCTCCTTCTAAGACAATTATATGCATACTTCTTAGACAGTATCGCTTATTCTTACGTCAAAATACAGTCAAAAGACATTTGAGCCTGTTGGTATGTATAGTCATGAACAACCGATCTTTTTTTATTTGGGTTGTTACATTTATACTCCGGTTTCTGTTTAAGTTGGCATGAAAACGGAATTAATATTTTTTTCTAAGACCAACCACACTGAAGGCCATTAAAAGAGGGACTCTTGGCATGAGAGCTCATGAATCCGTCGTAAATCATACTTCTCTTAACCTTGCTCGTAAAAGATGTTGTCTTCGAGAAAACTGATTTACTAAGTTTTGTGAAAGTAGACCCAGAGAGATGTCCTTGCATCTTTGTCTCTATGGTCAAACCCAAGTTGTATATCTCGCTTCCGCATATTGTGTTGTACACATTTTTGAAACCATAGAATTTTGCACATTGGTACGCGGACATGGAGAAAAGAGTGCTGGGAATTGCGGTTGATGAAGAACAATGAAGATGAGTGGATCTGTCTCCTGCAAGATGTGCCATAGGGTGGTCTAAACATCATCGGTATGTATTGGTAGATTTCAACCATGTACATGTACGACCACAACACCGGTGTTGTCTCTGATGTTTCACTGTATATTTTGCGTTCCTGATAAGTCGATTGCTCCTGCATGAATACCTCCATATAGTGACGAGCAACTCCGGACCTTTAGGTATGTGCCTTGACATAGACGAGATCTCACCAGCACTCAGCTCAACTAATTGCTTGTGACATCTTCAGTTACATTGAGGTGTCAGTAATAGTCAGTAACAATGATATAGCAATGCTGACCAATTAGAGTGACGAGTCACCAGTCGTCAGCTAGGCTGACAAATGGTCATCAGCAATATTTATTTATTTATTCGATTGGTGTTTTATGTCGTACTCAAGAATATTTCAGTTATTCCATGGCGGGCAGAATTGTTGTGGGAAGAAACCGGGCAATTTGCTGGAAGATCTTAACATGTACGGCCGGAAAGAAGCCTGAACTGGACTAAAACTCACAGCGACCACATTGGTGGGTTATTGTGTTGCGGTGGCATGCTCAACAGCAATAAGCTGCACTGAGGTGTCAGCAGTGATCATACAATGAGGTATCACCATAAGCCAGTTGCACTGCCGGTTACCCCGTGATATAACCAAATGCTATATACCCCAGCCAGACTGAGGTGTCACAAGCAGACATATACACTGAGTTGTCACCAACAGCTAGTTGGTTACAATGAGACATAACTAGTAGACAGATACACCGGCATGTCACCAACAGCTCGTTACACTGAGTCGGTTACACCACATACGCTGAGATATCACGGGCAGACACATACACCAAGATCGCGCCAGCAGATACACTTACTGAGGTTCCATCAGCAGTAAGATACGCTGAGGTGTCACAGAGCTATTAGCTACACTGTAGCGTTATCAGCTGTCAGTGAACACCAGCTCTCAGTGACGAGCATATATCAGCAGTAAGTGACGCCTGAATAGTTATCAGCATTCATTAAGATCTGTGTTCGCACAGTTTGCTCGTGCAAAATATTAAGAACGAACCAAAATAACAATAAACGAGCTTATACATATAACATAAACATATGGTTTATTTGAAATAAAGTGGAAGCCACAAGGTCTTCAGGGGGTCATAAAAGCAGACAACTTAGCGAGAAACGTCAGGTGTTGAGACGTGTGTAGCCTCTCAAAATTTATCAAAATTCCTATGTTGTGCTGGTAAATATTTCTTCAGTGTCGCTTCATATAAGATGTTCAGATGTTCTGGTTTAATTGACAACCATCGTATACACTTTCACACAAACCTATATATACACAGTTCAAGCAGTACGCTCTCAACGTTTACATTACCTTGGCCTATGTTAATGTTCTTCAAATATTGTGAAATACCCCGGCAGCCCTACTTACCTGTAGGCCGGGTCAGACTAGGGAGCACACGATCTAGGTCTGGTGGTCAATAAGCTGATGTGTGTGAAGACCAAGTCTTAATTGTTTGGTAGTGTGTACCAAAATACCACCGGCGTGAGTGTACTGGGGTATATAACAGGAGTACTTGAAATCTCTTAACACAACTGGGTAAAAGTGACTTACAGTAGAAACATAAGTCCTCTTCAACGGTCTGTGAAAATTCACTGCTACTGGTATATATATATATATATATATATATATATATATATATATATATATATATATATATATATATATATATATATATCCTGCGTCATTTATACTCCTGCGTCATTTATACTCAACAGTTTGCTCATAGCAAACTCTTATTAATAAAAAAATTATTAATAGTTTTACAATAGTGTTTCAGTTAGTCAATGTTATGCTCCCAAAGAACAAATTTAGGAACCGTAAGATTTTTTTTTTTTCACTCACCATATTACCATGCATTTTGTTTCTATTGCTAACGTCTCTGGAAGCCTTAATCATCAAAATACAGATCAGATACTAAATAGAAACAGATTCGGATTGCCTATCATCCAAATCTTTGATTTACAACTTCAAACTTCTCAAATGACACACAAATTGTTATTTTGATTACGCTTTACACACAATGGCATCGGCTTAAACACAAATCTATTACATTCTGGTCCTGAGATCGCTTCGGTGTTCTGACGGCTAGAGCGCCCGCCCCGAACTCGCACCTGGTCACACCAAAAACTTTAAAAATGGTACTTCTTGTTGCTTCGCTTGTCGCTCAGAACTGAGAGATTAGAGCAAGGAATGATGACTGGTTGGTCGATCCGGTGTCAGTATAATGTGACTCGGAGTGGTGTCATGTCTGGGCGTCTTCCACATGATACATGGGTTAATTGTTAGCAGAACATCCGGTAGATTGTTTGACGATATCAAGCTGACAAGCGTCTCTGTTATCATAAATTACCACAAACATGTAGGAAATGTTTTCTGCGTGGTGCCAAGATTATACCGTTAATTATTATATTGGCAATTATGAATACGTCTATGTTACTTGATTGATGTTTTACGCCGTTTTCAAAAATATTTCACTCTCACAACGCCGACCAGCGTTATGGTGGGAGATCGAGACCTAATAGAGTCCTAGGCTGATCTAGCTGAGATGGTTATGACATTTTCTTAAATTGTTTTATCTTTCTTATAGTTTGATTGAGGATTATAAAAAAAATTATGGTTCATTTGTTTGTGTAAAACAACGTATATGTTATTTTGGATCGCACGGATTTTGAAAATCGAAATGTTTATTCATTGCAGAATCAAACAAACTGTGACCAAGCAAAAGGTCATACATTAATACACACTCAAGATGCCCAATACAAAACTCTGTATTTACACATGGCAAGAGAGTATATACTTCACTCAACAGACTCGAATTAGCTGAGACATCGGCCAAGCAACTTTGTAGGAATGGACTTGTTTATTTGTCTAGTTTTATCCCGCTTCACCATATTCACACCATTACTTTGCCATATCGTGTAATATTTACTTCACTGGTGTCGTGTAATGACATGCACGGTATCTTTTATTACACAGTCAGAAATACCGCAATTTCCCATACAGAAGGCTGAATATTTCACCCTAATATAAATATATATATATTTTTTTTGATTGTTGTTTTACGATGGGGCCAGCATTACATGGTAGGAGGAAAGGGGGCGGAGCCCGAGGGAAACTCACGAGCCTCCGCACATTGCTGGCAGACATCCCCACCTACCTAAAATAACTAAAATCAGGGATACGAAGTGGAGAAATTTTAAACTTTATTGCATTGTTGTTACCCATATGAAACGAGATAAACATATCCTAAAATTACATTTGATTCGCTTGATAGAACATTTGGGCTAAATGTATACATTTCATCCGTACTAGGCAACTCCCATATTGTGCTGCTCCTTTAATTACAAGCATAATTATCAAAGAGAGTCCTGAGGCTTCTGTGTTAATTTACTCATTTGGCATACTTTATATTTCCCATCTCACTTTATTTACAGGTAAAATTGACATTAGTAAATATTCCCTTTGACCATTAGGTGCCGACATTAACCTAGGTATACAGTTACCTCTCTAAGAACACTCAGTAAATGTAAATCGAGACACGTTTCAGCACCTGTGACAGCAATGTTCATTGTTTCACATACATACAGTCTGCAGGTATGTTCACAGAAAATAATTACATGTTCTACTTAATATGTAAAATCAATTGCTCATGACACATTGGAAACCGATCCTTTAATGCGGCTGTAGCTTTGCATGAGGAAATTTGTACCTGGTGCGGCAGTTTCAGAACTATTGTGCATAGCTTCCTTCCACTAAGGATTGTGTTACTGCATACGATAGATACTTTTGGCGTATTTGAGTGAGTGAGTGCTTGGGGTTTAACGTCGTGCTCAACAATTTTTCAGTCATATGACAATGAAGGAAACCTTAGGGGATAAGAATGTACCTCCTTGTTGCAGGACGGATTTCCACCGCTTTTTTTTTCTAGTGCTGCTTCACTGAGACGACTTACCGAAGGTAAGTAAGCTGCACCGCCCGAGCCATTATACTGATACAGGTCAACCAGTCCTTGTACTATTCCCTTCATGTTGAACGACTTTTGGCGTATTTAATGCAAGATGCTCGGATGTAATTGTTGTGTGCGATCTATGCCCTGTTTATATTTTTCCAATGCTTGTTTCTCATGGTGGAAAGTGAATTTGTCTAAACTCATCAGACCATTTGCATTCATTTGTGGTGCGTGTGGTGCAAGGGGGTATACACGCAGCTTATCTAGTTTTACAATAAGTTTTATAAAATATGAAATATTAGAGTATGCAAAGATGCTTTTCCACAGAGCATCAATATGTCGATTGAATATACAACCAAAGTTATATGTATATTACCACTGAATCTGTTATTAGTTTTTGGCTCTTAGGAGCCGCAGATCAAAGCTACACATTACATACAGTGCTAAACTAATCAGCTAACTGATTTGTCACAGGTGGATCTCAATAATATTCTCTCCATGTTATCTTTGATCTGACTGATCAATTACAGCTCATGTTTGGACGCTCCATACATAATCCACATACATGTATAATATATAAACTCCTATACACGGTGTGTGCACTACACGGTATATATCTTCCTAAAGACATAATTGCTACAGATCTGCGGACTTACAATTGTAGTCACGACTTTTTAAAGACATACAACACCAGTCCATTGTGTCTAACGAGGGGCCATTGAAAACCCGTGTATACCGAAGGACGTAATTATGGCAGAGACTGGTCAACATACGATATGGCCAGTGTCATGAATTGTCAGGGAAATATGACGGTAACAAAGACTTGCTGTTGCTCACTGGTGAAGTAAAAACTCATGTGTATAGACTTACGTGTTTCGTGACAATCACTCTCGTCTGTCACACCAGACTGTAACATTCACGAGGAAGTGAATATCTTAGATCTTCCCGGATTCTACCAGCTGGTTGAAGACATTGCACCATATGGCCAGGAAGGCCTGATGGGTACTTCGATAAGAGTAGTAAAACACTAGATGAACACTGTCTTTTAAACATTACATGCTGATCGCCAGTTAAAACCAAGTTTTGTTCCACTCAATCCATATTTTAGTCAATTTTAGGATACCACCATTTCCAGAAATCAGCCCACATGCATCCACTCGTTGTGAATACAGACGTTCTCTGTTAATATAATAAAACGCTCACAGAAAGGGGAGCAAAACGAAAGCAGTGTCCACAGTATGATAATGAGCAACTGGTCACACTTAACCGATAAAATATGGCCTCAGTTAATTTACCTCAGTTATAATATTTTCTTGTAAGTCTTGTAAGTTTTATGTATACATAAAACATGATTGTACACTGTTGCTGACACCAGGATTTGACTACCGAGTTTTAAATTTGCCAAACTCTATAAGGTCTGTGCTTAAAGCACATATACAAATGATCATTGTTTTCTGTGTTTTTGTTGACACGGAAATTTGCATGTCCGTACTGGTTGATATATTGACTTACAATAACCAGAAATGAGATCATGAATGAAAGCTATACACATGAAAGGTTCCTAGTTTACGGACAGATGCGCCATTGTTTATGTCTTCCCATACTCCTCAACAGCGCATGCGTTGCTCTCTTAACTTTCGTAAAGCGAAAAGTATAGAGAGCGGCGCGTGCGCTGTCGAGGAGTATGGCCACAGACCCCCATTAGTTTTCCATAAGCGACAATGTTAACGTTTAGCGCTGTAGCTCAGTCCCAAACATTCCGAGGCCAATAAGCTTTGGTGCATACCTGGCCCAGCCTGTGAGAAAGAAGCTGTAAAAATCTTGACATAGGTTGACCGTCAAAATCTGGACCTTTCCATGCCGGCAGCTGGGAGGGGTGCATAGCAACGCCAAGGGGACGTCACTCGCAGCCTCATCACCACCTGTCTCCTTGTGTCCTCTCGCCCAGAATTTCAAACTTTCACCATTAAAACTCATACCTGCCCAAAGCTTAGACAATTTCCATCATTTTGATACCAAGCATGCACCTGTACACCGAAAACGGCAGGCTGGCAGCAAAAAAAGACTTTACACCCTAAAATACACAGAACTACAATCGTCCCTACTGAAAAACGGAAGTTCTAATGGGGGTCTGTGTCCGTATGGTGTCTTCCTTCTCTTCGGACAGACAACGAACAGACACGAACTGGAATTGTTACCACGCCTACTGCACACAACATGAACAACATACCTATCTGACTATAATAAAAGAATGGCTCTAAAAATAACCTTGATTGGGTTTGTCCAGACTATAGGCCTACTTATAGCAGGAACAGATACGTATAAATGAAGGATTGGGATCTGTACCACGAACTGAGCCGCTCCATTATTAGATCATATATCAAGTGGCTTTTCTGCCAAGATGTGATAATAAAACATCACAATATTGTTATAATGACAAAAAAAATATGGTTATATTCTAAAGGGTCCTTCTTGCATATCAGGATATATTTAACACGTATTTTATTTATTTATTGATTGGTGTTTCACGCCGTACTAAACAATATTTCACTTATACGATGGCGACCAGCACTGTGGTGGGAGGAAACTCACGAACGCAGGTTGTTGGCACACCTTCCTACGTACGACCGGACCGAAATGCTGCCTATGTTGAGTGCAATGCTCAGCGTGTGTATCCTCTGGATATGATTTGATTGGTTGATAGAATGGGGACAATTTATGAATGGAAGGTGGATGGTTGAAGGCAAAGGCGCATTGGTAGGCCTATAAGATATGACAGCACTAGATATAGACTCCAGGCCCGGAAACACGAAGACTGAACTCAAAATTCAATCATAAAATTTGGTTTCTTCTTTTCCTTTATTTTAGCTGAAATTTCTTGTAAAATAACTTACCAAGAATTTACGTTGTCAAGCAAACTTTTGATATTTGTAGCATAAGAAACAAGAATTTTACAGTCATTTGAAATTTTGACTTAAGTCTAAGATCTTTTGGAGATCAAACATGTCTGGTTGAGTGCACAAGAAATGTTTACCCCATTTATGCCCGTAGAGGGCCCGTATTTATGAAATGCCTTAAGAGTTAAGTCAAATAACCAAACAGAACTACAAATAAAATGTTTTGCTCTAACAAGTTTAATATAGTATAATGGAAAAACTTGCAGTTTATGACTTAAGTCTTATGTTGCTTAATAAATACGAGCCCTGAGCACTAGATCAATGTTAAGAGCACAAGAGCAGTGCGTACAAGCCCTGGCCACAGGGTCACGAAAGGTATCTTAGACTTAAGTAGAAATTTCAGATGACTTTAAAATTGTTATTTCTTACGTAACAAGGTCAAAATATTGCTTGACAACGTAAATTCTGGGTAAGTTATTGAAAAAGCTGTGATATGCATTTCTGCTTTTTTAGTAAATTTTCTTCTGCAGTTGGTATATTTATAGAACATGTATAATTATACACACAGAAATATCTGTAACAAATAATTAAACATTACATCTCAGCTGCAGTCACGTAAAACTCGATATATGAGAACACAAAGGGAAATGGTCCGTCAATATATACCTATAAATAGATAACAATGACAACATCGCATTTTAAATGAAAACTGCATGTAAATGGTGTGCATGGATACACACAATTGAGCTTGTAAGTTGCAAAATGATTTTGTTAATTATTCGTTAAAAACTGTTTTGCCATTTGGTGTTTGAACAATTAGCCCCACAGCTTGTACCTTGATCCAATTTATAGACAACAGTATTTTATTATAATTACCATGGCTTTGGGCGAAAATCACGTGTTAATTTTTACATCCGTGTTTTGTCGTTTACATCTCTGTCGGCCAATGAGATGTCTTTGAAGAGACAGAGCTTGGTTATCTAGCCCCTTTCTAAACCAGAGCTCCAGGGGCCCCATACTTGTAAAACATGCATCACTTTGCAACAAGCTGGACTGTTTTAGCGACGTATCTTTCCAGTCTGAGTTTCCATGACAATTTCGTTTGTGAAGATCTGTGCATGCTTAGTAGAACGGGCCCAATGCAGGTTTCATGAACACACTGGATGGGGAAATTATGTACCACATTAAGTTTTCTTGCCTCGTCCAATGACGCCATTTTACTTAAACTTTATATAAGCCTTGAGAACTTCCTGTCTGACATGATAAGGAGACGATAATCCGGTGTTTGTCAGTCTATATCGTTTACAATGAAAAGAGAGATGATTGGGTGAATCTATATAGCCTTTACATATATGTATACGACTGCTTCGTGAAAAGTCAATTTCAAGTCAAAGCAGTAAATATACTAGCCCACACAGCACATCGCCTGTCCTCATAAAAGCTTAGCGTCCAGCGAGGGAGTATTGTGATTTTTTTTTATTGTTATAGGCATATGATCCGACCATAGTTGAACATCTAAATCTTTGCACAGTGACATTGTGATTGTAAATGTAGAATTAACCGGTATATATACAAATGCATGTACGAAGATGTATCTCATTTAGCAGGCTTTCGTATATAAGAACACATACATCTATGTATACATATAGGCCAACTCCACAGCATAAGGCTGTGCTGTGGATGGAACTGAATAAAATGTTTATGTAATTTATGTCGAATATAGTGGACATTTTAGCCTATATACGGTAGCTAATAAAGCGGCATTGGCCGTAAACATGTAGTTAGGCGATGATATAGGATCTATAGTACATTGTTAGAGTTATTAATGTATATTTGAAGGATTATGGTGCCCAACGACGTCTTCAAGACCTGTTCACGGATAGTATGATGCTGGACAGGTTTATGGATGGTGGAAACCGGAGTTTCAAGAGTAAATCACCGCTGGATTCGAACACGCAACCTCACTGATCAAGGACCTGACTCTCGCGGCGAGCCAGCGCTACATATTAAACTGAGCCAGCGATGGCCCTAGAATGTTAAACAAAGTGTTGAGCACATGATTTGGAGTATATCGAATTCACCACTAAAATTAAAACGATATATACACGTGTTCATGTAGAAAAACGTACACACTGAAAATGATGCTGTACTATCATTCCGTTATAAACTTTTGCGTATTTAAGTATTAGTCATACAAGGCTCTATTTATGAAGCGGCATTTTGCATTTCTTATATATGGTGTTGTGCATATGAATTTCGGCACGTCGATTTCACCACTTAAAGATCTAACTTGTGGTAAATTTAAAAAAGATAAATGGGATGACATAGACAGAAACAGATGATGTGCTCTCTACACCGTTAAGCTAATGCATAGGACTATGAGTCATACACGGCAGTTATCACGGAGGAACAATTTGTGCTATGGGAAATGACAATCTTTCTTTTGTCTGAAAGCAGCATAAAAGGGAAGTGGTTTTTATTTCTCTACAAATGGCTGCTCTGTGATAAATTTCCATATATACCTTCTGCATAAGGCAGACCTATGGTGCTCCTGTAGGCCTATGTGGCGCATGCCCCCCCCCCCTCCCCATCCCCGTATGTCAATAAAGGCATCTCATAATAGAAAAAAATAACAAACACAACAAAATGATACGGTAGTATAAGTGCATTCACTTGTATCAGACATTGGGAAGTGGTTAAGTGGGTGGGGTGGGGGTTGGGGGAGTGATGGTGGGCGCTGTAAGCTTCATAAATAAACTAAGCATGCAGGCACATAAACACAATTAAAGACATGCTGCGGATTCAGTTATAAACAATATGTATGCCCGTTGTAGTTCATCGAAGTATACACTTTCTGGCTGTAATATAGCACAAATGCAGAACATTGGCTTCGTGGGACTGAGCCGAGCACTCTGTGCGTCTCCCCACATGTAAGTCCTGGGAAAACATTCTACATGTAGGACTATACACATGTATAGTCGCAGATAGGTTACCGGTATAGAAAATCATCACATGAATACACATGGTTACGCCTATATACAGTCCATTGGCTTATCACAATGTTTTCATGTTATTGTTTATTAAATATGATGAGAACGCAAAATTTTGAGTACCGGTAATTGTAGACCAGTGTAATAAATTGTTATTAACTTGACAGCTGCATTTTTTTTTTACCTAACTGTTCTGTCATGGCGCTAGGGGGCTATAAGCCGCTACTGTACTATTTAAGCATTTACAGCATCTGCAAAAATAAATAAATAAATAAAACATTAATTGAGATAAACTGAGGAGAGGCCAGATCTCACTGGTTTAATTTAATTTAATTCTTTGTTTATTTAGAGAGGATAACTCACAGCCAAATGGCGACCACACTGGTTAGGTCTGTAGGTGTGACCATTTACCAACTATCACACAGTCGTCACTGCTCTGGTCTTACTATACATGCTGTAGTCTGTTCTATGTAGGCCCACACTTTGCCTATAGCCCAGATATGTAATATATAAATTAATATAGTAGGCCTATTAGGCCTAAATTCAAATGATACTGGGCGTACATTTTCCAGATACATGTGTGGCAAATGCATTCTTCTGAATGCTTAGCGTTTTTACCAATATCTGGGACTACTACATTAGTTTCATTTTACTATATTAGTTTTTCATTTTAAAGCGGTATGCCTGTTCTAAATACATACACATGATCTACAGTGTACATGTATTTGATAAATTCTGTATAATCTTGAGTCGTGCAATATTACATACATCAAATTAAATTGTATCACAGGGACTCTTATGTACTCCGGAACTCCACTCGCACTGCGTAATACGTGACACGCCTTTTGAAACAGGGGAGATAAGCCAGTCTGGCGACTCGATCCATGTGTCGCATGAAGGCTGACATATTGAAACCCGATGGTTGATGACATTTATTCATAAGAAAGGTTCATTCCCTGGTTTTTCAAAGTTGTAATAACAATGAAAGTCTTCAGCGATGCGGGGAATTTTCAGACTCTTAAACTCGAAATTGCTTTGTTAAAAACGGACTTGGAGATAGCCAAAGAAGAGGTAGCTCACGAAGGTAAAGTTAGGGAAAACAACAACGACACAATGGTAAAGTGTTGGCGATTTCATCATATCGAAACTGTTACACACTGTGTTATAAATTTTCTTTTTTAATCCTGTATGGAGTGATATTTGTAATTTAACAGGGAGGGAAACCCATTAATGGTGTGATTAACCACAAGATCCGAACTGCTAAAGTCTACAAGAGATTCATAGTTTTGAGTACCGGTACCCGGGTTCCTCGCAACGAGCAGGAGGTGATGAATAACAAGGAGCCAAATGGGCGAAATGTTCATTTTTTTGTGTGTGCTGATGATTGGTTCAGAGCAACTATTGACATCACTGGAAAACTATGAATATTCCAATATTTTGTTGAAAGTGCTGGTTCAAATTACTACATGTGTCTGCGATTGTGCTCTAGAGCTGATATGTTATAATAATGTCGATCTTTTATTGCACTGTGATCTACTTGGGTAAAAAAAATCAATCTTACATTCCAGCAGAGCCCTTCCACATTCTCAGGTGAATGTCCGTAAAGTGAATGTCAAAGAAAGCAAATGATGAATAACAGAACTATATTGTTATAATGAATGCTCCCTTACTACAGAAAAACGAATGACAGTAATATTACCTGTCACTTCAGCTTACCCAAAACTCTATGAACCAGCCCTACTCAAGGGAAAAGGATTGACACTGATTATAACTTGGCATGATGGAATGTATGGTATAATTAAATATCTTGGATGATATAACTCCATATCTTGCACAATTTAACCAACTTTCTTAGATGATTAGTCTTGTACGATTTTGCTCTTGGACCATACCCCCAACATGGACAGTATTGGAAGAAGCTCTGAATTTGTTAAAATAAAAACAAACGTTAGGCTAATGCTCTATGGTTCTAATCATTATGGTGAATATATTATAGTAGCACATTATCAGAATAGTATAAATATCAGGAAATGTATACTTAGTATCTAAGTTTGAAATCATAGCTTATAAAAATCCTTAATGAGAGAAAATGATGTTCTACTTACGTCGACATTGAATCACTCTGGTTGACATTAGCTTGAAAAGATGTACAACTTAACCTCAAATTCAAAATAAACCCTATTCTACCATGTTAAGAAATATTTATACACATAAATATATGTATATTATACACATAATATACATACTGTAGGTGTTTAATCTTTTTGCTTGTTTGCAAGATTTTTATTCAAACATAGTCTAAGGGCATCTTTTTGTGTAGGGGGATAAAATTCTACTTTTTGTGAAGCCTGACATTGGACAACCCAACCAATGTTCTTTTGTCTCCAAAAGCAAATGTAAAAATGTGTGTGAATCACAATGAAAATAGCTCTTTCATACGGGAAAAGGTTATGGAATGTGGGTACGTGATGAATATGGCATTCTGCTCATAGCCTGTTGCAGGAATAGCACAATAAGCCTTGTGTATTTCTGTTTCAGCCAAAGTTGTGCCTTACCTGACAAGGAACAAACTGCCAGTTTTACAGCTGACCACAGGAGATTATCTATTTGTCGTCAACTCTGCTGTTAAGTAAGAAAATCAAATTTGCTAAACCTTAACAAACAGTGCAATTGGTTAAATTTGGCATTAAACAGTTGTAAGTCATTAAAAAGTATTAATCTCTTTTAACAAGCAGATTCTGTCCCTAAAAGCTGGCTTTGTTAACATTTTAAGCTGAGTGCAGTGGCCTAGGTGCTCGCCTTTCAATCTCAAGTATTCACAAGGTAGGGGAACAGTCCAGGAATTTGTAGACTTGCACATCTTCTCCCCCAACCAACCCCACAACCACCCACCGCACCATGAAAAATGAGTAAAGCATTAAATATCAATATATAAATCAGATAAGTAAAGAATGGGGATGGCTTGTATGTGGGTAGGCTGTCGCTGGCTAAATTGTCTAGTGGGTTCTGATGTTTTGCTTGTTTTTTTTTTTTACTCATATCAGCCTAATGGCTGTGAAATATTCTGTATCACATACAACCAAAGAAGTAAACAACAGTGTGGAAGTAAACAACAGTGTGGAAGTAAACAACAGCGTGGAAGTAAACAATAGTGTTGGAAATATCCAAAGCAACTTTTCCTGGTTTCAGGTTTATTCTATCAAACTGTGGAAAGGTAGCTGAAGTGTGCTCAGTAGATGAATGGATGGAATGGGAATCCTCACAACTGCAGGTTAGTATATTTGTACACCTATTACAGTGGTAGTGCAGCGGGTAATGGTAACCTCTACCTACAGTATGGACCAATGTAAGGGCTGTATTTTAATGGTGTGTAACTCCATTAACCTACTATGTGCTGTTCAGTTGACTTACTGAAACTGAAAATAATCATCTTTAGTTGAAAGAGGGTTGGTTGTGGTGTGGTGGTGGGTGTGGGTGGCAGATGTAGTGGAGGACTGGGGTGGGGGTTGGTGTGTGGGGTGTTGGGGAGGGGTACAGCAACATTATTATGACATAAGAATGACTGTAAGAATATTTTACATACTACATGGATGTCCAGCAGAAAAGTGTCAATAGGACATTTTCAGCTTGGGAATATGGCTCTACTAGTATCAGTGACTTACTGTATTGTATAAGAGTATTCATTGCTAATTTTAATACCTGTATGTGCTTAGCATAATTTTAAGGTGAGATGAAGAGGGTAACCTGAACATGTACAAATCAACACACCACATCAAAAACTGGAATAGATCTTCATGTTATATGTATAGATTCTGCCAGAATTTGAAATACACGTTTTATTTCCACTTTTCGCCTATTTTTCCTGTCTTTGGTATGTTGATTTTGTAAGAATAGGATGTCTTAAAGACACTAAGACTAAACCTATGCAGGTATGTTTTGGAATCACATAGTTTACTTTGTAATTTCAGCCAGTATTATTTCCCTACCTTGTGAGTGCCATAGGACATGGTAAACCAGATGAGAGTCTGAAGACATCTTTAGGTCAGCTAATAAAGAAGCTTGACCAGCAACTTCATGGAAAACAATTTGTTGTTGAGGTATGTAATGTTCTCTAGTTTCGTCATTGGTATAATTGCATCGTTCACATATGTATTACTTATGTTTTCTCCTCGGAAGTTGCTTGATGAATCACTGACTCAGGTGTAGCTGGTTGAACATGTATGGCTTGTTTTCCAGGATATACTGTAACATCTGCTGTTAAACCATTGTCATGTTGTCTTACTCAGGGGGAGATAACTGGTGCTGATATAGTCATTTGGAGTTCACTGTACCCAGCTCTCTGCCCTAAGGGAGCTTTTGCAGGTAAGTTCTGACCATGTTCATACCATGTTTTTCTATACCCCATCTAAAAAGGACCTGGATGGAAGAGGTTGTGGTGATTCTAGATTTGTCTGCCTGATTTTGTGTGTGTGTGGTGTGTGAGCAAGATCTCAAAAACTCAAATTTGGTGCACACTTTTGTAACACTGTGTTTTCAATCAAATGAATTTTCGTTGAAGATTTCTTAATATTTTAACCATTAACGATTTTTACCATTTTTAAAGGTTTTCAATGTTACACTGTGCCTGAACTAAGCCGTGAGTGTATTTCTCAGAATTCATGTTGAGAATGGGACACATGTTTTGAAAGGTCTCTAGTTACATTTAGCATCTTACTGAACTGTACATGTGGAAATCATTTTTTTTCTGTTTAAAAACATATCTGAAAAGTACAAATGTCACCATGCCACATTACCCAGTCATCCGTTGCTGCTTATACATATTTTGTATCTTAAATTACCTCTTTATGTTCAGAAATGTTGCCTGAATAAAATGTCAGTTTTTGATATAGTACATCCAGTTACATTTCCATTAATGGTGAATTACCTAAAGTGTTGCCAAAAATTACATTTTTATAGTATATTTATTGGTTTTCATCCTGAAACTCCTAAAATTTCCCATTGCTAACTTCCAGACACACCTTTATAAGATCAGCAGAATTCATTTACTGCACTGAGTACAAAAATCATATTTATGAACAAATTACTGGTTCAAATTGGACCCATGTTCATGGTACTGGGAACCAGGCTCGTCATTGGTTCAAATATGCTGTGTAAATAAGGACATTTAAACTGTCTCATTAGAATATGAATTTATGAATTTTTTTGTTATTTACATGTACATGTATGTGATTTGCAAATAAATATGGTGAGATGAGGTGTAAACTGCTAGACTAAGAATGGATGTTGAGTTGATCATGACCATACTACATATACATCTTTGCAGGCATCAGCCAAACTGTGAATTTACATTTTATGTTAGATTTATTGTAAATATATATATATCATTAAATGCAAATATATTTATTGAGGTTTAAATATAAACTGATTTTATCCATATCAAGAAAAAAAACCAATGTTTTGACTGACATAACTTCCTAATTTTGGATTTCAATGTACACATGTACACAATGCACAATGTCCGTATTTGTGCCTGGGCACTAAGTCCACCAGTATTGCACATTGAGTTGTAATTTTTGGTGGATAGATAGATACACAGGTGACTGTGTCGCTCCTCACATTTGTCCATTTTCATGGCTGTCATGGTGGCCAGATAGCCGTTTTACTTACATATACTATATAAATAGAAATGATTTGTGTCAGGGCTATAACTCCAACCGTTTTCAGCATAAAGTTTTCATTTCTGATGGACACCATCGTCCACTTGTACGGTTGTCATAGTAACCACATACCTATCATCAACACCCATGAAGATTCTTCTCAGGGGTTATACTCACCACAATACTGCTGGTATTGTTTTATACATTTCAAACAATTCCATTTGTTGGGGCATGTGTTGCGCTCACCTGAAATCTTGTTGTGTATGTCACAGGCTGGGAGAGTGAGTTCAAGTCAGTGAAACAGTGGTTTGACAGGCTCCTTCAGTTACCTGCATTTTCAACTGCAGTTGAAACAGTAACGAAAGGAAAAGGTGTTTCTGCATTCAAGGTATTTACTGACAGCATATTTTGGATCTTACAGTTGGCATCTGCTGTACATGTATTTATTTATTTGATTGGTGTTTTACGCCGTACTCAAGAATATTTCACTTATACGACGGCAGCCAGTATTATGGTGGGTGGAAACCGGGCACAGCCTGGGGGAAACCCATGACCATCCGCAGGTTGCGGCCAGACCTTCCCACTTATGGCCGCTGTACATGTAGATTGCTGACTTGCCATCATCATTCATTCATATGTTAAACAAGGATGACCCTCCATCTGATCTCTGAGTTTTGATACTTGTCAATTTTACATCCTTGAGAAATGGTGGCATGACACATCTTGCAAACCTCTTACGAATGGGGGGCATTAATAATTTACTATGTTAATCATAACGCAGAGTGGTAGTGGAACAGTTGTGGGAAAGAGAGAGCGAAAAATACAAAAACAAAAGAACATCCATTCATTTCCTAAATTTGAACAGTATTACTATCTGGCTTTACCTGTCATAATGATATTGAGCTCAAATGTGGCATGCCAGTTGCTGCACTGCTCGGCTGACGAAGGTGTGGAAGGAGACTTCACTGCTGATTCAGTGTAATGTGATTACAGTAATGTGATTACAGTAATGTGACAGATTTTATTCCTGTCGTGTCCATGTGGTGTTCCAGTACCTTTAAAATGTCTTACTCAAGTAAAAAGTCGTAAAACGTTGTAACCAGTAATTCTTAAATGTGCGTGCATTGACCAGCTTTGTGCTGAATTGTGCCCATGATTCACTTTCTTTTCACTGAACATCCTTAAATATTTCACCACCTGCAGTGAATGTTGCAAGCCATGAGTTGTACATATTTGTAGTTGTCTCACACTTTGTGTTGTTCTTACCAGACACATAATGGCTTGATGACATAAATCTGACATTTCTCGTTTTCTTTTAGACATCACTTTTGTCCCAGCCTGTGCCCCTGAGCTTGAAATCTGCAAATTCTGGGTTGTCAGCAGGTGTTAAAGCCATGTCAGTGGTGTCAACATCCCACACTGGAGAATCACAGGTACATTCTGTGTTTGATAATATAATTTACAATTTGAAAGTACATTATATACTAATTTGTAATGTACAGTGTAGTAGGACAAACTTTACAGATAAATGTATGATGTTTTCAACGGTTAATGTGGGAATGGAAGATTGTCAAATTCTGTTGGCAGAGCTATGCTGTAAGTAAAATACATGCTACTTATTTCGTACCCCTAAAACGAAATTCACATAAAATAACCAAAACAGGGTACTAGCTGTGTCT
This sequence comes from Liolophura sinensis, assembly GCF_032854445.1. Taxonomy (NCBI): domain Eukaryota; kingdom Metazoa; phylum Mollusca; class Polyplacophora; order Chitonida; family Chitonidae; genus Liolophura; species Liolophura sinensis. The sequence continues at coordinate 77,068,233 of NC_088295.1, forward strand.
AGATATTTGTAAGAATGAAAATTTGAAGTTTATTAGTTGTAATTTATTCTATTTGTTTTTTTGTTTTTTTTGAATTTGTAAAATGCTTAGGAGTGTTGTGGATCCAGTGTATGTGTTGTACATATTCCACCAGCTTTCCCATGGTACACACCTGCACTTGTATTCTCTGTGACTTATGATGTAGGAGAGATTGAAAGGTAATGTATTAGGCTGAACTGTTACAGGAGTAATGTAATACAGTTACCTTGTCTTGCTGTAGTCAATATTTGGGACCAAAGAAGCAACAGAAGCTGAAGTAGAGGCAGCCATCAAGACCTGGGAACAAGGGAAGAAAACTTGCCCAAAACCTCTGAAAATTCAACACCCAATGTAAGTGATATGTGTTGTTGAATAGAGCGTCTAGTTTCTGATGACTACTCTTATATTTCTTATGGGATAATCATACCCACTATTTATATGAACGCAGTGGGAAATAGTCTTGTCAGTTTTCTCTGCCTTCTTGCTACCTTCATAGATCTGGGATCTAAATGTAGTGAGTTTGTTTGATAACCTGTGTTTGATACATAAGGGAGCAATCAGTCATAGGGAAATACAATTCTTAACAGGCTAACCCTACCTACCAACTCGTCATCCTTTAACCAGGCAGAAGATTAGATCTTATTGAAGCGCTTGCATCGCTCTATTAAGGTTAAGCCCTGAGTCTTCCTACATTTATATACCTGCCCCGATAGCACAGTTGGGAGAGTGTCTGCTTCGGGAGCGGTAGATCCAGGGTCACACCTAAGACCATATCGTTTGGCATTCAGCATGAAGGGGATAGTGCAACGACTGGTTGACCGGTAGCAGTATAATGGGTCAGGCGGGTCAGCTTACTTGCCTTCGGTAAGGCGTCTCAGTGAAGCCGCAGTAGATAAAAGAGAGGTGGAAATGAGTTCTGCAACAAGGAGGCACATTACATGCAGTCTAAGGATTTCTTCATCGTCATATGATGTAAAATTGTTTAAGTACGACGTTAAAACCCCAAGCACTCATTCACTCCTACATTTATACTTAGTAAAACCTGCATATTGTTTGGTCCATGGCATACCTTGTTAGAACACAACCCAAAGATAAGTATCAAAACTTTGCTTTGATGATTCTCTCCATGATCATGTTTGGCCTTGTTTTTGACATCAGTAGGTCTACTCCAGGCAAATGTTGAATTTCATAAGCTTCAATTCCTTTAGACTTATGTCTATCCCTAACAAACTTATGTTCATGCAATCAAGTTAGATCTAACCAAAAAATGAAACAGATCATTTTGCCAGTAATTCATGCATGCAGGCTGGGAATATTGTCTTTGCCAAATTCTGTAAATGAGGGATAAATAGCAAAGCATCCTGTCATTTATTATTTTAACCTGAACCAAATGGCCTTAGTCCGTTGAACCTATCTTTTCAGTGTGTATATATAGGATATGTGGTTTGGGAGACCTTTCAGGGTTTCCATTGCAAGAGAGTATTATGCAACAAAAGTGTATTTATTACACGTCTGAGATATTGACTACCAAGTCTTGTAACCTTGACAGTGGGCAAATGACTAACAGTGAACAGGCAGAACTTTGTGTGATTAAATGCTCTCATTTAAAGGGCAGAACCATTTCTTTCAGAATAATTGTGGCCTCAGGCAACTAAAGATTGTTCCACCTGCAGCCGAGTGTCACCTGATCAGTAAAGGTACACCTGTGGATCCAGCTATCTCGGGCACAGCGGCTTTAAGTTAGGCAATGGTTCACTCCAGGTACTCTGGTTTCCTCCACCTGACAGATCTCATATAAGTGAAAAGTTCGTGAATACCAATGATGAGATGACTTGTTCTAATAATGATTTTTGTTTTGTTTTTCCAGCTTACCTCAGGAAGGGAAGAGAAACATTTTGATCACAAGTGCTCTCCCTTATGTGAACAACGTTCCTCACCTTGGTAATATCATTGGTTGTGTTCTCAGTGCTGATGTTTTCTCCAGGTAAGCTTAGCAGAGGGATAAACTATTCATATCGGTTAACTATTATTTCAGTTAATATTCGTATATTCCAGTATGTACATTTATTCTTACCTGTTCCCATTTGTTGGCTAGGAGCTATATGACCACTGATATCGTTTGCTGGAATCAAAGGCAACGCCATGTGAAAAGATTGGCATGATAGGTGGAGTCATTATTGCCTAATTTGCACACACAATTATTTGACACTTGACACTGCAGTTAGTTGATTTTTTAGCAGGACATCCAGCAAGTTACTGACAGAGGGTTTTCATTTCAAGCTCGTAGCCGGCGGAGCTCCAACGGGGATTTGTTCACATACCGCCAGCTACTACCATCTTATCAAGCTTAACCACAGCAAAGTAAAGTTGTCAACTGCTCTTAATTGTCATTGGGCAGCTGGGTGTCATTTCAAAGCTGGTCTTGGTCAGCTGGTGTAAGAGATCAGTGCTGGTATCGCTGACCTAGTTTATGGCAATCTGTAACCCTAGCAGGTGCCTGTGACCTCTCTGAGCACTGTAAGGTTTGGGAAGTGTTGTACTATGTGATATGCAGTGCCCATTTCCGACGATGACTTGTCCCATCGCACCTCACATCTTCATGGCAAGCTTGAATCACATGTTTCTGACAGAACACCGACGAGGTTTACTCGACAAACAAACACCCAACAAGAAATCATGAATCAAACATCACCTCTTCGCTTCGGCTTCGGGACCAAGAGACAAGATTTGTACGTTTTTGTATCTTTTTACAAAAATTGATGGAATGACCAACAGAAATGAATTTTGGATATCTACTCGAACACAAGGTTCTGGTATTTACATACATGTAGATATTTACATACATATATGTACATGTATGTAAAACTCAAAATAATGCACTCCAGAGACGGATTTCTCACTATGTGCATTACAAACACTGACTAAAAACCAGTTTTAAATGTTAATGTTAACTTTTGTCCATCTTTTTTTATTTCAAGGATTAAAAATTTAGGCGTGAAAATTAGGAATGATGTGAATTTGAAATGTGGTTTACCTTTGGAGTTTACGGTAATGCAACCCTACCCCCCCCCCCCAAAAAAAAAATCCAAAAAAAACAACAAAAAAACAAGAGTACAATTTGCAATATGTTTAGCATATGTAATTTGTTAATCTGTCGCATTGTGGGAATCTGACTATTGCTTTAATTTTAGGGAATAGTGGTGAGTTGAACATCTACGTACGAAATCAAATACATAGCTTGGTAGTGCTTACAATACAAGTTTTCCACTTCACTATATCAATAATGCATTTAAACAGACTATTTTCTTTTAGAAGATGTACATAAGTTACCAATACTCTTAACTATTTCCATGCATGTGAACTGTGCTTAAATCTTTACTCACATTGTGGTTCTTTCTGCTGTTCATATCAGTCACTAGTGGAATGGAGGAGGCCAGTACTTCTGCTCCTGCTTTGTTAACTTTTAGAAACATACAAGCCAGATACATTTTGTGAATAGCACTTTTTCTGTGACACGGTTGTGATTTATGAAGCTTGTCTTTTCTGGCAATGTCTAAAATTACAACGATGGGCATTTTTTATTATCATTTGCTGGTGCAGTGCAGTGCTAAATCATATGCAGCTATTTTTCACTATTGACTCCCATCCTCAGTGTCAGCGCTTTGAAATGAAGTGCTTCACTGCAGTGCACTCACTGACATGGGTTCTTTAGCTTATCAGTGGAATACATTACAGGTACATAAGTATTGAAGAGTAATATATAATCTCTGGTGACAAAGCTGTTTCTGTGATTTAAGATACTGTAATCTGACATTTGGACAGAAATGAGCGATATGCCATGACTGAAATGTTTTATGAGAAAGTGTTTCATTGTTAACTTTGTTCATTTAGTGGTTATGGTATTGTATGCACTCACATGCTTGTACTTAAGTTGGAACTTTTGAATTGCTGAAATGCGATGGCTGCATTTACTGCATAGACAGTTTTTTGCTGTTAATTATTGAATGTCAGCACATAAGAGATGGACATGTACATCTATACTGTTTATGAGGAAGAAAAAAGAAACACACAAGTAAAAATGTCATTACTATATCTGAAACTTGCTTATGCGCTCATTTACTAATTAGAATTGTGTATATATATATATATATATATAGGCTCTAAAATAAACTCAGATAGCATCTCAGAACATCTAGGCTGCCCCCGGACCGCAGCAAATGATGGATCATCAAACATCTGCCTACTTTTGGGCAGCAGCCTGCTACTTCAAAACTTCAAAACACCCTGTAGACATACATACATGCAGTTACATACATACATTCATTTATGCATATACATGTATTCATGCATACATTCACATATATAGTTACATACATACAGGCAGGGATTCCTTCCATTATAGTTGGGTGACTTCTGGTGACTGCTATATAAGGAATTTTATTCTGCAGACTGCTGTCATTGGCTGAAATGTTGTGAGGTGGTAAAATAACTGTGATTACGTCTTAAATCTTTAATCCACAGATACTGTAAATTACGGAACTACAACTCACTGTATATCTGTGGAACAGATGAGTACGGAACAGCCACAGAGACAAAGGCCATGGAAGAGGGGATAACTCCGCAAGAAATCTGTGACAAATATAATAAGCTTCATAAGGAGATTTACGAGTGGTTCAACATTGGCTTTGATTATTTTGGCAGAACATCAACAAATCAGCAAACAGAGTGAGTAGGCACAAGTCAGATCCTCTTGTGGTATTGAAACAGGCATTTTCAAGTGGCCTGGCCATTTTTAGAGTATATACCAGTAGCTCTAGCCATCTGTGACAAAACTTATCAGTAAATTATCAGTCAGAGTAATACAGGAAGTGTAAAGCACAATGATATCCAGAGAAAGCTTTTTAAACTGTACCCTGTCCCTGGGTTTCCCCCTGGGTCTGCTCGGTTTCCTCCCACCATAATGCAGGCTGAAGTCATATAAGTGAAATGTATTTGAGTATGGCGTAAATTACCAATCAAATAAATAAATAAGTGAATAAATAAAATGTACTCAGCTATAGAAGAAATACAAAAGAAAATTTTTCACTTGTATGGCCATCAGTGATAGTGACACCAACCTAATAATCCTTACTAACAGTAGGTTCTTTGGATATTTGATGAGAGTTTGTTATCTAGATTTCTCTTTTAAGCAAGCCATCTGTAGTAAGAACATTATTGCATTATAGCATTATAGCATGAAATTTGGTGATGCACTCCATTGGTTAATTGCTCTTGCTGTCATGACTGCAGATGTAAATCAGGAGGTACAGTATGACTTGTAGCTGCTGGAGCTCAGTGGTTTACTACAGGGACTCCTATTTCCTCAACCCATAATCCTGACTGGTGTCATACAACAATATCTAATGGAGCTCAGTGGTTTACTACAGGGACTCCTATTTCCTCAACCCATAATCCTGACTGGTGTCATACAACAATATCTAATGGAGCTCAGTGGTTTACTACAGGGACTCCTATTTCCTCAACCCATAATCCTGACTGGTGTCATACAACAATATCTAATGGAGCTCAGTGGTTTACTACAGGGACTCCTATTTCCTCAACCCATAAACCTGACTGGTGTCATACAACAATATCTAATGGAGCTCAGTGGTTTACTACAGGGACTCCTATTTCCTCAACCCATAATCCTGACTGGTGTCATACAACAATATCTAATGGAGCTCAGTGGTTTACTACAGGGACTCCTATTCCCTCAACCCATAATCCTGACTGGTGTCATACAACAATATCTAATGGAGCTCAGTGGTTTACTACAGGGACTCCTATTCCCTCAACCCATAAACCTGACTGGTGTCATACAACAATATCTAATGGAGCTCAGTGGTTTACTACAGGGACTCCTATTTCCTCAACCCATAATCCTGACTGGTGTCATACAACAATATCTAATGGAGCTCAGTGGTTTACTACAGGGACTCCTATTCCCTCAACCCATAATCCTGACTGGTGTCATACAACAATATCTAATGGACTCAATGTGGTTTATTTTTGTTTTTGTTTATTTCAGGATTGCTCAGGATATATTCTGGAAGTTGTACAATAGACAACTGATTATAAAGGACAGCATTGAGCAGCTCTTCTGTAATATATGTGAAAGGTAAGAGTTATTAAAACAAACTGAAACTGGCTCACATGGTAACTCCCACTAGTAAGTGGTAAGTAATTAAAAATACCTAGAAATATTTTAAGAATATTCAGTAATCACTGTTCTCTGAAATTGTCTCACCATTACATTGTTTTAGACTCACACATGAACTTTTTGGATCAGATAGTTTTAACAGCTTTATTTTTTGCTTAAGTTTATGTTCACTGTTTTGCAGAGGGAATCTGTCATTAGTATAGTCATTAAAAATGTGTTTGTGTGGTGAAACTTAAACAATCGTGCAAAAAAGAGCCCTGTTCTAAAGTTTTCATTGTTTTAATATTCTCTAATTCTTCAACTTTTTCAACTGCCTCTGCAACCAATATTTTGAAACATTCTGAGATAACTGTGGGGTGAAGAGCAGTAATTTGCACAGTTAAATGATTTTTTTTTTTTTTTTTTTGATTGGTGTTTTACGCCGTACTCAAGAATATTTCACTTATACGATGGCGGTCAGCATTATGGTGGGTGGAAACCCCCGGGGGAAACCCACGACCATCCGCAGGTTGCTGCAGACCTTCTCACGTACGGCCAGAGAGGAAGCCAGCATGAGCTGGACTTGAACTCATTGCATTGATGAGAGACTCCTGGGTCATTACGCTGCGCTAGCGCTTTAACCGACTGAGCCACGGAGGCCCCCACAGTTAAATGAAGCTTGCATTATTAATGGCCTGAACAAATCGTTAATTAGTGCAATTATCTTGATAATTACATGTATATGTATAACTCCTACCGAAAAAAGTTCTTTAGTGGTTGAAAAGGTTCAAGATTTACAATGATTTGTTTTGTTTCATTGTTAATATCTTCACATTCCCCATCTTTTTCATAGGCCAGAGAAAAAAATAAGAAAACAATTACCAACTAACAATCCCTATTATTTCTTAAATAGGGTCAGGTTACATGCTGCAACAAGTTTTATAACAATATAGGGTCAGGTTACATGCTGCAACAAGTTTTATAACAATATAGGGTCAGGTTACATGCTGCAACAAGTTTTATAACAATATAGGGTCAGGTTACATGCTGCAACAAGTTTTATAACAATATAGGGTCAGGTTACATGTGAGTTTTGTAACAATATAGGGTCAGGTTACATGCTGCAACAAGTTTTATAACGATATAGGGTCAGGTTACATGCTGCAACAAGTTTTATAACAATATAGGGTCAGGTTACTTGCTGCAACAAGTTTTATAACAATATAGGGTCAGGTTACATGCTGCAACGAGTTTTATAACAATATAGGGTCAGGTTACATGCTGCAAAAAATTTTATAACAATATAGAGTCAGGTTACTTGCTGCAGCGAGTTTTTTAACAATATAGAGTCAGGTTACTTGCTGCAGCGAGTTTTGTAACAATATAGGGTCAGGTTACATGCTGCAACAAGTTTTATAACAATATAGGGTCAGGTTACATGCTGCAACAAGTTTTATAACAATATAGAGTCAGGTTACTTGCTGCAGCGAGTTTTATAACAATATAGAGTCAGGTTACTTGCTGCAGTGAGTTTTATAACAATATAGAGTCAGGTTACATGCTGCAGTGAGTTTTATAACAATATAGGGTCAGGTTACTTGCTGCAGCGAGTTTTATAACAATATAGGGTCAGATTACATACTGCAGTGAGTTTTATAACAATATAGGGTCAGGTTACTTGCTGCAGCGAGTTTTATAACAATATAGGGTCAGGTTACATGCTGCAATGAGTTTTATAACAATATAGGGTCAGGTTACATGCTGCAGTGAGTTTTATAACAATATAGGGTGAGGTTACATGCTGCAATGAGTTTTATAACAATATAGTTATGAAGATGTCTGGTGACTAGTGGTATAAATCATTATTGAAAAGTACACGTCGGTGACTTCTTCCAGGTTTTTGGCTGACCGTTTTGTGGAAGGAACTTGCCCTTTATGTGGTTATGAAGATGCCAGGGGTGACCAGTGTGATAAATGTGGTAAACTGATCAATGCTGTGGAACTTAAGACACCCAGATGTAAGATGTGCAGCGCAAGTCCTTCAGTAAAATCTACACAGCATCTCTTCCTGGATTTGCCTAAGGTAAAATGCACCCTACTTCAAATCATAGTGTTGACCTCACCTCTAGAAAATTCAATGCAGAAACAAAAAGTAGTTAATTCATTTCAAGTCTCAGATTGCTGCATGTATTTTTATATGTTTTACAATTTCAACATACACACACAAGATACCTGTACATGTAAATACCTGTGACTTCCATAGCATAACACAACGCAAAAAATCAGGGCTTCTTTAGTTAGCTCTGCTGATGTTGTTAAACATCTCAGTTGTGTGTACATGTGGGCAATAGTGAATTTTTAGGTACTTTACAGCTTTAATAGCTTCTACCTTAAGGTAAACTAAGATGTCAGCTTGGCCAAGTCTGTGCAGCTTACATCAACATGTAAGTCTTTCATACTATCCATCACTCTATGGTTCATACTTTCATGGGAACATTTTGAAGGGTTTTGGGACATAGAGTATAGCAAACCTAGCTTTATCTTAAATGTCAATTTCCATAAAATCCACACATCAACTTGGACATTAACACGCTGAAAAGTAGCTTTTTTAGTCTCTGAAGTGGCTGTAATATGACATTTCTAAATACGCATGGAACACACAGTTATTAAGCCATTGTTTTATCTGTAGGTGATGGAAGAAAATTATTTACATTTTAAAATTTCTCCTCAGCATGGTGAGTCACTGTGTCTACTGTTTAGGTATTATTTGGAAGTTCTACACATCATTAATGCTGGAGTTTGGCACATGGTACTTTACAGATTGAGCCAGAATTGAGCAGACATCTTAATCGTGTATTCACATCTGGTACTTGGACTTCTAATTCCAAGACAATAACGAACTCTTGGATACGAGATGGTCTAAAGCCGCGGTGTATCAGTCGTGACCTCAAGTGGGGCACACCTGTGCCGCTGGAGGGATACACTGACAAGGTAATATAATATGGAGTTATGTGTATGTCCATTGCAAATGGTCGCCTGATTGGGAGAGGGTTTATCTAGTGAGTGAAAATGTCACAGATATTTTTTTAGTCTTCAAAGATAAATCTTCTCAACCTAATACTGTAATAGTTTCTCTTCATACAATAAATAAATGACTTGCGTTTATGATGTTGTATTGTGTCCGTTGGCAGTGAGAGCCTTATCAGCCTGGTGTTGCATTAACTAAATGTGCATTTATAAGATGAAATATGCCTTGTAGAGCTTTTTTTTCACAGGCATATCTGATTTACTGTGCCTCTAAGTTTCTTGTGAGACACCAGTGTAGCTGAGACACTCCAAGTCTTGTCAGATGTCAAACAAGCACAGTGCTTTGCGACACTCCATTAACATTGAGTCACAACTGAGACTTTAAAAGAGGAAGTTGTGACTTCCTCGCTTGGCATTAATGAGATAGTAGGAAGGGATAGTGCAACCAATGGTATAATGGTAAGAGCTCGGGCGGGGCACCTTACTTGCCTTGGGTAAGGCGTCTCAGTGAAGCAGCACTAAATAAAATAGAGATGGAAATTCGTCCTGCAGCAAGGAGGCACATTTCATGCACTCTAAGGATTCCTTCGTCGTCATATGACTGAAAAATTGTTAAGTACGACGTTAAACTCCAAGCACTCATTTACCATTACCATTGTTTGATAAGATGCATTTGCAGTTCACACTACTGTACACACTTTACAATCCATAGTATTCACAGCTCAGTGGTCATCACACTTTCTACACAAATGAAAACTTGATGATATAATTATGCATGTGGTTTCTCACACAGAGCCTACACTAAAGCCATGTTACATTTAGTCATCCCAAGCTTGTTTGCCAAGGAAGTGATCATTTATGTTAATTTATCTGTTTGTATTTTAGGTATTCTATGTGTGGTTTGATGCTCCTATTGGGTATATTTCCATCACAGCAAATTACACTGACCAGTGGAAAAAATGGTGGAAAAATCCAAACAAGGTAAGGAATTTCCACATTGAATTTGTCACAAAACATACATGTTCTGGCTGCATTTAGCCTCATCATATTGGATTTGCAACCATTAGAGACAATAAACTGAAGTCACCAACATCAAGGTGCATTTCTAGAACAATTATATTCAATCACATAAAACAACAACTGCAAAGACAAGTACATGTGGCTCACACCAACACAGACAATGGAACGTGCACATGATGTGCACGTTTCCCATCAGCCTATGCCATCAGGAGTTCATGTACGGTTACACAGTTACTTCCCCTAATTTGTCTGATCATTAACATTCAGCAAATTCAAGTCATAAAAGGGGTGTGTCAAGACCCAGTGGTTTGTAAGGTGCTAACCTAAAATAGCCAGGTCACCAGATACATGGATTAAACCCAGTTCTGAGTCAGGGGATTTTTTATAGATTCCCCTGCATTCAATTGTTCTCAAGACCTTGGTTACAAGATGAATTTGACGGTGCTCTCTTTTGTGATCTTCACTGGAGATCCCTTTCTGTGCACCAGTATGAAGTAAACACGACACCGGGGTTTCCATCACCCATAAAACTGCCAAGGTGTAAAATGAAAAATTCTTCACTATACCTTTAAACAACCAAAAAAGACAACAGAATAAATCTTCATGAACAATCTGTTCCTGAAGTATATTCTGGAAGCAGCTGTTCTAATAGATATATCATTTAATGGTAGAAATGTATGTCAGGTAAATTTTTGTCATTCTGTTTACAGTGTTTCCGGGGCCGCCGTGGCTCAGTTGGTTAGCACGCTAGCGCAGCGTAATGACCCAGGAGCCTCTCACCAATGCGGTCGATGTGAGTTCAAGTCCAGCTCATGCTGGCTTCCTCTCCGGCCGTACGTGGGAAGGTCTGCAGCAACCTGCGGATGGTCGTGGATTTCCCCTGGGCTCTGGCTGGTTTCCGCCCACCATAATGCTGGCCGCCATCGTATAAGTGAAATATTCTTGAGTACGACATAAAACACCAATCAAATAAATAAATAAAATGCAATGTTTTCACAATTCGCGTAAGTTGCTGTGTAAAACTTAATCCACTTAGACATCAGATGTGCTTCTTTCCCCGTCAGAAAGTTTTATCAGGTGTGGTGATGTGCATGTGGGTTTATATACACATCAATAAACTTGACAAAATAACATTGACTGTCTTGTAGAAAGCGAGTCACGAAAATAAATTATAAATGACGTGTTTGTATGTTTTTCAGGTAGAGATGTATAACTTCCTCGGGAAGGACAATGTGCCATTCCACAGTGTGATTTTCCCTTGTACCCTGCTAGGAGCGGACGATAACTACACAGTTGTCAGTCACATGGTTGCTACAGGTACTTAAACCCTGATTTGTTTTTAGATTGAGGTAATCTCTCACAAATTCCTTCATGGACTAAGCAGTCAAAATTTTCCATTTTTCAGAACAACAGATCAAGCACATTCTTTGTAATTTCTGTACTCCTGTCTGATTGAACAGCTTAATTAACTTGTTCTCTGTAATACCCCAATCTGGAAATACTATGTGTTCAAAAGTGAATTGCCAGTGTTATGTGTAAGCTGCGACAACTAAACCATAAGCCAATAGTCCCCTATTGATTTATCTCCCTTGAGGTTATTCTCCCATATAGGCATGTTTGTCATGTTTTATAGAGTATACTTCAGGTGAGATTTCTGAAAATGGAAAATTGTGACATTTTGAAGGTTAAAATGCCATGTAAGTTGATGACCAGACTTCATTATAGAGATGTGCCTGTTCTTACAAATCTGGTAAATGAGCAGAGAGAACCTGTTCAGTCAGTGCACAGTTTAACTTGACCTCAGTTGGAGAATGAAGAGTGTGAATAATACCACAAACAGCTTTGGCATACTGTTGAATGAGAGCCAAAATTAAGACATCAACTTCATCCAAGAACTTGTGCCATTATTGTGGCTCATTTCTACATTTTGTTTTCCAGAAAACACTTGTTGCTGTTACAACATAACTACGAACAGTATGCTTCACTTAGATACTCTTCTTTCTTATATGCCCAAGGGAGATAATTCAGTGGAGACCTATTTAAGCACATGTAGATTTAGGTAGTTCAGCTAGGGTTTGAGAAACTTTCAACTAGTTTCAGGAAAAGCTGTAATTTGGCATCAAATCATCCTAGATATATTAACAAATGGCTGGATTTGGAGTTGTAAAATAAACAATGAAGAATGCATGACCACCTTTCCAGGGTTCTGCTTTCAGTCCTTAATCTCTAACTACTTCCCTCACTAACAGAATCATGCCCGTCATTTGGCATTATGGAAAGATACATGTTTTTATGAATGTATGTTCAACTGTTCAGAGTATTTGAATTACGAGGATGGGAAATTCTCCAAGAGCAGAGGTGTGGGTGTGTTTGGGAATCATGCCAAAGAGACGGGAATACCTGCTGATGTCTTCAGGTTTTACCTGTTGTATGTACGCCCAGAGTCACAGGTAAGAGAACAGCCCGAAATCTTCATGTTTTACCTGTTGTGTGTACGTCCACAGTCATAGGTAAGAGAACAACTGACATCTTCAGGATTTACCTGTTGTGTGTACGTCCACAGTCACAGGTAAGAGAACATGCTGACATCTTCATATTTTACCTCTTGTGTGTACGTCCACTGTTATAGGTAAGAGAACATACTGACATCTTCAGGTTTTACCTGTTGTATGTACGTCCACAGTCACAGGTAAGAGAACATACTGACATCTTCAGGATTTACCAGTTGTGTGTACGTCCACAGTCACAGGTAAGAGAACATGCTGACATCTTCAGGTTTTACCTGTTGTGTGTACGTCCAGAGTCACAGGTAAGAGAACAGCCCGACATCTTCATGTTTTACCTGTTGTATGTACATCCAGACTCACAGGTAAGAGAACATGCTGACATCTTCATGTTTTACCTGTTGTATGTATGTCCAGAGTCAAATGTAAGAGAACATGCTGACATCTTCAGTTTCTACCTGTTGTGTGTACGTCCACGGTCACTGGTAAGAGAACATACTGACATCTTTAGGTTTCACCTATTGTATGTATGTCCACAGTCATAGGTAAGAGAACATACTGACATCTTCATGTTTTACCTGCTGTATGTACAGTCATGGAAAAAATTATTAGACCACTCATATTTTCTTTGGTTTCTTGTTCATTTTAATGCCTGGCAACCCTAAAGGTGTATTAACCGAACATTACAATGAATACGACAAAAATCCAGCTGATTCCATAATACTTTGTCGCATTTGATATGCTTTAAGGTCAGTTGTATTCCTAGGGTGTATGTGAGGCAATTTCATGCTTTCCATTTACATGCAGACTTACATAAAGCGTGGTTTCCTGTTTACATGTAGGCTTACATAAATAGGGGTCTCTTGTTTATATATTAAGACGCAGCACAACTCGGTAGTTGTCAGCTCTCATAATGCCTAAAACGAAAGAATTATGTGGAGCCAGAAAGGCAGCCATCTTGGCACAGCTGGATACTGGATTGAGCGAGCGACAAGTGGCCAAAAAACTGAAGATCTCTAAGACAACAGTTCATTACACCAAGAAAAAGCAAGCCGAACATGGTACTACAAAACTGCTAGCTGGTCGAGGCAGGAAACGTCTTTCTACCCCTTGAGATGACCGAGCACTCATCCGGTCCTATATCAAGAATCGTCGTCAGACCTCCAGAGACCTTAGAAATGAGGGGCATTGTCAACAAATGTGACTTGTTCAGCAAGAACAGTTCGAAACCGACTTCTTGAAGCTGGTCTAAAGTCGCTCAGGGCACGGAAGAAGCCCTTCATCAACGAGAGGCAGCGGAAGGCTCGCTTGCGTTTTGCGAGGGATCACAAGAATTGGACTGTTGATGATTGGGCTAAAGTTCTCTTCAGTGATGAATCCAATTTTGAGTTGATGCCTACTCCAGCCAACTCACTGGTTAGGAGGAAGCCTGGGGAAGCCTACAAACCAGACTGCCTTGCTCCTACTGTAAAGCATGGGGGTGGATCAGTGATGATCTGGGGTTGTTTCAGTATGGGTGGAACAGGACAGATGCAGTTGTGTGAAGGGAGAATGAACCAAGTCACATACAGAGCTACTCTTGAAAACAGTCTTCTTCCATCAGCTACTAAACTCTTTCCTGGCTCGAATGACTGGATTTTCCAACAAGACAATGCCCCTTGCCACACGGCAAGGTCAGTTAAAACCTGGATAGAGAACCGGAACATTCGAACCATGAATTGGCCTGCTCAGTCACCTGATCTGAATCCAATTGAAAACCTGTGGAATATTATCAAGTTCAAAATGGAGAACCACAAGCCCAAAAACAAAGCAAATTTGTTCGAATTTTTGCAACAGGAATGGGCTGCTGTGACCGCAGGGCAATGTAACAAACTGGTGGAGAGCATGCCAGGGCGCATGGCTGCAGTCATCAAAAACAATGGGCATGCAATCAAGTACTAACTCCCGTGTGAGACTGAGAGTCATGTGACTGCGTGACTAGGAGACAGGAGAAAAAATGAAATGCCAAAATGTTTTTGAGAATACAGTTGCCACATCTACAGATGTATGAACTTAAGTGATTTTGGTCATTGTCAAGAAAGTCATAGAGAACTGATAGATATCACCTCTTAAATAAAACCCTTATGAACTATTTCTGTTTTCATCACTTTCTTTGCCCAAACAAATGTTCCTTCAGTTGTGCAAGGTTTTAAAATGAACAAGAAATGGGAGAAAGCAAGGGTGGTCTAATAATTTTTTCCATGACTGTATGTCCACAGTCACAGGTAAGAGAAAATATTGACATCTTCAGGATTTACCTGTTGTATGTACATCCACAGTCACAGGTAAGAGAACACTCTGACATCTTCAGCTTCTACCTGTTGTGTGTATGTCCACAGCCACAGGTAAGAGAACATACTGACATCTTTAGGTTTTACCTGTTGTATGTACATCCACAGTCACAGGTAAGAGAACATGCTGACGTCTTTAGGTTTTACCTGTTGTATGTACATCCACAGTCACAGGTAAGAGAACATGCTGACATCTTCAGCTTCTACCTGTTGTGTGTATGTCCACAGTCACAGGTAAGAGAACATACTGACATCTTTAGGTTTTACCTGTTGTATGTATGTCCACAGTCACAGGTAAGAGAACATGCTGACATCTTTAGGTTTTACCTGTTGTATGTACATCCACAGCCACAGGTAAGAGAACCTACTGACATCTTCATGTTTTACCTGCTGTATGTATGTCCACAGTCACAGGTAAGAGAACATACTGACATCTTCATGTTTTGCCTGCTGTATGTATGTCCACAGTCACAGGTAAGAGAACATACTGACATCTTTAGGTTTTACCTGTTGTATGTACATCCACAGTCATAGGTAAGAGAACATACTGACATCTTCAGCTTCTACCTGTTGTGTGTATGTCACAGTCACAGGTAAGAGAACATACTGACATCTTTAGGGTTTACCTGTTGTATGTACATCCACAGTCACAGGTAAGAGAACATGCTGACGTCTTCAGGTTTTACCTGTTGTGTGTACGTCCACAGTCATAGGTAAGAGAACATACTCACATATTCAGCTTCTACCTGTTGTGTGTACGTCCACAGTCACAGGTAAGAGAACATACTGACATCTTCATGTTTTCCCTGTTGTGTGTACATCCACAGTCACAGGTAAGAGAACATACTGACATATTCAGCTTCTACCTGTTGTGTGTATGGATTTACCTGTTGTAATTACATCCACAGTCACTGGTAAGAGAATGTGTTGGCATCTTCATGTTTTCCCTGTTGCCTGTACATCCACAGTCACAGGTAAGAGAACATACTGACATCTTCAGGATTTACCTGTTGTGTGTACATCCACAGTCACAGGTAAAAGAACATGCTGGCATCTTCAGGTTTTACCTGTTGTGTGTACGTCCACAGTCACAGGTAAGAGAACAGCCCCACATCTTCATGTTTTACCTGTTGTATGTACGTCCAGAATCAAATGTAAAAGAACATGCTGACATCTTCAGGATTTACCTGTTGTGTGTACGTCCACAGTCACAGGTAAGAGAACATGGTGATGTCTTTCAAGTTTTTACTGTTGTGTGTATGTCCAGAGTCACAGGTAAGAGAACATGCTGATGTCTTCAGGTTTTACCTGTTGCATGCATGTCCAGAGTCAAATGTAAGAGAACATGCTGACATCTTCAGTTTCTACCTGTTGTGTGTAGGTCCACAGTCAGGGTAAGAGAACAGGCTGACACCTTCAGATTCTACCTGTTGTATGTATGTCCAGAGTCAGAATTAAGAGAACAGGCAGACATCTTTCAGCTTGTACCTGTTCTATGTACGTCCAGAGTCACTAGTGGGAAAACAAAGTGATGTCTTACCTTTAGAATGTCCATGAACTAATAATGAAGTACACTTCTACCAAGGTCTGTTTCACTGTATGAGTACATATCCATGTACATATAGTAGCTGTACATTTTTAGCTTCTTCTATTTAGAGGGTATTTTCTTAAATTACCCACACAAAGAAAAGGAGAAAAAAATCTTTCTATTTTGTATTGTAATTTCTCACAAATTTTGGTAGAGCAACTCGTTAATGTGGAATGAATTCTGTTCTCACATTTTAGGACAGCAGTTTTAGTTGGGATGACTTTCAGCTGAAAAACAACAGTGAGTTGTTGAATAATCTGGGTAATTTCATCAACCGAGGCCTGATGTTCCTCAGTAACAACTTTGGTGGGACAGTTCAGGAGATGGTTTTGACCGAGGAGGATCAACAACTTCTGGCACTGGTTAATTCTGAGCTGAGCACCTACGTAGAGAACATGGAGCAGGCCAGGTGAGTGTAGAGGTGAACTGACTTCTCCTGGTGCTGGTTAACTCTAAGCTGAGCACCTACTTGTATACAGAGAAGATGGAGCAGGCCAGGTGAGTGTACAGGTGGACTGACTTCTCCTGGTTTTGGTTTGCTCTGATCTGAGCACCTATGTAGAGAAGATGGAGCAGGCCGGGTGAGTGTACAGGTGGACTGACTTCTCCTGGTGCTGGTTAGCTCTGATCTGAGCACCTATGTAGAGAAGATGGAGCAGGCCAGGTGAGTGTACAGGTGGACTGACAGCTCCTAGTCCTGGTTTGCTCTGATCTGAGCACCTATGTAGAGAAGATGGAGCAGGCCAGGTGAGTGTACAGGTGGACTGGCAGCTCCTGTTGATGGTTAGCTCTGAGCTGAGCACCTACATGTATACAGAGAAGATGGAGCAGGCCAGGTGAGTGTACAGGTGGACTGACAGCTCCTGTTGATGGTTAGCTCTGAGCTGAGCACCTACATGTATACAGAGAAGATGGAGCAGGCCAGGTGAGTGTACAGGTGGACTGACTTCTCCTGGTGCTGGTTAGCTCTGAGCTGAACACCTACATGTATGTAGAGAAGATGGAGCAGGCCAGGTGAGTGTACAGGTGGACTGACTTCTCCTGGTGCTGGTTAGCTCTGAGCTGAACACCTACATGTATGTAGAGAAGATGGAGCAGGCCAGGTGAGTGTACAGGTGGACTGACTTCTCCTGGTGCTGGTTAGCTCTGAGCTGAACACCTACATGTATGTAGAGAAGATGGAGCAGGCCAGGTGAGTGTACAGGTGGACTGACAGCTCCTAGTCCTGGTTAACTCTGAGCTGAACACCTACATGTATGCAGAGAAGATGGAGCAGGCCAGGTGAGTGTACAGGTGGACTGACAGCTCCTTGTGCTCATTAGCTCTAAGCTGAACACCTACATGTATGTAGAGAAGATGGAGCAGGCCAGGTGAGTGTACAGGTGGACTGACTTCTCCCGGTGCTGGTTAGCTCTGAGCTGAACACCTACATGTATGTAGAGAAGATGGAGCAGGCCAGGTGAGTGTACAGGTGGACTGACTTCTCCTGGTGCTGGTTAGCTCTGAGCTGAACACCTACATGTATGTAGAGAAGATGGAGCAGGCCAGGTGAGCGTACAGGTGGACTGACAGCTCCTTGTGCTCATTAGCTCTAAGCTGAACACCTACATGTATGTAGAGAAGATGGAGCAGGCCAGGTGAGTGTACAGGTGGACTGACTTCTCCTGGTGCTGGTTAGCTCTGAGCTGAACACCTACATGTATGTAGAGAAGATGGAGCAGGCCAGATGAGTGTACAGGTGGACTGACTTCTCCTGGTGCTGGTTAGCTCTGAGCTGAACACCTACATGTATGTAGAGAAGATGGAGCAGGCCAGGTGAGTGTACAGGTGGACTGACTTCTCCTGGTGCTGGTTAGCTCTGAGCTGAACACCTACATGTATGTAGAGAAGATGGAGCAGGCCAGGTGAGTGTACAGGTGGACTGACAGCTCCTAGTCCTGTTTAACTCTGAGCTGAACACCTACATGTATGCAGAGAAGATGGAGCAGGCCAGGTGAGTGTACAGGTGGACTGACTTCTCCTGGTGCTGGTTAGCTCTGAGCTGAACACCTACATGTATGTAGAGAAGATGGAGCAGGCCAGGTGAGCGTACAGGTGGACTGACAGCTCCTTGTGCTCATTAGCTCTAAGCTGAACACCTACATGTATGCAGAGAAGATGGAGCAGGCCAGGTGAGTGTACAGGTGGACTGAAAGCCCCTAGTCACTTTTAGCTCTGAGCTGAACACCTACATGTATGCAGAGAAGATGGAGCAGGCCAGGTGAGTGGACAGGTGGAGTGACAGTTCCTGGTACTGGTTAGCTCTAAGCTGAACACCTACATGTATGTAGAGAAGATGGAGCAGGCCAGGTGAGTGTACAGGTGGACTGACTTCTCCTGGTACTGGTTAGCTCTAAGCTGAACACCTACATGTATGTAGAGAAGATGGAGCAGGCCAGGTGAGTGTACAGGTGGACTGACAGCTCCTAGTCCTGTTTAACTCTGAGCTGAACACCTACATGTATGCAGAGAAGATGGAGCAGGCCAGGTGAGTGTACAGGTGGACTGACTTCTCCTGGTGCTGGTTAGCTCTGAGCTGAACACCTACATGTATGTAGAGAAGATGGAGCAGGCCAGGTGAGCGTACAGGTGGACTGACAGCTCCTTGTGCTCATTAGCTCTAAGCTGAACACCTACATGTATGCAGAGAAGATGGAGCAGGCCAGGTGAGTGTACAGGTGGACTGAAAGCCCCTATTCACTTTTAGCTCTGAGCTGAACACCTACATGTATGCAGAGAAGATGGAGCAGGCCAGGTGAGTGGACAGGTGGAGTGACAGTTCCTGGTACTGGTTAGCTCTAAGCTGAACACCTACATGTATGTAGAGAAGATGGAGCAGGCCAGGTGAGTGGACAGGTGGAGTGACAGTTCCTGGTACTGGTTAGCTCTAAGCTGAACACCTACATGTATGTAGAGAAGATGGAGCAGGCCAGGTTCATATGCAACATTAACACATTTGTTGAATTCGAGGTCACAACAGAGCAAATTGCACTGTGTGAATGCAGCTTAATGCATCAATGTGTATCTCATACTGATGAAAAAACATCAAAACGTATTTCATTAATTTCAGGTTAAGAGATTCCATCCGTAACATCCTGTCAATTTCTCGCTATGGCAACCAGCACATGCAGTACAACAAGCCATGGATCCTGGTCAAGGGGAGCAGTGAAGAGAAGTATGAACAGCTGTTCACTTGAGAAAGTTTAAGGAGAGCACAGGGAAATGACATATTCAAGCATTTTCATCCACCCATTTCTGCTGTTACCTGTTTTAACAGATTGACATCTTCCCTATGATTAGTAATGTTATTGGGCATGAATTTGTGTCCAGCTATGGCTCCATGCCTGTGGCATTATGTCATGCTTCACACTCGTTCATTTCCTCATTTTCCATGGTAACCAGATTTCAATTTTCCATGTCTAAGCCTGGACTATAACTCAGATTGTTTTGATTTTGGTGGTACATAATAAATACAGAGGTGATGATGTTCCATTGGTTTACACAGTTGTTATGGAAACCAGATTGCAACTTTCCCTCTATATACAGCTGTATCTACTATATAAATGGGAATATTTTTGTTTAGGCATTAATCCTGAAAGATAAAAACAGCATACTTGTGGTAAATCACTGAAGTTTACAAATTCTTGATGAACTGTGACAGTGTACTGGTAGAAGACAAGCAGTATTCAATGAACATTAGACATTAGTGCATATCGCCGCACATGCACCATTGGCTGTTTTTTGTCACCAATGCATTACAGCCTATGAAAGTAGCAAAATACAGATAATTTTGCAGGGTTATATTATAATACAGACATAGAAGAATAAAATACTGGATCCATTTTTCCATTTTGCAGGTCTCGGGCAGGCACAGTGGTCAGTCTGGCATCTAACATCAGTGCCCTTCTGTCAGTGCTGCTTCGTCCTTACATGCCATCTGTGTCTGTGACAATACAAGAACAACTTCAACTCCCAGATGAAGCTGTCATCATTTGTGATCAGTTTGTCTGTCAGTTACCACCAGGTCACAAGATTGGCAAGGTGAGAAATTGGCACTGACAGAGCTACAGTAAATCACCTATAATTTCATGAAATTTTCACCAACTATTCACCATTCTGCCCATGTATGCACTGTTGTACAGAAAGGTGATTAGGTGGTGAAATGCTTCATGAAATTACATGGGATTTACTGTACTTTCTCCATGTATTTGTTCACTACTGGCAAACTAAAAGAAAATTGGTACACACTTGTATTTATTTAAAAAATGATGGGGCGATTATTAACAGTGAATATAGATTGTTTTGCACTGTAGTGCCACATGTTTCTACAGTGGGTGTTGATCATCTACAAATAGCATCTTTCGAAGTCAGGAGATCCGTGATCAAACCCAAGTTGAGTCATCCCAAACACGTTAAGAATGGTACTTGGTGCTCAGCACTGAGAGGTAAGAGCAGGGAAACAGGACTGTATAATGTGACTGGGTGGGGTGTCATGTCTGGTGTCTCCGGCATGATACTTGCTGCAGAGTTATATTGGCAGCCTGGACTCGCTCTAACCACAAGAAAACCCATGTATCTGTACACACCTAATGATTCCTCGTTGTCATATGACACGTATGAAAAATTGTTAAGTACGATGGTAAACCCCAAGCATTCATCCTTTCATTATTGTATAGTACAAAAAGTAGTTTTGACTAGTTTTACCTGTCAGGTCCTTTAATTATGAAATAAAAAGCATGCTTATAAATTGTACTTTCAGTGTGGTAATGACTTTTTTTTTACCTCAATGTCTTCTTCATACTTCTAGTAACTTTAGCTTAAAGGATACAGTTTTACATGCTTTAGCATGAGAGTGGATTTGCTTTGCAGCCCAGCCCACTGTTCCAGAAGATAGAAACAGCGACTATTACTGAACTGAAGAAAAGATTTGCTGGAAAGCCAGAAGTCAAAAATCAGCAGGTAAGACAAAGTGTGATGGCACTGAATGAACGTTCTTGTGGTGTTACTTCTTCTACTGTTATTTTTTTTTTTCTTTTCTTATTTTTTGAGGAGCAAACTTGTGGAAAACAGAGCTGATATTGTATGTGGGAGACATACTGTCAGATAAGTTGAATCAAGATCACACGACAAGTCTTAACAGATCTTAACTAGCAAGATTTTCAACATTTATGTGGTTTAGTACACAAAGAACATGTCTATTTACTGTTGGCAATCCCTGCCATCCCGGTAAATATGACACACATTATGCCCAAATGTACACTCTAATTGCTCTCACACCATTGTGAGAATGGGTTTTATATCCTGAAGTTAATGATTGGTAGCCGAATTGAATTACCTGTTTTTGACGTCATCATAACGCTATTTCTCTGCTCTTGCGAAATATACATTGTCCTGTAGAAAAAGCTAATGAACCAAAGATAAAAAAATAAGTACGAATGTAATGACACATGATAAATGTTTTGTTTGGGTATGACGTAGGACCAATGTGCGAGAGGCATGTCTGTACTGCCTGTAGGAAGCTTTTTTGTTGACTTGTATTCTTTTCCATGTTCAGAAATTTTTATACAATTATGTGTGTATATTTTTGGGTGGTGTCCCTTGTGAAAACAGTTAATTTATTTTTTTATTTGATTAGCTGTTTAATACTATACTCAAAAATTTTTAATGTATACCATGACAGTCAGTTTTATGGGTGGAAGAAACTGGGGTAAACCACCCACCTTTGGCAGTTTACTAGCAAACTTTCCAACATATGATATAAAGATATGAACGCCATATTCAGTGAAGACAGTTGGTCTTCAATGATTTTTAGACTGTATAAATAGCCAGTTGTGCCTCATTTAGAACTTGTCGCCAAGGCTCAATGAATAATGACAGTATGGGAATCTACAAGCTCTCTGTCAAATGAAAAGTCTAAATCAACACCTCATACATATAGGTGTTGGTGAGTGAAAGGCAAAAACCATAACACATTCTACTGACTTTTATCACATTACCATTTAAGTTTAAAGACAATACTGCATAGTCTCTGAATTAATGGACAGGAAAAAGTAAGGAGCATTGCTTTTAATACTGGCACACAGAAACAGTAAGCAGTTGACGGCCCTCATAGAGTCAGTTACATAAGAGGTCTTTCACTAAAAATGCGTGCAAGTCGGTACATGCACGTCACACATAGATTAGAGTTTGTCAGTAACAGTTCAGGATTTGCTTATATCTCAAGTGTCATCCTCTGTTAACACTGTTTACTTTTACATACATGGAAATGGAAAATTCTGGATTTTGGCATTAAGCAATTGTTAAATAAAGAACATTTGACTTTTTTCTAAAAAAGACTCTATTTTTGGACATGCTGTGTACTCAGGGATGTGATCTTGCTATGTTGGCAACATAAAGATGAGTAGCATAAAAACTTTAGTCATCAATAACAAAGGCGGTCAGAAAGATTATCTAAATGGTTCATAAGGACAACTTTTGAGTTAAAATATCTAAAACCTAGGAAATAAAAACCAAAAACAATATATAGTGAATTAAGACATGTTGTACAATTCCAGGGCAAATCTAATTGAGTATTGGCTACTAGCATAGAATAGCCCAAATAATTACCTTTAAAAAAATACTGTCTTCGTCTGCACACGTTACCATTCAAAATTGTTAATAAATTCCTAACATTCATAAATGGGTCGCATTTTAACTTTTTCAAACTGTAGAATCATTTTAGCACTATAAATAGTGCATTACAAATGTGATATTTACTGAAAAGCAAAAATTTGAGCTGTTTTTGGTAAATCTGATTTAATTGTTGAATGTAGATTTTTACCTTAATTCTCTGGTATAGCTTGTTTTAATGATCTTTTATGTACTTCTTCCATTAAACAAATGATTGATAGATCCCTATGTTAATCCAGCACGCTTAGTGCAGACTGCATGAAAGAGACAATCTTAATTGGTCGGTATAATGTGGCTTTGCATGGCTATGGTTTTTCGTGGTATTTTTGCGGCTCTTCGTTGCCCACTGTTAAAGTTGTTAAAATAACATCTGTAGACCATTGGTGAATTGCGTGGTATTGTGATAAGATTTTCCTGGCTGAACATGGTATATGTATGACTCTGTGTTATAGGCTGCCCCTACCCCAGTGCCTAGTCAAGCAGTGAATGGGCCTGTCAATCCAGCTGAGGTGGAGCGATTAACCGAGGAGGTCATAAAACAGGTATCATGTTACATGTAACCCCCAAATAATTACTGGGTGGGACAGAAATAGGTCAGGTTATTGCACTAAATGAGCTAAGAGTTGGGACATTTTTCTGTAGACTCTGGTTTTAATACATGAATACACTTGTTCTCTGTCCTCTCAGATAAAATACAGATAGATGTGTAGGTTCATGAAGTTCACATTTGGCAGCATTCACAGTAAACCCAGATTGCCATTAAGCACAACTTTAGAACTGTTGCTTAACCAAACACCACCACCCCACCCCCCTCCACCCTCCACCCATTGCTATTTCACAATCAGTAAAGGTGCCAAACTCCATTTTGAATTTTGTCAAAATTTGATCATGGTTTGTGTGTTTTCAGGTGTTTTAATGAGAGAAATCTATCACTGTTTGAACTTCTTTTGAGGTAACTGATTGCATCAAAATTTTAACTGAAGTTAGAAATCACTAGGTGAAATCTCCCTTTGGTGTGAATATTCTTGGAGACAGTTTTAACAGTCTGCTATCATATTAATGAAAAATTCCTGCTGTTAATGATAAGGGCATAAATCTCCAATCAAATAATAAAATCACAGAGTGTTTCGTTGCATTGTCTCTGTTTTTGTATCAGATTTTTGACAATCAACCATACCTCCTTACCGACTCGTCATGTCCATTATAATTCTTGATTATTCTCTGAATTTTTTTTTGTCTTAATCTTCAGGGAAATATTGTACGGGAGCTAAAAGCACAAAAGAAAGACAAGGCGGAGATTGACACAGCTGTGTCAGGGTTGTTGCAGTTGAAGAAGCAGCTAGCCCTGGCCCAAGGACAGGACCCACTAGAGCTGGCTGCCGGGGCTGGCAAGAAACGCAGCAAAGGGAAAAAGAAATAACCCATCATGACTGTTAGTGTGTAACTTATACTGTACTACAACAATATTTTACCAATATATGTGCAAGTTAAGATACATTTTCCGCAATGAAATAACATATGTATTTATGTTGAAACACCTTTTAGGGGTTGTCCAACTTTATTCTTCTTTGAATGCACATCTTCAGTTTGCTAAAGAATCATGTAAGTTGTCGTGGCTGTGGTTTCTTCCGCAGAAATCTCAGAAGAACTGGAAAAAGTGTACCACAGCTCCAGTTCTACAAAAGCTTCTACTGTTATATATATTTGGTTCATTGAGGTAACATTTCTTAATATGTGTATTCAGTAAATGTCAAAATATTTTCTCATGCATGAAGCTGTGGCAGATGAAGCCCAGAGTACACAGAGCACTTTACAAACAAAAGTGCTGAAAATGTTGAATGCTCATTATGCTTATCATGATTATAACTATCAGCAGTCGTTTTTTGTGTTTGCATGGAAACAGCTTTTCATGAGCACTCATAATGTACAAGCACATACAGATGGCATTTCAATGCATTTTCGTGTATAAATGTATACTCATCAGTGACCATGATTCATGTTTGTCTCAGGTAAAACAATCGTTGTTTACTCACATTAACAGATGTACAGATCTATTCAAAATGGTTTACATATTGAAATATGTACATACTTGTAGTTCTTCCCAGTGCTTCCTTTCATGCTTTATAAATTTATCTGCTATGATATGTTTTATCTTTGTATCATAATGAATTATTGATGTATGTAGTGGTGGTAGAAGTGTTTAGTTTTCAGTTGCATACATATATTTTGCTGTAAAAGTAATGTGTTTAAATAACGTATTATACACGGGATGTATAAGCAGCAGTAACAGTGTAAATATGACACCATTAACCAAACCAGGAAGACATCCCATATACATGTAAGGCATTTTAATATGGTATGAAATAATACAGTACAGGTAAGTCATATTGCTAAAAAATAAATAAATAAACAAACAAATAAACATTGTGCAATTTTGAATATGAATACTGACCCAAGACTACTGTCTCGAGTGCATTGCACTCTGTAGAATTTCAGATTATTGCAGGATTTGTGAAAATAAATTTTTCCGGAAGCCTTAATCTTCTGTATTTCTTTTCTTTTTAAACATATTTGATTTGCATTCAGTTTAGAAAGTTAAAAACTTTTCAGAGATCACAAGGTTGTCTATTGCTACTTATGAACTTAATGCCTGGCCTTGTGCATGACCTTTAGTTGGATAGTAGGTTACTAATGGTTTTATAGACAAAGCGAACTTTTGGAAGTTAAGAATGTGTCTGAGCTAAGTTGTTCCTAGTGATGTGGCACTTACATTTAGCATAGTGATGTGCATGTATGTATAGTCTTGGCATTCTTCATCCTACTTAAACATTTTTCAGTCATATGGCACCAAAGTGTCATTATGTGTGAGTGCTACCAAAGTGCCGCCTCATAGTATCTCGTCAAAAACACCAAACATAACCTCAAACCCAGTCACATTATACTGACACCAGGCCAACCTGTCCTGTTTCCTTGACCTAACCTCTCAGTGCTGAGTGCCAAGTGAAGCCTTTTGTATGACCCGGCCCTTATTTGCTTTTCACAGAAATTTTTATTCAACCTTAAAGGTGAAGAAAACACGAACATAAAGTATTCTCAGATGAAAGACCATTAAACACTGTCCAGGAAAATAGCTTTAATTATTGTTTTACAATTTTTCAAAGCAACTAAAATGCATTTAAAAGCTAGGATTCTATGGTGATTTGTTGGGATCCAGAGCATATCAATGATGTCACAGCCCCAATATTTTTGGTTTGAAATTTTTTGTTTCAACGTCCATTTGTTGAATGCAGAGAATCCAAAGTTTTAAAGGCATTTTACTATGTTGAAAATTATTCTAAAAAAATGAATCAAACTATTTTCCCAGACAATACATGATGGTCTTTGATTTGACGTACTTCGTGTGTAGCCTGTTCTTTGCCTTTAAATCTGGTTGCTATAGTGACAGATTAGTCAAGTAAATGTACTTACATTTTAGTCTGTGATGTGTAATTATAAAGTCCTCCTGCAAATACACTGTTTGGCTTTGAGCTGGCCTTCGTTTTATTCATGTAACACCACACCCTTATGACACACATGTAGGCCTAGATCAAGGACTGTACCCTATCTTATAGTATAGGCACTCTCTCACTTCTGTGCGTATAGTTGTTGTTGTATACTGAAATGTTTCAAATGCAATTATGGCATTGACTTCAATGCTCACAGTTACTGCAAACTTTAAGGAATTCACTTCAATGCTCACAGTTACTCCAAACTTGAAGGCATGCAGTTCAATGCTCACAGTAATCCTCTGATGTACAATACAGTACAATATATGCACGACCAACCACTAAGACTAGCCCCCTTGTCCAGCTGTTTCAAATCAGCCTGTGCTTTAATGTGACTTGATAACTGTAGTATGTAAGCAAAATGAAATCCCAGCCACTAGCATCTCACTGTAAAGTATTGACGTTGGACACAGTGACATCCATGCTGATTTTTCAGCAAACTGCTTGCATGTCATAAATATTACCTATTTAGCAGTTGAGAAACAGATCCCAATACATAACTTCTTCCACATATTTTCAAATCCAAAAGCAGATATGATTTCACTATTAACAATACTTACAATTTACAATAAGATTTTAGTGTAGGTTTATGTACTTTTTCATACGTTCCATTTTCCATGAAGACTTATACACCAAACTCATGAGTATTTCACTTAGATGACATGCATTATGAGTGGAGGAAACCATCACCTGGTAGAGATCCTCCCAAGTACGACTGGAGAAGCTCACATCAGGCCCCTGTGTTATTGTGCTGCATCAACATGTACCTAGTGGTTAGAAAAAAAAAAAGATTCTTAACATGTATTAAATGGCCATTGATATTTTTGATTGGTTATGTATTTACTTATTTGATTTGTGTGTTTGTGCCGTGCTCACTTACATGATGGGGGTCAGCATTATGGTGGAAGGAAACCGGGCAGAGGGGAGAAACCCACAAACACCTCCACAGGTTTTTATTTATCTGGTGTAACAATAATTGCGGTCAAGTTTGAAAGTGGCCAGAGGGAGGGGGTGGGTGGTTGGGGTTGGTCAGGGTACTTTATACTTCTCAGTATTAAAGGAGAGCAATATTAAAGGGTTTTAAAGTATTGTCATGCACATGTATCACCTAGATATTCACAAGAACACAGGCCCTGCAGCCCTTAGTCTAATAATACAACGAACACTATATATCACTTCGCAGTCAGAGAGATTGGAGTTCAACAGTGGCATATCGAGTAGGAATTGGCAGAGTTCTGTTACACACAATTGACGTCAAATCACAGTTTACGTGCTCCACCCAGTAAACACAAACAGAATGGGGCATACCATTCCAACAGGGCTGAAAAACATATTGGCCACAAATAACTGGAAATGTGTAAGACAATCCCCAAGGACATTTTTCAAAGTCATATAATTATTTTGGATCTCATTGTTCATGGGGCTGTTTGTTCAACTTCTTTCAACCCTGTCTGCCAGTGTGGCGTGTACAAGCCTGTAGGTCATGCAGGAGGAGAATTCCCAGGTCAGTGTTTTACCCTGGGCATTTAGGTTTTCTCCACGATACTCATAAAGCTCATCATTACATATATGATTCAAAAGTTTGAAAAGTCATCAGGCGACCTGCATTGTAAATGATGATGCTAATATTTTTGAATGGCAATTATTTGCGCTATTCTAAAACAATAGCACTAGATTGGATTTGCACTGATCAAATTTTTGGCCAAAAGTCTCTGGTATGGTCTTCTCTAAAAAACAAAACAACAAAATAAATACGTGACATGTGACACATACTGTACGGTGGATAAAATGATCCAAAATTAATACCTGCATTATTAATACAGTTAATTTATTGAACAAACTTCCTAAACATATGTAGCACTGTAACAGTAAGTCAAAGTAAGAGTATATAAATGAACAATTCTGAGTTGACTGCACATATAGAAGTACATGTTGTAATAAGTGTTTGTCAGGGGGAAAGATAATCTTTTCAGCTACAGCTGAGGACGAGAGCAGATGGAGCAGACTGGAAAACAAGAATGCTTTGTAAAAATCCACATAGACCTCAACACAAGAAAATACTGATGAGATGATTATTAAAGCAGTAAAGCCACATACAATTACATTGCTCTAAAATGTTGAAAACCAAATTCTAAAAGTGTATGCAGCAGTTGTACATGACCTTTTATGCTTATTTAAACAAGTTTCACTATCTTCACTGTTCAGTTCTAGCATTGTGGTGATCCCAAATACATTCATCAGTAAAGCTGTGACTCTTAGCTTACGCCTTAGGCCTTTTCTGTGACAAGGCACTGAGCTGCATAATTCTTACACAGAAATCAGTGGCACACCACAGAAACAAATTCATTCTGGATAAACCAGCAAATTAACAAAGTTTACCACCTGAAATTCAGAAACATACATCTTTCAATATCCTTCAACACTGTAATATTAACCATCAACATTTGTTTATATTACTGGTATGTATTAAATTACATGTGCATCTATGCCCATAACTGAGGAATGATATACTGGTATGTCCATCACAGTTCATGCTGTTGCTGGTAGGCCTATACATGTACTGGATGTACTGGTATGTCTCAACTTAGCTGAAAAAATAAGGCGTTATTTTTCTGAATAATCTTGTAGAATGTCCTGTAAATGCTCATTGTGCTTTTTGAAATTGTTGTTCCGCTTTTTCCGATTAGCTTTCCTTCTTTTCTGTACGGGAGCAGTTTTCAGGCCAATGTCCTGCATGGATTTGATCCCTTGCTTCTCCAGATAGTCATCTATTTTCCCATCATCAACGCCTTCAACTGTTACACTTCTCCACAGCTTCTTAAACTCATCGTCCACTGTGAACTGACAGTCTGCGTCATTATAGAATATAATTTTCTTTTTGTCAATGGGACGTGTTATGAATGTTATTTTGCTCCCTAAAGCCTTCACAACACTATCACAACGAGGAAGGGCCTCTTCGATGTCCTCAAGCAATATTCCACCAAGTCCCTTCAAATCATGTGTTCGTAAAAGCTTCAACAAACTGACCTTGTCCCGGACTCGATTATATTTGGGTTTAAAAGCAAATTTAAATCCATCTGTGACCTCCACCTTGGGGTTATTGAGAAGAGCCTCTGTGGAGAGCCAGTGTTTTTGACGCGCACCGATGTCCAGCTGGTTGGTTTCATCCAGGATTTCATCAATAGTCAATGGATGATAATCACCAGCTTGGTGACGCTTTTTCAAATATTTCACTATCTTTGCCAATATGCTGAACTTGTACTGGGAGCTACCCTGCATTGATTTATAGTCAACTCGGTCGCTAGCTGGCTTTGGTGGAGGAAGTTTTGATTTCTTTTTCTCTGGCCTGTCATCTCGATCTTTGTTCTTCCTCTTCTCGGGCTTTCTTTCTACGACTGGGCGAGAAAGAGCTCTCTGAATGAAGGCATTGCGGTCCTTTAACAACTCAGGATCCATTCCTACCTTTCTTCTGCCAAAAAACAAACAAACAAAGAATTATTTGAATATTTCACGAATACCATGACAGTAACAGCATTAGCATTATTTGGCATTACTCTTTTAGATAACAATGATAATACAGTTACTTAAATATCCACCTGCTAAATGACAGATCTACCAATCTGATATACGATGATAGTTTTATGAGTGAAGGAAAGCACACTATAATAAGCTCTACAAAACAGCTTAAATTCGCAACACATGCATTTTCCATAAAAATTAAAAATACATCACCCAGTGCAAACTGGTTTAATTTAACATGAACATGAACCAGGACAGAAGAAGCTGTTTTACCCCCACCAACAGCAAGTTCATTAATTCTAACAAATTAAGTCTCATATTATAATTAATGCAATCTTTGCCAAATTAAAGTCAATTTTAGACCAAATTCAAAATTTTTCATTTTTCTCTTGATTTATCTTCAAGGGTATTCATAGGTGACATTTGTCAGAAAATCTAATATCTTTGTCCCTCCTCTGCACAGCACCCCACCTTCCCCCACTCCCCCTAAAAAAAAACACCAAAAAAAAAACCCCACTAAGATTTTTCTAATATGGGAGTTCGAATTCGAGCTCTTTGGTCATTAAAGGTACAAATATTCCGACTGTATCATGTGAGCTGTGAAAAATGTTTCCCAATCAGTTAACTTACTGAACAGCTATCTTAGTAGGTTCCAGAGCCACAAATTACACCTCTTTCCTTTAGAAACTTCTCCAGTTCACATATATTTAGCTCCTCAGTTTTTTACATCACTTGTCTACTATATTTTACTTTCCATGACACTTTTTCCATACCCCATATTATAGTAAATGTGATCAAGAATAGTTGTCTAACATTTCTGACAGCAGACCATTTTTACCTTTAGCGCTAAAAGAGTTCAAACTTGAAACTCCCTTTTTCTGTCTGATCATCTTGTAAGACAATGGCTTGAGCACACATGTACATGTACTTAACTTTTTAGATATATGTCACTTAACAAGCAAGCCTTCTACTTTGTCCCTATACATGAAGGCCACTCTATCCACGTTTCTGGAAATGTGTGTCAAAAGCACTAGCAGATCAATCATTCAAAATTTACTGTTTATACTAGGTATATATCTTAAGTTGTCTAACGGTATAAATTATGACATTTTCATTAAAAGAAAAGAATGGTTTCCGGATGGACACATGAGAATTGTTGTACATGAGAATTTGTACATATATATATGGGGAATAGAAACAGATCTGCATGTTTTCATTCATGTCACTATCATATTAGGTTGACTGCCTGTTTTAAAGATAAGGTTATTGCATGTGTATGTATGTAAGTATGCTTTGAGGGGCCTCCGTGGCTCAGTCGGTTAGCGCGCTAGCACAGCGTAATGACCCAGGAGTCTCTCACCAATGCGGTCGCTGTGAGTTCAAATCCAGCTCGTGCTGGCTTCCTCTCCGGTCGTACGTGGGAAGGTTTGTCAGCAACCTGCGGATGGTCATGGGTTTCCCCCGGGCTGTACACGGTTTCCACCCACCATAATGCTGGCCGCCGTTGTATAAGTGAAATATTCTTGAGTACGGCGTAAGACACCAATCAAATAAATAAATAAATAAGTATGCTCTGGGTTTAACACCAAAATTTTTCAGTCATATAACAACAACAAGCCCTTGGGTGTGTGTGTATATACTGCATAATGGAAGTTGAACTTGTTGATGTATGAATGGATATGGCTGCGGAGGATAGTAATCGACTGCTTTCCACAACTTCACAATGCATCCTTCCGGGGTGAATATGTCATGAACATGAGAGCATCGCCCAAATATAAAAAGCGAACATAGACATTCAGGGGCAATTAAGACGATACACTAATTGAATCCTGGTGAAGCAATGACATAAACAAGAAGTAGAACAGGAGAACTTTTTTTAATTTTCCATTTAAACACCCAAACCATGACATAAATCAAGCTTTTTATGATCTGACCATACGGTTAAATTGAGGTAGATATTGTGGTCTCACTATAGCTCTGAGGTTTCATTCACATGCTTCGTGACGTAAGTCAAATTTCTCGTACCGGGTAATTCTTTTTCAATAGACCGAAAATTTCTCACCATTATAGGCCTTCGGCTTTCACCATTCACTTAAGACAATTTACCAACTTTTTCGGTGTATCCACCATAAAATCATGCATTTAGCACTGTTTCGGGAACTTTGAGTTCATGACCTGACCTAAAAATGTGAAATACCTACATGTAAGCTTCTGTTGACTACCCAACGCTGCAAAAGCCAAAAACTGTCAAGAAAATTTCCATCGGTAATGAAAAATAAGCGTAATTTGTTAAAGAAGTATTGTAAAGAAGTGTATTGTAAAGTGAACGTTGTTGAACGGTTTGGGGAAGTGTCTATTGTGCCATTTCACATATGCTGATTTTCTAATAAAAATACACCGTGAATACCGAAGGTTACCCAATATTTCCGATGCACTTCTTTGTGCGCTACCCTTCTCCACCGTGCTGAGGAAATCAAACAGGGCCTGACCTTTTATCACCTCCAGCGTTGAAGAGTATTCAAGCGAGATAACTCAGGATGAGACCTATTATCCGAATTGTTTTTGACTGATTGTCCAAATCGGTTACTTCTAAATCAAAGAAGAGCTAATCAATCGAGGTGTAGTAAAGCCTTCGATACATTTCCATATATGGCGATGAGGAGAGGAGGGGAGGGGTGGTGTTAGTGGATCACAACCGAGTGACGAGGTTCCACGTAGGCCTACGTGTTCTATAGACATACAGTGTACTGTATTATCTGAACCGGCGTTGGAGTTCGAGACTCGTATTCGCACTCAGATTAGTAGGACCTATAAGTGTTTACTATGCTCAAACTGAACTGAGCACAACACTGTCCTCTTGTTGGACCTACTTGTAAGCCTTTATTATCGCCAGGTATGCTACTTTTACATTTACAGGTAAAGTATAGCTGACCTACAGACAAGCAAATATAATATTTAAGAATGATTTAACTTCAGCAATTGCACATGTATACGTTTTATGTGAACATTATATTTCCCTAGCAATAAAGTTCTTAAAACACTTGAAATCATGACGGATAAAATATGGAAACTACATCAATGTTTCCAATATCCACTGTAAGGCATACAAATCCATGCATGCATCCCTTTTACACGATGTCTCTTCATAAGAAATAAAAATACACCCGCACCCCTCCTTGCGCTTATTATTCATGTCTCATGGAACCTATATGGTGTCAACCATGCATGACAATACTTATTGCCCAGTATATATATATATATTCTAGAAAGAACTCTATTCCCCTTGTTTCTTGCCAGCTCCAGGGCGTAACACGAGCCATCAAATCTTATTTCTGATATTTACACGAAATAACCCTATACATGTTTAAACGCGTCCTTTCAAATTTTCTTAACCTTGGGCATATGGTCACGATTGTACAGTATCTTGCACGTTGTTCACGTGAAGTGTTTGGGCCTGTCAGTTTTTTGCTTTGTTTGAATCATTTCGGCTGTGGTAATTTTGAAAGAAATATTGCTTATAGCAAACGTGGTATCATGTTTCTAATTATACAGACCAACGCGATGTCTTAGTGACTTATATGCCTGTGACTGTGATTAGAATTCTGCCAGCCAGACGCTAGCCAATCCCTCTTTTAAACGTTCCAATCAAAGTGTTCTGCGTGTAGATTGAGTTACTCCATTCTTCAACTGATATTAAGAATTTGTAAGTGGTCTGGTCCAGTATTCCGTTGTCATTTTACTTCTTTATTTTACCACCGATATAGGCCTACCTTATAACTTTTTTTTATGTTATACTGAACTGGCTTCTGAAAAAAGAGAACAAATATATTAAAACTTCAATGCCAGGTATAGAATGAGCCGTGCTAAAGAAAAGATCCATACATTTTATGGTTGTTATGGTTGTTGCATTCGTTAAATTCATTGAAAGGGAATGTCAACATTTAACTCTTGCAACATAAACATGGCTGGTGATGTTTTGTACCCTAGACACGTACCATATATATACATAGCAGCTTGACATTGACCCTTATCATTTGTCAGGTATGTAATTGTTACAAATATGATGCCATGTAACACTATATATAGCATGGCATATCATGCAACACAACCTTCTATAATTTTAATACTTCAGCATATATTAACATAAAAGAACCCAGACCATACACTTAAAAAGATCATCCTTTTTGTATGTAGTATTATACTTTTGCTTGAAATCCATGAGGTCACTAGTGTTAATCTGTACATATATGATTTTCTTTTGATGTATTGTCTTTTCACCGATCCGTGCACAGTATCATCCAGTCCTACAAAGCCATGATAGATCACAGAGTAGTAAACCATCGACCTTTAACAAGTTACTAACGAACTTCCTCACAATTGACGTTCAGATACATGTGCTCACCAACTGGTGGAAAAATGCTGATATTCAGCGAAGGTTAGACTGCACAAAGGGCCACACGAGCGTCGCCAACGGCTTTTTATACCCAAGGTTCCACAAGTGGCGACATTCGGGTATAATTATTGCGTTGAATGCATCCAATGGCGAAATATATTGCGAAAAATGTAATGGCGTCATTGAGTACAACGTGATACCCAAGCCATTGAGTAATTTTGCACACATTGAAGTATATAACTCATATAATATATGAGCGGTCTTATCGTACCGGTAATTTACTTCTTTCACAACTACATATGACCACTATTTCAACACTTCAAATGACATTGCTTTACAAGTACATTGTTCCTCTCCGGCCGTAAGTGGGAAGGTGTGCCAGCAACCTGCGGATGGTCGTGGGTTTCGCCCTGGCTCAGCCAGGCTTCCACCCACCATAATGCTGGCCGCCGTCGTATAAGTGAAATATTCTTGAGTACGGCGTAAACACCAATCAAATAAATAAATAAATAAATAAATAAATAAATAAATACAGTACATTGCGGGTACATCTGAAACTGTCATCAAAACATAGGACATCTGAAACTTAGCTTTGTATGCTGTTTACCATGAGCTGGGTGTTCCATGCCAAGTATTGGGTGTTCCATTATGATGTTCTGTCATGGACTGAATGCTGTGTACCATGGCTTGGGTGTTCCATGCTAAGTATTGGGTGTTCGATTGTAGTCTTCTGTCATGGACTGAATGCTGTGTGCCATGGGTTGGGTGTTCAATGTCAAGTATTGGGTGTTCCATTATGGTGCACGATCCAGGATGGTTCGATCCTGGATTCCATGCTGTGTATCTTGGGTTGGGAGCTTTATGTCCCATTTGAGGTGGATTGGGTGTTCTATACCGTGTAATTATGTGTTACATGTCATAAGCCTGGACAAAAATCTCTTTAGTTCCACAAAAATGGACAAAACTTTGGCATTGAAGCGTATCGAGTATCATGGTGAATTTTTTTTCTCTCCGGTCCAATTGGAAACCTATCGAGTTTGGTAAATGTTGGACTATGTTTTTCCTATCTAAGCTATGGTGAGCAGAGTGTGTCGAACATGTATATATTTGTGCCTAATGGACATTATTGTGAAGAGCTCCAGAGCCGAAGGGCTTTGGTTACCGCAGTTTCATGCTCACTGATATATGATTGTTGTCTGTTTCGTGACTGAGAACTGGACTAAACCACAAAACATTGGGCGAATCACTGACAGACTTTCCCATGTGTGACGTACAGACTTGCATGTCATATAGTTTGGCTTCCGTAAGATGCACTCCGTATAGAAGCAGAACGACCGTTTTATCTGGCAAAGTTCAATCCCGTGACTGTCTAAACCTCTGACCCTAAATCAACCACTTCTCCGTTTGGTGTGCGACATATGACACTAAACTCTTGTCAGTCCGATATTATTTAATCATTTGATTGGTGTCTTACGCCGTTCTCAAGAATATTTCACTTATTAAGTCCAATATTAGTGTATTATGATTAGGCACTTACAAATATACTTTCATTATTTCCATACGACACCGTCATGTGCAGCAATGTACATGGTGTATAAAGAAGCGTAATACCCGCAGCTAAACTTCTTTATGTGAAAGTATTAACTGCAAAAAGTAAATTAAAACTTGGGAAACAATGTTTGCGCCTCCCAGAGGCAAACTATGTTTCTGCCTTAAGGCAAATGGGAATTTAGTCGAAAGTCCAAGCCTCCCTATAGACTATAAGCTTCTCTTATGGGTATACCTGGAATGCCTCACTAAGGTGGATTCACAATATGTGCATAAGTTGACAATGTAGTTTTGGTCAGTTTCAAAACAAAAGGAAAACCAAATAACTGAGTTATAACTTGTTTTCTCTGTTTTCTCGGTTGGGTAAGAAAGAAGTATATTTTTTCAACAAATGTATGAAGTTGAATATTTATACGGGGAACATTTTCAACATGTTATGCTGTTACACAGAAGAGAAAAATAAATGGATTTCCCCCAGGTTCCAATGAAATAAATGAATAGAATCAAAGCTTTTGAAATTTTGCATGGATCGGTATTTTTTTCCAAGATGACATTTTGATTTATTTATTTATTTGATTGGTGTTTTACGCCGTACTCAAGAATATTTCACTTATACGACGGCGGTCAGCATTATTGTGGGTCGAAACCGGGCACAGCCCGGGGGAAACCCAAGACCATCCGCAGGTTGCTGCCTTCCCACACACGGCCGGAGAGGAAGCCAGCATGTGCAAGACTTGAACTCACAGCGACCGCATTGGTGAGAGACTCCTGGGTCATTACGCTGTGCTATCGCGCTAACCAACTGAGCCAAGATGACATTTTGACAGCTAATACTTCTGTATACAATGGTTAATACGTTCGTCTTTCTGGTATGTGGTAAGTGCAACACTTCAGGTTTGGCCAAACCTGAAGACATATAACCTCTATAATATATATTGAAATGAATTAATAAATAAATAAAACTTCATTAAGGTTGCACATCTTTGTCTTCCCTTGTGAGACAACTTACAGAAAGACTGTGCAAAGGGAAACAGGATTTATGCAGAAATGCAGTCTTTATTTCTAAAAGGTCCGTCAGCAACCTGCGGATGGTCGTGGGTTTCCCCCGGGCTGTGCCCGGTTTCCACCCACCATAATGCTGGCCGCTGTCGTATAAGTGAAATATTCTTGAGTACAGCATAAAACACGAATCAAATAAATAAATAAATATTTCTAAAAAGTTTCATATCAGGGCAACAGGGCAGCAGGCCAAATATCGTGGTATTATAGAGACGCAGAAGATCTGTAATTCTATACAAGATGTTTGCGTTGGTAACAAGCGCTTAGCTGTTATTTTGGCTGCTCCCTGACAACACTACCAAACATAAGGGCGGAACAGACAGGTGGCAAGCATACGGACAACAAGACGCGGTTAGACGAGCAGGAAGGACAAGCGCTGAGCCCACAGAGGTCAGCCAGAACGTCAGGTAAGGCATTGGCTCGTTTGAAAGAACTGTGTATAGAGGTAAGGAGGTGAGGAATGTACACCATCACCTCGTGTCTTACGGCGATTAGAAAACAAAAAAACACAACTAAGTGCACAAATATGTCTCGCAATTACCTAGAATATTTTTTTTTCAATTCAGTGTGTGCCAAAGTAGTGAAAGTTTCTAAATGAGCCATTACTAACTGCAAAAAATCCTTATCTGACGTTGACATTTGCTTACGGCAGCAGACAAGATATTTAGAATTTAGTCGGATCACGTGTTCATGTGTTCAAACTCATTTCCTGCTGTCTCAATGGCGCCTTTACATCGAACCTGTTTTCGGGTACTTTGTGAAACATACGTTGGTTTCTTCAGGGTTTTGAAAGGTTTCCTTCAGTCATGAAACTAACCACCATCATCGGATTGAAATACCATGCATGGGGACGAAGTGTAACACTAGTTAAAATAGATCACTAACTAAAGTAAATACCAAAATTAAATAAAAAACTAAAATAAATAAATATTTATTTGATTAGTGTTTTACGCCGTACTCAAAAATATTTCACTGAAAATAAATAAATAGCCCAATACATACAAAAAACACTTGTTTTGAAGTCTAACGCAACAATTTATGTTGTTTGCGCTCATCTCGGAAATGTGTTACCCAACACAAACTTGTGTTAAATAAATGTGAGGCACACATGTTTGTGTTACATAAAAATAAAACACAAACTTGTGTTGACTCAAAGTGAGTTAATTTATGCATACGGCCATTTACAAGGGTGTCCCGGATTTCCCACCCGAACACTTTGTATAACATCCAATGTTCAATTTTCAATTCTTTCAAGACAAGATCTTGTGTTAATTCAACACAAGATGGAGTTATTCAAATATGACTCAAGGCTCGTTTGAAAGAACAGAAGCTTGTGCTCACACAACACAGGTGTTTTTTGTGTGTATGTATATGGCATGTTTGCTGAAAGAAGTGTTTCCTAACGAGCTTTTATAAGGCCATAAAATCGTATGACCAATGCACCGAGAACTGTGTATAGAGGTAAGGAGGTGAGGCATGTATACCATCACCTCGTGTCTTACGGCGATTAGAAAACAAAAAACATAAGTAAGTAGCATAGATATGTCTCGCAAATTTACCAATACACCCTTTTAAAATAATAACCCCAAGAGGTGACGTTTTTCTGGGTAAGTGCGACAACGGAAGTGTCTATTTGATCCAAGATAAAATTGCAAATAAAACGATATATATTTTAAATAGCCCAAAATCCTGTTGAGATACACCATTATCAAAACCTTTCATGTGTCCGCCTATAGCGGATCTTTTAATCCGAGTGTTAAATGTAAATATATGATGGTATCGCTTTATCCGATTAATATATACCTCTGTGTCGTTTTTGGTTTTGTCAATCGATTTTTTTTATTTACTTCACAATAATTTTTATTAGTGTATACGGTGATAGCTTCATCTTTTAACTGGATTTATTAAACCACTGCTTCATTAGTTGTGGAGCATTTGAATGGATGACTTGTAGGCTCTATAATTTTCATGTCGAGTTTACATTTATTACATTGGCTTTATTTCAGTCAGAAAATCTAATTAGTAAATATTAGTCGATACTGAGTTTTTGACTGTGACATACTGCTATAAATATGAATTTCAATACATGTTTTGATGTGAAATGAGGTTTATAACGCGAGAGTGTCTATATATTTTGGGTTTGACCAATACTGTAATCAGTGCCCAGGACCTGGTTATTCAAAAGTGTATACCGCTTGTGCCGGTATTAAGTCGTGTTCTATATTCATGATTTAGCAAAACCCAGCAAGCAGAGGCTAAATAGAACAGGATCAGACGTAGTTTATATCTAATATACTTTTATACGATTATTTTGGGGCCAAGTACAAAACTGAAGCCTTTGTTTAAAGTTAAATCTATAGTATTGTCTTAAGATACTTTTGAATAACCGGGCCCATTAAAGGTGGTGAAAACATAAAAATGACATAAAGTTCAGATGAACGAGTGCGAAAAGTTATTCCTAAATGTGGTCCGATTTTTCCTTAAAGAGAAAAAGACGCTTGAAAATAATTTTTTGTATAGTGAGTGTATGGGACCACCTTTTGGTATTTATAGTCTTTGTTTAATAGTGTCATAAATGAGGATGTAACACAGGTTTAATAAATATTTTTGCACTAGAATTTGTTCTTTTCGGCTATAAATGTATTAAACTTCAATTTGGATGATCCAAATTGAGGTTTAATATTTACATTAAAATTTCAATTAAATTTATATTTTAATATGCTCATAAATATTATCATAATTTAGGTTAAATTCATATGTTTCGATCTAAACAACAAATTTACATTCATCACATCCTTATTTAGAACATTATTATGCAACGACGATAAATACCAAAAGTTGTTCTCAAATACCCACCATAAAGAACTATTTTCAAATACCCCTTTCTCTTGAAAAAAATGCCAAAAAATATTAAAGATCATATTTGCAAATAAGTTTTGATGCTCTTTCATCTGATTTTGGCGTCATTTTTATGTTTTCTTCTCCTTTAAACTCTATGCTGATGTGTTCATTACTGCCATGAGAGCGGCTATTGGGCCTGTCATTGGGTAACCTGATCGTTCTACGCAAAATGCATTTATGACAACGCTTTGTAGTCAACTGTCCAGACATTCCTGTATGGATTATTTGTGGAGTTATATCTTATAGTTATTGACAGAATCTAATAGTGACATATCACGACGCAGCACGTTTATTGTGATGCAATGCCTCGAAGAGAATCGTATCATTTAATAATTTATCTGGGATGTGTTGAGTAGTTTACTCACTCTTTCTGCACTTTTTCAGGCCAACAGAGATGGCGTCCAGGTCGTTGGGGATGGGTATTGCTGTGTTAGGTAAGATACATGGATCTGTTTTCTCTTTTTTCGCATGAATGATTTGTTATAGTTATTATTCTGAAATGTGTACATTAATGTATTGTTCCTCTCTGACCTTCAGCAGATGATATTAATGGCAAAGATTGACATTATGTGAATATTAAGCATGAAGAAAGACTACATGTAATGGTTGCCTTTCAATTGGTATATATAACATATAAGGTGCGTGTTCAAACCCGGCCTGGGACGTGGAATTTGTAGACAATTTCTTAACCCTAATGGCCGCGACTATACTGTCTTAACTCTAAAATGCACAAGTGTATCTATAGAACCAGAAAAACTCTTCTGAATGAGAACGACCAGCATTATGTTCCTATACAACCTGTAATGACCCTGCATCAAACACGACACGCGTGTGATCGTGGGTTTCTCCCGGGCTCTAGCCTGTTTCCTCCCACCATTATGCTGGCCGCCGTCGTATAAGTGAAATATCTTTGGGTGCGGTGTAAACACCAATCAAATAAAATGAAATCAAACAAGCTATGTCACACTGATGGCGTTATAAGAGTATCTTTTTCGCGCAGAATAGCGACTCGGATCCAACGTGAATTCACCAGAGTTGTCTTTCGATGCAAATGCTGTATTCAACAGCAAATCAATTCATCGCAAAGCTGGGGCCTCCGTGGCTCAGTTGGTTAGCGCGTTAGCGCAGCGTAATGACCCAGGAACCTCTCACCAATGCGGTCGCTGTGAGTTCAAGTTCAGCTCGTGCTGGATTCGGTTGTATCCAAGAATTTTCAAACGATTTTTTTTACCCTTGCGAGATACGACACATATGC
Source organism: Liolophura sinensis (assembly GCF_032854445.1). NCBI lineage: Eukaryota > Metazoa > Mollusca > Polyplacophora > Chitonida > Chitonidae > Liolophura > Liolophura sinensis. The sequence continues at coordinate 77,109,826 of NC_088295.1, forward strand.
AAATCACTGTCCCTATCTTGGTAGTGGGTGATTGTGCATTTAGCTGTTGTGGAAATTTACGCTCCTTTGCCCAGGAAGTTTTTAAAGATACTTCACCCTTGATTGCCAGATGAAAAGATATTATGCCCGGGATTTTGGCTTACATTGGATAACAAACATTTTACTTACCTGCTGAAGAGAGAAGTGATTTATATATCGCAGAAAAACTAAAGAAGATGGCCTTTAATAAGTTTATTTCACTATTTTAATGCGCTCTCGCATGTCATTCAATGTGTCGGTGATGTTAATAGAGATTCGTATACCACTCGTGCATTACAATGACTCAGGAGCCTCTCAGGATCGCTGTGAGTTCAATCCAGCTCGTACTGCCTTACTCTCTGGTCGTAAGTGGGAATGCGGATGGTCGTGGGTTCCCCTAGGCTCAACCCTGAGGCCCCACTGTAAGAATGGGGTACCGTGGGTAAACAGAATATGGATATAGATTTGTGAATGCATATATATTAGTAGAGAGTCACCCTGTCTATTTTCTAAATAATAATTGTACATTTAACTTAGGCGCACATCATTCGGTAGCATGAAGCGGCCTTCAAAAGAAATCATCCTCACCATATTTTTGGCCGTCATCGTAAGTGAAATATTCTTGAGCACGGTGTAAAATTCTCAATCAAATAAATAAATATACCACTAGTGGGTCACAGAAAGGCGTTTGAAGCCGATAATCGTAAGACCCATTCCAAATCACCAGATTCCCAAATAATGTAGACGAAATAATATATAAATATCAAATACAACTGGTAACATGTAAGGAATAATACATTTAAAACTCGTAGTACGTGAATGTTATTTCCTAGTCAAATTCATATATAGGTATCTCAGTCTCGAACGATCTGAACATCATCTGTAATTTCTCGGCGGTAACACAAAAAGATATGTGACACCCAAATTAAGTATTATTTGGAAACTAGCGAAAAGAGTTGTTTGTCTGCTAGACTGTGCTATTTTGTGTACAAGCCGGTAATGTCAAACGTTTATTCAACCCTGTATCTCTTCGGACAATGTTCATCTGGATTTAGTTAGTCATTTGATGTTTTACAGCCGTACTGATCCTTGGGCAAATTACAATAAACACTGAGGCGACTACAACGACAGATTCAGTCACGTTAACAAACATGACAACTACAACAGAGGAGTCGTCAACTGTCCAGACAGCCCCAGGGGAGAACACGACAGTTTCTGGTAATAGTTCAGTGAGCGGAACGACTGATTCAGTCACTGTAACAAACATGGCAACTACCACAGAGAAGTCGCCAACTGTCCAGACAGCCCCAGGGGAGAACACGACAGTTTCAAATGATAGTTCAGTGAGCGGAACGACTGATTCAGTCACTGTAACAAACATGGCAACTACCACAGAGGAGTCGCCAACTGTCCAGACAAATCAAGGGGAGAACACGACAGTTTCTGGTAATAGTTCAGTGAGCGGAACGACTGATTCAGTCACTGTAACAAACATGGCAACTACCACAGAGGAGTCGCCAACTGTCCAGACAGCCCCAGGGGAGAACACGACAGTTTCTGGTAATAGTTCAGTGAGCGGAACGACTGATTCAGTCACTGTAACAAACATGGCAACTACCACAGAGGAGTCGCCAACTATCCAGACAAATCAAGGGGAGAACACGACAGTTTCTGGTGATAGTTCAGTGAGCGGAACGACTGATTCAGTCACTGTAACAAACATGGCAACTACCACAGAGGAGTCGCCAACTGTCCAGACAGCCCCAGGGGAGAACACGACAGTTTCAAATGATAGTTCAGTGAGCGGAACGACTGATTCAGTCACTGTAACAAACATGGCAACTACCACAGAGGAGTCGCCAACTGTCCAGACAAATCAAGGGGAGAACACGACAGTTTCTGGTGATAGTTCAGTGAGCGGAACGACTGATTCAGTCACTGTAACAAACATGGCAACTACCACAGAGGAGTCGCCAACTATCCAGACAGCCCCAGGGGAGAACACGACAGTTTCAAATGATAGTTCAGTGAGCGGAACGACTGATTCAGTCACTGTAACAAACATGGCAACTACCACAGAGGAGTCGCCAACTGTCCAGACAAATCAAGGGGAGAACACGACAGTTTCTGGTAATAGTTCAGTGAGCGGAACGACTGATTCAGTCACTGTAACAAACATGGCAACTACAACAGAGGCGCCGCCAACTGTCCAGACAGCCCCAGATTCAGTCACTGTAACAAACACGACAGCTACAACAACTGTCCAGACAACCCCTGCCGCTCTGATATCTGAAGGTAAACCCGAAGGTTTCACAATAAAACTCCACAGAAAAGTTGTGTTTCCAAGAGAATATCTGATGAAGTACAAAATATCACAAGGAATCCATCGTTTAGACGGTATCTTATTAAAGGCTTAGATATTTTTCTATTAGACAAAAACAAATCCATCAGACCACAATAATTGTTATTTTCTAACTCTATATTTATCTGCATGTTGTTCTTTAATTGGTTAATTTGTCAAAACAGTTAAACCTTTGCTTCACAGTATGAACAAGACTACAAGTTCCTCGGTGCACATACTAAACATGGAACTATACGTTAGTAATGCTGCATAAAATGGCTAATTGGAGAAAGTAAAATTTCGAATGTTTTGGAATAATGTTTAAAAGATCTAAATGCCATAAAACAATGCAAGAAATAAAAACATGAATGTGGGGCCACTACACCACGGCAGTAAAGAAGGTGACAATCCCATACATTGGAGAGATTTTCTGTCCTTGTTGTAGCCCTCTTTGATTACGGATTTGAGAAAGGGGACAGTGCTTTCTATGGCGATGATATCTTGCGCTATATTTACATGAGTCGAGGATTCCCCACGGACTCCAGTCGGGAATTCTACCTTTACGTAAGTATATGTGTACCAGTAAGTGACCAATACTACTGAAGTTTGATTATGGGCCATCCGGGAAGCATGCATGAACATGTACGTATGACCACCGTATTGGCATAACCCTGCGTAACGTTAACGTACGCTTTTCTATGGTCACGATTTTTTGTTAAAATACATGCAAATATGAGACCGAAATATTCTTCACTGACAACTGTCATTTCACTCACTTGCTCGGGAATTAATGATGTCACTGCCTAATAACGTTAGTGAGATTAATATTTGTGCCAAGCAGGATGGCCAAAACGTAATTTTTATGGTAAAAATGTACACCCAAAAATTAATATGTTCATTTTAACAGAAAGTCTGTTGTCTGAGTGATGCTAGAATATATCTTGCTATTGCAACAAATTATTCTGTTAAATATAACATACATTATTCAACATTACTTCTGTTACTGACAGGATATTATGTTGAATAAGGCACAGTACTATGTTAAAGGCTGTCACAATACGTACCTGATGAACACGATTTTCCGCCATTTTTGGACCAGAACGAGGCATTTGGTATAACGTTTCCACCTGAGTGAAAAGGTTTCCACCTGGATGAAAAAAGTCTGCTACGGCACAAAAACGTTTTCACCAAGTGGAAACCTAGGGAAAAGTTACAAAAGTTAAGAAAAATGGAAAATGTCGTATATGGGCCACCTTACTCATGTATCATAAGTGCCCGAATAGATTTTGGTCTCTGGGGCAGATCGACTGTCACGGCAAATCCCCGCAGAAGGTCCATCGGCCGCCTAGACCCCTGAAGCCGCACACTTTTAGGTCGCCAGAGAGAACCTGTGGCCAATTCAGGCCAATGTATCGAACAACTGAAAAAGTTTTATATGTTTTGTACCAATGGATTGTGTATTAATTAGGTTACATAAAAGAATTCGGTCAACTCAACTCATTTCATCTAGGAGACGAAAAGATTGACTGCTTTATATTCAATACTCCAGTGTATACAATAATATACAATAGTTTAATCATTTTAAACAATTCTCCACGGCCAAACAGGGATGGAGCGGAAAGACATCACTCTGCATCTATCACCACCGCCACAACCCTCTCCGCAACCCTAATTTCCACACAGGGTATGTTTGTTTCATCTTGTGTACAGTACAATAATCTGAACTCTTGTTTCGTCTTCAGATTTCCACAAATGGGTACATTGTTTTCGGACGTTACTACAACAGCTTCCATCCGAGGCGACTCCCTCAGTCTGATTTGAAAATTGTGGCGCCATTCTGGGCAGACGCAACAACGTACTACTACAACTATTACAGTTCGTACTACAGCTACTACAACGCAAATGACGCGAGGATATATTACCAAGTTTACACCAATGGAAAGGGACAATTCGGCGATGACGCAAAAGGGCTGTTTCAGAAAGTCAATGATATGATATCTGAAAAGAAACACGTTAGCCCCTTCAAGGCCAGGTGGATTTTAAAAGCAACGTGGCACAATGTCTTGCCACACGGTGGACAGGAGGTGAGCATCTATAAATACCGACAACAGTCATTCTACTAAGCTGCCAACCGGCCTACGAGTCATCAGCCATACCGGTGGGGCCCAAACACTGATTTTCAGTATTCAGCTACTTGACTGAATAACTAACTCTCTGCATTAGTGATGACCACGGACAAATCACCCCATTTACATACTGAATAACGGGCCCACCACAAAATCTACAGACATACCCACCCTTCTCTGATAGACTGAATCAGTAACTCACCGCGGTGACTGACTACAAATAAATCACCCCGTTTACAGGCTGAATAACCGACCAATCACACAATCTACAACGCTGCGAAACGCTGATAATATTCTGTCACGGTATAAGAAAACGGTGATAATGTATGATAATGTATCATTACAGTATCAGACACGATTTTAGAGGTGGTGGTAATGTATCATCACGGTGTCCAACACGATGGTGATAAGCGATGATAATATTATGCTTTATCATAGTGATAGCGTCTATTTGGAGCATCAGTAAATGTGAAAAATATTCAATAACAGTATGAATAACGAAGCAGTGCAGGCATGGGTCTGTAGTGATGATAACGGTGTGATTGTTAACTCTCCGGCCGTAAGTGGGAAGGCAACCTGCAGATGGTCATGGGTTCCTCCGGACTCCGCCCGGTTTCCTCCCACCATAATGCTGGCCGTCGTCGTATAAGTGAAATATTGTTGAGTACGGCGTAAAACACCAATCAAATAAATAACGATTGTTTACTTCCATTTACTTCCAACTTACTTCCATTTCAGACCAACACGTTCCAGTGTATACTGGCCACGGACTACCAGCGTTCCTTCACCATCTACCTGTATGACAAGGGAAACATGAGATGGTCCAAAACAAGCTTATCCAACGCCCCCGGAATTGGCTTCCAAATGAGCAGCGACAAATACTTCAACTCCCCCTATTTCAAACGCCTGGAAGCCATGAGGATTGACGGCATCAAAGAAACGTCGGTAGGTTAACTCACGATAACACGCCTAATACTGTCTTAGAGTGAAGTGTAGGTCAGATGAAGACGATTAAACACTGCCCATAATAATAGTTCGAGTTATTTTTTAGAATTTTTTCAACCTAGTAAAATACATTTGAAAGTTTGGATTCTGCGGAGACCTTTTCTGACAATACTGGGATCAGTGACATCACATCAGGTTTTTCCCACTTGACACACTGCTAGATTTCATGATAATAAATACATACAGATATAGATCTATGAATGCATTCACCGACTGGACTTTGAGTCGAGCTATTTCAAGCAAAAATTATGGATGGGACGTCTTTGATACCGTCAAGGTTACTACAGATCACAGTAGAATCCATTTTAAAACTATTTTATTCGGTTGGAAAAGATCTAAAAAAATAAATTTAACTCTTTCCTTGGACAGTGTTTAATGGTCCTTCATCTGACATATACTGCATTTTAGTGGTTCACTTTCCTTGGAGCGCTTTTCCCAAACCCTGTTGAACAACACATACTTGTGACATCTTTATTTTACGCAAACTTGTTGTCATCTTAAACTATAGCGCAATAATATTGCTTTTCATTACATATACTCATATTTTTCATGTCGATTGATGCCATTAGAAGGGAACTATGCCAGCATTGTGTTACGACCCAAACTGCCTGTATTATAAAGAGATTTCTTGTTCGAGATACACGACAGTTTAGCCGCACAAAAAAGTAACCAAAACCAGCAGATTTTATTTTTCAACAATTTATTAGGTTTAACAAGAACAGATAACAAGACTTATACAAATACTAAAGTACTTAAGTTTAACAAGAAAGGATAGCAGTATCTATACAAATACTAAAATGCTTACATGTACAACGGTGTTAAGTCCAAACGGACGCACAAACTCCACAATGCTTAAAAATGCACAGAGGCAATATTCACAAGAGGGAAAATCCACAGTATAACTCAGTGTTTGACGAAATATACACAAAATTCCACAGAAAGGGTCCGTGTACTAATAAGCACTGTGTATACAAGAGCACAAATTAAATATACAAGTTCAGACTGAACAAGTGCTCGGTGGAGATATGATATAACAAAGCCAGAGGCTATAAATACACCAAAATTCAGCACAAAAGGCCTACTAAAGTAACACACAGCGAAAGCATCCGAAACTCTCAATACTTCTCCTTTCTCCTCCTTTGACCTGCTTTCATACGTCTTATATAGACTGGTGGAATTTTCTAGAATAAGAAAAATCTTGAAAAATGTTGTAAACAAACAGGCCCCGAACTGAGCGTATTCTGGAATATTCTAAGACAGCAGGCCCTGAACTCAGCATATGTAAACAGTGGCAAGCTAAATTTAGAAACTGACGGCAGCTGTCCACATAACAATTGTGACCTATTTTCAAATACATTAAAAGACTCTTAAAATATTGAATATTTTTTCGACAATACCTCTTCATCTTACTTAGCCCTTTTCTTAAGAAGTCAATATTTTGACAATCTTCCAACTCATTAATTGTGGTGCATGTTGCAAATCTCCCTGGTTTCTGTTTGTTTTTTCTTGTCTCCCTAGGTAAAGCGGGCTTGTGGATTTTCCAGCTAGATGACAACCGTGCCAAAGTGTCACCAGCCTTAAAGTGTTTGAACTGGTACGAGGCTCAGACCACAACGGACCACCAGCAAATGGTGGAACTCGACTCTCTGCTGTCCCCATGCCCATGTAGTATACGGGAAGCCTTCTTCGACCCTCGCTTTCGATTCGCTTGGTGGGAGGGTGGATACTATGAGAATAACTACTGCTTCTACACCATCCTCTCTCCACGGGGGAGGACCGGGGCAAGGGTAAGCAAATTCGTCTGCTTTAACTCCCGTGCCATCCTACATTCAAATCGTGCAAATCATGTTTGAAAAAACGGATTTTGTGACGTCATTCTCTGGGGAGAATACCTGTTTACCGAGGAAATGTCGTGAAGGCAATATGGTCGATTATGTCTGCAAATTTGGCCCTCATAAAAATGATGCTAGCGTCAATAAAGTCAATTAAATTGCAATATAAAATACACGTCGGCTATTATAAAAATATTGAGAATGGTGTTGAATTGTCATGTTTTAACAAGGAGGCTATAGTTATATACTGGCAATTCGCGCGTTATCGCGGGAAGAGCTTTTTGGGGTGTATATTACAAAAGTTCACTGCTTCATCAAGTGAAAAGTAAGGTTGATGAGGATTAACAGAGAGAATTACAGACATTAGCATCTACCAGTAATGGGACTGATTTACAGCACTACATTATGAAACTTCTGTATATTTCAAGTTATTCTGTAAATAAAATTAAAAAAAAATAGAAATGAAATTAAAATGTTACAGAGGGCACAAAAAAACTCTGCAACTGCCTGGATTAGTCTGGTCCTGTTCTTTTCTGGAGCAAGCAAGCTGTATGTTGTAAGGTGCTTAACACCAAGTGGATAAACCAGCCGTTGCAGATTAAAACGAAATTGTCTGAACTAACTACTGACTACTGACTACAACGAAGTGAAAAGTGGTCCAAAGATTCTCCCACTTGGCAATGATCACATATAGTCCTGTAGTGTGTAAATTTAATCTATGTAGAAAGAATTCTAAACGCAGCATATCAGCCTTAAAGTTGTGTAAAAGCAATACAAACAGGCGGTTGTAAATCATGATAAAATCACTTTCACTTGCTGCCAAAAGAAACACAATAACTTTTTAGTGCAGGAGACAAAGTATTCAGTCTCAAGTTTAACTGACACATCAGGGAGTAACAATGCATCTTTAGCGAACCCAGGCAAAACAACTCCTAATGAAAACAAATTAGATATGGACCGACCACGATAGCACAGTCGGTAGAGCCATGGGAAATCCTGGGTCGAGTCATCCCTAATACCCCAAAAGAGGAAGCTGTAACTTCCTCGCTTGGCGTTCAGCATGAAGGGGATAATGCAACGACTGGTTGACCCGTATCAGTATAATGGCTCTGGCGGGGTCTTACTTGCCTTCCGTAGGCGTCTCACTGAAGCAGTACTAGATACAAAAAAGGTGGAAATCCGACCACATTACATTACATTCACGCTAAGGATTCATTCCTCGTCATATACGTTAAGTACGACGTTAAACCCCAGGCACTCACTTATACAGAATTGGTGATGCCCCCTGCCCCAAAAAATTCTTGATTGATTTTTAAGAGCACTGAGCCAATCAGAAAAAATACCACTTCAAGAGGGCGAAAGTCGACAAAAAATTGTAAGGAAAGGAGAACAGCTATGTGTTTGCATGTAAATACAGACAGATTATTAGACAGCCTAAAGTGTTTTGAGTACCTCAATTGGGGTGTGTTTAAGGCCGCGGAGCACTTTCGAGAATCCGGACAGTGGGATGCACCCGTATAGATCTTTAAATACCCACCCCAAGTAGAACTGACAAACCAGTAAAAGACATGTCAATAAGGTTCGGTTTTTAACTTTATCTCTAACATCCGACACGATTTGGAGTTATATAGCCTCGATGTCTCTTCATATGCACGAAGTTTTAAAGTTAAGTATTAGTTTGGTCTCATTCGGTTGGAACTATAAGCCCGGCAGAGTGAATAATGAGGGCAAAGTTTAGACAAGATTAGGTGATACTGTGGGGTGGCTATAAGCTGATTGTTTACACATTGTAACATAATGTTAAGACTACACGATTTTATAATGCGGAACACATGTTAAAAGAGTTAAGTTTACTAAAGATAGTGATAAATAATTAAAGTTGTATACGACCTCTTACTTTCAAGAGAGTGCGTTAAATAAATAAGAACGAGGTATTAAATAAAGAATCGTGCATCTTTTTCTTTTCTTTCTGTGCAGTGAGTTTGGGTTGTGCAACCTTGGCCGAGTTGCTGAGAACAATGACTGCGACCGGATGGTGGTTGGTTTCCACGGAGTTCGGTTTCCTCCCGCCATCATGTTGGCCCCATCGTATAAATGGAATATTCTTGAGTATGGCTGAAACACCAGTTAAATAATAAGTTTGATAGAAAATAATTTTAACATTTCAGAAATGCTGTTACTCTTTTCGGAGAGAACGGCGTCTGTGGACGTGGGCTTGGGGATCACACTGGGGTTGGCGCTACATTTACTTCCTGAACACAGATGTCGTGACTGGGGGTGGTTTGGTCAGTTACAACCCTCTGTCGTTTAGCCAGTACCGCAAGTATCTGGACAACGACCGAGCCCCGTTTGAGAACTGTTGCTTATTGTCCGGCCTATGTAGATACTATCGCCAGTATAGACAGTTGGACAGATGCGAAGGCTACCGCCCACAACGCAGAGGTGAGAAGTATCAGAAGTCTACGCTTCTCTTTGTCTTTCAAGCTTCACATTCGCAAAACTTTGTTAATCATGTCGCATGAAGGCTATGTCGAGATGATGTCTATTATGAAAACGCTACGAGAAATCTGACATATGAAGAGTGGTGAAAGTGGCCTCTGTGTTCCCATAAAACGCACTAGGGTTCCACGCCCTTGATTGTTATTTCAGTGTGCTTATTGCCATAGCATTAGGTGAGTTTCGAGCTCGAACATCAGCCGTTACTGTGTCCTATGACTTGTGAAAAATGTTAGGCAAGTTTATTTCACAGTTTTGGTATCTTACCACCATTTTCTGTTTTCTGATGTGTGTCATACTTCTGTGTATCAGATTAGGCTTCAAACGCTAGCTTACTTTCAGTGCTGTTGGTATGGACATATGACCTGCTTATCCAATGGGGTACTGCCATTGTATCAGGAATAAAAATAAATATTGATGAAATATGCCGTAAACAAACGTCTGTCTGATCATTAACCGAATTTCAACGGGTTCCAATTGTAGCCCGCTTCTGGGGTGACCCGCATATTACTACCCTTGATGGTAAAGGATACACATTCAATGGTTGGGGAGAGTACATTCTGTTGGAATTAACAAATAAAACATCCGATCAGCTGAAGGCGTCAATTCAAGGACGCACAGACCGTGCCCTGAATAGCACTGGTCACATGACAGACGCCACCATCTTCTCGGCTTTTGCTGTCAAGGACTATGACACGGGTGCCACGATGCAAGCCGTGCTGAATAACAACAAAAGCGGTGAGTTATAGTACCTGCCCTCGGCAAGGTCAGCGGTCAGATGTCCGTGTTGCTGAAAACGGGTGCGCATATGTATATTTGAACTGTCATCGCACTTTAAAGTTTAAACTAATAATTATTTCAAATGAAAGCCAGCAGAATACTTTAAATTATTAAAGTTAGGAGTCAGGAGGTTAGTCATTAGATTAGTCGGGAGGTTAGTCAGGAGGTTAGTCAGAAGGTTAGTCAGGAGGTTAGTCATGCACATGCACCATACATGACTGTAAAAGAAGCCGAAGTTGTCTTTTAATTCAGGGGAAATTTGAAATGTGTGCAAATATCATATAACTGTGAAAGAAGATCTGAAGTGTTTCTTATTAGAGTTGTCTGTCAGTAACCTGCGGATGGTCGTAGGTTTCACTGGGCTCTTCTGAGTTTCCTCCTGCCATGATGATGGCCACTGCCGTATAAGTAAAATATTCTTGAATATCGCTTATATCACTAATCAGTTTAAATCAGATCAAATATTTACAGTCACATGATGTAAACTACAACAAACTAACATTCTCAATATTCACTTTGAATAACACAAAACAATAGACCTGTGTTATTGCTATTTCTCGACGAGATAAGTTTAACTGATTGTTTTACATACATAATGGATCATCACTTCCACCAATGACTAAAGATTTATCAAGAATGATAATTGCTCCTTTAGACAGACTGTTCCTTCTACAAAATATTATCCTTATGTTTCTTCGAAATCTTTCTACAAAGACATAGACTATAAGGCTATAGGGTTATACAGCACTATAGGCTATTTTTTCCTGTTTTTTTTTTAAATTTATGTATTAAAGTTTTAGCATCTTTAGTTTTCTTATCATTTACAACACTGTCCCTACCTTCCCTTTTTTGCTGTCATGCAGCCGTCTGGTGATCAAGAAAAAGAGTTTTAAACTCGAGATCACGTCATTGGAGAATATCTGATGGTTAAAAGTCGACTTTCACACCACCACAAAAGACACGCCGAATCATGAATATTGTTGCTTTGTATTTGCAGATTTAAACGTGTTCTGTAACTCAGTTGACTACACTGAAAGGTTTCAAAACCGTTTTGAATCATTTAACATTAATGACGACAACCTGGCCTGCACACGTCCGGAAAACAACACTTTAGGCGTGACTTTAACTTCGGGTAAGCTCGGTTTTGCGTTCCATATTCTAATGCGTCGATGTCGCAGTGTTACATTATTGTAAACGTAAGGATCTGTATATCTGGTGTATTCGTGGAAATCTCGGTCTTGTATTTTAATCATATTAGATCTAACACAATGTGTCTCATTGTTACATTACTATAAACGTGAGAGCTCGCTTAATTAGTGTATATCTGGTCAACTTTATTCATGTTTGGTCTGTTACTACATGTTGTTTCTTTAATATTCTAATACCTTACACTGCAGTGTTACATTATTGCAGACTAGAGGAAACCGGGGACTATAAATGTGGTAAACTTAAGGCATGTTTTTCCTATTATCGTAGGAATTGGTCTGAACGTGTCACTGGGAGTGGAATCCTTGGAGATATCAGTAACTATTCCAGAGGACATGGCGTCTTCTGTTTCTACAAAAGGGCTGCTGGGTGTCTTCAACGATGACAAATCCGATGATTTCATGCTTCCTAACGGCACTACAATCCATATTAATTCAACAGAAAAAGCCATTTTCAACGACTTTGGACAGCATTGTAAGAACAAAAAATACTGAGTCATGTGATATTGATTAGTGCACCGAGACGTGTACTCTACCCATATCGCTTGTAAGGGTGTTTTATATGTGCCCTCATGGATGATATTATGGCTGCGTACAGTTAAACGTGTCTAAAATATGAGTTACCTACTGACGTCATTGTGACATCACAATGTGACGTGTATAATCACGGTCTAATGTCATTCTTTGACATCACTGGAGTTATTCATGTTCTTTGTTCTGGACATCTAAGCCAAAAGCAGCTGTTTTAGTGTCGGATTTGAGAATACCAACAATATAATTATTTACCTTTGTACATTTATGACTGTTTGTGGTAACGAGTGTTTGTCAGTGACGCATACGTTGTTTATATTATACAGGGTTAGTGAGCGACATTAACTCGGTGTTCACATATCGAGCTGGTGATAATGCTAGCAATCATCGCCACGAGGAATTTACCCCCAAGTTCCTAGACGACTATCCCCAAGACAAAGTGGACAAAGCCAAAGAGTTCTGTGGAGATAATAAAGAATGTATGTTTGACTACCTGTCTACGAATCGAGAAGACGTGGCTCAAGACACGCTGAATACAGCGAACGAAACAGCCGAGGACGATGAAGCATTCGGTGAGTTTTAAGTGTCTCAACACTAACCTGGGCCCGCTTTCACCAAACATCCTAAATCCAATAAGTTGCTTTATAAGATGGTAGTTTTTGAGCATGGAGTGTTTCTCAAACTCAAAGGCTATTTAAATAAAACAATTTGGTTTTGCAAAATAACTTATGAAACTTTTTGACAATGGGCTCTACATATTCAGTGAAGCATATGACAACATAGAACAAAGAAACCATAAATTCTCAAAATGGATTTGTTGTACTTTGATTTATTTTATTTATTTATTTGATTGGTGTTTTACGCCCGTAATTAATAATATCTCACTTGTACGACGGCGTAGTCTGTAGCACATAACAAGGCATGACGTGCGGAATATCTTTGATTTGAATGTGCCTTAAAAGTCTGCAATGCTTCATAAATGTCTTTAAACGGCTATCCGTCTGCAATGTAACCTTTGATTTACACAACACTGAGCACATAACGTGATTTTGTACGGCTTCTTAATAGTTTTCAGTATGCAATCATCAATTTCAGTAGCCTGACATAGTCTTCTGAAATCCAGTGGCTACGTCGGGCTACCGAGCAATGGTATCGACTCAGTTATAAAGTGTCTACATGAAAACATCATAATGTGTATCGTGAAGTGTAGTATTTTGTACACTAGAGTTAACCAATACACTTCGTAAAACTGTATTACTATAACCAGTAGACGCTAACAAATGAATTTATTCCAGTCTGTAGCCGCAGTTCTTTGTCCAGAATTGTCCGTTCCAACTACAGGAGATTAATTACCAATTCATTGCTTGCCGCAGGCAACAGTTTGCCGAATGTCACCGTAGATCAGACCGTGGTCAAAGCCATAGTAAACCAAACAACGTTAATACAGATTTCAGCCACTGATGATGACAACGAAACTGTTGTTATCTACATGATCAACAACATCACAGGCCAGACTGTTCTCAATCAAACCGGAAACAATGCCTATCTGTCATGGACTCCGGAATCTCTTGATCCTGTCGTTATTAGGTAAGAAAGAAAAGACTGACACATTTTAGAAAATAAGTTTTTGAAATGCAGCATGGATTATTTTACGTTCTTTATGATCAATTGCTTGTAGATTTCAGGCTACGCTGACCCAGTTATGTGCATCATAAGTTGGGCGAGTAAGCATTGGATAAATGTTGGACACAGAGATTGGATTTGTGGGATTTTGCAATGCTGCTGCGTCTGCAGGGTCCGTCATATGATCTGGAAGTGTTACTCTTACAGTTCCGCTTGTTGTTATGTTAAAAAAGGCTATGCCGGAAATTGTTTTTGCAAAAGTTCGCATTCGATAATTAAATCAAACTTTCTGAATTTACCAGAAATGGCTCAAATTATTGCATTTCAGTGAAAATCAGACTCGTTACTGTACTATTTATACTCTTAAAATGACTCGAAAGTAATATAGTGCGACCCTTATATTTTTGAAAATTTAGGTTACAAGAGCGCATTGATTATCCTTACTATTTATGTAATAAATTTGGCAGCTTCAATCTAAAAAATATATTTTCTCTAACTTTCGCGTGGAGCAATGCCATACCACCACATGCAGCTTGCAATTTTCTCTACAACATATCAAATAATCAACCTAGCATGACCACAATTTTTTTCAGATGTGGTTGCTGGAAGTGAAATCATAGCATTTTGTTACCTTGTTTACCTCCAGTGGGTGGGATGTAACAATGGCATGAAAGTTTTCTGGTCTATCCAAAACAAACAAAGTTCTGATATATTTTAATTAGGTGCAATCTAACAGTGGAGAAATTTATAGTACATCAACAACCTAAAATTGTGACAGTATTACCCAATCAGTGTTCCTTAAATCTTCATCTCGGAGGCAAATCTTGGATCCATTTGCGTGAATTGCTCATGTGTAACCTATTGTACCGTACCAATTTTGAACGTCAACACATTCACAGGCGATTTTTTTGCCGAAATAAATCTCCAGTATAGTCCCTTTAAAGGGATACAGGATCGACGCTGATCGGCAGACAGTGGAGATAAGGCTTCCTGGGTTAAACCCAGCAGCCTACCACGCTTGAATAAATCTGCCATACCTAAACTTCAGATTAAGGCGGACAGAGCGTGGACTTGCCTATCTCTCAAATCAGACAATCAAAATCGATTCTGTATGTCTTTCAGTTAGTGTCACTTAATCTCCGTAGTGAATATGAAAACGTACATCCACGTTATTCCACAGCATATCCGCCGTGGATCCAAAAGGCGCCGACGCTCCAGTGCAGCAGGTTCAGGTCTTGCTCTGTAGCGGCTGTAGTGGTCGTGGGGAATGTGATTTTAACCAGACGGACGCCAGCTTGGATGCCACTTCCAGTAACGGGACAGCATTCACCGTTGTACCATGCTCCTGTAATTCCGGATGGATTGGTACGACAACATTTCCAGTTGATCCATAGAGCTATATTGAGTATATTGTATACTTGATTATAATTTGACTATTTGATTAATCCAGCTTTTCTTTGACTGCCTTTCGTGCGACGTTCACACAGAACAGATTGCAGATCACAAAATACATATGTTGGGCTATACTTTGTGCAAATCCACTAACTAAAAACTCCGTAGTGCCAAAGTGCGGCCATTTTTTACTAATCAGTGGTGTCATTTTGTATGGCTGAGTAGTAACTCTTTAATTTGTGAAATTGTATCGAATAAATTGTTAACATGTTTTTTATTTTATAAAATTTTCTGTTAACATGATATATATAATCCTGAGCCCAGAAGATTAACATGTTCCAGGGGACTGATCTTGTTTATTTGGAGATTTATCATTATGTCTGGATCCACTTTGTAGTGGTGATGTAGACTGTGGAACCACTCCTGCAATCTAAAATCTAGAGCAACAAAATGTGGACAGCCGCGACCGTTTGATTTTTGCAAGATTTAAACTTTTACTTCGCTTGCCATACCATGGAAATATTTAGGCTGCTTTACGGGCTTCTACTAGCAAGATAACGGTCATATGTCCATTGCGTCTTCTCCCACCGTATTCGTTAGGCAAAGTAATAATTATACTGACGTCAGCTTCATGAAATGTACTTAGTGTTAAGTAGCCGTTCAGCTACGAGCATTTCATGTTTCTACAACGTTTGTTGTTATGGTACATGTACGGTCACTGATATCACGTGTGTTTCTACATGTATTTGTTTAGTAGGTAAATACTGTGCACTTCATGTAACCGGTCACTGATATCACATATGTTTCTACATGTAATGGTTTATTGGGTAAAAACTGGGATTTTGGCCTGTGAGAAGATACGAATGTCAGACAGCCTTCAAATAATGTCGTGTTAAAAGTTTTTATTATTATATTTATTCATTATTTGAGTGATGTTTTGGCCCATAGTCAAGAATATTTCACTTATATGATGGCGGCGTCCGGCATTATGGTTAGAGAAAACCGGGGAGAGAAAAGCCACGGCCACTCGCAGGCTGTTGACAAACCTTTCCACGTGAGACCGGAGAGCAAGCTAGCGTGAGCGAGACTTGAACTCACAACGGTTATAGTATTTGGTATGACCGTCATGGTGTTCTCCAGGTTGATATTAAGTGCTCTTTGTTCAGGTGATAACTGCAACCAAGACTACAACGGGTGTGCAGACGAACCCTGCCCCAAAGGAACTACGTGTACAGACCTATCCCCAGACCAGCAGCTCGCCATGAACGACACGGCCTTCAACTGTAGTGACTGTCCAGATGGGTTCGAGAAACGTCAGACAAAATGTTTCGGTAACAAAGGCCTCTCTGCTCTTCATCATTTTACATACACCCTTGCAATTGAGTTAAAATACAGCGCGACTGCCCAGTTTGACTGGTTATCATATTTTTCAAATTTTCATCTCTTGTCAGGTGATGGTGAGGCTGTACGCAAAAAGTTACTACCCTCTGATTTCTTCTCACAAGTGTTATTAGTACATGTAGACTTCAGAGACTAGGACTAGATCTTTGGGAAATAAGACATATTACACCCTAGTTTTTACTTTGATAGTCGGAAAGGAGCAGATAAACAGAAAGCAAGACGCATACAATGTATTACGAAGGTGATGCCTTACATGTACAGTTTCAATTAAGAAACGTCTTAATTATGGAATGAATCTGGGCCCGTTTCACAAATGCTCTAAAGGCTAACGTTAGACGGTTAACTCAATCCCATTATTGAAAGTTTTTTTGTTGATAAGGAAACAATTGGAATAAATCAGCTTCTATCAGGAAATGAAGGTTTTTTTAAACCTACAAACTCACCCGTTGTTGTTTCCCTTCAACTGTTTCTTTTACTGTTATGAGCGTTATGACCCTTGCAAACTTTGTCAAAAACGAAAATAAAGAAGAAATTATCATGTATTCTTGTTATTTATATATAGTAATTTAATTTATTATATTTTGAATCCAATTTAACAATGATCATCATGGATTCTACCAATCAAGGTGTTGCAGTGTTGCCAAATAGCCGGCTATTTTAAGCCAGCCAAGCTTTAGAGAGTTTTACTTTTGTCAAACGACTGATTAATTTTTTTCACAACCTGCTAACGGCAGTCTGCTTAATGACCCTTCACCGGCTAGATTCAGGGCTTCTTCCAAGGTTGGTTTTTAACTACCAAAACTGATCAAGAGATTAAGGTAGTTATGTGACGATTGCTGTCAACGTTGCAAGTTATTGTACACGATGGAAATACGGATTTCATTCATTCGCCTAGATCATTCCTTGCGTCTTTCTAACATCATTAAAAGGTGTTGACTTTGCATGTTGTCTTTGCATGATTCCATCCTAGTTTGTGTTTTATATAATTTCTGAGTTCTTTTATTGATTTGTGTTAAACGTCGTTTTGGGAATTTCCCTTGTGATTATTGGCCCGCATCGTCCATTTCGTTGGACGGCTGGTATGTGTGTTTCGACGCAAAGATCGATAATGACATTCTTTTTCAAGTTATTATTGGTAGATTTAAAATAAAACAGACGTCCAGGTGTTATAGAATCTCATTTGACATGGTTTGTAATTATGTTCACAGATATAGACGAATGTAACAGCACTCAATCCGTCTGTACCCAAATGTGTTTCAACACCGAAGGAAGTTTCTATTGTGCCTGTATGGACGGCTATACTTTAACCAAACAGACTGACTGTGTAGGTACGTGAGGAAGGTGGTAGATAGTTCTATCCAGAGCAGTTCATAAAAAAAATAACTGAAATAAAATGACAAGAAGCCAGGTGGTTATTTGCCATCTACATGTATCACGCTTCAGCCTTCCTCTGGTTTTACTCTATTTTATGTCGTCAAGATATATTACACTGAAACACAGTACACACTGTGTGTGGGTATGCATTGCTGAACCAGACCATTCTCAGTCTCGGTAAGTCATCATTTCAGGACACATTTCAAGTTTGTCCGTGAGTTAACGGAAACCTCCAGGATTATCAGTCCGTAAGCTAATCTCTTATGTAAATCTCCAGAATTATCAGTCTGTAAGTTAATCTCTGAGGGAAACCTCCAATATTATAAGTCCGTAAGTTAATCTTAAACGGAAATCTCCAAGATTATAAGCCCGTAGTCAGTTATCAGTTAGTTATACCGTTATACCCTTATGTGTTAGCTGTGCTAAGGTTAGACCACGATTGACGAGGACTACACCGCAGTTATCAGTTAGTTATACCGTTATACCTTTATGTGTTAGCTGTGCTAAAGTTAGACCACGATTGACGAGGACTATACCGCAGTGCATTGATGCAAAGCCGAAACACAGTGTTGTGTTGTCCAAGTAAGTTAAGGTCTAGCCCATATCGTCATTTTCGAAGAACAAAATATCAAAATCAACAAGTGGCACAGCAGAAAATAGAGCTCTCATAGATGATGGGTACTATGGAGATATTCTGGGTGAGCAGAACGAGAAAAAAGACGGTATATGCAGTAAGTTTTGAAAGACTGTTTCGACTGACAAGAACCGCACAGTTGCATTTACAAACTGTACTAGGTCTATTTTTGTTTCAGATATCGACGAATGTAAGGATAGATCGCATGACTGTAATCACAAGTGTACCAATACACAGGGTAGCTACAACTGTTCATGTGAAACTGGCTATTTATCATCAGATGGCGGGAGAAACTGTACGCAGGATCCGAGTAAGTAATGACCATTCACGACGCTGAAGCTGTCTTAGGCTTTACCGCCAGACTGTGACTTAATCGCCCGAAAACTTGGTCTTCTGATTCTTTATTTAATACTTAGAGTAGTGTTAGACCTTCATGGCAAATCTTCAATCAGCATTAAAATTCAAATCAAAGTCAACGAATAATGGTGTTCTTTTTTTCCACTTCGACTCGGGCCCAAGCTGAATTGTGAAGAGTGAGTGAGTGAATGCATAGGGTTTAACTTTGTACTTAGTAATTTTTCAGTCATATGACGACGAAGGAGTCCTTAGAGTGCATGTAATGTGCCTTCTTGATGCAGGACGGATATCCGCCGTTTTTTGTATCTAGTGCTGCTTCATTGAGACGACTTACCGAAGCCTCCCCACCGAGCCATTATACTGATACGGGTCAACCCGTCGTTGCACTATCCCCTTTATGCTGAACGCCAAACGAGTAAGCGACAGCCTCCACTTTTAAGGTGTTAAGTGTGACCCGACCCAGGATTGCCCCTGGCCCCGAAGCCGACGCTTTACCAACTCAGCCATCAGGACCGGTCAAGCTGAACGGGTCATTGCTCTCTAACAACTCATGAGTAATATGTTATCAGTTTGCTCACAGAACGACACGGTGTGCAACAAAATGTGAATGTAGCTAGTTGCCTAGATAATGACATTTTTGATAGCTAATTGCCTAGATAATGACTATTTTGATTTTGATTTTTGATTTCTAGATAATAATCCATGTGCTGGTTCGAACCTAGAATGTCAGTACGGATGTCGCAAAGTAAACTCTGCCTCGGAATGTTTCTGCCAGTCTGGTTTTGTTCTGGAAAACAACATAAACTGTACAGGTACGTTTGCCCGTCGGAATATGTCCTTGAAATGGGCAAAAAGTGTACGGGTAAGTCTGCCAGGTATCTAAACAAAACAACGTTGATTGTTTGGCGTAGATCGTATCTATACACGATGAGGCGATCACCAAATTGCTACAGATATTGTGTGTCTCACACAAGCTAAACGCTGAAGTGTGGTTAAAAACCCGTATAAGCTGATGTCTGTGTTAGACAAGCACGGCAAAACCATAGGCATTGTGTGGGTAAAAGCCCCAATATGCTGACGTCTACTCAAACCCTAGGGTACAAAATCATTATCCCATATATGCCGAAGGTTAGACCATTACTACAAAAGCACAGGGATTGTGTGGGTAAAAGCCCCTACATGCTGACGTCTACGCAAACACTAGCTTACGCCATCACTAGGTCCTATATGCTGATGTTTACGCAAAAACTGTTGGCGTTGGCGGTTAGACCCTTGCTACAAAACTACAGAGATTGTTTGTTAAAAACAAACATATGCTGACAGTTAGACCATTACTACAAAACTTCGGGATTGTTTGTTGAAAACCAATTTTTGCTGGCGGTTAGACCATCACTACAAAACTAAAGGGATTGTTTGTTCTAAACTAATATATGCTGACGGATAGACCATTACTACAAAACTACAGGGATTGTTTGTTAAAAAACCAGTATATTCTCGCGGTTAGACGATTACTAAAAAAACTACAGGGGTTGTTAGTTAAAAACCAGTGTATGCTGGCGGTTAGACCCTCACTACAAATCTACAGGGATTGTTTGTTAAAAACCAATATATTGTGGCCATTAGAATCAAACTATAGGGATTGTTTGTTAAAAGCCAATATATGCTGGCAGTTAGGCAAACACTACAAAAGTACAGGGATTGTTTGTTAAAAACCAGTGTATGCTGTCGGTTAGACCCTCACTACGAAACTACAAGGATTGTTTGTTATAAACCAATATATGCTGACGGATAGACATTACTACAAACTACAGGGATTGTTTGTTAAAAACCAGTATATTCTGGCGATTAGACCCTTACTACAAATTTATAGGGATTGTTTGTTAAAAACAAATATATGCCGAAGGTTAGACCATTACTACAAAACTACAGGGATTGTATATTCTGACGGACAAGGCGTTACTACAAAAATACAGTGATTGTTACAAACTATTGCACTGTGACGGTTAGATCCTAATTACAAAACTATAGGGATTGTTTGTTAAAAACCAGCATATTCTGGCGATTAGACCATTACTACAAAACTATAGGGATTGTTTGTTAAAAAGCTAAATATGTTGGCGGTTAGCTCCTACTACAAAACTATAGGGATTGTTTGTTAATATTGATTACATGGTGGGAGTTAGACCATTACTACAAAAATACAGGGATCACTTGTTAAAAGCCAGTATATTCTGGCGGCTAGACCATTACTACAAAACTGCAGGGATTGTTTGTTAAAAACTAATGTATGCTGTCGGTTAGGCAAACACTCTAAAACTACAGGGATTGTTTGTTAAAAATCAATATATTCTGGCGGTTAGAACCTTACTATAAATCTACAGGGATTGTTTGTTAAAAACCAATATATTCTGGCGGTTAGACCATCACTACAAAACTACAGGGATTATTTGTTAACGACCAAGGTATGCTGGCGGTTAGATCCTCACTACAAAACTACATGGATTATTTGTTAAAGACCAGTGTATGTTGGCGGTTAGAACATCACTACAAAACTACAGGGATTATTTGTTAAAGGCCAGTGTGTGTTGGCTGTTAGAACTTTACTACAGAACTACAGGGATTGTTTGTTAAATACCAGTGTATGTTGGCGGTTAGACCATCACTACAAAACTACAGGGATTATTTGTTAAAGACCAGTGTATGTTGGCTGTTAGAACTTTACTACAGAAATACAGGGATTGTTTGTTAAATACCAGTGTATGTTGGCGGTTAGACCATCACTACAAAACTACAGGGATTATTTGTTAAAAATCAATATATTCTGGCGGTTAGAACCTTACTACAGAAATACAGGGATTGTTTGTTAAAAACCAGTGTATGCTGGCGGTTAGACCATCACTACAAAACTACAGGGATTATTTGTTAAAAATCAGTGTATGTTGGCTGTTGGAACCTTACTACAGAAATACAGGGATTATTTGTTAAAGACCAGTGTATGTTGGCGGTTAGATCCTCACTACAAAACTACAGGGATTATTTGTTAAATACCAGTGTATGTTGGCGGTTAGACCCTCACTACAAAACTACAGGGATTATTTGTTAAAAACCAGTGTATGCTGGCGGTTAGACCATCACTACAAAATTACAGGGATTATTTGTTAAAAACCAGTGTATGTTGGCTGTTAAAACTTTACTACAGAACTACAGGGATTGTTTGTTAAAGACCAGTGTATGTTGGCGATCAGACCATCACTACAAAACTACAGGGATTATCTGTTAAATACCAGTGTATGTTGGCGGTTAGACCCTCACTACAAAACTACAGGGATTATTTGTTAAAGACCAGTGTATGCTGGCGGTTAGACCATCACTACAAAACTACAGGGATTATTTGTTAAATACCAGTTTATGTTGGCTGTTAGAACTTTACTACAAAACTACAGGGATTGTTTGTTAAAGACCAGTGTATGTTGGCGGTTAGATCATCACTACAAAACTACAGGGATTGTTTGTTAAAGACCAGTGTATGTTGGCGGTTAGATCCTCACTACAAAACTACAGGGTTTATTTGTTAAAAACCAGTGTATGTTGGCGGTTAGACCATCACTACAAAACTACAAAGATTATTTGTTAAATACCAGTGTATGTTGGCTGTTAAAACTTTACTACAGAACTACAGGGATTATTTGTTAAAGACCAGTGTATGTTGGCTGTTAGAACTTTACTACAGAACTACAGGGATTGTTTGTTAAAGACCAGTGTATGTTGGCGGTTAGACCATCACTACAAAACTACAGGGATTATTTGTTAAAGACCAGTGTATGCTGGCGGTTAGACCATCACTACAAAACTACAGGGATTATTTGTTAAATACCAGTTTATGTTGGCTGTTAGAACTTTACTACAAAACTACAGGGATTGTTTGTTAAAGACCAGTGTATGTTGGCGGTTAGACCATCACTACAAAACTACAGGGATTATTTGTTAAAGACCATTGTATGCTGTCTGTTAGAACCTTACTACAAAACTACCGGGATTGTTAAAAACCAATATATGCTGGCGGTTATTCAAACATTACAAAACTACAAAGATTGTTTGTTAAAGACTAATATTTGCTGATGATTAGATTTATTTATTTGTTTCCCTTACCATTTATGCCAATTATAGGTTTATTCCTTGGGGGCTTTTGATAACATTTACGCCGTACGTTAACAGGCAGCTTGTTATTGAAGTTCTGTCATGTCTAACATAATTGCAATCCTGCTATGGCTAGGTCTGTGCTATGTACAGGTGCTAAACTTTGCGAAACCTACATTATTATGTGTGATTTTTTGGCTGGAATGGCATGTTTTATCGGATTACATTGTTTCTTTATTTTCAGACGTTGATGAATGTGCCTTGGTGAGCTGTAGTCAAGAATGCTCTAACAGCGATGGAGGATTTAGCTGTCGCTGTCGCTCAGGATATAAGCTTCTCTCTGACAAATTTACCTGCGAAAGTTAGTAAACGCATCGAACAATCACAGTAAACGTCTCGATCAATCAAAGTAAACGTCTCAAACTATCAAAGTAAACGCCTCGAAGAATCAAAGTATGAGCCTCGAACTATCAAAGTAAACGCCTCAGACCATCAAAGTAAACGTCTTAAACAGTCAAAGTAAACACCTCAAACAATCAAAGTAAACGTCTTAAACAGTCAATGTAAAGGCATTGAAAAATCCCATTTCATTAAACGAGTAAAAATATTGCCTTTGTTTTGACAGCAGTAGAATGGGGACTTTGGATAAATAACGTTTTTGGAGAAGTCATTTGTTCGTGTTTATTATGTGGTGGCAATATGCTGGGTATTCTGCAGAAGCTTATTTTGTTTTCATGTAAATGTTCACCGGTTAGTATGGCGGGTATCATTGACTAGTAGGGAAGGTGTCACTGACTGATGTGGTGGGTAACACTAGCTAGTAACACTCGTTAGTATGGCGGGTATCCCTGGCTACTTGGCTACTATGACGGGTATTACCGAATAACATGGCGGCCTTCACTGGCTAGTATGGCGGGTATCACTGGCTGGCATGACGGGTATCACTGGCTAGTATGGCGGGTGTCACTGGCTAGTATGGAAGGTATCACTGACTAAAATGGCGGGTATCACTGGTTAGTATGGAAGGTATCATTGACTGATATGGCGGGTATCACCGGCTAGTATGGCGGGTATCACTGGCTAGTATGGAAGGTGTCACTGACTGATATGGCGGGTAACACTGGCTAGTATGACGGGTGTCACTGACTGATATGGCGGGTAGCACTGAACAATATGACGGCCTTCACTGGCTACTATGAAAGGTATCACTGGCTGTTATGACGGGTATCACTAGCTAGTATGGCGGGTATCACTGGCTAGTATGGAAGGTATCACTGACTATATTGGCGGGTATCACTGGCTAGTATGGAAGGTATCACTGACTGATATGGCGGGTATCACTAGCTAGTATGGCGAGTGTCACTGGCTAGTATGGAAGGTATCACTGACTGATATGGCGGGTATCACCAGCTAGTATGGCGGGTATCACTAACTAGTATGACAGGGTATCATTGGCTTGTATGGCGTGAAGCACTGCCTAGTGTGGAAGGTATCACTGACTAATATGGCGGGTATCGCTGGCTGGTATGGCGGGTATCACTGGCTGGTATGGAAGGTATAACTGGCTAGTATGGCGAGTATCACTGGCTGGTATGACTGGTAGCTCTGGCATGTATGGCGGGTATCACTGGCTAGTATGGAAAGTATCACTGGTTAGTACGACGGGTATAACGGGCTAGCGTGACGGGTATCACCGGGTATAACTTTTAAAGGGTATAAAAGCTCTATTCCGGATTTTAGGGGGATACTGAGTCAGTGCTCTACTAAGCATTTTGTTTTTAATACTTTTTTTTGCAATGAAATGGTTACCGTTGTGCTCGGGTACATGTAAGTGTATTGAAGTGTATTGTAATATTTTTATACAGAGTGTGACGGTTTGCACTGGGGCGATAATTGTGCCAGTGAGTGCAACTGCACCGAGAATGCTGAGAGGTGCGACAACCTCAAAGGGTGTGTGTGCAAACCGGGCTGGCAGGGCGCTGACTGTGACGAAGATGTGAACGAGTGTGACGATAAACAGTGTAAGCTGTTAGAGGAGTGTGTCAACTTGCCTGGGAGCTATGAGTGTGTCTGCTTGGACGGTTACAAGCCTGTGGCAGGAGACTGTAAAGGTAGGCTAAGATCTAGACCAATAAGATCTAATAAGACCAATCTACATCTCGCATAAACATACTGTACTGTATTAAATGATTTTGTATGAATTAAATCCAATGGGTAATTATTACAGCTTTATAGGAAACGTATTTTCAATATTTTTACAAAGAAATTAAGATCTTTGATAAACGTACAGTTCTTTATCAAGTCCATGCCCCTAACAACAATACCATGAAGAAATTCGTGAAACTGTTCAGTAAACAAGATTTCATTTAGGAGAACATTTGTCTCTGTGATCGGTATCTTGTAAAACCAAATTTTTCAGACATTGATGAGTGTGCCAGTGACCTGCTGCATACCTGTGTGTATGACTGTGTGAATGTAGCTGGCCACTTTTTGTGTAAGTGCCCTGCCGGCTACACGGGAAACGGCACGACTTGTGAAGGTACGTAACCATGGTTACCATGCTGTATGTTCAACTCCTTGTCATCTCTGAGATGTCGACGTTAAAAAAGTCATAATTAATGGAGAAATTATATAAACATTTCTTCATCATAGCATTATGAAATAATACTAGAAAAACATGGTATGCGTAATCCGAAAAATGCGAGTATAAATCATATATGAACATTTCGACTGTGGTCTCCCCTCTACCTGTTTGTGCAGATATTGATGAATGCACCGAGCTGGTTCCAGACTGTGACCACAAGTGTGTTAACACAAAAGGGAGTTACAACTGTGAGTGTTATATTGGCCATGAGCTGGCAGATGACCGGAAGTCCTGTGTCGATGGTATGTTAAGCTTTTTGTTATAATCAAGTAAACAGTGACCGTTTGCTGCAGGTATTGCTACCCCACAGTTACACGTAAACACTATGCTTGTTGCCATAATGTAAACACTATTGCCAGTGTCAAGAAACGCTGTTCACAGATATCAGTTATAAAATGCCAGTGTCAAGAAATGCTGTTCACAAATATCATTTATAAAATGCCAGTGTCAAGAAACGCTGTTCATAGATATCAGTTATAAAACGCCAGTGAACGTTATTCCCAGCAGCAGCGTTAGCTATAAGAGCTTTCATTCTTAACAACTTCGAGACTTCCGTTAGCACACATCTTATATGTTTTATAACAAACATATATGTTTTACAGTATTGGCTATGAACAGATTGCATTTAAATATTTTAATAACAGTTGTATTTGTAACAGCCTATTTTCATACAACGGGCGATACCATTATTTTAAGTTTCTTTTAAGATTTGATTGCTAGGCACATCATATATCAGCCAGTCGCCTTGCTATCGAACACACAGACTTTCTGGAAGTTCCAGGCAGGTTGGTTGTTTTAAGAGACATATCATATGATATGTTTGTTACTTTTTCAGTGGATAAGCTCTGTGAGAGCAGTGGAAAGACCTGTAACCAGATTTGCATCGTAAATGAAACTACGTCCCAAGCCCAATGTTTATGCAGTCCGGGCTACGAACTGTTGAACGCGACCTTCTGCCAAGGTATATCTTTGTTGATAAAAGAAAAGTAAAGGATAAGTCTATATTAAAAAAACTTCTCACCATTCTGCCCTCATTTATATATCTTTATTTTAATTTATTGTGGTTGTCAAATTGTGAAAATCGGTGAATCCAATCATAGCACCTTGGCTTTCTATAATTGTCAGTAAAAATATATATTTGTTTTCATATCAAACTGTGATATATCATATTATATTTTTTTCTTGTTCAGTCCACTTTCCTGACAATTTCATGGCCAAACAGGCCAAACAGGTAACATTTTGCCTCCTGGAGGCTGTGTTTTGCCATATACCTGATAAGGTCTTGCCTGAACAGATGAGAAGTAGACTTTCATTCAATAGTTATGTTCTGCCACATTCCTGCAGATTCATGTCCAAGCACCTTAAGCACAATTTAAACTGGGGTCTCTTGAGGATGAAGAACATGTTATATACTCAGCCACATTCCTACAGATTCAAGTCCAAGCACGTTAAGCAGAATTTAAACTGGGGTCTCTTGAGGATGAAGAAAAGGTTATATACTCAGCCACATTCCTGCAGATTCATGTCCAAACACGTTAAGCAGAATTTAAACTGGGGTCTCTTGAGGATGAAGAAAAGGTTATGTACTCAGCCACATTCCTGCAGATTCATATCCAAACACGTTAAGCAGAATTTAAACTGGGGTCTCTTGAGGATGAAGAACATGTTATATACTCAGCCACATTCCTACAGATTCAAGTCCAAGCACGTTAAGCAGAATTTAAACTGGGGTCTCTTGAGGATGAAGAAAAGGTTATATACTCAGCCACATTCCTGCAGATTCATGTCCAAACACGTTAAGCAGAATTTAAACTGGGGTCTCTTGAGGATGAAGAACATGTTATATACTCAGCCACATTCCTGCAGATTCAAGTCCAAGCACGTTAAGCAGAATTTAAACTGGGGTCTCTTGAGGATGAAGAAAAGGTTATATACTCAGCCACATTCCTGCAGATTCATGTCCAAACACGTTAAGCAGAAATTAAACTGGGGTCTCTTGGGATGAAGAACATGTTATATACTCAGCCACATTCCTGCAGATTCATGTCCAAGCACGTTAAGCAGAATTTAAACTGGGGTCTCTTGAGGATGAAGAAAAGGTTATATACTCAGCCACATTCCTGCAGATTCATGTCCAAACACGTTAAGCAGAAATTAAACTGGGGTCTCTTGAGGATGAAGAACATGTTATATACTCAGCCACATTCCTACAGATTCAAGTCCAAGCACGTTAAGCAGAATTTAAACTGGGGTCTCTTGAGGATGAAGAAAAGGTTATATACTCAGCCACATTCCTGCAGATTCATGTCCAAACACGTTAAGCAGAAATTAAACTGGGGTCTCTTGGGAATGAAGAACATGTTATATACTCAGCCACATTCGTACAAATTCATGTCCAAGCACGTTAAGCAGAATTTAAACTAGAGTTCTTGAAGATATCTGTACATTTGTCTACAGATATCGACGAATGTGACCATAATCTTTGCAATGATAAGTGTACAAACACGGACGGTGGTTACACATGTGCCTGTGGTAATGGCTATCAACTCTCCAATGACCAAAAGACGTGCGAAGGTAAGTCTGAAATACAAAACTTTTGTTTGTAACACAATCTTTCTGTTCACAGACGGGCTTCACTGTCCCCTGTCGACATTGTCTTCCTATATATATAGATATATTTCTAATGTATGCTTTTAAATTTGGGGGGGGGGGGGGGTCAAAATATGAATATGTAAACAATGGAAAGTGATAAACGGTTAAAATTTTTGTCCTTCTCTCATTGTAATAACAAATTGTGGAAATGACTGATCAGGGCTCATGTAGGTGAAATGGCTTCAAACAGATCACATAAACGTGTTGACTCTGACTCTCAAGAGCTAGATGCGTCGACTCTTCATCTGGTGAAGTTGGCACTACCTAACTACCTTGTTTTGCAGCTTTTTGCTTGCGCCTTTCCCACGTCAGTTAGGTGGTAGCTGACTCCATGCATGCAACCCATTTTCTTCAGGCTAAAACCTGATCACTGCCCTGTCAGATCAAACAAACCCTGATCAAATAAATAGATGAATGGCTCTAATTTTTCCCGGTGTTCTGCAACACCAAACTTGTTCCCATTGTATGTACGTGTGTATGCAGGTGGTTTGTTAATCCTTATGCGTGTGCAGTAAAACACCGAAATACTGAGTGACAATGAAGCTATGGGCTTCGGTTTAACACTACATGTACTTGTGTATGTCTGAATGCGTTGTGGAATAATAAATTAATATATAAGATCACAGGTGTGCTGAATGAAGATTACTTCTTTGTCGCCATCTTTGGGTGAAAGTTTTTATTCATATATGTCCATCACAAAGCACTCTGTATATTTATTTTTGTGTCCCCTGAGGAAAGAATCAGTACCAATTTCCACAGAACTTCAAAAATTGATTTTTCGTAAAAATATACTTGGCCATATAAAAACAAGTGGAAAACAAAATTTGAATTTATGAAATGTTGTGTATCTTGGTCCAGCAAAATATTCGTAATAAACATTGTTTGTGAACAGCATGCGACGATTACCACTACGGTGAAGGCTGCAGTCTGGAATGTAACTGTGCGCCCCATGGAAAATGTAACAACACTGAGGGGTGTGTATGCAGTTCTGGGTGGGAGGGGACACACTGTGAAAAAGATGTCAAGGAATGTGATGACAAATCTAAATGTGATCAAGAGAAACTGTGTGTTGAGCTGTTGGGTTCCCACAGATGTGACTGCCCGCCCGGCAAGAAGATGCTAACGAACGAAACATGTGCTAGTAAGTTAGGGAAATATATTGTCATATGGATTGGTTAGATAAGTGCGCAAAGATATATGAAGGATATTGTACAAGGTAGTTTTTGTGGAGGATAAGACTTAAAGTGTTAAACGTTGTTGTGGAAATGGATCTTGCGATTATCGACTTGGAACGCACTTTACGGACTACGAATGGTATAGGAATGTCGGACTTGACGTTTATATTTAACTGTTTTGTCTTCTCTTTCTTTAATTACCTCTCGATAAAGAAATCATCATATAATATTCAAACTTCGTAGTACAGTATTCCATTTATACGGTACACCGACCATTTTTGTATGGATTTTATGAGGTAAGATGTCAATCAGTTATTGCCAATCGTGTAATAACTGATGTAATATATCCAAGTTTGAAGCAATGTTGCTACATGTATTCAATGAGAAAATCCTACTGTTTCACAGCTATGAATCAATTTTATGTGTAACAAATATACCGTATATATAAAATTCGACTCCATCATTCATCTATCAGGACAAATGTGTAGTTTCCTTATCATTAAAGCTGATATATTGTCTTATGATGACTTGTAGATATTAATGAATGTAGCGAGGGAACTCATGAATGTGCCCAGATTTGTGAAGACAACGACGAAAGTTACACATGCCGATGTTACCCAGGGTACAGGAGTCCTGCAGGCAACGATCGAGTTTGTGACGGTAACTATATCCTACGATACCAGTGTTTTCTTTTAATCCTTGATCATGTGGGAGTGTGAAAGGCAATGACGCTTTGAACATATTTTTAAAGATAACGGCATAATGTTTCTGGATTACAATCATTGTAATCCAAGACGATTACAGTCAAATTGATTCGTTTCCATTCGAGTCTACAAGGATCTTACCTCTTACATAATGGATAAGATTGCTTCCCCAAATTCAGTCGAAAGTATCTGTCAGAACATACTTCTGAAAAGGGAAAAGATTAAAGAATATGGTTCTTACCAGTAATTTATTTGATTAGTGTATAGCCGTACTCCCCAGTCAGTAAGGCAGAACATGTATTGACGTAAATGTCCACCGTTTTCCGCCTTACCTTGAATATATGTATAACGTTCAGGAATAGTTAGAATTTTTTTTTAAAAATGATAATGTACCCGGTCTTGTTTCGCCAGACATCGACGAATGTGCAGAGGGCCACTTTTGCGAGTCCAACTGTATAAACACAGACGGTAGCTACACGTGTACATGCCCCCTAAACTTCTTCTTGGCCGAGGACAAGCTGAAGTGTGTTAAAGGTAACCCATTCTGCCATGTCACCACTAGGCAGTTAAACGAAGGCATTCATGGAGTCAAACTCCAACCAAATAAATAAATAAATAAATAAATAACTACAAAGTTGATGATATAGAGCCATCTTTATTCTCTTTTACCAAAAACTTCAGACTCTTTGCATATATCTACGACTTCAGAACAATGACTTTGTCACCAAACACAAATAGGAATGATTCTTATTTTAAATGTCGGTCTGACAGCAACCTGCGGATGGTCGTGGGTTTGCCCGGTTTCCTCCCACCATAATGCTGACCGCCGTCGTATGAGTGAAATATTTTTGAGTACAGCGTAAAACACCAATGAAATAAATAAATATTTTGAATGTTTTGCTATGAACTATTTTCTGAGCTGTTGATTAGCACAGGGTCAGGGTAGTGAGTGTCTGGCGTATTGCAAGCTGTGTGAACACGCGACATCATGTGGTTGTATAGAAATGGTTGTCGTTGTTACCTTTAGTTTTAAACTGGTCTTTATATAGATATAGTGGTGGGATGGACAATGTGTTAGCAAAAGTGCTACCCCCCCCCCCCCCCACCCACCCACCCACCCACCCACCACCCTCACTCCCAAAATTCAGGACGGTAAAGGACAATCATAATTTTGTGATGTCTAAACAGCATTTTGATTAATTCTAGACATTTAACCTCTAATAAATTGCAGCTAACATCAATCAATTTTTACACCCATGGAGGAAGTTAAGCTGCTACTATGCAAACATTCACATGGACAGTAGCAATAAAACCCTGACTGAAATCAACTGGGAGGACGCCGAGTTTTTACTTGTGAGCATGCGCCAACTATCGCCATGTCGTCACTGCTTTCGTTTATATTCTCTGCATTGTTGTATTTTATGAAGTAGCTGTAGAGCGGGCGACGATTTCATTTTCTTAATCCACAGAGTGCACCTCACTTGGAATGTGTAAGTTGACGAACTTTGCTGCTATCTTGTAACATCGTCTCTTTTTCTCCCTAGGATCCAACTACTCGCTTTGTGGTGACGCTAAACTAGACTGCTCCTATGCATGTGACAGAAGCAGCGGAGGCTGTTTTTGTCCCAAGGAGCACGTGCTTGAACCGGATAAATTCTCCTGTAGACGTAAGTGGTGTTGTTGAAAATCGCTATATTATATGTAATGAATAATGTAGACGCGAGTGACGCAATTGTAAGTCTGTACGCGCGTGTATTAAATAATGTAGACGTTAGCGGCGCAAATGTAAGTCTGTATGTTCATGTAATGAATAATGTAGACGTGAACGGCGCAATTTTAAGTCTGTTTGTAGGCCCACGTGTAATGAATAATGTAGACGTGAACAGTGCAGTTGTAAGTCTGTTTGTAGGCCCACGTGTAATGAATAATTTAGACGCGAACCCCACAATTGCAAGCTTGATTATAGGCCGACGTGTAATGAATAATGTGGACATGCGCGGCGCAGTTCTAAGTCTGCATTTACATCTAATGAACAATGAATAAGGCACACGTGAGCGGCGCTATTGTAAGTCTGTACGCGCGGGTATTAAATAATTCAGACGTGAGCAGCGCAAATGTAAGTCCATTTGCTCATGTAATGAATAATGTAGACGTGAGCGGCGCAATTTTGAGTCTGTTTGTAGGTCCACGTGTAATGAATAATGTAGACGTGAACTGCGCAGTTGTAAGTCTGTTTGTAGGCCCACGTGTAATGAATAATGTAGACGTGAACGGCACAATTGTAAGTCTGTTTGTAGGCCCACATGAGCCGCCCAATTCTAAGTCTGTATTTACATCTAATGAACAACGAATAATGTATACAGGGGTGGCGCAGTTCTAAGTATGCATATACATCTAATGAACAATGAATAATGTAGACGTGAACGGCGCAATTATAAGTCTGTTTGTAGGCCCACATGAGCCGCCCAATTCTAAGTCTGTATTTCCATCTAATGAACAACGAATAATGTATACAGGAGTGGCGCAGTTCTAAGTATGCATATACATCTAATGAACAATGAATAATGTAGACGTGAACGGCGCAATTATAAGTCTGTTTGTAGGCCCACATGAGCCGCCCAATTCTAAGTCTGTATTTCCATCTAATGAACAACGAATAATGTATACAGGAGTGGCGCAGTTCTAAGTATGCATATACATCTAATGAACAGTGAATAATGTAGACGTGAACGGCGCAATTATAAGTATGTTTGTAGGCCCACGTGTAACGAATAAAGGTAGACGTGAACGGCACAGTTGTAAGCCTGTTTGTAGGCCAAGGTGTAATGAACAATGTAGACGTGAACCCCACAATTGTAAGTCTATTTGTAGGCCGACGTGTAATGAATAATGTACACATGAGCGGCGCAATTCTAAGTCTGTATTCACATCTAATGAACAATGAATAATGTAGACAGGAGTAGCGCAATTCTAAGTCTGTACGTACATCTAAAGAACAATGAATAACGCAGACGTGAGCTCTACTGTGAGAATCTTAACCTTCTTCCCTATGCATAACGATAACTCACTCAGCTCGTAAATAAGAATGTAAGAAGATAAAGATTTCTCTTGCAAAACTAAACTGATGTTAGAATATTCGCATAAGGGCTGGCGTGCTTCGATTGGCAAACTCTTGACCAGTGCCATCGCTGTTTCGAATCCACGTCTTGCTGTGCTTTTATGTCTGGGAATAATTCTGTTTCTTCCTTCCTGGTTGAAAACTGCATGATTTCCTGTTTAAAATAGCCTGCGACGACAAAATAATCTCTTAGATTATGCCCCTATTTGTGGTGTTGCTGTTACATATCGTTAACAGTGTATCTTCAGAACAGATTTAAAATGACGGTTCTGATGTCCAGAAGCCTTTTGAATACTGTTCATCTCCATTTCTGTCTCGTATGCTATGGATTTCAGCATATTTTTATGGATGCCTTGATTAAGACACATCTCACTAATTTGTTAAGCAAATCTTCTAATTGTAATAGTTTAAACTGTCATCACGCCATCTTAATCTGTTCTTGACAGTGGAGAGATACCGGGTTAAAGCCAAGATAACGTTTGATTTAGAGTTCACTAAGTCCCTAACGATGAAATACACAGATGAATACAAGAAGATGGTCTACGACATCCAGGAAGCGGTAAGTAGATTCAACGTTCAGTGAGCTGACCCGCGGCTGAGTAGTTAGGATGCTAACACAACACATCTCTTCCATAGGCTCTGCCCAGCTTCGTCCCATAATCCTGGTCGCCGTTGGATAAATGAAATATTCCTGAGTGCTTCGTGAAACACCAATCAAGAAAAGAAGTAAATAATAACATTCAGCTCTTCTCTTGTATATTTGACTCTGTGGTTCATCAAGCCATCCGATTTGGAATGCCATTCCTCAACGTAAAATGGACTTTTGATGAGACGCTTGTCACCTTGGACTTAATCTTTAATGAGTAGGATGGATTATCATCATTAAGGTAGAAGGGTGTTTCTTGTCGTACTATGCTTGTAGGTATGCACCTAGCCTGTGATTTAGAAGTATGTCATGGATGTATTTGCGTGGTCTCCAATACAACATAGTGTGTCATGTTCGTCACTTTCAAATAATGATGTCAGCAACCTGCGGATGGTCGTGGGTTTCCCCCGGGCTCTGCCCGCTTTTCTCCCACCATAATGCTGATCGCCGTCGTATAAGTGAAATATTCTTGAGTACAGCATCAATCAAATAAATAAATAAATCATTCAAATAATGAATTTAATCCAAATATAAGTATTTTTCCGAAAATGCATTTGTACCTGTTTCCCTGATTCATATACTGTAATGACATTTAACCATTGATGTCCCTTTGTCAAACTATCCTCTGCACTTCAAAACATGGCTATGAGCTTGTATAAACTTACATTTCAGCTGAGGATAATTTATAAAGACGTTCCAAACTTCTCCACTGTCCTCGTCACTAAGCTGGAGTAAGTATGAGTATGAATTAACTCCCTATATTTAGTATAAAACTCATGATTAGACACTGTGACTGTCGTGTGACGTGCATGCAGCAAATTGCCGTTTCGTCTGCTTAATGAGGTGTTTGCTCTTAGTTACGATGATTATTTAACGTACAAGATTTCGTCATCAATTGTTGGTGTAAAAATGGCATGAATATTTGTCAGACTATCCCATGATGTTACATTCGTTCAGTTTAAGTTATACAAATGACCTTGGCCAATTCATTCATATCCATTTTGAATAATTTGGCTTTAACGTTCAGCAATTTTATAATGATGCAATTTTTTTTTAAATATATATAATTCATTTTTCTGGATGTAACTATGTGTATTCTGAGTGAATATCTGCATGACCCTTAGTTCTTCGTGGCATCCAGGTTTGTATGATATCAAAAGCTGCTCGTGAAGGAAAAATTGTTTCCATACAAATAAGTCAAGTAAGCGAAGATCAAGGTTGATAGATGACTTGTACCCGCAGTTGTGTTGGGTTTCATGTTCTCTCCTGTGTGATCTGAACTGTGAACACTGGACCATGAAATTATTTTGTTAGAGATTTTGACTCAGGATCGCTTCTACGTCTCAGGTCCGGCTCCGTCGTAGCACTCCACGACGTGGTGTTCTCTATCCAGGCCAGTCTTGACCAGACCAAAGGTGTAATGGTGGCTTTGAACTCAGCTTATACCACCAACACGATTACAGTAGGAGGGAAATCTGTGAAAGTGGAGGAGGTGCCCGTCCTCATCACAAGCCAGGGGAATGAATGTTAGTACCGTTCTTAATTTTCTCTTTACGTATAGTTTTGCTTAAGATGATAAAAAGGCATCATTTCATTTATTCACCAAGGTTTTTTGTGATTCTTTCATTTTACAGTTCATAAATAAAGGCGGTGATGGTCATTTTATTGTTAAGTGGAACTCCTTGTAGGATAACATAGCCAAGCGTAAACTTTTAGTGAATGAAATCAAATCAGATCGACTCAACTTAAAAAATCAATTAAATACAATATAATATTTCTTTTTAAGAGAGATTTTAAATATGGGTTGGCAGCTGGTGGACCTCTAGTGGGTAGAGAATAGAAAGGCTGCTCTGTTTTATAGTCTAATCTGTAAGCTATAGGTCGAAATATGAATGTAGAAAGTACTACTATTGCAGCTGTCTCACTGAGCCGCAGCTACATGAATGCATTAAGCCATATGTGCCAGACGCGGCGACCGTGACACTGTATGCACACTCTTAATTCGTTTTCGATTTTCCTCTAAAGAGAAAAGGACACTTTAAAGTGTGTGTGTGTGTGTGTGTGTGTGTGTGTGTGTGTGTGTGTAATGTCTTACCGTTTATAAATGAGGATGAAACATTTGCACTAGAATTTGATCTTTTCAGCTAACAAATGTTTTCAATTTGGATCATATTTATAATTTTGATATATTCATAAATATTATCACAATTCCGATTGAATGTAGTTGTTTTGGCGTAAAGAACAAATTTACATTTAAAAAATTTATTAATGATGCATCACGTCCTTATTTATAACATTATTATGTAGAGACGATACATACCAAAAGGTGGTCCAAATACCCACCATCAAAAATATTTTCAAATACCCTTCTCTCTTGACAGAAAAAAAAGCAAGAAAAATATTTCTAAATATATAAAAGACCGTATTTGCAAATACGTTTTCATGCCATTTCATCTGGTAATTTCTATGTTTTCTTCTCCTTTAATACGTGCATGACTATACCACCTCAATTTGTTATTACCACATTTTGAGGCTAAACATAAAGATCTTTCCACAGTTTGTAAATTCAATATCCTTTTCACTGTTATTTATCTCTTTCACATAGCACTTAAATTTTCTCGCGGGAAACTTCAGCTGTCACAAGTACACAGTATATCAGCTGTCGCAATCACACAGTATATAGTCTGTCACAATCACACCTGTCAAAGTCACACAGTTTATCAGATGTCACAATCACACGGTATATCATTTGTCACAATCACACAGTATATCAGATGTCACAGTCACACAGTTTATCAGATGTCACATTCACAGTATATCACCTGTCACAATCACACAGTATAATTAGATGTCACAGCCACAAGGTATATTGTCGGTACAATCACACAGTATATATTGGTTACAATCAGATGTCACAGTCACACAGTACATTACCTGTCAAAATCACACAGTATATAAAATGTCACAGTCACACAGTGTATCAGATGGCACAATCACACAGTATATAAGATGTCACAATCACACAGTGCATCAAATGTCACACTCACACAGTATATCACATGTCAAAATAACACAGAACATCAGATGTCGCAATCACACAGTATATCACCTGTCACAATCATATCGTATATCATCTGCCACAATTACATGGTATATGATCTGTCACTATCACAGAGTATATAAAATGTTACATTCACACATAATGTCAACTGTGACAATCACTCAGTATATCAGCTGTCACAATCATATTGTATATCACCTGTCAAAATCGCACAGTATATCAGATGTCACAATCACACAGTATATCACCTGTCAAAATCACACAGTATATTTCCTGTCAAAATCACATAGTATATCAGCTGTCACAATCACACAATATATCAGCTGTCACAATTTTACTGTATATCACCTGTCAAAATCACACAGTATATCAGATGTCACAATCACACAGTATATCAGATGTCACAATCACACAGTGTATTACCTGTCAAAATCACATAGTATATCAGCTGTCACAATCACACAGTATATCAGATGTCTCAATCTCCCAGTATATCATCTGTTACAATCACATAGTATATCACCTGTCCCAATCACATATTATATCATCTGTCACAATCACAAAGTATGTTAGCTTTCACAGTCTCCCAGAACATCAGCTGTCACAGTCGCATAGTATATCATCTGTCACAAACTCCCAGTATATCGTCTGTCACAATCAAGTAGTATATCATCTGCCACAATTACATGGTATATCATCTGTCACAATCACAGAGTATATCAGATGTCACAATCACATTGTATATCAGCTGTTACAATCACACAGTATATCAAATGTCAATCACAGTACATCAGCTGTCACAGTCACACAGTATATCAGCTGTCACAATCACACTGTGTATCAGATGTCACAATCAATATGTCATCTGCATGTCAACATTA
Organism: Liolophura sinensis; assembly: GCF_032854445.1. Lineage (NCBI taxonomy): Eukaryota > Metazoa > Mollusca > Polyplacophora > Chitonida > Chitonidae > Liolophura > Liolophura sinensis. The sequence goes on from NC_088295.1 coordinate 77,147,959, forward strand.
TTGGGCGTTTTGTTACAAAAATAGCCCACTAGAGCAACACACCGACATTCCAAATGCATTTATAAATCGAGAAGAACGGTGAAAGTGAAAATCACAAATTTAGGTTGTAGAATTGTCAGGCGCCGTCTCAACTTCTCTACGCACATAAAGTATGAAGTTAGGGACAACTGCACATAGTCATATTCATAGTTTATATCTTGCGGTCTGTAGGCTGTTTAATACACATACTGTACTGAAATTTATCCGTGCATATCCGTTTGTCAAGCGGTCCTCTGTAATTTCAAAAAAGCGCTATAATCTTACAAGTGGTCTCTAGAGTCTGTTTTCTCTAGACTTTCCACATCAGTTACGTATTAACTTTTTAACGTCAAACTTACGTTTGATTTCCAAAGGGTCATCTATGAGGCTTTGTGATAATATGTGTTTGTTTGTAGTTCTTGTGACAGACACCCTGACTTGTGCTGCTGAACCGTGTGGCTTTAACGACGTCTGTTACGAAGGGAAGGGTGTGGTCGAATGCCACCCGTGAGTAACAATAATGTTCTATCCACTTCCGGAATCTGTTCTTTTTTTTCAGTATGAAAGACTACAGCCTTTAGGGTAAATCCAGAGACGACAGCGTGATAGCTGGCAGATGGTCACATGTAAAGCTGAAATCCAGCCTCATGTTAATTTACCTACATTAGGATTTTATTCTTACTATAAAATGCTTGTAAAAATATGCACATGCTTGAAAAAAGGTAACTCAGACGCTCCCAGCCACAATGGCAAAAGCTGAAATAGTTTCAAAATGATGTGAACTAGAATTTATTAGACGCCATTGCCTTAAAATTACTCAAAATGCTGTGTTGTTATCACATTTATTAAACATTCCGTGAAAACAATGTTAAGGGACCAAGTTTTAGGGACTTTTACAGTCCGCCATCAGGACTAGTTTATGTATATTTTATATACCACCTCTTCCCATGCTTGACAATTAGTGTTTATATTTTGCCCCAGGAAGGCCTGAATAAATTAACAAGAATAAACAGGTTGTTCATATGCATGTTTTACATTGCGTGTTTTAAACTGCAGAAGACTTTCATAAATAGTCAAGTATTTGAATATCACTCAGAAGGCAAACAAACATGTTCAGAATTTATAATAAACGGTAGAAATCAGATATCTCGAATGATTTATTTAATGTAGCATTTGAAATTCATATGGGCACTAGTAAGCACAAGACTTCAGACCGATTCAAACGTTACATGCGCATTCTTGTGTATGGTGTGAAACAACAATGAAACAACAATGAAATCATTAAATAATAATTAAATCAATTATTACCTTATTATTACAATTAAGACCTTTCTTTGAGTATATTTAAGCCTAAACAGAGATATCCTTCACATAGGTTAACCCCGTACAAATGAAAAAAATGTAAAATTGTTCCTTTACATATTGTGAAGTATTTAATTCCTTGCCTTGTTCTTGACCTGTAGTAAGCCAGATGATGTCAGTAATGTGTAATTCATTTTCTAACAGGGAAGGGACAACGTTTGTGGAGGAAGAACAAGAAGGAGAAGGAGAAGGTGCAGAACGAGACATAAGCTGTAAGCCAGTATACCACACATCGCTAACAATCCAGTTGTTGTAACTGACTGTATTTGACTAAACCTTCATGTAGTTAATACAACATATGCTGTTTGTGCTCTCAGGCCGTCTGTCCGTTCATCCACAAGAGATTTTCTGTTGTAATCGTGAACACTTCTCACAAGATCTCCAAATAATCATGTTTTCCATGATGTATTTACATGGGCTGAATTTTTCGCACTTTATAAAGTTTTTCGTCTGACCTTGGATTTTTTTCAGTGGCCCTTGGACTAGGTTTGGGCATCGGTCTTGGGGCTCTACTGTGCGCTGTGATCATTTTCCTGATGGTCAAAAAGCCCTGGGCCAAAGGCAGCGGTGAAGTGACAACTATATCCGCCAGACAGCCGTACGTAAATTTTTACCATTTCTTTTTGCAATTATTAATTTTTTCTTCAAGTCTTGTCAAAAAATTTTAAATCTTGTGATACACTTTTTTTCGTTATATATGTTATTTCTTTATACATTTTATCAGACTTGTGTGTCTACTTTTCATTTATTAGACTAACTGGATCGAAAGGGTCGTTGAACGGAAGACGATCGTCTCGTGTATCACCAACCTAAACAATCCAGCATATAATGGTAAGCCTCGAAAGATCATTTCTCACTTTCATGAGTTTTAATTGCCATATATACAGATCCCACGATGGGGATCAATCAAGGGTTGAGATTTGCGACCTTAGGTTCATTTTGCAAATGCCATTATGTTGGAAATCGTCCCACGCTATAGCTGTTTAAATTCAAAGGCAACAATAATTATATCACTTGTCGTTTTCGTGTATGAAATAAGTATTATATTTTCAATCACAAACAAGCACAGGTTACAATCGAGGTGTGCACAGTCACAAAACTTGGTAAGTCATAGTTCCCGTAACTTTTTCCTAAATGTTGTTGTTTAAGCTATAGCGCCACAAAATGATGAAACATCCATGTAAGGGGAGCTAACTATGTTGTTTAAACAGTTAATCCGAACAAGTCTGTTAATGTACCTCAACCAAAAGCTGGCTTTTCAGGCCGCTCTTCGGACTCCGTTAATGTTAGAAATGTCAGTCTTCTCGTATAAATATCATACTTACAAGTAGTTACGCTGCTCTGGATAAGACACTTTGGACTTTGCTCGAGTATTAAAACTTAAATCACATGTGTCTTGATCATCTAACGAAGCCGAATCTATTTCTATCTGATTTAGGGGAATATGTGTGGAGTGGACGAAGCGGGAGGTAATCGCGCAGTGCCTTAACTGCAGATGAAAGGTCTGGTACCTGGATAACCTCTATTTCGTCGTCGCCATCTACTTACAGTGTTCTTCCATAGCGTTGACGTTATCTTAGAAATAAGTTATATAAAAAATAAACAATGTCATATTCTGACTGTTTGCCGACTATTTGCCGTGTTTTATGGACATATTGGTGTCATTATAAGAAATTGATTTTGTTTTATTACTTTTTGACAATGCTTTCGTTTTCTAGAAAGTATCCACACAATATGAATACCGTTGAAAGTATTACATTTAACTTTGTATTTGGTGTTTTTGTGGAATAATTCAATCTGATGGACCCTTTTTAAGGAGGGGGGGAGGCATTTCAAAAGTCCACAAAACTTAGAGTGTTTTGTATCAGAGTGAGAAATTGGACAAATTTTGACACTTCATCGAAATGCAAAAGGCTTACTATAAATCAATTATATATGTATGTTTACAAAAATATAGGTTTGTGTAAAAAAAAATATGTGTGTGTTTAGGAAACTTGCTATTCCTACGATTTTTGTGTCATGTTTTCTATTCTTAGTTTTGGTAACTGTATTGTTTCTATATATAAATTTTGATATTTTCCATGGTTATACAAAAATGTGAAACGCATTTCCAAAATGTGTCCTCTAGAAATGCGTGTAACCTGCCCTTTGTCTTAGCGTTACAAACTTTGAAAAAAGGCATTTCTTTATTGTGTAACCTGTTTTCTTATCGCCTGCATGTTTTAGAACTGCAGAAGTTTGTTTTATAAATAGTCAAGTATTTGAATATTATTTTTTTTCTCAGGCGCTCCCAACTACCATGGCAAAAGCTGACATAGTTTTAAAAGGATGCAGGGATGTTAATTGGAATTTATTCGACGTCATTGGTCTAAAATTACTTAAAATGCTGTGTTGTTATCACATTTATTAAACATTCCGTGAAAACAATGTTAAGGGACCAAGTTTTAGGGACTTTTACAGTCCGCCATCAGGACTAGTTTACGTATATTTTATATACCACCTCTTCCCATGCTTGACAATTAGTGTTTATATTTTGCCCCAGGGAGGCCTGAATAAATTAACAAGAATAAACAGGTTGTTCATATGCATGTTTTACATTGCGTGTTTTAAACTGCAGAAGACTTTCATAAAAAGTCAAGTATTTGAATATCACTCAGAAGGCAAACAAACATGTTCAGAATTTATAATAAACGGTAGAAATCAGATATCTCGAATGATTTATTTAATGTAGCATTTGAAATTCATATGGGCACTAGTAAGCACAAGACTTCAGACCGATTCAAACGTTACATGTGCATTCTTGTGTATGGTGTGAAACAACAATGAAATCATTAAATAATAATTAAATTAATTATTACCTTATTATTACAATTAAGACCTTTCCTTGAGTATATTTAAGCCTAAACAGAGATATCCTTCACATAGGTTAACCCCTTTACATATTGTGAAGCATTTAATTCATGAATTCATAGTAAATGAAATCATGTCAGTAATTAATTTTCAGGAAAACAGGAAAGTGACGATACTTGGTGAAGAAGCTGCAGAAAAAGAGATAAAATGTAAACCAGTTAACCAGATATGCCGTTAATTCGTTGTAACTGACTGTAATTGCCTACACCTCACTGTGATTAATACAACATTTGTGGTTTGTGATGTCAATCCATCTGTCCGTTCGTCCACTAGACATTTTCTGGTGTAATAGTAAACACTTTTCACAAGATCATCTCGAATTAACATATGGACAATTTCTTATTTGCATCTTAAGTAGGATTTGTTTATCGAGTTGTATGATTGTCCACCAATGTAGTTAATTCATCTAGATCTGGCTGCTCAGTTGTACATACATTGCTTGCAGCGTATCTCTAAAAACTTACAGCCACTGTGCTCATACAAATTTCCTTACCGGATCGTCACTACAGATTGTCTTCTAGAAAGAGGGAACATTTCTCAGCTGTTTGCTGTGGTACTCTATAATGGTAAACTCAGACATGAACTCTGAAACAGAAGGCTCCTGTGAACTAGATGAATTTTGGATTGGTTTTTATATTTATTAGAAAGGTGTACGCAGCACTGAAGAATTCTTCATTTATATATGACGGTCAAATCACAGCACATCTCAGATTTGAAGAACATACAGATTTATGTATATGTTTTCCCCTCTGACCTTGAACTCTTTCAGTGGCTTTCTTGGGGTTCTGCTGGCCGCTGTGATCAGTTTCCTATTACTGAGAGCAGAGAGATCTACAAATTCCCTGCCCAAGGCCGGTTGCAAACCTGCATCTCGTGTGTCCCAGCGATTGAAAGCAACCATCTATATAACCTTTACACCACAGCCCGCTCTCTGAAAAGCTTCCTTGAGCACTCCCAATCCTAAATACATAAAATGTCTTTGATTTATTTATTTGTTTGATTGGTGTACTGAAGAATATTCACTTATACAACGGCGGCTAGTATTATGGTGGGAGGAAACCGGACAGAGCCTGGGGGAAATCCACAACCATCCGCAGGTTGCTGGGGGGGGGGGGGGGCTTCCCACGCACGGCCGGAGAGGAAACCAACATAAGCTTGACTTGAACTCATAGCGACCGCATTGGTGGGAGGCTCCTGGGCTATGGTGCTGGGTTGGTGTGCTAGCCCCCTCAACCTATCGAGGCCCAGAAATGTCTTTGACTAACGTGTAAAAAACCAATAGAAAAAATAAATGATTACAAATGATTGTGATATAACTGTTGTGGCATCTTCTCACTCAGACCCCACAGAAAGTAAACTTGAAGTGTGGTGTTATTCAATAAATAGTATAAATTTTTAAATTAAAGAGCAAAAAAGATTTGACACATTTCCATCGCTTTCCCAAACATTTAAACTAACGAAGTAAAAGAGTCGTCAGTTAGCTTTCAGTATTATTTCGGTAATATGGTGTTAATGTCTACCTATAAGTTTATATTTCTGTCCTACTTATAGCATGTGCAGCCCAACTGGATCATAATGCCATAATATGATACTAAACATGACACCTCAACGGACACCTAGAACATAAAATAATTCCAGTGAATGCTGAGCTTTATGCTTAGAAGGCCAGGGTGGTATTTTGAGTATTTTAAAATCAGTCGTTAAATTTCGCTCTTTAACTTAAGGCAATTGCTGTAACTACAAGACCATTGGTATGACCGGCGTTATACCGTAGGCTGTTAGTCCCACTCTTGTGATAAGACGCCGTGGTGGTGCAAATAAATCGTGCGTGGCCTGTTACAAATCCTTTTGTTAAAAATGCGTGGCAGACAAGCTAAAATGCCAACTAGTTTTTAAGTTTTTAGGTTATATAAAATTCGATATAAACTTATATATTTGGGACAAAGAATTTCTGAATACTTCGCCCTTATTGCTTATGGTGAGCGTGGTGACTAAATGAATAAAGGATCTACACCCTGGCGGGGTGGTTCGTACCACACGACTTTTCGATATGGCAATATGACATTTCAATACTGTCGTGAGGAAGTTTGCCAGTATCTTGCCAGTTAAACTCATGAAACTACATTGGAAAAGTGAGCTTATCATGAAAAAAGTTAGCGTATCATGAAATGTAAAACCTTGAAAGATAAACTCACGCGCATTACTAGATAAAAAAATATGACGAAAAGCTGCCAAGAACAACACTAGAACTTCAACAGAAATGCTGCTTGTTTTTTTTATTATTTGGTGGTTAAAGGTCAGTTGTGTGACGGTACTGTGAGGAGCCGTGGCACCCGAGCCTATCAGCATATAGATATGTGGACCTACCAGTGCGTGCTGGTCACAAAGGCAAAGAGACATGATATCTTGAAAAAAATTATATATATGTCATAGCGTTTAGGCGCGTGACACAAACATTATCTCTCGGTAGGCTGCGAACAGAAAGCAAAAAAAAATCGTTTGAGTGGGCCTGGTGAATATTTGATTAATCATGTTGTGTAATGTATTGGGTGCACTCACAATGCGAATATTTGCTTTCAGAGGGGCGTGCTCCATATCTGACTCACACAGTTTGCCTTATCATAAAAAAAACTTACAGGTAACGCTGTTTGAAAGACTAAATCCTCAAAACATTACACAAATAACCAAACCTCCGCTGAAATGCGCTGAACTCGTTACACAAGTTTGGGCGTGAACGATAAAGGGGGCCATGTTGCAAATCTCGACAAAACACAGTGTGTTTAGGCTATAGCATCATTTATCCATCATGTGGCACGGACAGGCCAGCACTTACCATGATTATGTGACCCAGAGCTAGCATTAGTAGGGCTATCTTTTCATCACCTTTTCACGCAAATTGGGTGGTTAGACGTGCTTGCTTTTCAACCGGCCTTGGACAGAAAATGTGTAGATTCTATCCTTCTCACTGCTTAAGCTGTCTTGGTTCCAATAAGCAGCCGACGGCATTCGTGTAACCTTTTTCGCAGCATAACGTTTGTTGAAGACCACTTGTCTTCCACGAATTTGGTGCACATATCTGTATGTCTCGTGGGAAAATACGTCAGTAACTTGCCAAAAGTCATTGGTTTCCACTCATTAAACTGACCGACATTGTAGTGAGAAAATGGAAAAATCCTAAGTAATTGCGTGAAACAATAGTCACATACAAAGTAGGCATAGATAAATAAATTTGATCCAGCTTCGTATTAAACATCAAACACAACGTGCCATGGTACCCATCGAACTGTAAAACCTGGTAAAACGTGGTAGAAAACAAAACCTCTGATATTGTCTCAGTTAACTATACCCCATCGTCTCAGCTAACTATACCCCATTGTTTCACATTATGATACAATCCCATAATTCAAACACTGTCGACTTGTATATCACAGAACATGAGGACATTTCTAGTATGTTCAGTGGGAGTGGTTAGGCAGTTGGGTTGAAAATTTACAATGTATCCAGTACTATAATCTACGTTCAAAATGGCATTCCCAGATACAGAGATGTGACTGTCGTTGTAAAAAGGCTTATTGGCTTATTAAGAAACTATTATAACTTATGGCTACTGGCACATAGACAGCGATATGAACTGAGGGCATGCCAAATAGACAAATATTGCGTAATCATCCGTGAGATGCTCTATACAGACGACTGCTTAAATATATGTGAACTCACCGGAAACTCTGCAGGACGATCAGCCAAACACACAGATATTTCCAGTACTGATTGACTGGGCTTTAAGGAAAACACATTTTAACTAAAAAATAATAACATTTATTGTCGAAATAATATATTTATGAAATATTAAAGGGGGCCTCCGTAGCTCAGTTGGTTAGCGCGCTAGCGCTGCGTAATAACCCAGAAGCCTCTCACCAATGCAATTGCTATGGCTTCAAGTCCAGCTCATGCTGGCTTCCTCTCCGGCCGTAAGTGGGAAGGTCTTTCAGCAACCTGCGGATAATCGTGGGTTTCCCCCGGCTCTGTCCGGTTTCCTCCCACAATAACCGCCTATTTTCGTATAAGTGAAATATTCTTGAGTGCGGCGTAAAACACCAATCAAATAAATAAATAAATGAAATATAAAAAAAATCCGTTGGAACCAAAAATGTATTATCAGGAATCAACCTGTCCTACCAAAATTACGAAATACATTCTTTTAGAGGCAAACAAATTACAGATTGACGAGGCAGATGATATCTTTTGTGTGCATATAACAAAGCACACAAAAGCTGGTATCTACTTATCCAAATCTAAACAGCTTTATGCTTGATTTTCCAGACTAACGGCCGACTTTCTACCGGTTTCTCTGAGAGACAACCCTTTTGTCCGGAATTACTCAAAAGATATAATTATCTAAAGATAAGAAACGCTGATGGCAATGACAGGCAAAATACTTTATGTACAATAATAAACGACAAAATTGTCGTGTTTTTTCATAATAACGATTTTACTGGTTAACCTGTGAAAATACCCTTAAATGATAAAGAATATCTCTTTTGTTGTAAGCTATGTGTAATTTAATTACCGGAGAATCAGGTACAGCTAACGTAATAACAGAGCATGTTCTTCGTCTAGACGAAGATTGTTTGCTCGTAAATAAAGAACAATCAAACAAGACACGTGAAAGCATTTTGTTGTTTATCTGGATATAAAATCTTCCCATTTGAATCAATGATGAGGTTCATAAAAAGAGCGTTCATATTGCCCTGGTTGTGTGCGCGAACCACTTATTGCCCTAAAAAATCCGACCAAATGTTTGAAGCACTTTTTAAAAGGAGTTTTAGAAAAGACTCATCATGAGTCATAAGAATGCAAGAATGATTTACATAAAATGTTCTGATTGCTCCATCTGTCTAGGTAAAAATATCATTCTTTGCTCAATGCTTTGTGATATAATCATAACAACTTTGATTTAATCTTCGGTAAGTTGCGCCAAAATAACCCTGTTTGGACGCTCTCTTCCAGCATAGATATTCCCACTACAGCGGAATTTAGGTCGTTAATCACAGTCTTTGGCAGAGACAACGGAGAAAATCGTTCTAAATTAACTGAGCTTTTAACATTGTGGATTTTTCCTTTTTGCTGGGCCCTACAAAAAGTTCTGTTTACTTGCATACCCTTTTTGTTACATTTAACGGTACCCCAGGCATGGCGAATACGTTTGACTTCGGCTTGACATTCGACAGCTGAGAATGCACGTAAACAAGTGCCAACAGAATTACACCGAAATTTGTTCAGTCAAAATCCACGGTGTAAATTCAGCATGTCGGAGAACTATAAATTCACCATGTCGGAGAACCACAGATTCACTATTCAGGCTTTAGATACCTAATATACGCCCTTATAAAGAAGATCTCCTAGGTGCATCAAAGACATGTCCTACAGTCAAAACATTTAATAATGCAGATCTAATACATCCTTGTCGTATGGAGTTACACATAGACAAATATTTTGTAACATGTCCATTACATTTTATTTCATGTCTGATGTCACGGTATAAACTGCCATTGATTCATTTCTAAACGTTTATCTCAACACAAAATTCGCACAAATCTTTTTGACTCCCCAAAAAACCCTTTCGTTACACCTTACTATTTTGTAACCTACAAAACATGTCTGAAACGACATAGAGTATCGGCTATACCACTATCAGGAAGGAATACAGCACCGTCGATTTCCGTGAACAACAAGTTCATTAACCAATCAGTGCACTTGCCATAGTGACATGTCCCTTGAGTATAAGTTACTATGGACGTTCCGCTTGGCAATTGTGACCTAGGGCTTGTTAGTCGCAACGGTGCATCAAACATATTTATGAGGTCAAGCACTCTGTGCCGGGACATGAAATCGTTCTGAATATTTACTATTTTTCTTCCGTTTTCTTGAAAGCATTTTGAAAGCTTTAAGAGGTGTAAAGGGAAAAGTTTTCACTGGATGTTGTTGAAATTTGGTGATTTTAAGATCAAGGTTATGAGGCAAATTTGGGCTGTTTTTGGTTAACTTTGGAAACGTCAAATGGCGGTCAAGACGTTGTGGTGGTCTTCAGCGCTGGACGCATTGTATATTATATCTGGTAGTGTGGGGTTCAAAACCATTTGATTATTTTTCATTTTTGTCATGCTTTTTCTGCATAAGTTGGAGGAATACTGTTACAGTTCGTACATGCATGTCGAATTTGTTGAATTGCCCATTGTCTATGTACTTCTGCCGTTAAATCGAGCTATTCGTAGTGTAGCGGTTCAGATGTTGTTGGTATTTGTCTTATGTGCTTTTGTTTCTTATGATGTCTTCTCAAGCATGCAGGTACCTATGAGTGCGACACCATTCAATCACTTTAATCCTGTTTGATATTCAACGTGGCGAGCGAAGCTTGTTAAATGAACAAACCAATCAGGATTCTTTCCCCTGAACTCGGAGACGCCGCTACTATTTGGATCCGATTTCATAACATTCCCTGAACTCGGGCTATTATCCAGTATGACTTACGCATGAGATTTGAAATTCCTGTACGAAATGAAAGTTCTCCAACAACAGATTTTCATTGAATCAGATGATAAATATTTATTATGACGAGGGAGGAACCAGCACTTGACACAAGTACCAAACAGTTGAGTGTCATATGGTACAGAGTCTCAGTTAAGTGTCATATGAGACAGAATCTCAGTTAAGTGTCATATGGGACAGAATCTCAGTTAAGTGTCATATGGGACAAAGTCTTACAAGACTCTTGTCTCAAATTATGATGCCAAAGTTCAATTGATTTATTCTGGCATATAATCCACTGTGGTCCACTTTTGATATCTCAGATAATTTCTACTTGCATGGCACTGGAGCTGGATTCTCAGTTATCGTGAGACTGATGAGTCCCAGAATTTTGGGACTGGGAAAATTCCCAGATTTTTGACACTGTATTCCCGGCGTCCTGGGACTGATTCCCACCAAGTGTCAACTGTCAACTGTCTCTGAATTCTCAAACTGGATCACAAATCACTTTTGCCGATACTGGGACTATTTCCCAATTCACGGTACAAGAATTTTCCCACTCTTAATAAAATAGCTACTTACTGCGAATGCTTATCAGCAATTTGGTGACTACTCTCGGCAAATTCCAAGGCCATCTGCAGACGCTGAAAAATTCGCCTATTTATAGATTTCCACATGGTGTAGGAGGAGCCATGAACCGAATCAGGAGACTCGGATTGGTCACAAGAGACACTTTTGACAGTTTATAAACACAGATGACACGATGATCATCGCGATCGCAGCCAAGAACTCCAAAAAAATGGCTTTGTTTGGAGCCAAAATGTAAATGTCAGTGTCTGAAAAGTCCATATTTTTATCCATATTACTCAAAAAGTATAAGCAATTTCCACACAAGGGTATTAAATGATAAATTCGTTTTCAAACTGTGGTGGGAAAATCCTGGTCCGCTTTCTAAAAGCCTCTAAGTTCGGGTTCTACAGACATCCTAATGACCATAAATGTACAAAAATGGCGGCAACACAAACTTCTGCTTTCGAGGTTGAACTGAGGACAATGCATGTCATATTTTATGTCTGAAACAAGAACGAAAATAGAAGGTAAATATTTTCCAGATAAGGCAGTGGCATAGAATTTCGTAACTTCTACATTACCATCATTACATTGCTGAAAAATACTTATAATTATCCCAAATATGTAGGAACGCCCATAAAATAACAACATCACTCGTCCATGAAACAAATAAACGTAAGTTTAAAACTTCCCACAAGAATAAATGAACGCTATATTGTCAAAATATTGACTTTGTAAATTAATTAGTATAGCCTCAGATGACGATCTTAACAAAGCTTCCGTGAAAATTCATTAAGAAATGAATATATGAAACTTCCCTGCGTTAAATTTATTTCCTAAATCCTACTTCCTTAAATTCCGCTACAGTAGTCATCTGTTCATAAACAGATGTTTGCCAAAGCCAAATTTCTCCGGTCGTGGCAAATTTGTTTAGTGTATTACTTTCATAGTGTTTTCTTATTTGACATTCAGTTCGGCGTTGATGCTTTGTCACTGGTATCGCCGTAAGGAAGGTGACAGCTTTAATTACTTTTTGTTACGGTGACATAAAAAATTTAATTAGCTGATTTAAAGTGTCAATTTGTTCAATTTTTTAAATATACCAAATTATATATCCAGGCCACACGGGATGTATACATGACCATGTAAAAAGTGGCATGGGATAATGCTCTATATTTAAACATTAGTAAAAGTCGGAGCCCCAAGCTGAATTTTATATGTTTTTGCGAGTTCATTTTTTTTAGAACAATACCGAGAGTAGGACAGTCTGTCCTGCAGCAACTGGGAGTTACGTGGTGTAAAACACGGTGGTGTAATTGGAATTGATTAAAGAAATTCTGTTTTGTGACGTACAGCTAGTTTAAGTGTCTATAGCTCGACCTACACCGGTCATGCGACTTTGGAACATTATATCAACATTCTGTTTAAGCACCAATGCATTGGCACGAACCGTTCAACGCAATCAAACCGCCTTTCAGATACATGCATTGGATAGTATTTCAGGTTTCGAGTTTTAACCCAGGAGCTTCTCGCCAATGCGGTCCGCACGAGTTCAAGTCCAGCTCATGCTGAATTCCTCTCCGGTCATACGTGGTAAGGTCTGTTAGCAGCCTACGGATGGCCCAGGGTGTGCCCCGCTCTCTGCTCGATTTCCTCTCACCATAATGCTCGCCGCCGTCGTATAAGTGAAATATTTCTGAGTAATGCGAAAAGCACCAAACAAATAAATAAATGAAAATATTTCGAGTTTAAAGAATAATTTTGTTTTTATGCCTGCAATTTCTAACCCTTCATTCTGATGTCACTGATAATTGATATCTGCTTCTCTTTGCTCTCTCAGATATCATTAAAACCTTATGGCTCTTCACTTTGTTCTTTCAGATATCATTGAAAATTGATGGCTCCCACTCCTTGTTTTCTCTAATATCACTGAAAACTTTTCTTCTTTTTCCCCAGTAAAATTCTTGAGTATGACGTTAAATACCCAGCTGTAAAAGTGACATGCTGAAAAAAAAATTTGGGATAGAAAAAAAAATTATGTGGTGAAAGAACGTGGTTTTTTAACGAAAATCGAGGCCCCAAGTTTACAAGTTCACATAATTGACCAGTCATAAGGGTTACGCTATGATCTCATCTATATATAGGGGCTATACTGTTTGTGTGTCAGTGCCATTGTGCTTTTGCGAATTAACTTTTATCGTTTGCAAATTATACGTTCTCAGTCCAAAAATATTCATTTAGACGACGAGGAACGCCAACACGACTTATAGTATAACCTTCAACAATCTGGGATTATTATTTGTAAAGTTAACCAAATAATACAATAAGATTAAAGCTACATGTATTCAAATAGTGTCTGACATATAACTGTAGCAGTTGAGATGAAAAGGGCGGGGCTGCACGCTATATTTTGTATTTCACTTTTTATTTTAACCGGTTACAGCAACCACATCTTTGATAATGGGGTCAGTAGTACCTTGAAAGAAATATAGAGAATGAAAATGTATACACTTGTACCGGTTGTTCTTTACGTAGTGAATTTAGTGAAACCACTCCATACTAGAGTTTATACGCAAAAATGTTTCACTTATACGGCGGGAAGAAATCGCGCAGGGCCCGAGGGAAACCCACAACAATCCTTAGGTTATATATGGTGTTAAAAAGAATGTTGCTCATAATTCACTGGTGTTCACATGCCACATTAGCCATCATGGTTCATAACTAACGACGCAGATACGCTAAGTCTTTATAGCTGGTTTCTATAGATGTTACCAGGTCACACGATGTCAGAACAGATATATCAAAAATTAATCAGTTGTCTCATATAGAGTTACAATATTACAGTTGGGTGAAATATAACCTTCCTTACTTCAACAATAGTACCAGAATAGCTCAGTATATAAAGACTGCTTCCATTAGACCGTGCACATTCATCGTGGATCTGCAAGGGAAAACCGCACGTATTATCTGTGGCAGGAATTTGCGTTTGATAAGTTAACTTGTGGCGACGTAATGCCTACAATGCTGGTTGTCATGGTAGTTAAGTACTCTTAACGGTAAGAGGGTTTCTTCCAAGTGGACCCTGTTCTTTACCGTCGGAAACATGTGTTTGGCGAACCTTAAAAGTTAAAAATTGTGAATGGTTGGATAATATTAGAAGTTTGCCGATTCCAGCTACATTAATATGGCTACTCGTGCCTTAATCGTTGTAAACGATCTCAAAATGGTGTCTTGCTTGTAGTTACTAGTTCAAGCTTATGAGCTCTTCCTTCGTGGCGATAAAGAACACCTTGCAGCCTACTGGCATGCAGTCTAATACAGTAACGTGTCAGATATTTTTCTAAGATGGTTAACTGGAATTGAACCAACAGTTTTTTCGGTATTGCCAGTTTAATGTCACATCTTTTTGGATGAAATAACAGAAAAAAATGAAGTATGATTTTTTTGATTATTTTGAACGGTTCATTTAAATATGTTTGAACGAGGTGATGTCTCTTCCTCGGTCATAACGATCTAAAGCTATGTGCTCGCTTGCACTTTACTGTACATCCTTTATTTATTTATTTATTTGACTGGAGTTTTATGCTGTACTCAAGAATATTTCCTGCCGTACGACAGACAAGTAAGCTGATAACACATTTATGTAGTACGCGTGTACTGCAGCTTGACAGTAATGAAAACGGTCTATTTGACCGCGATTTGGGTGTCATTGAGAGGCCCGTTAGTACGTCCACCATGCATTGTGAAACTGCAGTGGAATGGTAACAAGTTGATAACGTTGAGTAGTGTGTGCCCAGCCCTCGGCTGGGACAGGCCATCAGCTCTAAACCTGGTCACTCTAGTGTATAAGTTAATAGATCTTCTGTTCTGCGATAAGCACCAACTGAAGTTAACGAAAATAAAGACTTTCTTACATATGAAACGACTGAAAATGGTAGCAGAAAAATAGACTACATATGTTTGCTTTTTGGTCCCATCTTGTCTTCTTCAATAAAAAATTCGTTCATGCTAAGGAAATGCATTCATGCCATGACAATTATCTTCAATTTTAGTTCTGTTCATTTCTTTAAAGCTTGATCAACACCGACATGGTTTGATGTACCTTGTGGCAAACTCTCCAAAGCTCTGATGAAAAATAATTTCCACAGGAGCCGAATTCAGTTAGGGTAATTTACCATCTTAACCGAGGCGTACATATCAGTCCAAAAACAACGCACTGAGGGTGAGAAAGAAATAGGCACATTGATCAACAATCTTATCTATTACCACAGCTAGCACAGCTAGTCGCCGGTACTGTCTGCACCTTTCCAGACAGTTACATTCATATGTTTAATTCCTGTATTTCGTATCCGGGTTCCGTTTTCTCTGTCCCATTGATCAGTCAAATAAAGGATAAACATATTACAGTTGGGGTTAAGTGTTAGATAGTTTAATTTTCCCTATAGCAGAGCCAGCTTGGCTCTAAAGTAAATGTCGCGAGATTTAAGTGAAATGTTCAAGAGCGTGAAATCATGGTGAGGTCATATGACCTCCTCCTGCCTCAGTCGCACTAACTAAGTCACAGTGTGAAGTTAACTTCACAGTTGGTTGTGTAAGACCTTCTGAATCTCGACAATTCACTTGACAATGCACGCATTTATATAGCACTTCATCATACAATCTACGCTGGGCTCACACAGCGAAGGGTGGCGATTAGCTTACGGCTTGAAGTGTTAAAAAGAAAGAAACCCCCGCAAGAATTTCCCTGGGTCAAGAGGCGATGAGAGCCTCTTTAAGCCTGTTTAATTTTATGGTTAGTTGTCCCCTTCGGTTATCTCCGTCTGAGAAAGTCTCACACTGCTTCAGTTACGAACCACTGGGCACACCTCTGGAAAATGCGATAACTGTCGTGGTTCAAATTACACACCTTAAGGCTATTTAAACGTGCTCACTAAAAACACCGTCTACTTTGTCCTGGGCCTTATTCAAAATTGAGGTATTCTTACCATTCAGACTTAACGCGTGACATAATTTCTGTTCTAGAACTGGTTCATTTTAAGCTGAGCGTGCATGATGAAAACCTAGGTCAAGCCATGCGCACAAAACACTAGTTATTTGTCTTCCGGTTTGGATATAATGCACTCAAACGCTCAGCATCAGTCTATGGTGACCTGAATGGACCATACTATAATGTTATATCGTAAACCGAATTTTTTAACTTTTATTTTGAACTTTGGATGAAACTGCTTTTTCTACTGCCTAGTCATGTAAGTAACAGAGCTATTCTAACATCGTTTCTCCTACCATAATGCTACCAGCTGTCGTATAGGTGAAATATTCTTGAGTTATATATATTAATATTAATATTTATTTATTTATTAAATACATTGTTATGATAAACCGTTTGTCATTGACTTTTGAAGTGCTTAAGTGGGCCCTGACCCAAAGGAAAGAAAATGAAACCAAATTGGAGAGAGTTTGTGCGAAACAATGGTGTTTTTTCTGAACTGAGTGACACCCAGACACGATGTTATTTGTTCAGCACATGTTGAGGCTGAAAACACTTTAGATAAGCTAAGCAGTGTAGTTATCACACTACCATGTGACGTCAGATTCCTTTGGTCACTGTGTACCTATTAAGAAAAATATGACTTGTGTAATGTTATTCAACATCACGTTACGCGTGGACTACAGGTCGACAGTGTAACCTGTGTTGATGAAGTTATTAAAATATAAAGCTAAGTTACATTTTGGGCTAAATAACTATACCTGAGTCAAGGTGCGATATGAATTATAATTTAGTCCCCTTGAATTCAGAAATTACATTCTTTTGTGCCATGTAATGGCCGCCAGGTTTTGCAAGACCATGGTAACCCGATCAGATTTTGAGTACACTTACTTTCACTCCGCAAACATCTGTGAACAGAAAATCTAAATACTGTAGGTAAATATCAACATGAATAGTCCTCCATGGCTGTACATTTCTTCGTGTAGCTGACAAAATCGCTTTGTTGGCTTTTTCATAAATGTCTACGCTTTCATTCATTCGAGTGAGAAATGCCATCACTGGATAAGAGGACAACTGCAATTTTCATCAGATTCGGAGAAGAGTACAAGCAGTGTTTGTATATAAGTGAACATATGGGAAAAAAACAAGAGTATATTATCATCTTAAGGACAATGAATATGTTTCCTTCCTTGCCATTAAATCATAGCAACAATTCTCTGAGAATAACTTTCAATCAGTCTTTTACAGGTTAAGCGGACATGTCTCCATTCACCCTTGGAAATTTGATATTGCCGAACACTTTCTTGAGTAGCTGCCGAGTTGTCTAAGGAAGCAACTTTTTGTCAGTTTTATCCGTTGTCTGACTTAGTAGGGGAGTTGTTAAGCAGTAGTTCATGCCGGGAATATATAAAGCAGTTTTGTTAGCAGCAATATTGTCTAAGTACATGTTTAAGCTACGATATTTGTAAGTAATGCTTACTGAATCGCTTCAACACAGTTACCTACAAACCTACAGGCCAATTCAAACAAGCATTAGACTTGATATAACGCATGCCTGCTTCAACTTATACTGGATATTAGCTAGGACGTTCAGGTCTTTATAATCATAGTTGTTGGACATAAATTGTCCATGTAGGCCTATATTGGTAGATCACTGGTATCGAATTCCCTACCGAAAAAGGTCTTCTCCGTGCTTGACTTGTCGCTCAGCCTTCATGTCAGCGATAACCCTCGAAGCGAGACTTTGGTTTTGACATGTACATGAACGCACCGGATATACCCATAACTGTATATGATATCCTGTGTCATTCATTTATGTGCATATGTCACCTTCCAATCCAGAGCTAACTAGGCCAAGGCTTATTCTTCGAATCACATTTTGAATTTTGTCCGTTAAACAACCGGAAAGGTATAACAGCATGAAAGGTAAGAAAACTACAAACAATTCATAACGCTTGTTTTAGTTGCGCCATGACATATTTTGCTGGAATGACCAAATCCACATATAGTTATCTAAAATATTTGATTTACTCAAATGCCTGCAAATTTGCTACCTCAAATACGAACATTTAGGCATACGTGGTTTCTTATTGTTGTTATCATCTATAGGCTTTACTTACTGTAAAGACCGAGACGTTGTTCTGGTAGTGCTCATGTCTTTTTCGGTGTTTGCCTGGACGTTTTCTCACAGGTATACACCACATAAACGAAACTCATTGGCGTATTATTTGTAAACATCATTTGAAACATTGCTGGTAAAGAGATGAAGGATTAGCAATGTGAACTTCTTTTAGTTTTATTTTTTGTACGGAAGCACGCTTAAAATGAAACGTACAAACTGCATCTGAAGTGTACAACGAATAATAATACTGAGCTCTTATGTACAGAATTATTTCAACGTAAATTCGCACTTCAAAAATACGAATTCACACTATTTCAAAGACTACATATATCCAATATGCTTTGTTTGTGATTTAATTCCGATCGCCGTTTCGTTATTAATTGTTGGTGTATGTTCGTACTTCCTATAGGTGATTAGTACAAGAGCAATTATTGCTTCCATATTTGTGAAAGACGAATGGTCTTAAACTATTGATAGATTGTGTAAATGACCAACGTCGACCGCACATTGTCACGAAGTAGTGAGACCAGTGAAATGTAAAAAAAGCCTTTGGCCAAGCCCGTTTGTTTTAATCTAACCTCAAGTGACCTAACGATGTGAACGCAAACTCTTCTAACCTTTAGCTCACGGCACACTCCATTTAGGTGAGATGTGAACAGCGGTTGTCCCTGTTGCGTTTATACCTGACTGTCAAGTGCGTACGTGTGATGTGAACAGTAGATGTGCCACTTGTTGTATGTACGTGTGATGTGACCAGTAGATATGCCGCGTTTGTCCATAACTGACTGTCATGTGTGTACGTGTGATGTAAACAGCAGTTGTGACCTTTGTATCAATAACTGACTGTCGTCTGTGTATGTGTGATGTGACCAGCAGTTGTGACACTTGTGTCTATAGCTCACTGCCATGTATGTAAGTGTGTTGTGAACAGTACATGTGGCATTTGTGTTTATAGCTAACCGCCATGTATGCACGTGTGATGTGACCAGCAGTTGTGCAACTTGTGGCTATCGTTGACTGTCACGGATGTACGTGTGATGTGATCAGCAGTTGTGACACTTGTGTCTATAGCTCACTGCCATGTATGTAAGTGTGTTGTGAACAGTACATGTGGCATTTTTGTCTATAGCTAACCGCCATGTATGCACGTGTGATGTGACCAGCAGTTGTGCAACTTGTGGCTATCGTTGACTGTCATGGATGTACGTGTGATGTGACCACCAGTTGTGACACTTGTGTCCATAGCTCACTGCCATGTATGTAAGTGTGTTGTGAACAGTACATGTGGCATTTGTGTCTATAGCTGACTGTCGTCTGTGTATGTGTGATGTGACCAACAGTTGTGACACTTGTGTCTATAGCTCACTGCCGTGTATGTAAGTGTGTTGTGAACAGTACATGTGGCATTTGTGCCTATAGCTGACTGTCGTCTGTGTATGTGTGATGTGACCAACAGTTGTGACACTTGTGTCTATAGCTCACTGCCATGTATGTAAGTGTGTTGTGAACAGTACATGTGGCATTTGTGTCTATAGCTGACTGTCGTCTGTGTATGTGTGATGTGACCAACAGTTGTGACACTTGTGTCCATAGCTCACTGCCATGTATGTAAGTGTGTTGTGAACAGTACATGTGGCATTTGTGTCTATAGCTGACTGTCGTCTGTGTATGTGTGATGTGACCAACAGTTGTGACACTTGTGTCTATAGCTCACTGCCGTGTATGTAAGTGTGATGTGACCAGTAGATGTGCCACATGTGTCTACAGCTGACCGCCATGTATGCACGTGTGATGTGACCAGCAGTTGTGCAACTTGTGGCTATCGTTGACTGTCACGGATATACGTGTGATGTGATCAATAGTTGTGACACTTGTGTATGTGTACGTGTGATGTGACCAGTGCGTGTGGCATTTGTGTCAATAGCTGACTATGATGTATGTACCTGTGATGTAAGCAGCAGTTGTGACACTTGTGCCTATAGCTGACTGTCGTCTGTGTATGTGTGATGTGACCAGCAGTTGTGACACTTGTGCCTATAGCTGACTGTCATGTATGTACGCGTGTTGTGACCAGTACGTGTGGCATTTTTGTCTATAGCTGACTGTCATGTATGTTCCTGTGATGTGAACAGCAGTTGTGACCTTTGTTTCTATAGCTGATTGTCGTGTGTGTAAGTGTGATGTGACTAGCAGTTGTGACATTTGTGTCTATAGCTGACTGTCATCTATGTAGGTACGTGTGATGTGACCAGTGCGTGTGGCATTTGTGTCCATAGCTGACTATCATGTATGTACGTGTGATGTGACCAGCAGGTGTGACACTTGTGCCTATAGCTGACTGTCATGTATGTACGCGTGTTGTGACCAGTACGTGTGGCATTTTTGTCTATAGCTGACTGTCATGTATGTTCCTGTGATGTGAACAGCAGTTGTGACCTTTGTTTCTATAGCTGATTGTCGTGTGTGTAAGTGTGATGTGACTAGCAGTTGTGACATTTGTGTCTATAGCTGACTGTCATCTATGTAGGTACGTGTGATGTGACCAGTGCGTGTGGCATTTGTGTCCATAGCTGACTATCATGTATGCACGTGTGATGTGACCAGCAGTTGTGCAACTTGTGGCTATCGTTGACTGTCACGGATATACGTGTGATGTGATCAATAGTTGTGACACTTGTGTATGTGTACGTGTGATGTGACCAGTGCGTGTGGCATTTGTGTCAATAGCTGACTATGATGTATGTACCTGTGATGTAAGCAGCAGTTGTGACACTTGTGCCTATAGCTGACTGTCGTCTGTGTATGTGTGATGTGACCAGCAGTTGTGACACTTGTGCCTATAGCTGACTGTCATGTATGTACGCGTGTTGTGACCAGTACGTGTGGCATTTTTGTCTATAGCTGACTGTCATGTATGTTCCTGTGATGTGAACAGCAGTTGTGACCTTTGTTTCTATAGCTGATTGTCGTGTGTGTAAGTGTGATGTGACTAGCAGTTGTGACATTTGTGTCTATAGCTGACTGTCATCTATGTAGGTACGTGTGATGTGACCAGTGCGTGTGGCATTTGTGTCCATAGCTGACTATCATGTATGTACGTGTGATGTGACCAGCAGGTGTGACACTTGTGCCTATAGCTGACTATCATGTATGTACGTGTGATGTGACCAGCAGTTGTTACACATGTCTATAGCTAACTGTCATGTGTGTACGTTTGATGTGACCATTTCCTCTGACGTTTGTGTCTATAGCTGACTGTTATGTAAGTACGCGTGATGTGACCAGTGCATGTGACATCTGTGTCTATAGCTGACTGCCATGTATGTACGTGTGATGTGACAAGCAGTTGTGACGCTTGTGTGTATAGCTGACTGTCATATGTGTATCTGTGATGTGGCCAGTACATGTGGCATTTGTGTTCATAGCTGACTGTCTGTGTACGTGTGGTGTGAATAGCAGTTGTGACACTTTTGTCTACAGCTGACTGTTTTGTGTGTACGTGTGATGTGACCAGCATTTGTGACACTTGTGTTTATAGCTGAATGTCATCTGTGTACGTGTGATGTGACCAGCAGGTGTGACACTTGTGTTTATAGCTGACTATCATGTATGTACGTGTGATGTGACCAGTACGTGTTGCATTTGTGTCAACAGCTGACTATCATGTATGTACCTGTGATGTAAGCAGCAGTTGTGACACTTGTGTCTATAGCTGATTGTCATGTGTGTACGTGTGATGTGACAAGCAGTTATGACACTATTTCTATAGTTGACTGTCATGTGTGTACGTGATTTATTTATTGATTTGATTGGTGTTTTACGCCGTACTCAAGAATATTTTACTTATACGACGGCGGCCAGCATTTTGGTAGGAGGAAAGCGGACACAGCCCGGGGAAACCCACGGCCAAGCGCAGGTTGCTGGAAGGCCTTTCCACATATGGTGGGAGAGGAACCCAGCATGAGCTGGACTTGAAGTCACAGCGACCGCATTGGTCAGAGGCTCCTGGGTCATTACGCTGCGCTAGGGCGCTAACCAACTGAGCAATGGAGGCCCCTGGGTGTACGTGTGATGGGACCAGTAGATGTACCAGTGTGCTCTTGTAAAGTGTAATGTTTTGTAATGCTTAATGAAAGAGCGGGCCACTGCAGAAAGATTAAGATGTTTTTCTTCAGTTCTTCGGAAAGACGAGTCGACTGTTCGAACCGGGAATAGAACATTTTGACTTTTGTTTCTCCCGCTCTCATTCTTGACTCGGCTTTAGTGACAATAATTGCCGACATTGCTTCGTGGCCTTTTGTACAGTCATAAGGTCGCTATACACTGCGTGTTTTGCCACTCGATCCGACACGACTGTGACCGACTCAGAAATCCCTCCAAATCGACGACAAATTTCCTACTGTTTATGTCACCAGGACCATCATCGAAGAAGCCGGCTTTTGTTGACCCAGTGTAAACCGCTTCATCGAGACAAACACGACCCAACGTGACCTGGCTCGACGTAGCAGCCAGAGTCGAATTGGGTTGGGCCAGTGTGACCGTTACGTTCATGTGTAAATGAAAAATTCTGGAATACGATGTCAACCTACCAGATTAGATTAGTGTACCGGTTTGTGCAGCGTGATTATTAGAGGAGACGGATGTCTGGCTTGTGCACTTGTCATCTGATAGTGATTTGTTTGTCCACAAAGTCAGATAAAATTGCTTAACGCTTTCACATTTACTATTTTCAAGGACATGCACTGAAGCCGGACAAGCCCTTTATCGCCATGTTACAATATGACTTACAGTATTGCTTTCCGATACTGGTATAGTATCGGGGGCGATATAAAGTGACACTTAGGATTGATGAGATCATTAGAAAACATAGCTGTATTAACCTCTATCTCTCAGTTCTTGTCGACCTCCATTGTGACACTTGCGTTGCCCCCTGACTAGTATATGATGGCGATGGAACAATCTTGCTATGTTACGATGTTGGCTTAATCCGGCATCTGTGAACAAGACGTGTTTCGTTGAGACAAAGGATTCAAGATATGTACAGCAGTCCCTCGTCAGCAGACGCCCGTAATAATTATGGGTAGGCTTAACCCAGTGCATTCTGTCCATCATGTAGTATGTGTTACACTGTAACTAGGCCTGACCCATGCATGTTTCTGAGCATTGCATCGAGGTGCCCATGATGTAACACACCTGTTTTTATGCGTAATCAATGTACCTTCAAATCAGTTATTTGCCTCTACCCCTCTGTCTTATCAGAGATGACCCACTGGGAAGAAAACCTTTTGTTTTCTATTGAAAACAACTGGCATTTTTACCCATAAAGCTTTATTCTCTCAACCTAGATCTTTTAATGCAAATGAATTTTTTCAAACCTCGCAGGCACAAAACTTTACCAAAATGAATCAGTCTTCGCTATACCCATGTAAGTTTTGAAAAATTACCAATGTCAAGAGCCTATGTATTAACAAATCTGTACTACTTAAAGTACTAAAAGGCTTTTAAAATTTGAAAAACTTATCATGCGCCCCGCATTATAATATTTTAGGGACTTTTTAACCATATCTCATGCACAGGCAAGGATAATATTTTGCGAAAGGTAAGTATTTAGTCTAATGTAAGATAGTAGCAAAACTTCGATCGGATTTGTGCCGACTGCTTTTTGCCAATAATGTCCAGTATAGTATATAATGAATTCTAGGTCGCAAAAACATATATTAGATACTATATTATATGATATCCAGCGACGATGTGACATAACTGTAGTATATAGGAAGTCCACATGTACAATCGACTACAACATTCCAAATGCCTAATGAGGCATCCCATGGTATACTTCGTGGGATCAGGCCTTCCATGGTATACTTCGTGGGATCAGGCCTTCAAGGGTATACTTCGTGGGATCAGGCCTTCCATGGTATACTTCGTGGGATCAGGCCTTCCAGGGTATACTTCGTGGGATCAGGCCTTCCAGGGTATACTTCGTGGGATCAGGCCTTCCAGGGTATACTTCGTGGGATCAGGCCTTCCATGGTATACTTCGTGGGATCAGGCCTTCCATGGTATACTTCGTGGGATCAGGCCTTCCATGGTATACTTCGTGGGATCAGGCCTTCTATGGTATACTTCATGGGATCAGGCCTCCCATGGTATACTTCGTGGGATCAGGCCTTCCATGGTATACTTCGTGGGATCAGGCCTTCCAGGGTATACTTCGTGGGATCAGGCCTTCCATGGTATACTTCGTGGGATCAGGCCTTCCATGATATACTTCGTGGGATAAGCCTAAAACCATGCTATAAGCCAAAATGCCCCTGCACGGCACCTCGATTACAAACCTTCATCCTTTTGAGTTGAAATGCATCGAGATTTGGAAATCGTTCACAATATCGGAGAATAAGGCTCTCGATATAATTGAAATTACGAATGCAAATAAAAACATGGGACAATATCTGAACAGTAATCTAATGTTAAATGATGTTCTCCATTTGTAAAGCTTTTGTCTTGTTAATTTGTCTTGTTAAAGGCCAACAGCCTGATCGGAAACATAGTAAACCTATCTGAGGGCATTGTTTTCACAAATATATGCACCCATCTCGAGTCAGCTGGTCTCCCACATTCGTCCTCATTGGTCAAGACTGAAGATCACGGTTTTAATTGTCTGATCCCCTGACCAACTGGTTGAAATCTACCACAGCCATTGCAAAATCCCACACAATGCGCATGGCCTTAATGGACTTCTGGAAAGCTTTGCGGCATCGAGGATAACTCTTCAAACTAAAATAACATTGTGTTGTTGTTGGTCAGTTTGCTTCTTCTCTGGAAGCTCTGGCGCGGGTATTCCCCAGGACTTTGTCTTAGATCCGCTTCTCTTTTTCTAGGATATATAAGTGACATGGATTCTTTCCATCTCTTAACATAAAATCAAAGACTTACAACGAAAAGAGTAAAAATAATGAAGCAAATGGTCACACATGAGCGGTGAAATACGGCCCCATGTCAATGTACCTCAGTTAGGGCTTTATTCTACTGGTTCCCCTAAATGCATAAATAGTGGCAAATTGCACATCCCGTAAAAGCAGAATTAGATTTAAAAAGAGCATTGATGTTAATTGCCATTTATTAGACGTCAGTGGTTTTGAATTACTCATTTAATTACACATTCAATATACAACAACATTAAAACAACGCAGACCAGGCCTCTGGGATGCACAGTACACCAGCAGAATCCACATTTAATGCTGTAGAAACAGAAATAATTATGGACCATGTTCTTAAAAAGCTGTCTGAATGGTCAAAGCAATTGTTCTTGAGCTAAAATCCTCTTGAGATAAAAACGTTCATCAACGCCATTACAAATCAAGTAGAAAACCTGCGCTTGATTCTGGAAGGGGGTCTCATTCCGTGAGACCCACAAACACCTTGGGCTCACGTTTCAAAGCAATCTTAAATGACGTAGCCATTAATATGAAATACATGTACATAGCTCTGCTGGTAGAAATTCTGAGGAAATTAAAATATAATTCAGACAGAATTGTAGTATATAAAATTCGCTTCAGCTTTATTAACATAGTAGGCTACTGGAATATATAATCTGTATATCCCCAATTCTGTCTGCTTGTAATCCCCATGTGACAATAAGCTTTCGACAACACTCGTCTGACCGTTTGCGAAGTCTAACATTTGTTGCAGACAACTTGTCCTCCACCAATATAGTGCACATATCTGTACGTCACATATGGTAAAGTTCGTCAGCAACTTGTCAAAAGTCGGTGGTTTATAATGCGAAAGCCTTCCTGAAATGTTGACTTTATGATGGAGGACATTTATCGCTAAATATCTTCAAAAACAAGCTCTGCAAAGCAAAAGTTGTACTGAGAGTCCAGAGTGTATATACGCACTCATCTAGGCCAAAGTGACCCAGTGACAAGCTCTTTCTTTTGGTGTTTAGTAAATTTTTTTTACCATATTTCAGACCGAAGACAACAATAAAACATGTTTGGAAATACAGTATAAATGTAAAAAAGTAGTGAGGTCATTTCGCATCGCGAAGCCCGTAAATACTCTGTGGACTCCCAGTACAATTTTCACTTTGCAGCGTGGCTTATTTTCGAAGATATTTACCGACAAAGGTTCTCAATCAGGAAGTCCATATTTAGGAGGGCATTCGCATTGTAACTCTCCTGGCTGCGCCGCTCAGTAGATAGATGAATTACATAGATTGCAACTAATGTGTGAGCAAATGTGGTATAATCTCACTGTGAATATTTATACTGTGACAGTAAGGCGCGGCAAAAGACAAATGAGATCCATGCAAACAGCTTCCAAAAAGCACTGTAATATATAGGCTATAGATAATGAATATACCAAACGCTGTGAGGCGTTTGATCGTCCTAGGTCGAGTCAGAACTGCTCACAGCCTGTTTGTCGACGTCAGTGAAAAATTACTGACAGCTTATCTGACAAACTGCCATTCGAATTTCAATGCGTATATGTTAAACAGATCATGCTAGTAAATTTCTCACAAGACAAGTCTCTGGGAGTCTGATTTGGTCACATGTCGATGACCATCGATGACAGGAATTTCAAACTAGGCGTGAGTAAAACTACTAAATACATGCAAACCTCTAACTTAATGGGGTAAATTTATTTTATGTCCAAATAATCTATTCAAGCTTTTTTTCTTGTAAAGCTGTGCACATGCCAAGCCTTCACTGCGTGTCAAATTTTCGCATTCTCTAACCAATGACTTTTTGGGGTAAATGTACATAAATCACAATAATTGTTTACTGTAGTCTTATATACAACATGTCGGTGTAAATGAAATGTCAAACCAAAATTTAGGACCATAACGACCCATGCAGAAATTTACCATCTTGAGACCTTTTACACAAATCATCTTTAGTTCAAAATCCTCGTTTCTCTTTCTGGTAGGACTTAGGTTATAACTCCGTTGGGTAAAATTCTAGTATGTCTTTTGGAGATGTTTAGACAATGAGGCCAAAGGTTCACATTTCACTAATGCTAAATGTTACAAATACAACTTTGTCGAAAAATTAAAACTTAGACAATGTGACTGTTCAGCGCCTATATGCTTTTGCATTATGTCAAATCTGTACAGTTTAAATGCAATAGGGGAACCTCTGGGTGGTTAACGTGCTAGCGCAGCACAATGACCCAGGAGACTCTCACCAATAACTATGAGTTCCAGTCTAAGTCTTCCTCTCCGGTCGTTCGTGGAAAGTTTTGGCAGCAAAATGAACCACTGATCACATAAATAAATGTACTCAATGGTTTTTAGAACAAGATCACTGAGATTAGCATCTTTGGTGGAGCTGTCGAATATGGAATAACAGAAGTGTTACGTAAGCCATAAAAAAGACATCTTGACAGATTGATGTATCTTCAGCGGTAATTTTATACGGTAAATATAACCCCCCTATGGCGCGGAGAGCAGTAAATCTTCTCCTCTGTCTTCACTCACATAATATATACAGAATCCAACCGTTTTCGTTCAAAAGCTTTGGGCGTTTAATTATTGCGTTTTTCTCACAATCATATAGAGATCATGAACTGTAAGGTAATGTAAACACATTTTTGTTCCACAGGAATGAGCCGCGCACGATGTTGTTTGTATGGTAATAGTTCACTCTGAGGTAGATATCTTCCTGTATGGTCTGTAGTAACGTACTTAATACGCTTTACAAAATGATTAGAAACCTCTCCATAGTACAGCGAATCTGTGGTAGATATCTTCCTGTATGGTCTGTAGTAATGTGCTTAATAGGCTTTACAAAGTAATTAGAAACCTTATCTTCCCTATGGTATGTAGCAATGTACTTAGTACGCTTTACAAAGTGATTAGACACCTCTCCATAGTAGAGCGAATCTGCGGTAGAGATCTTCCTGTATGGTCTGTAGTAATGTACTTAATACGCTTTACAAAATGATTAGAAACCTCTCCATAGTACAGCGAATCTGTGGTAGATATCTTCCTGTATGGTCTGTAGTAATGTACTTAATACGCTTTACAAAATGATTAGAAACCTCTCCATGATACAACGAATCTGTGACAGATATCTTCCTGTATGGTTTGTAGTAATGTACTTAATACTCTTTACAAAGTGATTAGACACCTCTCCATAGTACAGCGAATGCGTGGTAAATATCTTCTTGTATGATCTGTAGCAATGTGCGCTTCACAAAATGATTAGACACTATGGTATGTAGCAATGTACTTAATATGCTTTACAAAGTGATTAGACACCTCTCCATAGTAGAGCGAATCTGCGGTAGATATTTTCCTGTATGGTCTGTATCAATGTGCTTGATACGCTTCATAAAATGATTAAAAACCTCTCCATAGGAGAGCGAATCTGCGATAGATATCTTCCTGTATGGTCTGTAGCAGTGTACTTAATACGCTTCACAAAGTGATTAGAAACCTTTTCATAGGAGAGCGAATCTGCGATAGATATCTTCCTGTATGGTCTGTAGCAGTGTACTTAATACGCTTCACAAAGTGATTAGAAACCTTTTCATAGGAGAGCGAATCTGCGATAGATATCTTCCTGTATGGTCTGTAGCAGTGTACTTAATACGCTTCACGAAGTGATGAGAAACCTTTTCATAGGAGATCGAATCTGCGATAGATATCTTCCTGTATGGTCTGTAGCAGTGTACTTAATACGCTTCACGAAGTGATGAGAAACCTTTTCATAGGAGAGCGAATCTGCGATAGATATCTTCCTGTATGGTCTGTAGCAATGTACTTAATACGCCTCACGAAGTGATGAGAAACCTTTTCATAGGAGAGCGAATCTGCGATAGATATTTTCCTGTATGGTCTGTAGCAGTGTTCTTAATACGCTTCACGAAGTGATTAGAAACCTTTTCATAGGAGAGCGAATCTGCGATAGATATCTTCCTGTATGGTCTGTAGCAGTGTACCTAATACGCTTCACAAGTGATTAGAAACCTCACCATATTAGGATATGTACTTAATAAATACTGAAATTTTGTAGACAGGATTTTAGCATAGATCGTTCAAAAATATCTCAAATACCACGGGCTAATACCTGTTTTAATGCAAGTACCAACGCTCCCACCGGCATAATGTATTACTCAATACTACAAACAATGTTATCGTGTGAAAATTTTACTATATGTGAACTTTGGCATATCCTGTATAGTGCCTAGCATAAATGTCACGTACTTATTTTATATTACAGATAGGTGGACTTCTGAGAAGTAATCAAGGCCTAGATTTAGCACCTGAAGTGTGCAAAGTCTGCCCATGCGCAAATAACGGAATCTAAACAAGATACAAGTTACGGTGCTCTTACTGACACAGTACTAGGCTTGTACCAAAACCAACACATTATGATTTCGATAAAGGTGAGTTATCTGCGTATTGATTAGATCGGTAATAGTTATCTCGCTCCCTGTCGAAGTTTGAGATTCAAAATTTGTCACTCCCTTTTTTCAGTCTCGGATATTTGTCGAACACAATCCATATCTAAAACCATGACTCACTGACGTGCCAGTAATGGAGTCCTATTATATATTACAGTACTCACCAAATGAACAGGATTGTGTTACCAACCGCTGAATTGATTCTCAGGCCACACCCAACTTCTTTTCACGTACAATTCATGATCTATGCTCGTTGTCGAATAGAGGAGAAACCACAGTGGGTGTATATTAGAATGCAAACAAAGAACTCAGTATGAGCAGTTGTGTAATCTGATAGCCTTATACCCTGTCTACACAAGTCGATAGTTAACAGCCGTTTGTTTGACAATTCCAGGACACATGAAATACAAGTGAATAAGTCTTACAGTTTGCCCCTTGAAAAACGGCATGCTTCAAACCCTGACTGTTCATTCATGGAAGCTTTATTAAATTGAAGATCAGGTTTTTGAGGGCATGTAGCATTAGAGGAATGCTAGTCGTATACAATAGCATGTACATTCATAAAGTAAATCGATTAATGATATAAACTAGAAGTTGTTCCGAGAGCGTAAAACAATGCCAAAGCTAAATGTGCAAATTCCCTCATTACAACTTGACCCTCATCGACCGCATGACAAATTCCCTCATTACAACTTGACCCTCATCGACCGCATGACAAATTCCCTCATTCAACCCGGCCGTCATTGACCGCATGACAAATTCCCTCATTACACCCAGCCGTCATCGACCGCATGACAAATTCGCTCATTCAACCCGGCCGTCATCGACCGCATGACAAATTCCGTCATTACACCCAGCCGTCATCGACCGCATGACAAATTCGCTCATTCAACCCGGCCGTCATCGACCGCATGACAAATTCCCTCATTACACCCGGCCGTCATCGACCGCATGACAAATTCCCTCATTACAACTCGGCCCTAAAATTCGATTAAAATTCTTTAATTTTGGATCCAGATCTGGACCACCAACAAAATATAATACATTAGTACTTGACGAGGCCAAGTTTGGCACAAAATTAATTTATAGCGCATAGCGTTTTATGTAAAGTTGCCAGCAGACAGACGGACCGACAACAAATAAATGCCATTGGAAGAATAACCTCCTGCGTGGAGGTAAGGAATGAAATATAAAATACTCGATCTTACCCCAGAAGTTATATTGTAACCATTTTATTTCTTGAAATCATTATAATTTACAAATGGATCATTGTCATTGCTGACTGACTTCCACAGGTCAGCTTCTTTATATATAAAATGTTTCTTTTCACAATTCCTACCAAATACATGCAATAAATATATAGTCCATGTTTTGATGGTCCACAGTAGATTGATTATTACAATTATGTATAATCAAATTTTTAAGGTAGGTTCTGAGATAATTCAGTTTTGAAAGCGGGGCGCTTTTAGATGTTGAAAATCAGGCTCCGATAGAGACCAAATGAGATTTTAAAACATTTAGACTGTGTTAACTGAACATCTTTCTTTAGTGTGAAAATAACATTCAGCGGCTTCAACTTTTATTAAAACAAAAGACAAAAAACCAATTTCACATTTTAAACGAAAACTTGAATTTTATGCAACACATCTGAAGAAATCTAAAGCCAGATTTGCTGGAAATAAGCAACATTTAATGGTTGGAATTGTTCTTCTAAAGAATCTGACTAAGTGTGCAGGATATAGTGGTATGGTGCATTGATTTGTTCTTGCTTGGTTAAATGTTCTGATTTCAAGTTGTTTTATTCGTGGTTTAGTCCAGCTTTTCGTTACCATGGCAACTTGCGTTTTCAGCAGTTTTCACCAGTAATGTACACGTAACAAGAAAGCGCTAAAGCCCTACACGCTGCTGTATAGACTTTATGAAAGGCAGTAGGTCTAGTGTCTCTCCCTCACGTACATCCCAAGATGAAGTACGATGACTTGCTAAGAATGGACGTATTATAATGCGTATATCTAGCGGAGGTAAGCATGAATACAGAAGCCACTCATGTGCATTACAAATGTGCGTCAGTAAATTACCGATAACACTTTATAATGTTGAAGGCTTACAGGGTAGAGTAAACCAGGGAAGCGGCGACAGTGTGATAACTAACAAATGGTCACGCATACATGTCTCGGAAATACGGCCTCTTGGCAATTTACCTCAGTTATAGGGTTTTATTCTAAACGTTCATGTAAATGCTTACAGAGAAGAAAATTACACGCCTCCTAGCACCATAGCTTAAGCTGGTGTAACTTGAACTTATTAGACGTCACTAGTCCAGAAGTACTCATGATTTTTTCTAATTACATTTCGTAAGCATCGATACGGAAAACAATGTCAAGGGACCAGCCCCCCGGGGTGCTCTATCCACCCAGTGTATGGTTTATTCACCGCCCTTGTTTATGCATGGATGCAATATAAAAGACTTATAGGGTGGAGAGTAAAAGTGATATTACTAACAATTTATCAGCCGTCACGAGCCTAAAGTTATTCAAAATGCTGTGTGGTTACCACATTTATTATACAATCACATTTATATATTGGAACGGTTATCCAGCAGAATCCTTGTTTCGGTGGGAATACAACATAAAGTCAGTAATTATATAACTTGTTCCTTTTTCATCTGACACTGTATTCTTGTGTTATATTGGTGAACAAAACTGAAAATGAAAAGTAATACTACAATACCTGTACCACTATTGTAAACTTATTATTATTATTGGTCGACTCTCTCTGAACATCAGGATCTAGCATTTGTACTGTGGGATTCTTCTCCAGTACCGGCACTTTAAAGGTGAAGAAAACATAAAAATTACATAAAATTCAGATGAAAGAGTGGAAAAAGTTAGTTGTAAATGTGGTCTACAATATTTTTTTCGATGTTTCTTTGAAGACAAAAAAGACACTTCAAAATATTTTCTGTCTGGCGGGTAGTTGGGCCACCTTGGTTTATATAGCATTTGTGTAATAATGTTAAAAATCAGTATGTAATAAATGCACTAGAATTTGGTCTTTTCAGCTAACAAATATGTTCAACCTGGATCTTTGTCATATTTATATTTTCAATATGTTCATAAATATTATCATAATTCAGCTTAAATACATATGTTTAGATATTAACAACAAATTTACATTGAAATAAATTTGTGAGAAATGCATCACATCCTTATTTAGAACATTATTACGCAATGACAAGAAATACCTAAAGGTGGTTCCAAATACCCACTATACAAAAATATTTTCAAATACAATTTTCTCTGGGAAAAAATATAAAAAAATATTAAGAACCATATTTGCAAGTGATTTTTGACGCTCTTTCATGCTATCATTTTTGTGTATTCTTCTCCTAAAATGATTTCCGTTGATACTGATTCTGCCGAACGGAATACTTTTTACCTTACATTTACAGTCCTCAGCTTTATTTATTTAAAACACTAGGTTTAGAAATTCGCGGATCATAATTTTTAACAATGTGACGGTATATAAAGTCACACAACGTGAAATCACAGCCGTAGTCACCCCAAATGCACACAGACTAATCGTTTCCACTTTTTTTCATAACTTCAGAGTACTTGAAATTTTTGGAAGCGCAAGGACCTTTTTGTGCTCAGTGGCTGATGTATATAAAGCGTCACCCTTGTCATATTCATATTCATATACGATAGGCCGGTGTTCAGTGATGCCACTTACTCAAATCACTCCTCCCCCCAAAGCCAGCATATTCCATTCAAGCTCAACGTAAGGTTTCACTTACAGCGTTAAACCCCAATAAAACAAATAAAATACAGACCTTTATCCAAATATTTTAGTATCAGGAACAGTCAGGCTTTTCACCGAGCATAACAGGAGAATAAATTAAATCTTTGAACACGCTTTCAGAATGAGCAGGCATTTTTTTACCTATTTATTTATGTATTGTGAGGCATATCTGGGGTGTTTATAGGCTGTAGTGCTACCCAAATGGATGGAAATGAAAAGTGGTATTGATGGACATACAGTCACTTCTGATAATGAGTAACCGTGATCTAGATGCCACTGTCAATCAACTGACCGTTCAACTTTCTCTTCGCTGTATCATCTTCAAAGCTAATAAAACATGATTATCCTGAACATTTCTTTACATTATTGATTGATTCTTTACATTAAAATTGAAGTGAAATACTCAATATAATATGCAATAACTGAAACTGTAATATTTGTCACATGATCATTTATTTTTAGGTTCGAGACGGAATCGGCTGGATTCACCCCCCAAGCACACGACCAGGTAATTTGCAACTTCCTGTTTTGGCAAGATAATTTTAGCCCCTCGCTCTTATCTGGTTTGGATGCGTTGTCATGTGTTAGACCTTACACTATACAAAATATCAGTATGTATACATATACGTAATATTTTGCTGTACTTTAGGACAGGCGAAAGTATTCAAAATACTTTATGAAGACAAGACTACAAAATTACTTTGCAAATGTCACTGCCTGACGCAGATTTCCAGAAAAGGCTTACCATTTAGTTGCGCACACTCATTTTAACTCTAGAACTCTTTGGCTAGTTCTTGCACGTTTACTCCAATTTAGCTGCGCCAAAAACAAGAGAGGATGATGTACTTTCACGACAGCCTGACTATCTAACTACGCAACAGACTGTAAATTGTATCAGAAAAGTACTGTTAATCTATGGGAAAATGCACTTTATCCCAACTAGCAGAAAATTTGACTGTAAAAATACACTGTTAGTTATAGCACATATGACATTTACACTTTGTGACTATGTGTAGGTATTGATCCTCTCATCTTCACAAAGATCTACAAATAATGTAGACCTACTCTCATTCCCTATATGCACTGTTAGACATTGTGACTATGTGTGGGTATTGATCCTCTCATCTTCACAAAGATCTACAGATAATGAAGACCTACTCTCATTCCCTATATGCACTGTTAGACATTGTGACTATGTGTGGGTATTGATCCTCTCGTCTTCACAAAGATCTACAGATAATGTAGACCTACTCTCATTCCCTATACGCACTGTTAGACATTGTCACTATGTGCGGGTATTGATCCTTTCATTTTCACTAAGATCTACAGATAATGTAGACCTACTCTCATTCCCTATATGCACTGTTATACATTGTCACTATGTGCGGGTATTAATCCTCTCGTCTTTACAAAGATCTACGGATAATGTAGACTTACTCTCATTCCATATATGCACTGTTAGACATTGTGACTATGTGTGGGTATTGATCCTCTCGTCTTTACAAAGATCTACAGATAATGTAGACCTACTCTCATTCCCTATATGCACTGTTATACATTGTAACTAAGTGCGGGTATTGATCCCCTCATCTTCACAAAGATCTACGCATCATGTAGACCAACCCTCATTCCCTATATGCAAAGTTAGACATTGTAACTATGTGTGGGTATTGATTCTCTTATCTTCACAAAGATCTCTGCATAATGTAGACCAACTCTCATTCCCTATATGCTATGTTAAACACTGTGACTTTGTGTAGGAACTGATCCTCTTATCTTATTCCCTACTTTGTGTAGGAACTGATCCTCTCAACTTCAACAAGATCTGCAAATAATGTAGACCTACTCTCATTCCCTATACGCACTGTTAGACATTGTGACTATATGTGGATATTGATCCTCTCATCTTCTTAAAGATCTGCAGATAATATAGGCCTACACTCATTCCCTATATGCACTGTTAAACATTGTGACTATATGTGGATATTGATCCTCTCATCTTCACAAAGATCTGCAGATAATAAAGGCCTACACTCATTCCCTATATGCACTGTTAGACATTGTAACTATGTGCCGGTATTGATCCTCTCATTTTCACTAAGATCTACAGATAATGTAGACTTCCTCTCATTCCCTATATGCACTGTTATACATTGTAACTATGTGCGGGTATTGATCCTCTTATCTTCACAAAGATCTGCACATAATGTTTTCCTACTCTCATTCCCTATATACACTGTTAGACATTGTAACTATGTGTGGGTATTGATCCTCTCGTCTTCACAAAGATCTGCAGATAATGTAGACCTACTCTCATTCCCTATACGCACTGTTAGACATTGTAACTATGTGCCGGTATTGATCCTCTCATCTTCACAAAGATCTGCCCATAATGTAGACCTACTCTCATTCCATATATGTACTGTTAGACATTGTGACTTTGTGTGGGTATTGACCCTCTCATCTTCACAAAGATCTGCAGATAATGTTTTCCTACTCTCATTCCCTATATGCACTGTTAGACATTGTAACTATATGCGGGTATTGATCTTCTCATCTTCACAAAGATCTGCACATAATGAAGACCCACTCTTTTTCCCTATATGTACTGTTAGACACTGTGACTATGTGTCCTCTCATCTGCAGATAACGTAGGCCCACTCCCATTCCCTGTATGCAATGTTAATTACGTCAGCCCTTTTAAGTTAACTTTTGCTTGTTTTACTTTTTTTTGCTGTCTTGAAGACATAGTACATAGATATAGCTAAAAACATAATTGTTTATATTTATTAAATATTTGACGGATATTGTTATCATTTTTGTGACATACATTGTACACCTGCCGTCTGTTTTCCCTTTTACTGCAGTTTAACTGTACCGGATCCCATATGACAGATACTTTGACAGTCATTCTATTTATTGATTTATTTATTTGATTGGTGTTTTACGCCGTACTCAAGAATGCTTTACTTATGCGACGGCGGCCTGCATTATGGTGGGAGGAAACCGGGCAGTGTCAAGGGGAAATCCACGACCATCAGCAGGTTGCTGGTACGTACGGCTGGAGAGGAAGCCAGCATGAGCTGGACTTAAACTCACAACGACAGCTTTGGTGAGAGGCTCCTGGGTCATTACTCTGCGCTAACGCCCTAGCCAAGTGAGCCATGGAGGCCCCCGACAGCCACTCTTGTTATTGACGTTATACACCTCCCATCCTCCAGTCGACACTTAGA
The DNA here is from genome assembly GCF_032854445.1 of Liolophura sinensis. Taxonomy (NCBI): domain Eukaryota; kingdom Metazoa; phylum Mollusca; class Polyplacophora; order Chitonida; family Chitonidae; genus Liolophura; species Liolophura sinensis. The sequence continues at coordinate 77,184,902 of NC_088295.1, forward strand.
TGACTGTTGGGTCGAATTGTTACGACATATGATTCGTATTGCATGGTGTGGTAATAGGTAAATTGGTGTGAATTTCACGACAGGCCTTCGACAGTCACGAACAAGTTGCAATAACGTCACGAAACCGTTTATGACATTCTTTGAGTTTTTGAAGACCTTCCCGTTTGACAGACTTACGAATAATTAAGAGTGCGTTACCACACTGTCTATGGTAAACTGTTATTCATTCGTAATCATTTCAAATCTATTCTGGCCAAACTTCTCCAGCACGGCGCAGTGACTTAGGAGCCTACCACTTATGCGCCCGCTGTGAGTTCAAATCTAGCTCATGTTGGCTTTCCATCCGGCCGTTCGTGAGAAGGTCTTCCAGCAACCTGTGGATGGCCGTGGGTTTCCCCCGCGCTCTGCCCGTTTTCCTCCCAGCATAATAGTGGCCGCCGTCGAAGAAGTGAAGACCTTATCGAAAGTATTTATTTATGGTGGGGGGAAACCGTTTAGAGCCCGGGAGGAAAATGAAAGTAGGCCTATCATATATACAGGTCTTTGTGAAGTTGAGAACACATTATCGCCATGTCTGTTAAACAGTCATAACTGCTATAACTAACAGTATATTTTAACTCTAAAGTTTGCTCGTAGCTTGAGAAAAAGTGCATTTTCCTGTAGGCAGCCACCACAACGCCTGCAGCAGACAGCTCAGCCAAACATAAGCGTTACTTACCCCATGTATCTCTGTATACTTTCACTATTAAAGTAACCTTGTAAATAATAGCATAGTCCCCGTTGTCATCTACAGTTTATGTGTATCATTGTAGTTACCTACCTAAACACTCATTGCGCTTATGTACTGTAGTTTCTAATCTGTTATTACGAAATCCTGTGAAATAAAAATTAAAACAAATTTTTACAGCACCTAAGTTAATACCCAATGTACACTTGTTATTCCAGTGTCAGTAAATCTCCCAGAAATGTTCAGAATATACTAAAGTCACTAAATTGTTATTGTTGTCTTAAAATATTTCTACTTAAATTATGATGAGTTGTACCAACCGGCGTTTATTCACAAACAACAACCATAGCCAAACAAAAACATGTAATTTGAATAAGTCTACTGGCTAATCACTTATTTTACACGTGTTTTTATTTTTCAGGATTTATATCTCAGGTTGTATTCATATCAAAACTGTTAATAATACTCAGTGTAATAACAACAACTGTGGCTGACACAACCACAAAATTAACTACACATACCACAACAACTGTGACTGAATTATCGACAAAATCAGATACAGATACCACAACAACTGTCCCTGACACATCCACAAAATCAGCTAGAGGTACCTCAACAACTGTGCCTGACACATCCACACCATCGGCTACAGATACTACAACAACTGAGCCTGACACATCCACCAAATCAGCTACAGATACCACAACAAGTGTGCCTGACACATCCACCAAATCAGCCACAGATACCACAACAGCTGTGCCTGATACATCCACAAAATTAGCTACAGACACGACAATAACTGTGCCTGACACATCCACACCATCGGCTACAGATTCCACAACAACTGTGCCTGACACATCTACAAAATCAGCTACCGATACCACAACAACTGTGCCTGACACATCCTCTAAACTAGCTACAGACACGACAACAACTGTGCCTGACACATCTACAAAATCACCTACAGATACCACAACAACTGTGCCTGCCACATCCACAAAATCAGCTACAGACACCACATCAGCTGTGCCTGACACATCCACAAAAATAGCTACAGATACCACAACAACTCTGACTGATTTATCGACAATATCAGCTACAGATACCACAACAACTGTGCCTGACACATCCTCAATATCAGCTACAGTCACCACAACAACTGTGCCTGACACATCCACAAAAGTGGCCACAGGTACCACAACAACTGTATCTAAAACATCCACAATATCAGCTACACATACCACAACAACTGTGCCTGACACATCCTCAATATCAGCTACGGATACCACAACAACTGTGCCTGACAAATCCACAAAACTTTCTACAGACACAACAACTACTGTGCCCGACACATCCACAAAAATAGCTACAGATACCACAACAACTGTGCCTGACACATCCACAAAATCAGCTACAGGTACCTCAAAAACTGTGGCTGAAACATCCACATTATCAGCTACAGATACTACAACAACTGAGCCTGACACATCCACCAAATCAGCTACAGATACCACAAAAAGTGTGGCTGACACATCCAACAAATCAGCCACAGATACCACAACAGCTGTGCCTGACACATCCACAAAATCAGCTACAGACACGACAATAACTGTGCCTGACACATCCACAGCATCGGCTACAGATTCCACAACAACTGTGCCTGCCACATCTAGAAAATCATCTACAGACACCACAACAACTGTGCCTGACACATCCTCAAAACTAGCTACAGACACGACAACAACTGTGCCTGACACATCAACAATATCAGCTACAGATACCACAACAACTGTGCCCGAATCATCCACAAAATCAGCTACAGACACCACATCAACTGTGGCTAACACCACATCAACTGTGGCTGACACATCCACAAAATCAGCTACAGATACCACAACAACTGTGCCTGACACATCCACAATATCAGCTACAGATACCACAACAACTGTGCTTGACACATCCACAAAACTGGCTACAGACACCACAACAAGTGTGGCTGATATATCCACAAAATTAAATACAGTCACCACAACAACTTTGCCTAAAACATCCACAATATCAGCTACAGATACCACAACAACTGTGCCTGACACATCCTCAATATCAGCTACAGTCACCACAACAACTGTGCCTGACACATCCACAAAAGTGGCCACAGGTACCACAACAACTGTATCTAAAACATCCACAATATCAGCTACACATACCACAACAACTGTGCCTGACACATCCTCAATATCAGCTACGGATACCACAACAACTGTGCCTGACAAATCCACAAAACTTTCTACATACACAACAACTACTGTGCCCGACACATCCACAAAAATAGCTACAGATACCACAACAACTGTGCCTGACACATCCACAAAATCAGCTACAGGTACCTCAAAAACTGTGGCTAAAACATCCACATTATCAGCTACAGATACTACAACAACTGAGCCTGACACATCCACCAAATCAGCTACAGATACAACAAAAAGTGTGGCTGACACATCCAACAAATCAGCCACAGATACCACAACAGCTGTGCCTGACACATCCACAAAATCAGCTACAGACACGACAATAACTGTGCCTGACACATCCACACCATCGGCTACAGATTCCACAACAACTGTGCCTACCACATCTAGAAAATCATCTACAGACACCACAACAACTGTGTCTGACACATCCTCAAAACTAGCTACAGACACGACAACAACTGTGCCTGACACATCAACAATATCAGCTACAGATACCACAACAAATGTGCCCGAATCATCCACAAAATCAGCTACAGACACCACTTCAACTGTGGCTGACACAACATCAACTGTGGCTGACACATCCACAAAATCAGCTACAGATACCACAACAACTGTGCCTGACACATCCACAATATCAACTACAGATACCACAACAACTGTGCTTGACACATCCACAAAACTGGCTACAGACACCACAACAAGTGTGGCTGATATATCCACAAAATTAAATACAGTCACCACAACAACTTTGCCTGAAACATCCACAATATCAGCTACAGATACCACAACAACTGTGCCTGACACATCCATAATATCAGCTACAGTTACCACAACAACTGTGCCTGACACATCCACAAAAATAGCTACAGATACAACAACAACTGTGCCTGACAAATCCTCAATATCAGCTACGGATACCACAACAACTGTGCCTGACACATCCACCAAACTGGCCACAGGTACCACAAAAACTGTCTCTAAAACATCCACAATATCAGCTACACATACCAAAACAACTGTGCCTGACACATCCTCAATATCAGCTACAGATACCACAACAACTCTTACTGACTTATCGACAATATCAGCTACAGATACCACAACAACTGTGCCTGACACATCCACAACATCAGCTACAGGTACCTCAACAACTGTGGCTGACACATCCACATTATCAGCTACAGATACTACAACAACTGTGCCTGAAACATCCACAAAATCACCTACAGATACCACAACAACTGTGCCTGACACATCAACAAAAGTGGCCACAGGTACCACAACAACTGTCTCTAAAACATTTACAATATCAGCTACACATACCACAACAACTATGCCTAACACATCCTCAATATCAGCTACGGATACCACAACAACTGTGGCTGACACATCCACAAAATCAGCTATAGATACCACAACAACTGTGCCTGACACATCCTCAATATCAGCTACAGATACCACAACAACTCAGACTGACTTATCGACAATATCAGCCACAGATACCACAACAACTGTGTCTGACACATCCACGAAATCAGCTACAGGTACCTCAACAACTGTGGCTGACACATCCACATTATCAGCTACACATACTACAACAACTGAGCCTGACACATCCAAAAAATCAGCCACAGATACCACAACAGCTATGCCTGACACATCCACAAAATCAGCTACAGACACGACAATAACTGTGCCTGACACATCCACACCATCGGCTACAGATTCCACAACAACTGTGCCTGACACATCTACAAAATCAGCTACAGATACCACAACAACTGTGCCTGACACATCCTCAAAACTAGCTACAGACACGACAACAACTGTGCCTGACACATCAACAATATCAGCTACAGATACAACAACAACTGTGCCTGACACATCCACAAAATCAGCTACAGACACCACATCAACTGTGGCTGACACATTCACAAAATCAGCTACAGATACCACAACAACTGTGCCTGACACATCCACAATAACAGCTACAGATACCACAACATCTGTGGCTGACACATCCACAATATCAGCTACAGACACCACAACAGCTGTGGCTGACACATCCACAATATCAGCTACACATACTACAACAACTGTGCCTGATACATCCATAAAACTGGCTACAGACACCACAACAAGTGTACCTGATATATCCACAAAATTAAATACAGTCACCACAACAACTGTGCCTTACACATCCACAATATCAACTACAGATCCCACAACAACTGTGCCTGACACATCCTCAATATCAGCTACACATACCACAACAACTGTGCCTGAAACATCCACAAAACTGTCTACAGATACCACAATAACTGTGCCTGACACATCCACAATATCAGCTACACATACCACAACAACTGTGCCTGAAACATCCTCAGTATCAGCTATAGATACCACAACAACTGTGCCTGACACATCCACAAAAATAGCTACAGATACCACAAAAACTGTGGCTGACACATCCACAATACCAGCTACAAATACCACAACAACTGTGCCTGACACATCCACAAAAATAGCTACAGATACCACAACAACTTTGCCTGACACATACTCAATATTAGCTACGGATACTACAACAACTGTGCCTAACACATCTACAAAATCACCTACAGATACCACAACAACTGTGCCTGACACATCCACAAAATCAGCTACAGACACGACAGTAACTGTGCCTGACACATCCACACCATCGGCTACAGATTCCACAACAACTGTGCCTGACACATCTACAAAATCAGCTACAGATACCACAACAACTGTGCCTGACACATCCTCAAAACTAGCTACAGACACGACAACAACTGAGCCTGACACATCAACAATATCAGCTACAAATACAACAAAAACTGTGCCTGACACATCCTCAATATCAACTATACAAACTACAACAATTGTGCCTGATACATCCACAAAACTGGCTACAGACACCACAACAACTGTGGCTGATATATCCACAAAATCAGCTACAGTCACCACAACAACTGTGCCTGACACATCCACAATATCAGCTACAGATACCACAACAACTGTGCTGGACACATCCACAATATCAGCTACGGATACCATAACAACTGTGCCTGAGACATCCACAAAAGCAGCTATAGATACCACAACAACTGTTTCTGACACATCCACTAAATCAGCTACAAACACCACAACAACTGTGCCTGACACATCCACAAAACTAGCTATAGATACCACAACAACTGTGCCAGACACATCCACAATATCGGCTACATATACCACAACAGCTGTGCCTGACACATCTACAAAATCAGCTACAGACACCACATCAACTGTGCCTGAAACATCCAAAAAATCAGCTACAGACACTACATCAACTGTGCTTGACACATCCACAAAAGCGGCCACAGGTACCACAACAACTGTCTCTAAAACATCCACAATATCAGCTACACATACCACAACAACTGTGCCTGACACATCCTCAATATCAGCTACGGATACCACAACAACTGTGGCTGACACATCCACAAAATCAGCTATAGATACCACAACAACTGTGCCTGACACATCCAGAAAATCAGCTACAGACACCACAACAACTGTGCCTGACACATCCACAAAACTAGCTACAGGGACCACAACAGCTGTGCCTGACACATCCACAAAATCAGCTACAGATACCACAACAACTGAGCCTGACACATCCACAAAACTGTCTACAGTCACCACAACATCTGTGCCCGAAAAATCCACAAAATCAGCTACAGATACCACAACAACTGTGCCTGACACATCCACAAAATCAGCCACAGACACCACAACAACTGTTCCTGATACATCCACAAAGTTAGCTACAGATACCACAACAACTGTGCCTGACACATCCTCAATATCAACTTCACATACCACAACAACTTTGCCTGATACATCCACAAAACTGGCTACAGACACCACAACAATTGTGGCTGATATATCCACAAAATCAGCTACAGTAACGACAACAACTGTGCCTGACACATCCACAATATCAGCTACAGGTACCACAACAACTGTGCCTGACACATCCACAAAACCAGCTACAGATACCACAACAACTGTGCCTGACACATCCACAATAATAGCTACAGATACCACAACAACTGTGCCTGACACATCCTCAATATCAGCTACAGATACCACAACAACTGTGCCTGACACATCCACAATGTCAGTTACAGACACCACAACAACTGTGCCTGACACATCCACAAAAATAGCTACAGATACCACAACAACTGTGCCTGACACACCCTCAATATTAGCTACAGTCACCACAACAACTGTGCCTGACACATCCACAAAAGTGGCCACAGGTACCACAACAACTGTCTCTAAAACATCCACAACATCAGCTACACATACCGCAACAACTGTGCCTGATACATTCTCAATATCAGCTACAGATACCACAACAACTGTGCCTGACACATCCACAAAATCAGCTATAGATACCACAACAACTGTGATAGACACATCCACAAAACTAGCTACAGGGACCACAACAGCTGTGGCTGACACATCCACAATATCAGCTACAGATACCACAACAACTGTGCCTGACACATCCACAATATCAGCTACGGATACCACAACAGCTGTGGCTAAGACATCCACAAAACCAGCTACAGATACCACAACAACTGTTCCTGATACATCCACAAAATCAGCTACAAACACCACAACAACTGTGCCTGACACATCCACAAAACTAGCTATAGATACCACAACAACTGTGCCAGACACATCCACAATATCGGCTACATATACCACAAAAGCTGTGCCTGACACATCTACAAAATCAGCTACAGACACCACAATAGCTCCTCCTGACACATCTGCAATGTCAGCTACAGATACCACAACAACTGTGGCTGACACATCCACAATGTCAGTTACAGACACCACAACAACTGTGCCTGACACATCCACAAAAATAGCTACAGATACCACAACAACTGTCCCTGACACATCCACAAAATCAGGTACAGGTACCACAACATCTGTGGCTGACACATCCACAATATCAGCTACACATACCACAACAACTGTGCCTGACACATCCACAAAACTGTCTAGAGACACCACAACATCTGTGCCCGACAAATCCACAAAATCAGCTACAGATACCACAACAACTGTACCTGACACATCCACAAAATCAGCCACAGACACCACAACAACTTTTCCTGACACATCCACAAAATCAGCTACAGACACCACAACAGGTCCTCCTGACACATCTGCAATGTCAGCTACAGATACCACAACAATTGTGCCTGACACATCCTCAATATCAGCTACAGTAACCACAACAACTGTGCCTGACACATCCACAAAAGTGGCCACAGGTACCACAACAACTGTCTCTAAAACATCCTCAATATCAGCTACACATACCACAACAACTGTGGCTGACACATCCACAAAATCAGCTATAGACACCACAACAACTGTGCCTGACACATCCAAAAAATCAGCTACAGATACCACAACAACTGTGCCTGACACATTCACAATATCAGCTACAGATACCACAACAACTGTGCTTGACACATCCACAATATCGGCTACAGATACCACAACAACTGTGCCTGACACATCAACAATATCAGCTACAGATACCACAACAACTGTGCCTGACACATCCACAATATCAGCTACGGATACCATAACAACTGTGGCTAAGACATCCACAAAAGCAGCTATAGATACCACAACAACTGTTCCTGACTCATCCACAAATCTAGCTATAGATACCACAACAACTGTGCCAGACACATCCACAATATCGGCTACATATACCACAACAGCTGTGCCTGACACATCTACAAAATCAGCTACAGACACCACAACAGCTCCTCCTGACACATCTGCAATGTCAGCTACAAATACCACAACAACTGTGCCTGACACATCCACAAAATCAGCTACAGATACCACAACAACTGTGCCTGACACATCCACCAAATCAGCTTCAGATACCACAACAACTGTCCCTGACACATCCACAAAATCAGGTACAGGTACCACAACATCTGTGGCTGACACATCCACAATATCAGCTACAGATACCACAACAGTTGTGCCTGACACATCCACAAAATCAGCTATAGATACCACAACAACTGTGCCTGACACATCCACAAAATCAGCTACAGATACCACAACAACTGTGCCATACACATCCACAAAACTAGCTACAGGGACCACAACAGCTGTGGCTGACACATCCACAATATCAGCTACAGATACCACAACAACTGTGCTGGACACATCCACAATATCAGCTACAGATACCACAACAACTGTGGCTGAGACATCCACAAAATCAGCTACAGATACAACAACAACTGTTCCTAACACATCCACAAAATCAGCTACAGACACCACAACAACTGTGCCTGACACATCCACAAAACTAGCTATAGATACCACAACAACTGTGCCTGACACATCCACAATATCAGCTACGGATACCACAACAACTGTGGCTGAGACATCCACAAAACCAGCTACAGATACCACAACAACTATTCCTGACACATCCACAAAATCAGCTACAGAAAACACAACAACTGTGCCTGACACATCCACAAAACTGTCTACAGACACCACAACATCTGTGCCCGACAAATCCACAAAATCAGCTACAGATACCACAACAACTCCGCCTGACACATCCACAAAATCAACTATACTTACCACAACACCTATGCCTGACACATCCACCAAGTTAGCAACAGGTTCCGCAACAACTGTGCCTGACACATCTACAAAACCATCTACAGATTCCACAACACCTGTAACTGAGACATCAACAAAATTAGCTACAGATACCACAACACCTGTGGCTGAGATATCCACAAAATCAGCTGCAGATACCACACCAAGTGTGCCTGACACATCCACCAAGTTAGCTACAGGTTCCGCAACAACTGTGCCTGACACATCCCCAAAATCAGCTACAGATACCACAACCGCTGTGCCTGACACATCCACAAAATCATTCCCAGACACCACAACAACTGTGCCTGACACATCCACAAAAATAGCTACAGATACCACAATTACTGTGCCTGACACATCCTCAAAATCAGCTACGGAAACCACAACAACTGTGCCTGACACATCTACAATGTCAGCTACAGACACCACACCAACTGTGCCTGACACATCCACAAAATCAGCTACAGATACCACAACAACTGTGCCTGACACATCCTCAATATCAGGTACAGTCACCACAACAACTGTGCCTGACACATCCACAAAAGTAGCCACAGGTACCACAACAACTGTCTTGAAAACATCCACAATATCAGCTACACGTACCACAACAACTGTGCCTGATACATCCACAAAACTGGCTACAGACACCACAACAACTGTGGCTGATATATCCACAAAATCAGCTACAGACACCACAACAGCTCCTCCTGACACATCTGCAATGTCAGCTACAAATACCACAACAACTGTGCCTGACACATCCACAAAGTCAGCTACAGATACCACAACAACTGTGCCTGACACATCCACAATATCAGCTACACATACCACAACAACTGTGCCTAAAACATCCACAATATCAGCTACACATACCACAACAACTGTTCCTGAAACATCCACAAAATCAGCTACAGACACCACAACAGCTTCCTCTGACACATCTGCAATGTCAGCTACAGATACCACAACAACTGTGCCTGAAACATCCACAAAAACAGGTACAGGTACCAGAACATCTGTGCCCGACACATCCACAATATCAGCTACACATACCACAACAACTGTGCCTGACACATCCACAATACTGTCTACAGACACCACAACATCTGTGCCCGACAAATCCACAAAATCAGCTACAGATACCACACCAACTGTGCCTGACACATCCACCAAGTTAGCTATAGGTTCTGCAACAACTGTGCCTGACACATCCGCAAAATTAGCTACAGATACCACAACAGCTGTGCCTGACATATCCACAAAATCATTCACAGATACCACAACAACTGTGCCTGACACATCCACAAAAATAGCTACAGATACCACAACAACTGTGCTTGACACATCCTCAATATCAGCTACAGTCACCACAACAACTGTGCCTGACACATCTGCAAAAATGGCCACAGGTACCACAACAACTGTCTCTAAAACATCAGCATTATCAGCTACACATACCACAACAACTGTGCCTGACACATCCTCAATATCAGCTACGGATACCACAACAACTGTGGCTGACACATCCACAAAATCAGCTATAGATACCACAACAACTGTGCCTGACACATCCAGGAAATCAGTTACAGATACCACAACAACTGTGCCTGACACATCCACAAAACTAGCTACAGGGACCACAACAGCTGTGGCTGACACATCCACAATATCAGCTACAGATACCAAAACAACTGTGCTTGACACATCCACAATATCGGCTACAGATTCCACAACAACTGTGCCTGACACATCTACAAAATCAGCTACAGATACCACAACAACTGTGCCTGACACATCAACAAAATCAGCTACAGATACCACAACAACTGTGCCTGACACATCCTCAATATCAGCTACACATATTACAACAACTGTGCCTGATACATCCACAAAACTGTCTACAGACACCACAACAACTGTGGCTAATATATTCACAAAATCATCTACGGTAACCACAACAACTGTGCCTGACACATCCACAATATCAACTACAGATACCACAACAACTGTGCTGGACACATCCACAATACCAGCTACGGATACCATAACAACTGTGGCTGAGACATCCACAAAACCAGCTATAGATACCACAACAACTATTCCTGACACATCCACAAAACCAGCTTCAGACACCACAACAACTGTGCCTGACACATCCACAAAACTAGCTATAGATACCACAACAACTGTGCCTGACACATCCACAATATCGGCTACATTTACCACAACAGCTGTGCCTGACACATCTACAAAATCAGCTACAGACACCACAACAGCTCCTCCTGACACATCTGCAATATCAGCTACAGATACCACAACAACTGTGCCTGACACATCCACAAAATCAGCTACAGATACCACAACAACTGTGCCGGACACATCCACAAAAATAGCTACGGATACCACAACAACTGTGCCTGACACATCCAGAAAATCAGCTACAGATACCACAACAACTGTGCCTGACACATCCACAAAACAAGCTACAGATACCACAACAACTGTGCCTGACACATCCTCAATATCAGCAATAGATACCTCAACCACTGTGCCTGACACATCCGCAAAAGCAGCTACAGATACCACAACAACTGTTCCTGACATATCCACAAAATCAGCTACAGATACCACAACAACTGTGCCTGACACATCCACAATATCGGTTACATATACCACAACAACTGTGCCTGACACATCCACAAAACTAGCTATAGATACCACAACAACTGTGCCTGAGACAACCACAAAATCAGGTACAGACACCACAACAGCTCCTCCTGACACATCTGCAATGTCAGCTACACATACCACAACAACTGTGCCTGACACATCCACAAAATCAGCTACAGATACCACAACAACTGTGCCTGACACATCCACCAAATCAGCTACAGATACCACAACAACTGTCCCTGACACATCCACAAAATCAGGTACAGGTACCACAACATCTGTGGCTGACACATCCACAATATCAGCTACAGATACCACAACAACTGTGGCTGAGACATCCACAAAACCAGTTACAGATACCACAACAACTATTCCTGACACAACCACAAAGTTAGCTACAGATACCACAACAACTCCGCCTAACACATCTACAAAATCAACCATACTTACCACAACACCTATGCCTGACACATCCACCAAGTTAGCAACAGGTTCCGCAACAACTGTGCCTGACACATCTACAAGATCATCTACAGATTCCACAACACCTGTGACTGAGACATCCACAAAGTTAGCTACAGATACCACAACACCTGTGGCTGAGATATCCTCAAAATCAGCTACAGATGCCACACCAACTGTGCCTGACACATCCACCAAGTTAGCTACAGGTTCCGCAACAACTGTGCCTGACACATCCCCAAAATCAGCTACAGATACCACAACAGCTGTGCCTGACACATCCACAAAATCATTCTCAGATATCACAACAAATGTGCCCGACACATCCACAAAAATAGCTACAGATACCACATCTACTGTGCCTGACACATCCTCAATATCAGCTACGGATACCACAACAACTGTGCCTGACACATCTACAATGTCAGCTACAGAAACCACAACAACTGTGCCTGACACATCCACAAAAATAGCTACAGACACGACAATAACTGTGCATGACACATCCACACCATCGGCTACAGATTCCACAACAACTGTGCCTGACACATCTACAAAATCAGCTACAGATACCACAACAACTGTGCCTGACTCATCCTCAAAACCAGCTACAGACACGGCAACAACTATGCCTGACACATCAACAATATCAGCTACAGATACCACAACAACTGTGCCTGACACATCCACAAAATCAGCTACAGACACCACATCAACTGTGGCTGACACATCCACAAAATCAGCTACAGATACCACAACAACTGTGTCTGACACATCCACAATATCAGCTACAGATACCACATCAACTGTGCCTGACACATCCACAATATCGGCTACAGATACCACAACAACTGTGACTGACAAATCAACAAAATCAGCTACAGATCCCACAACAACTGTGCCTGACACATCCTCAATATTAGCTACACATACTACAACAACTGTGCCTGATACATCCATAAAACTGGCTACAGACACCACAACTAGTGTGGCTGATTTATCCACAAAATTAAATACAGTCACCACAACAACTGTGCCTGACACATCCACAATATCAGCTACACATACCACAACAACTGTGCCTGACACATCCACAATATCAACTACACATACCACAACAACTGTGCCTGACACATCCACAAAAATAGCTACAGATACCACAACAACTGTGACTGACACATCCACCATATCAGCTACACATACCACAACAACTGTGCCTGACACATCAACAAAAATAGCTACAGATACCAAAACAATTGTGGCAGACACATCCACAATATCAGCTACAAATACCACAACGACTGTGCTTGACACATCCACAATATCAGCAACGGATACCACAACAACTGTGGCTGAGACATCCACAAAAGCAGCTAAAGATACCACAACAACTGTGGCTGACACATCCACAAAATCAGCTACAGACACCACAACAACTGTGCCTGACACATCCACAATATCAGCTACACATACCACAACAACTGTTCCTGACACATCCACAAAATCAGCTACAGACACCACAACAGCTTCTCCTGACACATCTGCAATGTCAGCTACAGATACCACAACAACTGTGCCTGACACATCCACAAAATCAGGTACAGGTACCACAACATCTGTGCCCGACACATCCACAATATCAGCTATAGATACCACAACAACTGTGCCTGACACATCCACAAAACTGTCTACAGACACCACAACATCTGTGCCCGACAAATCCACAAAATCAGCTACAGATACCACAACAACTGTGCCTGACACATCCACAAAATTAGCTATAGATACCACAACAACTGTGCCTGACACATCCAGAAAATCAGCTACAGATACCACAACAACTGTGCCTGACACACCCACAAAACTAGCTACAGATACCACAACAACTGTTCCTGACACATCCTCAATATCAGCTACAGATACCACAACAACTGTGCCTGACACATCCACAATGTCAGCTACAGACACCACATCAACTGTGCCTGACACATCCACAAAACTAGCTATAGATACCACAACAACTGTGCCTGAGACATCCACAAAATCAGGTACAGACACCACAACAGCTCCTCCTGACACATCTGCAATGTCAGCTACAGATACCACAACAACTGTGCCTGACACATCCACAAAATTAGCTACAGATACCACAGCAACTGTGCCTGACACATCCACCAAATCAGCTACAGATACCACAACTGTCCCTGACACATCCACAAAATCAGGTACAGGTACCACAACATCTGTGGCTGACACATCCACAATATTAGCTACAGATACCACATCATCTGTGCCTGACACATCCACAAATTTGTCTACAGACACCACAACATCTGTGGCTGACAAATCCTCAAAATCAGCTACAGATACCACAACAACTGTGCCTGACACATCCACAAAATCAGCCACAGACACCACAAAAACTGTTCCTGATACATCCACAAAGTTAGCTACAGATACCACAACAACTCCGCCTGACACATCCACAAAATCAACTATACTTACCACAACACCTATGCCGGACACATCCACCAAGGTAGCAATAGGTTCCGCAACAACTGTGCCTGACACATCTACAAAATCATCTACAGATTCCACAACACCTGTGACTGAGACAACCACAAAATTAGCTACAGATACCACAACACCTGTGGCTGAGATATCCTCAAAATCAGCTACAGATACCACACCAACTGTGCCTGACACATCCACCAAGTTAGCTACAGGTTCCGCAACAACTGTGCCTGACACATCCCCAAAATCAGCTACAGATACCACAACAGCTGTGCCTGACATATCCACAAAATCATTCACAGATACCACAACAACTGTGCCTGACACATCCACAAAAATAGCTACAGATACCACAACTACTGTGCCTGACACATCCTCAATATCAGCTACAGAAACCACAACAACTGTGCCTGACACATCTACAATGTCAGCTACAGACACCACACCAACTGTACCTGACACATCCACAAAATCAGCTACAGATACCACAACAACTGTGCCTGACACATCCTCAATATCAGCTACAGTCACCACAACAACTGTGCCTGACACATCCACAAAAGTGGCCACAGGTTCCACAACAACTGTCTCTAAAACATCCACACTATCAGCTACACATACCACAACAACTGCGCCTGATACATCCACAAAACTGGCTACAGACACCACAACAACTGTGGCTGATATATCCACAAAATCAGCTACAGTCACCACAACAACTGTGCCTGACACATCCACAATATCAGCTACAGTTACCACAACAACTGTTCTGGACACATCCACAATATCAGCTACGGATACCATAACAACTGTGGCTGAGACATCCACAAAAGCAGCTATAGATACCACAACAACTGTTCCTGACACATCGACAAAATCAGTTACAGACACCACAACAACTGTGCCTGACACATCCACAAAACTAGCTATAGATACCACAACAACTGTGCCAGACACATCCACAATATCGGCTACATATACCACAACAGCTGTGCCTGACACATCTACAAAATCAGCTATAGACACCACAGCAGCTTTTCCTGACACATCTGGAATGTCAGCTACGGATACCACAACAACTGTGCCTGACACATCCACAAAATCAGCTACAGATACCACAACAACTGTGCCTGACACATCCACCAAATCAGCTACAGATACCACAACAACTGTCCCTGACACATCCACAAAATCAGGTACAGGTACCACAACATCTGTGCCTGACACATCCACAATATCAGCTACAGATACCACATCAACTCTGCCTGACACATCCACAAATTTGTCTACAGACACCACAACATCTGTGCCCGACAAATCCACAAATTCAGCTACAGATACCACAACAACTGTGCCTGACACATCCACAAAATCAGCCACAGACACCACAACAACTGTTCCTGATACATCCACAAAGTTAGCTACAGATACCACAACAACTCCGCCTAACACATCCACAAAATCAACTATACTTACCACAACACCTATGCCTGACACATCCACCAAGTTAGCAACAGGTTCCGCAACAACTGTGCCTGACACATCTACAAAATCATCTACAGATTCCACAACACCTGTGACTGAGACATCCACAAAGTTAGCTACAGATACCACAACACCTGTGGCTGAGATATCCTCAAAATCAGCTACAGATGCCACACCAACTGTGCCTGACACATCCACCAAGTTAGCTACAGGTTCCGCAACAACTGTGCCTAACACATCCCCAAAATCAGCTACAGATACCACAACAGCTGTGCCTGACACATCCACAAAATCATTCACAGATATCACAACAACTGTGCCCGACACATCCACAAAAATAGCTACAGATACCACATCTACTGTGCCTGACACATCCACAATATCAGCTACGGATACCACAACAACTGTCCCTGACACATCTACAATGTCAGCTACAGACACCACAACAACTGTGCCTGACACATCCACAAAAATAGCTACAGACACGACAATAACTGTGCCTGACACATCCACACCATCGGCTACAGATTCCACAACAACTGTGCCTGACACATCTACAAAATCAGCTACAGATACCACAACAACTGTGCCTGACTCATCCTCAAAACCAGCTGCAGACACGACAACAACTATGCCTGACACATCAACAATATCAGCTACACATACCACAACAACTGTGCCTGACACATCCACAAAATCAGCTACAGACACCACATCAACTGTGGCTGACACATCAAGAAAATCAGCTACAGATACCACAACAACTGTGCCTGACACATCCACAATATCAGCTACAGATACCACAACAACTGTGGCTGAGACATCCACAAAACCAGCTACAGATACCACAACAACTATTCCTGACACAACCACAAAATCATCTACAGACACCACAACAACTGTGCCTGACACATCCACAAAACTGTCTACAGACACCACAACATCTGTGCCCGACAAATCCACAAAATCAGCTACAGATACCACAACAACTCCGCCTGACACATCCACAAAATCAACTATACTTACCACAACACCTATGCCTGACACATCCACCAAGTTAGCAACAGGTTCCGCAACAACTGTACCTGACACATCTACAAAACCATCTACAGATTCCACAACACCTGTGATTGAGACATCCACAAAAATAGCTACATATACCACAACACCTGTGGCTGAGATATCCACAAAATCAGCTACAGATACCACACCAAGTGTGCCTGACACATCCACCAAGTTAGCTACAGGTTCCGCAACAACTGTGCCTGACACATCCCCAAAATCAGCTACAGATACCACAACAGCTGTGCCTGACATATCCACAAAATCATTCACAGATACCACAACAACTGTGCCTGACACATCCACAAAAATAGCTACAGATACCACAACTACTGTGCCTGACACATCCTCAATATCAGCTACGGAAACCACAACAACTGTGCCTGACACATCTACAATGTCAGCTACAGACACCACACCAACGGTGACTGACACATCCACAAAATCAGCTACAAATACCACAACAACTGTGCCTGACACATCCTCAATATCAGCTACAGTCACCACAACAACTGTGCCTGACACATCCACAAAAGTGGCCACAGGTTCCACAACAATTTTCTCTAAAACATCCACAATATCAGCTACACATACCACAACAACTGTGCCTGATACGTCCACAAAACTGGCTACAAACACCACAACAACTGTGGCTGATATATCCACAAAATCAGCTACAGTCACCACAACAACTGTGCCTGACACATCCACAATATCAGCTACAGTTACCACAACAACTGTTCTGGACACATCCACAAAATCAGCTACGGATACCATAACAACTGAGGCTGAGACATCCACAAAAGCAGCTTTAGATACCACAACAACTGTTCCTGACACATCCACAAAATCAGTTACAGACACCACAACAGCTGTGCCTGACACATCTACAAAATCAGCTATAGACACCACAGCAGCTCCTCCTGACACATCTGGAATGTCAGCTACGGATACCACAACAACTGTGCCTGACACATCCACAAAATCAGCTACAGATACCACAACTGTGCCTGACACATCCACCAAATCAGCTACAGATACCACAACAACTGTGCCTGACACATCCACAAAAATAGCTACAGACACGACAATAACTGTGCCTGAAACATCCACACCATCGGCTACAGATTCCACAACAACTGTGCCTGACACATCTACAAAATCAGCCACAGATACCACAACAACTGTGCCTGACTCATCCTCAAAACCAGCTACAGACACGACAACAACTATGCCTGACACATCAACAATATCAGCTACAGATACCAAAACAACTGTGCCTGACACATCCATAAAATCAGCTACAGACACTACATCAACAGTGGCTGACACATCCACAAAATCAGCTACAGATACCACAACAACTGTGCCTGACACATCCACAATATCAGCTACAGATACCACAACAACTGTGGCTGAGACATCCACAAAACCAGTTACAGATACCACAACAACTATTCCTGACACAACCACAAAATCATCTACAGACACCACAACAACTGTGCCTGACACATCCACAAAACTGTCTACAGACACCACAACATCTGTGCCCGACAAATCCACAAAATCAGCTATAGATACCACAACAACTCCGCCTGACACATCCACAAAATCAACTATACTTACCACAACACCTATGCCTGACACATCCACCAAGTTAGCAACAGGTTCCGCAACAACTGTGTTTGACACATCTACAAAACCATCTACAGGTTCCACAACACCTGTAACTGAGACATCCACAAAATTAGCTACAGATACCACAACACCTGTGGCTGAGATATCCACAAAATCAGCTACAGATACCACACCAAGTGTGCCTGACACATCCACCAAGTTAGCTACAGGTTCCGCAACAACTGTGCCTGACACATCCCCAAAATCAGCTACAGATACCACAACAGCTGTGAATGACATACCCACAAAATCATTCACAGATACCACAACAACTGTGCCTGACACATCCACAAAAATAGCTACAGATACCACAACTACTGTGCCTGACACATCCTCAATATCAGCTACGGAAACCACAACAACTGTGCCTGACACATCCACAATGTCAGCTACAGACACCACACCAACTGTGCCTGACACATCCACAAAATCAGCTACAGACACCACAACAACTGTGCCTGACACATCCTCAATATCAGCTACAGTCACCACAACAACTGTGCCTGACACATCCACAAAAGTGGCCACAGGTTCCACAACAACTGTCTCTAAAACATCCACAATATCAGCTACACATACCACAACAACTCTGCCTGATACATCCACAAAACTGGCTACAGACACCACAACAACTGTGGCTGATATATCCACAAAATCAGCTACAGTCACCACAACAACTGTGCCTGACACATCCCCAATATCAGCTACAGTTACCACAACAACTGTTCTGGACACATCCACAATATCAGCTACGGATACCATAACAACTGTGGCTGAGACATCCACAAAAGCAGCTATAGATACCACAACAACTGTTCCTGACACATCCACAAAATCAGTAACAGATACCACAACAACTGTGCCTGACACATCCACAAAATTAGCTACAGATACCACAGCAACTGTGCCTGACACATCCACCAAATCAGCTACAGATACCACAACTGTCCCTGACACATCCACAAAATCAGGTACAGGTACCACAACATCTGTGGCTGACACATCCACAATATTAGCTACAGATACCACATCATCTGTGCCTGACACATCCACAAATTTGTCTACAGACACCACAACAACTGTGCCCGACAAATCCACAAATTCAGCTACAGATACCACAACAACTGTGCCTGACACATCCACAAAATTAGCCACAGACACCACAACAACTGTGCCTGACACATCCACAATGTCAGCTACAGACACCACAACAACTGTGCCTGACACATCCACAAAACTAGCTATAGATACCACAACAACTGTGCCTGAGACATCCACAAAATCAGGTACAGACACCACAACAGCTCCTCCTGACACATCTGCAATGTCAGCTACAGATACCACAACAACTGTGCCTGACACATTCACAAAATTAGCTACAGATACCACAGCAACTGTGCCTGACACATCCACCAAATCAGCTACAGATACCACAACAACTGTCCCTGACACATCCACAAAATCAGGTACAGGTACCACAACATCTGTGGCTGACACATCCACAATATTAGCTACAGATACCACATCATCTGTGCCTGACACATCCACAAATTTGTCTACAGACACCACAACATCTGTGGCTGACAAATCCTCAAAATCAGCTACAGATACCACAACAACTGTGCCTGACACATCCACAAAATCAGCCACAGACACCACAAAAACTGTTCCTGATACATCCACAAAGTTAGCTACAGATACCACAACAACTGTGCCTGACACATCCACAAAATCAACTATACTTACCACAACACCTATGCCTGACACATCCACCAAGGTAGCAATAGGTTCCGCAACAACTGTGCCTGACACATCCACAAAATTAGCTACAGATACCACAACACCTGTGGCTGAGATATCCTCAAAATCAGCTACAGATACCACACCAACTGTGCCTGACACATCCACCAAGTTAGCTACAGGTTCCGCAACAACTGTGCCTGACACATCCCCAAAATCAGCTACAGATAGCACAACAGCTTTGCCTGACACATCCACAAAATCATTCACAGATACCACAACAACTGTGCCTGACACATCCACAAAATCAGCTACAGATACCACAACAACTGTGCCTGACACATCTACAATGTTAGCTACAGACACCACAACAACTGTGCCTGACACATCCACAAATAAAGCTACAGATACCACAACAACTGTGCCTGACACATCCACAATATCAGCTACAGTCACCACAACAACTGTGCCTGACACAACCACAAAAGTGGGCACAGGTACCACAACTGTCTCTAAAACATCCACAATATCAGCTACACATACCACAACAACTGTGCCTGACACATCCACAAAATTAGCTATAGATACCACAACAACTGTGCCTGACACATCCAGAAAATTAGCTACAGATACCACAACAACTGTGCCTGACACATCCACAAAACTAGCTACAGATACCACAACAACTGTGCCTGACACATCCAAAATATCAGCTACAGATACCACAACAACTGTGCCTGACACATCCACAATGTCAGCTACAGACACCACAACAACTGTGCCTGACACATCCACAAGAAAAGCTACAGATACCACAACAACTGTGCCTGACACATCCTCAATATCAGCTACAGTTACCACAACAACTGTGCCTGACACATCCACAAAAGTGGCCATAGGTACCACAACAACTGTCTCTAAAGCATCCAGAATATCAGCTACACATACCACAACAACTGTGCCTGACACATCCTCAATATTAGCTATAGATACCACAACAACTGTGCCTGACACATCCACAAAAGCAGCTACAGATACCACAACAACTGTTCCTGACATATCCACAAAATCAGCTACAGATACCACAACAACTGTGTCTGACACATCCACAATATCGGTTACATATACCACAACAACTGTGCCTGACACATCCACAAAACTAGCTATAGATACCACAACAACTGTGCCTGAGACATCCACAAAATCAGGTACAGACACCACAACACCTCCTCCTGACACATCGGCAATGTCAGCTACAGATACCACAACAACTGTGCCTGACACATCCACAAAATCAGCTACAGATACCACAACAACTGTGCCTGACACATCCACAAAATCAGCTACAGATACCAAAATATCTGTCCCTGACACATCCACAAAATCAGGTACAGGTACCACAACATCTGTTTATGACACATCCACAATATCAGCTACAGATACCACAACAACTGTGCCTGACACATCCACAAATGTGTCTACAGACACCACAACATCTGTGCCCGACAAATCCACAAAATCAGCTACAGATACCACAACAACTGAGCCCGACACATCCACAAAATCAGCTATTGATACTACAACAACTGTGCCTGACACATCCACCAAATCAGCTACAGATACCACAACAACTGAGGCTGACACATCCACAATATCAGCTACACATACCACAACAACTGTACCAGACACATCCACAAAGTCAGGTACAGGTACCACAACATCTGTGGCTGACACATCCACAATATCAGCTACACATACCACATCAACTGTGCCTGACACATCCACAAAACTGTCTACAGAGACTACAACAGTTGTGCCTGACACATCCACAAAATCAGCTACAGATACCACAACAACTGTGCCTGACACATCCACAAAATCAGCCACAGACACCACAACAACTGTTCCTGTTACATCCACAAAGTTAGCTACAGATACCACAACAACTCCGCCTGACACATCCACAAAATCAACTATACTTACCACAACACCTATGCCTGACACATCCACCAAGTTAGCAACAGGTTCCGCAACAACTGTGCCTGACACATCTACAAAATCATCTACAGATTCCACAACACCTGTGATTGAGACATCCACAAAATTAGCTACAGATACCACAACACCTGTGGCTGAGATATCCACAAAATCAGCTACAGATACCACAACAACTGTGCCTGACACATCCACCAAGTTAGCTACAGGTTCCGCAACAACTGTGCGTGACACATCCCCAAAATCAGCTACAGATGCCACAACAGCTGTGCCTGACACATCCACAAAATCATTCACAGATACCACAACAACTGTGCCTGACACATCCACAAAATCCGACAACACCAGTACCACTTCAGGAATAATCACCACGAGAACTGTCGCAGAAACCACATCGACTTCTGTGGACACCACCACAATGAGAACAGTAGCCACTACAACATCAGCTCGGATAGGCAACAGCACAACTAACGCGTACACCACCACAAAATCCGCCCCGGAAACCACCACAACCACAGCTACACCTGCGGACACCATCACAAAGACTGCTGTGGACACCACAACAACTTTCGCCGGCACCACCCAAAAATTTGTAGCAGAAACCACCTCAACGACTGTGTCAGACACAAGTGTATCTGGTGAGGACACCACAACAACTCATGTACCTGATACTGTCACAACAGCTTTGCCAGACACATCCACAACATCGGCTAGGAATACTACTGCAACGGCAGTTGCGCCCACTACTACAACACCACCTGTGTACTCCTCCGCAACAACTTCCGTGCTCAGCACCACACTTATTACCTCAATGGGTGCTGCCAAGACCACCACAGCTGCAGTGGACGTTACATCGACGGTAGCAGACACCACAGCAACAAGTGCAGGAGTCATCACTACAACGACTGCCGCCACGACGACTACTGCGGACACCACCAGGACAACAAGAGCGGACACCTCCACAACATCTGCAGCTGTCACTACTACAACAGTTGTTCAGCCCTCCACAATAATAATAACACCTGTAGCCACCACAACAACAGGCCTTGCAGACATCACCGCAACGACTGATGCGGACACAACCGTAACTGATGAGGACACCACATCAACGACGATGGTGGACACTTCTGCAACGATTGCTGTGGATGCCACCACAACTACTGTCGTCGACACAGCAACTACCGCTGGAGAGACCACAACTACTGTGGTAGACAAAGCAAGTACTACTTTAGAGACCACACGAACAGCTGTGGCGGACATCACAACGACTGCAACTATTGTTGCAGACACCACCAAAACGACTGCAAGAAGCACAATTACAACTGCAACAGACACCACAACAACCACTGTGGCCAACACGATAGGTTTGTGTTGAAGTCTTTCTAATTCTTTTTTCAAATTCATTTGACATTTCATTCATAATTAATATTTATTTATTTGCATATTTCCTTTGAGATGTCTTTAAACATTTTAAATTAGATTGTGCATGATAATGTGAGCACCTCTGTAACGCCGTGACACCTACTTAATTATTCTATTATTGTTTTCGAAGAAAATATCACTCTATTGACCTGTAACAGAGGGTAGTTTTAGATGCAGAGTGGCGATTGTGTATTTTCCTGCTGTGTTTTCATACGTGTACATGATCTACACATGACGCTGGTTGGGCAACATAATGATGACGACATCGAACAGACCATGACTGAGAAGCTGATATTATGGTTGGTGGATTTACTCTGTGGGTCACAATTGGATTTAAACATGGATAGCTTGGTCCAAAATCTAGCAATCTACGCTGTGAGCTACTGTGCAATTCCCACTGGATATTAATTGTGTATGCATTGGAAAGATGATACCATTGTTACACTTGAGCAAGTGGAATACATTTTTATTGGAATGATGCAGGAAAAAACCATCGCCGCAGTGAATGTGTCTCTGATATGATGGCAATGACACGAAAAGCATGACAACATTGGTGTTGGGCGTTCATTCATTTTTCAAGCATACTTATCCCTGGAGAAAATAGCTTACCTGACTTATGTTCTACGTACGGTACCACTACTTGAAATGAATACTAATATAATTCACCATTGTAAAATAATGATACGTTTTATTATCAGCTGTTGTATAACTTCTAAATGTATGAAAAAAGTGCCGAAAATGCGAAATGTAAATGTGTACCAATTGTTTTAACCAGCGATTCCTCGAACCTAAAGAAGTAAGTGGAAATTATAGAGAAGGAGACATTGAATTGGTTCTGTTTATCCAGGAGCATTGCCATATAAAGTCGGGGATAATATATAACAGCTCTGAATTTTTGTATTAGGTCATGTCCATGATCTGATTAGCAAATTATCTGTCTACTTGAAACATTCATACAAGAGGTATAGATCGAGCTGTATAAATTACACAGATGGACCGAAAAACTCGTCTTGAATTTTGCAGCCTTAAGGGCATTCGGCGTTGAAAACGGAGATGCTACCCTCACTGGGGATGACCAACTGGCGATGGTATCCGTCAAAGACAGCTTGCCAACTTACGATTCGTCAGTTAACCGGGTGTACGTAAGTATTACAACGCCTGGCCAAGACAGCAAAAAAAAATAAGCAAACACTTTGAACCAAAGGTCGACTTAAAGTCCTTCCTTGAAGGTTTTCGTATCTTTATAAAATGTTGCCCGAATCAGGGAATTTGTGCATACCCCCGCTGTCATTGTTCGCATAAGGTGAGATGGTAACAAAAAGCGGCCGACAGCGCAAGTGTGCGTCAAGCCTTCTCGTCGCCATAATGTTAGTGAACAATTCTTAAGTATGTTGTTAATCAACAAGCAAACGAAGTAGAACTGAAATTTTATTTCAAACGATTACCAGATATTCTTATTCTTTTCTTTTACACTGTTTGTGAAAGGCAAATAAAGATCAATCCATTCACAGTATAATTTGTATCTGTATGTTTTATCTGAACCTTTTGCCACATTACAGATCTCGACGAACGGCTATATGTCGTTGGGTACAGCGTTTAACGGCTTCACCCCTCAGCCTCTGGATACCGTTACTGCACGTGACATAATCTGCCCTTTTTGGGCGGACGCAATGACTATTCCCGAAGGCAATTCAGCCGTGTATTACAGAGTTTTAAACAAATCGTTCAAAGTGAAAGGCTACAGTTTCACTCAAGGTGACATCTTTAAATTTGTGGACAGTGAAATTAGGGCCAGGAGAAACGTGACGGATTTCGAGGCTCGATGGCTGTTAATAACAACATGGTATAGAATGATTCCATATGGAGCCACTCACCGTGTCGAGGTGAGCGATCTTTATTGTTGACATAAATGTTTTTTTTAGCAAAATACACCGTGTGTCTCATTAGGGCTGTTCCTTCAAACAATACTGGGTGTATATGTAACTTACAGAGCTGATATACAAAGCACCTTTTGGTGAAGAGCCAAAATAAAAATTACGATTTTTTGGTTTTGTTTAAACAGTTTATTAATGTACATTTTGCTTTAAACACCGGTGTGTGGCTTTGTTTTAACAACCCATGTTTATGCTGCGTACATTGCAGACAACCACGTTTCAGTCCATGGTTGTAACAGATCATGTCAGATCGTTCGTGTTCTTTCTTTACCCTAACGGCGAGATGAAATGGCCAGAGAACAACATAGACGGCCTTCCAGTCGTCGGAACGCGCTCATCCATCAACATTATCAAGAACTTCTATTCGCAGAAAATAAGAGCCTTGCGAATAAGCGATTATCCTGGAAACACGGGTAAGTTGTATAGCGTCAGAATTTGCCGCATTCTGATTTCAGTTGGGGACAGAAAAGATTTTACCTCATGTCACTGAACGTTAGGGACATACAGACGCCTAGATCTTTCTTATTTTCTTGTTAAATAAAAATTATTTGATATGACACAGTGGAAGCAATTTTAAGTCTTCTCACCACAGAGTTCAGTAATCGGTTAGGGCGTTTATAAAATGTTGCATATTACCATCCGATATTTCTTTCCCTGATACGGTCAAAATGAAGCCAACAGGGAAAATGACATGGAGACAAACGTAGCTTGAGAACACAATGCCTGACTTGGGGCGAGAGTATCGTTTTGCCGACAATGCTTGCTTAGGATAGAAGAAGGAGATAAATCGGAAAAACGTTGTTGAAATATCCCAAACTTTATTCAAAGAGGTTGAATCAAACAAGCATTAATTTTTGAGTAACGGTAAATATGCAATTTACTGCGTACAGTCCTCATACAGTGTAGTTCGATATAAGACTTTAAATACCTATGCTTTACTGTGGGTGTTTTAACTCGTGTTTGAACATGCATTGATCTGTTATTTCATACTGAGTGATTGCAAGTGTGTAAAAAAATTTGCGTTCAATATGGTAAACTGGACTTAACAAATATGAGATATTTACTTTCTAATTGTGAGAGCATGCATTTTTATAGCTTCCATGTTTTCCTCATGAGTTAGCGTGATGTGAGAACTACGTGTATTTATATGGACCGCAACTTCCAGTTTATCGGTTTGTAGAAGTATCAAACTAAGTTGTTCTCCACATTATACAAACTTGCTGGTATTAGCCTGTCAGCTTATAAAGACGATAACTATGTGTGACATAATGTCTTGTTGCTTAGGTGTCATGTACAAACTTGGTGATATTAGACTGTCAGCTTATAAAGACGATAACTAAGTGTGCCATAATGTCTTGTTGCTTAGGTATCATGTACAAACACGGTGATATTATACTGTCAGCTTATAAAGACGATAACTATGTGTGTCATAATGTGTTGTTGCTTAGGTGTCATGTACAAACTTGTTGATATTAGACTGTCAGCTTATAAAGACGATAACTATGTGTGTCATAATGTGTTGTTGCTTAGGTGTCATGTACAAACACGGTGATATCAGCCTGTCAGCTTATAAAGACGATAACTAAGTGTGCCATAATGTCTTGTTGCTTAGGTATCATGTACAAACTTGGTGATATTAGACTGTCAGCTTACAAAGACGATAACTATGTGTGCCATAATGTCTTGTTGCTTAGGTATCATGTACAAACCCGCTGGTATTAGCCTGTCAGCTTATAAAGACGATAACTAAGTGTGCCATAATGTCTTGTTGCTTAGGTATCATGTACAAACTTGGTGATATTAGACTGTCAGCTTACAAAGACGATAACTAAGTGTGCCATAATGTCTTGTTGCTTTGGTATCATGTACAAACACGGTGATATCAGCCTGTCAGCTTATAAAGACGATAACTATGTGTGTCATAATGTCTATTTGCTCAGGCATCAATGGGTATTACCTCCACCGCCTGGACTCCGGACAAGCCGCTGCTGTCTCCGGGCCAGCCTCGAGCTGTACGCAGTGGTACGCTAACGAGTACCAGTACCGCGACGTGGCGATCACTCTGGACCGATTCCTACCAGTCTGCCCCTGCTCTCTGTTCATGGCTCGGAGGGACTGGCGCTTTGGGTTGGACCCCGTGCTAAGCCTGCGCAACGGTGGTGTCTGCTTTTTCACTAACTTTGCCGCTGCCGGATCTAGGGTATGGAAAGTTGCGTACCTTAATAGGGAAGATAACCCACCTGATAAAAGTCGGCCCAAGCTGTGTAAGATTTTATTCTTGCCTGCAATACGACTCAGTTTTCGTGCCCTCCTAAAACAAAGAGGTACATGTAGTTCAAAAGCGATGCCGTGTGGCAGCAGAGAAAAGCGTGTTTTCACACAGCTTGGAATCGACTTGTTTTGGCGGGGAGTGTTCCTGTAACAACTGCGGTTTTTAAATTTGGCATCACATATATTTCATTTTTTATTTCATACTGGTGACTTACGCAATGCTCAAGACATTTCATTACTGAATTAACATGCCGATTTTCCGCCTCGCGCGGTTAGTTTACAAGAAAGAATAGAATAAGATTGATGGAACCATTGTATAACCGAGGCCATCCAAAACTCGTTTTCAGAATTTAGTGGATAGCTTTGCCACAAATGGACAGGATTTTATTTCTTTTTACTGAAATTTTGGTACATGCCAATGTCTACAAATGTATGTATGAATGTATATCTGGATTTTTACGTCGTGCTTTACAGTTTTTCAGTCTTATGACGATTAGATGTGTGTACATATAAGAGTCTTCTTATGGCACGGTGATGTCGCCACTGAAGTGTCATGCCGAAGACACCAGACATGACACCCCACCCAGTGAAATTATACTCACACCGGCCAACCAGTCTTGTTTCCGTGCTTTAACCTTTCAATGCTGGGAAAGGGGGTGCTCCGTGGCTCAGTTGGTTAGCGCGCTACCGTAGCGTAATGCCCCAGGAATCTTCGGGAGCGGTAGATCCAGGGCCAGCCTTGGGTCGAGTCACACCTAAGACTTTAAAAGGGCAAGTTGTAGCTTACTCGCTTGGCGTTCAGCATGAAGTTGACAGTGCAGCTACTGGTTTACCCGTATCAGTATAATGGCTCGGGCGGGGCGACTTACTTGTCTTCAGTACGGCGTCTCAGTGAAGCAGCACTAGATAAAAGAGTGTTAGAAATCCGTCCTGCAACAAGGAGGCACATTACATACACTCTAAGGACCCCTTCGTCGTCATATGACTGAAAAATTGTTAAGTACGACGTTATACCCCAAGCTCACTCACTCGAAGCAGACGCTCTAGCCATTAAGCCAATAATCAATATATAGCCTGTTCATCACAGGTTAAATCAATCTAAAAATCAGTTTACTGTTGGAATTCAAACAGCTATTTCGTTTGTTATTATTTTTTTTAGTGATATCGATATTTTAGATTTTACAATTCAAACATTGCATGGGGGTGATTTAACGCTGACTTAGTTACAAGCCTGACCTAATACGAAATGCCATATTCCATGCGTTCCCCCGTCTTTCATGCAGTTCGTATATTGTTTTATTGCAGAGATGCTGCTATTTCTGGAGCGGGGCTCTTGACGCCTCGCCCATATCGGGAGGCTCTGTGTCCCGCTTCCACCCCACACTCCACCCACAGATATACTACACCCAGGAAGTACTACCGAGGCTTTGGTGTTGCGAGCAATCGAATCTCTGCGATTACTACAGGCAACTCAGGCCATCCGACAACTGCGCTTTTTACTCACCATTGGTAACAGGTGTGCTACACGAATTTCAAACTGAAATTAAATCACTTATAAAATTCAATGAAACATATTGGAACATTGCACAAGGCCCCATTTTCTCCAGAACGCAATCTAAAAATTCCAACCCACTATATACTTTATCTGTAGTATCGTTTCTACATTCAGAGTTCTTGTCCCTGTCATCTAGCTTAAACGAATTAGTTATTATCCATAAATAAAGTCACGTACAGGGTCAAACAGCGTGAAGCTGCCATTTTTAAAATCAGTTGTCGCCTTTATGTCATTATTTGGATTAGGCTCACTTCCTTACACATTTTTTGCACTAGTGAAATATTTTTCAAGCAAACTCCTAGTATAAGATTCTCCATGCTCTTGCTTCAGCTCTGTTCTGGGGCGATCCACACATACTTACCATTGACGGACTCGCCTACACGTTTAACGGTTGGGGCGAGTACACTCTACTGGAAATACGCAGCAAGAGCGACAACTCTCTTCAGCTTGGTGTACAAGCGCGCACTGATCGGATTATAGACAGCTCTGGCAACTATACTGAGGCCACCATTTTTACCGCGTTTGCAGCCAGAGATTTCAAGAGTAGTTCGTCAGTGCACATTGAACTAAATGGCAATAAAGACGGTAAAAAAATTCTGTTCAGTTTAAGTGGTAGATACTGAGATATTATACTGACTGTTTGGAAAGTAACTTTACAACCACATACAAATGAAAAAAATAACAGTGATATTTATTAACTCTTAAATGTGTTACTGTGTAAAGTGTGATGCGCCAGTTTGATTTATTACTTATTCGCCAGGTCATAATTTGAAGAAATGTATGACAGAAATTTGCCATCACATAAATGCATTACAAAAGCTGACCTATCCACAGGTTTGAACGTGTACGGCAATGGTGTGGATTACTCATTGGCTTACAAGGATGATTCGAGTTTTGCTGTCCCACTTGACGGCCTAACACTCAGAAAAGTTGGAAATAACAGTCTTATTGCGTCGTTTGGCATAGGTAAAGCTTTGGAATTCTCTTTCACTATAGACAGAAAGACCTTTAGATGATTTGCGGATGTGTCAAAAATTAG
This sequence comes from Liolophura sinensis, assembly GCF_032854445.1. Taxonomy (NCBI): domain Eukaryota; kingdom Metazoa; phylum Mollusca; class Polyplacophora; order Chitonida; family Chitonidae; genus Liolophura; species Liolophura sinensis. The sequence goes on from NC_088295.1 coordinate 77,216,463, forward strand.
GAAACATTTGTTTTTTATTTCGTTTAAGAAATAAATGCATTCTTTCATCTGTAGTGTTACTTTGCAATATTGTATTCTTGTCTTCACTATTTACGCCCCTCAGCTATAGTTTTACTTTGCAATATTGTCTTCTTGCCTTCACTATTTATGTCCTTTAAATGTAGTTTTACTTTGAAATATTGTCTCGTTGCATTCACTCGTTCTATAGTTTTACATTACAATATTGTCTCCTTGTCTTCACTGTTTACATCCTTCAGCTTTACATTGCCATATTGCCTCCTTGCCTTTAATGTTTACGTCCTTCAGCTGTATTTTTTACTCTGTAAAGTTGTCTCCAAGGCTTCGTCTTTTACGCCCTTCATCTATAGTTTTACCTTGCAACATTGTCTCCGTGCCTTCACTATTTACGCCCTTCAGCTATAGTTTTACTTTACAATATTGTCATTCCGAATTCATTGTTTACTTACGCCCTTCAGGCTATAGTGTTTCTCCACAAAACTTTCAAATTGCCTTTCCTATTTACTTTTACCCTGTAAACTGTAGTGTTAATTTACGATGTTGTCACATCTCCCTCTGTTCTTTCCCGCACCTGTAACTCCTTGTGTTTTACAGGATTCTGATCGTATAAGTGAAAAATTCTTGAGTGTCGCGTTTAAACAAGCACATTTATAGGATTCTATGTCCCATGTTGTCTTGCAGGTGTCAGTCTCAATGTTACAGTAGATCAACAGCTGTTATTCGTGACGGTGGCCATCCCCCCGTCTCTCCTGGTTGAATTCCACCACCCGGGGTCTGCTGGGTGTCGTGGACAAGAACCCCTCAAATGACTTCACCGTCCCAACGGAACGGTTTTCCCAGCTAACATGACAGAGTCTGAGATATTTCACAACTTTGGGGGTCCAGTGTGAGTACTTTTAAAAACAATAACAGTTGTCTGTGATGCAGCAATGTGACGGGGATGTTAGCGAGTGCTTGCGCCAATCATGTGGGATTAATCCACACACATTTCTCCTATCTTCTCCTACCTGTATATATGGCCACTTGTACATTTTGCAACACTTTTTTTGACTTTTCAAACTGCATATCTGGAGTTGTGATCTGATTATTTCAACCTTTTTATTAACCTTTGGTATTTTTCGCCAGGAATTTTATGCCAGGTTTTAGCCCGTTAAACATAGTCTGTTTTGTTTGTGATGTGACTTGATTTGTACCTATATATTCTGAGGATACAATACTACTTATGTGTTATTAAGATATAATGACTTTATTCATTTTAGTACGTATATTCTGGCCATGATGTATTAATATTATTCATGCGAAATTATTCATATTTATCCCTTTATTCCAAATTATTTTACTTTATAGTTAGGCCTAACTCTTGTATGGATTCCGTCATTTACATTGGTTGATTACTTGGTTTTCGTAATTAAAGACCTTGGGATACTAGAACATAAGGGAACTGTTCTGCTGGTTTTCAGTATTGAAGTTATATAAGGCCAGAATCGTCCAGTCGTGTAATCAAGTGCTGTAGCAGCAGCCTACATATCGCCATGGATACATGAAAGTGAAAACCTCTTCATCCAGTCAATCGCTTTTGATTTGTCTTCACCAGGGGCCATCGATCCGAACAGGTCGTATTTTTTCTATCGGAACGGCCAGGGACCAGCAAACTTCACCCACCCAGAATTCATTCCCATGTTCCTAACGGATTTCCCAGAAGAGCGCCAGAGAGAGGCTGAGAGGCGTTGTGGCAACAATACAGAGTGCCAGTTTGACTTCCTGGCAACCGGAAACGAACAAATCGCTCTGAACACCAAGATCGTGAAGGAAGACGAGGACGCAGTATCTGTGGTTTTAGGTAAGACAAAGTCAATCATGAATATTCTTAGCCTTAGCCTCGGGCACGATAGAAATAGAGTACAAGTTACCCTCAACGTATTGACTGTCGTCTTGCCTGGCGTGACATAAATATTACGTAACTACTTAAACAGTTAACCGCCCAGACGAGAATTATAAATTTAGTGTGGTTAACATGCCGTGTTATACCACTTATACGGATGGCAAGTCGTTGTGTCACTAATACAGAGGACATTCGATGCTGTACCATCCATACGAATGACACGTCGTTGTGTCACTAATACAGATGACATTCGGTGCAGTGCCCACTAATACGGATTAATCGTGCCATTCATACGGCTTGCCAACTCTCATATTAGGCATATCGAATAAGGAAGCCCATCCATTTTCTCTTTCAGCTAACAACATTCCCGTTGTGTCTGCTGACGCAGTGGTTGGAGTGACCCTCAATGAGTCAATTACAATCTCGGTAAATACCACTGATCAGGATGGTGACAATGTGACAGTGTATCTCCTGTCCGACCCAGGTACGGCTACTGTGGAGCGTGTTGGTGACAACAGGGCTGTGGTACGCTTCACACCAATATCTCTTCAGCCCAAGCCCCTCAGGTGAGATTTGCTTTTTTTTCAGTCTTACCCTCTGCTGATTTACCCTTTTGTCGATCAACTTTCGGCTTCGCTTCGTGAGTTACTTGCCATTCGTCGTTTTTCCTCGTGCACTACAGTTTAACCCATCTATAATACTTACCGACGTGACATAAGTGAACAATTCCTGATCATGGCGTTAAACAAGACTCCTTTAAATAAAGAGCAGGCGTTTCCACTTACGCATGATCTTCACAGAGACCGCAGAGAGGCTCCTGGGTCACTGCGCCGCGCTGGCGTGCTAACCCCTCTCGACCACTTAGACCCCGAATGCGCGTAAATCACCAAATAAATAAATGGGTTTCTTCTTGCACTACATGAACCGGGGAATCTTCACAGCTGATGAAAATATTTCATTTTAATACATTTTCAAAAGGGTTCATAACAGTTAAGTTATTATATTTTACAGTATCGGTGCCACTGACGGGAGAGGCGGAGAAGCCCCGCCGATTGTTATCGAGATCCATATCTGTAGTGGCTGTAGCAATCATGGCAAGTGTGATTTCACGGAAGTCCCCAGGACGGAAGTGGATGCGAACGGAAATGACACGATCAGCTACATTGAACTTCTCTGTGAATGTGACGCGGGTTGGACAGGTACTACTAAACTTAGAGTTTGATGATGTCACTGACACATTATTGGCACTCAATTCAGAAGTTGCCATTATCGTATTTTGATTTTTGCGGGCAGATGACATATTAATATAATGTCACACAGCGCTTATTTAAAAACACTCAATTCATTGGACTCATTATGTTTTGTAGCGTCTAGACCAGATATTGTTATAATGATGCGCTAAGCCACAGTCGTACTTTCCTTTACTGGCTCAGATCGTGTGGCGTCTTCGATACATTTACAGTGTGTATTAACAACGCTCGGTTTTCTCCTACACTGTAAAATCTACCGTCAAAGGGAACACAACACAAAAAATCCCATGTCACAGATAAAATTAACAGAGTGGATAGATATGTATGGTGGGTTGAAATTTCTTCTCGATTCCGTTCTTAACCTCATTCATTAGCTACTTTCGCAAAACGCCTGAAGTCAATTTTTTTCAAGGAAACGACTGCAGCGAGGACATGGATGCTTGTAGTCAACTGCCCTGCCCTACGGGCACAACATGCACCGACTTGACACCGGCGGAAGAAGCGTCTCTGGGGGTCGGGTATAACTGTAGCCAGTGCCCACAAGGATTTGTGCTTAACGGCAGTAAATGTACAGGTAAAGTTTTACCCCACCTTAACGGACGTTGTCCAAGTAATCATGGTGTAGCGTCCTTGGTAATTCATTCTGTAAAAGGTTAAATGTAATTGTGTTGTGGCAAAAATGCATCTCGATATACTTTTGGTTGTAGATATTGACAGACGTGTGATCTCTAATATGAATCTTTCGATCAAGAAATTTTACTTTAAGAGTAAATATGGATGACTTTCACAATGTTTGTTGTAAAGAATACAAGAAAAACAAACTTAGGCCTAAAATATTATTGCTTTTATGCATATTTTCAAGTTTTCGGGAGTGACGCTCTCCATCATCGTATAAGCGCGCGACAAGCTTTGAAGTGCTGCATGAAGACTTATCACAATTCAGAGGAAAATTCTATTGATTTGATTAGTTAAAAAATTCCAAACATACACGACCGAATATGACGGGACAGCGGGAGAACATCAGTTCCATATAGGCCTACACCCGGAGTGAAGGCCTCACGCGCGAATACATCCCCGGAGTCAAGGCGAGACGCACAGATGCAAAATGTAAACAAAAAGACAACTTTGCTTGAACAAATTAACACTTTGTGGTCTGCTTTAATCATTGCCTACGTCGGAAAAAAGGGAGACATTTTTTGTCTCGCACTAATAAAAAGAATGTGGCAAAATGGGCAATTGTTATGCAGGAAATACAAACAAAATCTAATGGGCGTACTGCCATCATTTTTGTTCCTACAGTGATAACAATGAAAAGGACAGTTGAAATCTTTTGAAGAGTTTCCTCCAGAAAGATCGGGTAACGTCCTAGGACATTTGGTTTGAGGCCTGAAAACAGAATAGGATTACATAAACTTTTATCCTTTGAATGTCTTCATCATTCCTACATGTAGTTAAATCACCGTCCAGAAGCTCCTGTGACCGGACCCATATCAATCAGTTTCGTCCCTGCTTTTTTATCACAACGCCACCGTGTTGATCGTGAACGAGAGAAATTTGACCAGGGCAAAGACTGAATGTTGAGTGCAGAGATTTCCACCTGCTGAGTACAGTATCATCTGAATCCTTATCCAAATTCAAATTTTCTCTCCAAAATCAAAATCGCCAGAAGCACACCCATCACAGATTTCTGTCGTCTCATCTTCTTCGTGCGATTCACTCGATTAGCACTAATACTGACCTTGATTGACCAAATTCAGCTGAATAGAGACTATGCCCTATGATGACGTAATTCCGCCAAGGGAGACAACGCTTGGTAAGCAGTCGGGCGGGCCAAGTCAGCGCCAGTTTTACGTCTCAAAAATGCTCTTTATGGTGATCAATATCACGACATTCCGGGGGAATACGGGTGAATATTTGGCTTCGCCCGTTAATATCTTTCCTCCGCTTCGCTTGGGATAAATATTATCGACTTCAGCCAAATATCTACCCGTATACCTAAAGAGTTGAATTAATATTATATGCAAATTTACGTATAGCGATACAGTGATCTGTACATATTTTAATACACATGTTAAAAAGTTATACTAAACTAGGCTAATGATTGGTAAGTGGAAATAAGATGACAAACTGATACAAGAAATCATGCAAGTCATCCCACAATCCATTAAATAGAAAATACCTGACTCTCAAACGATTTGGGTTTTACTCCAAACTGGAGAAAACCAACGGCCTTCGGGACAAGTATGACAATTCCCGTGACTTAAATACGCATTCAGGATCCCCAGTGTTTCTTTTAAAGAGTCAGTTTTGGGATATTTAGTCCAAAATTTTAATCTTGTTTACTATCTCACTAAGTTGTACTATCTCAGCACAGACTCAAAATGAAATGATGAATATTTTTAAAGTTTATTTTTGATTCAGTTTTAGGTTAAAGCCCTAAATCATTTTGTGAAACTGTTCCCTGGATTCGAGTAAACAGCATTATTAGGCATGGGGTGAAGACGAGAGAGATTCTTGAACATTAACGTAACAAATACAAATACAAATTTACCCAGTTAAATGTGTGAATGTATCAGTGTATTTTTTGCCTTTGTAGATGTAAACGAGTGTGACAGATCGCCATGTGAGCAGTCGTGTACGAACACAAGGGGCAGTTTTACGTGTTCCTGCGTGGAAGGCTACATCTCCTTTAACACTACGTGCCTGGGTAAATCAGTAGCAAACCTTGCATTGAAAAACCCCGCTAAGGGGATCATGGATGACATGTTCTCAATCATTCATTGTTTTTGTCTGTTTTTTGTTTTGTTGTTTGTTTGTTTTTGTTTTTGTTTTTTCAAGTAAAATAGGCGTCATGAAAGCACAAGCGCAAATGTCTGAAAAGAAGAATCGCAACTTCTTAAAAATTAGAATCGCAGATATTAGTCGCTCATCGTTGTAACACCATTACGTTATCATGCAAACGTTCTACAGGACATCTACAGGACAAAGAAAACCACGTAGCTACAGGGATTATTATCTTCTTTTTTGCAATTCTAAGCGACTAACACTGGAAAGGATCTGACATGGTAAGGCAGAGAATCGACCACAGAGAGGTACGATAAGAAAGTGCAAATTTCAAAATCCTAGCACAATTTTGTAAATTTCCGAATCAGAAATATAAAACTTGTTCGAAGCACTCATGAAAGTTATATGGCCATAAAAGAGAGGGCTGTTTAGTAATAACATACCGAAAATGCACTCTCGATCAAAAACGCCAATGTTTCGTTCAATCGAGGCACTGTGGTTTTGATTACAGTTCGAAGATCAACGTTAACCTGACAAATATCTTTACCGAAAGTTTCCAGTGTATATTTCTACGTGCTGTCAAAGTTTTGTTTTGGTTAACGTTTATCTTCATACATAAAACAAAGATTTTATAATCTGATCAGTTTTGTCATATTTCAGCAAGTTTGAAATCTGTAATTCTGCCGTTTCTTCTCCGGCATTCTCCATAGTACTGTGGACTAACGAAGTCGTTATGAAGAACACATAACACCTCGAGGATGAGTTCAAATTTTTGTGGATCTTCTGTTTACTTTTGAAGCATACTTTTGTGGGAGTAAAGATAAAGGCTGCCTTGTAAGCTATGGTACTGTGTAACTTCTGGCAACTGGCGACATCATACGTGAATCCTGGTTAAGAGCACACGTGGTCCTTAACATTAACATGTTATGCGTCGCGGAAGTATAATGCTGAAAGTTACATTTGTTATGTCTTCATTTAATTGATTGGTGCATAACTGTGTGGTGAAGAATTTTTTAGAAAGGTACATTTGTGATGCCATGATTTTCATTACTCCACAGTGTCAGCAGCTGTGGCTCACAGCGATAGTCAGTTTCACTTCTTTAGGTGCACAGTTTCTTGCACTGGAGCCGATTCCCTGCCTTACCATACCAGGTCCTTTTCGAAAAAAGGTCGAAAGGTTTTAAGGGTGCATAAAATAATGTTCCCATATTTCTAACAGGATGAATAGCTGGTCAAGTTCATCACCAGAGCCGAATAACCTGGTTTAAAACGCCTTACTCTATGTTATAATCGTTGTGATGATCATATTTCTTCCATTTATCGTCACCAAAACAATTTTCTGTAATGTTTGTAGATATAAATGAATGTGCCGAGGAGACAAGCGGATGTGAGCATATCTGTATGAACAACAAGGGCACTTTTATTTGTCAGTGTTTCGAGGGATTCCGTCTCAACTCAGATAAGAAGACTTGTGAAAAGATCCCTGGTAAATCTGAGTCAATCTGTAGTCTAGCAGCTAGGAACTGTAGTTTTATACAGTGAAGTGATTTAAGGGCTTTTTTTCTCACGGATCCAAAATAGAACAAGTAATGTTTTCTTTGTTGCAATGCTGCAGCGCTTACGTGAAATCCTGTCTCGCTCTGTTACGGGTAAATTTAGGTACTGAATGTGAAGAGTCACAAAAGAAGCCCGGAGTTTTTACGTTAAAGGCTTATATAGCCTCGATGAGTTTCCTATCAACCTAGTTTTGCACAACAAAATGTACACAATTAGCCTAATCTTAAAACGTTTTTTTAAAATAAGGTAATTATCTGGTAACCCAGGCTATATAAGCATTTCATTACACTACATAACAACGTGAGTGATAAAGTCTACTCCAGTGTCGGGTTTTATATTGTGCCGGAAATGTCACTAGCGATTGTTTGGAATTTTTCCAGATGTAGACCCTTGTGCTTCGGCCGACATCAGCTGTGACTACGCTTGTCGTGTAAACGACGGAAATGCCACTTGTATCTGCAGGAACGGTGAAGCTCTGGGAGCAAATGGAACATGTCACGGTAAACAAATCCCAAGATCTTCTCACATCTTATATTTATTTGCCACATTATGTGTTTGTTTGATTAGGGTTTAATGCTGTTTTATGCAGTATGTCTCTTATACAACAGTCAGAGACATCTGGTTTTTGTGCGACGAATATGAATGCTCGACTCCATGTACTTGACAAAGCCCCTGTTTGATAACGCCAGAGACTAGCTGGATTCGTCCTCTCGACCGTGCTGTAAAGCCGAATGAACCAACGAAATCTCAGTATTAATTGTTTCCAAAAACATGCTAAGATCACGTGTATGAATCCACATCTCGCTGTTTCGGCTTTGTCAAAAAGCTTTTCAGGTACCTGGCGAAGGTCGGTGGTTTACTCCGGGAACTCTGGTTTTCATCCACCCATAAAGCTATCCACCATCATATAAGTGAAAATACACGCCAATAAAATCCAAAAACTTGGTAAAAATGTATGAAACATCAAGCTAAATGTATATCTATGAACACAGTACTCGATTTAGCTTCGTCAAAATTAGGAGTTGGAATCAAAGATGAATATGATGTAGGTCACAACAACGTAACATCAACTCATGTTCATGTCTCTTTTTTCCACTCTTCAATGATGTCATGAATTCGGTGTACACGCAGATGTCGATGAGTGTGTGACGAGTGCGCCGTGCGCACAGGGATGTATAAACACCCCGGGCAGTTTCCGGTGCTCGTGTAACCCTGGTTACCAGCTGAAGTACGACAGCAGGAGTTGCCAAGGTCGGTTCTCTATAATGAGACATTGCTCTCGTTCATACACTTACCCTAAACCAGTAACAACGACATTCGAACGACATTGCGAGATTTAGTGAGATTAAGTCGAGATCAGGACAACATTGCAACGAGACTCCAACGAGACTCCAGCGACATTTTCATTCGAGAATCTTATGTAAATCTTGCGCCTGCTTCTGAATCTAATTTTGGCGACCAAATATCGCGCCCTCGTTCGAATCTCCCCTGCTCGTTCATTTCTCCACCAAATCTCGTCTAAATCTTTTGTCGCCTATATTCTTAATCTTGTCAGAATGTTGCGATATCCTCGAAATAATTCAACTGTTTGTCAAGCTTATCAGCATAAGTGTTACACTTGTAACACTTATTGAAACAATGATTTGAATAGGAGTAATTTATTTCAATTAGAGTTGATAACACTGCTAGCGAATACTTGTGACACCCTAATGCAAATGCTAATAACAAAACTTTCAACACCCCGCATTGCGTTTAATGTTGAATTACTTCTGTGATGATGATCTAGTAAAGTAATATATTTTCATGCCTGGGTATGACGGCCATCATCGTACTATCATGCTATGGTTCCATCGCACGATGATGGAACGATACAGAGAAGCACCTAGGAGTTTCTGTACCATAACGTAGTCAATTCCACCGTTAAGATTCACTTCGTAATGTTGCTATGATCATTTAAACAAAGTTAATGTATCCATCTTTTGTCTCCCTCTTCTTATAGCACTGTATTAATAATAATACGTATTCATTCTGTGATTTAGCCTGTGACGACTTCCACTGGGGTGAAGGGTGTAGAGAAGAGTGTGGGTGCCTAGCGCACACTGTGCGTTGTGACCCTGTTATAGGATGCGTGTGTGAGCCTGGGTTTAGCGGCCGGTACTGTGACCAGGATGTGAATGAGTGTCTCAGCGTTCATTGTGGTGTCAACGAGATTTGTGTCAACACTGTGGGCAGTTACAGGTGCGATTGCAAGCCAGGGTATAGCAATGGAAGCGGAACGTGCAAAGGTAGGTTAAGACTAGTGACACAGAAAGCAACAAAATATATATTAATCGTAAGCTCAGCATTTCTACCAGTTCCACCGCTAATTTATCATTTATCAGATAAGCATTGATATTCAACGTTCACAAGAACATGAATATCATTAATTATAACTCCTTGCAATGTGATAAAAGCAATATTAGAGCTAAACATTCCTGCAGTTTTATCTCCAATACATTTTACAGATATAGATGAATGTGAGAGGCTTGACCTGAACACCTGCGACCAGAAGAAAGCTGTTTGTGTGAACACCTTGGGAAACTTTACCTGTAGGTGTAAACCCACTTACACTGGTCCCGGAGATAACTGTACAGGTGAGATTGTCTTAACAATAGATTTACTTAAAAACTTTAGTCTTACCACACTTCCTTAGCACAACAGCAATATCTTGTGTGTCAAGACACACACGTGGAAAGACTGTCTAGACCTGAAGGCGTCAGTTTACTTACACTTATACGTAAATGGAGAATAATGTATTATTATATAATGCATCCATGTATCGTCTATTTAGAATGTTGCCTGTTCACACCTGATGTTAACGAATGTGACAATGGGAAACAATACATTTCTATTTAGTTATTTTATTGACTGGTTTTTAAAACAGGACATAAGAATTGTTATGTTCTGTGACGACGGACAAACTTTTGTCTGGTGGATAGATTTGAACACGTGCCCTCATTGTTGATAGCGTTCCAAATTCAATGTGCGATATTAGGTGGTGGCCCATTTTTTTCTCTCCGAGTTTTTGAAACCATATTGCAAATTTTTGTGCTAATTTAATTTCAGATATAGATGAATGTGAATTGAACATCCACAGTTGCCAGCAAGTCTGCGAGAATACAGAAGATGGGTATAACTGCAAATGTCACCAAGGGTTCGTTCTGAATGATGACAGGAGGTCGTGTACCAACGGTTGGTACAACTACAGAGACATCTGATCGATTTCATCCATCTGATGCTCGCTTTATTTCAGGAGCACACACATTTGTTCCAAATACTTACTTTTCTCAACCATTTTTGCATTAATCATATTAAATTTGAATGTAGAATTGGAAACATTTGGCCAGTTTAACTAGATTCGGGCAAGGCAAGCACAGATCTCCACCTTTGACTTTATCTTTAAAATGTTGATCGAAGTCTATCTTGTAAACTTTTTGAAGTTCTTAATCTTTTGAGGCTCATGTGACAGTTCTGTTTCTCTCTGAGCTTCGTTACATGGGCGTAAATTATCGTTCAAATTTTGGATGTTTTGTTTGTATTTACTTTGATATCAGCCTTGTGTGAAACTTACAAAACGCTGCTACCTTGTTCACTTCCTGATATCTTGATATAGGTTTATTCTTAAGAAACAACAAAATGAAATGTCGCATAAAGCAAATGTCCTGAGTAAAGTTTACATAAACCGACCGAGGACTAATAATCTGACGTCATCTGGACAGTACTAATAATTACTGTCATGGTAGACGGAGTATTCAAAGTTACCGTTGAAAGCATACTCTTTTTCTTTCCTGTAAGTCTTTGTCTTTATTTTGCTCTGTAACAGTGGATAATTTGTGTGGAGATCGCGCAGACTCGTGTGAGCACTTCTGTTTGGTGCAAGATGGACAGACCTTTTGCCAGTGTACTAAGGGTTATAAACTCTTCAACGATACTGCTTGTGAGGGTAAGCATAGAAAGACTGTAACCGATTTACTTTGTCAGCACTGTTGCAACTCTTACTGAAATAAATTACGTCTATTGAAATAATTGGTTTAGTAAACGTTACAAAAGCAACCTACCACTGATTGGTGAGTGGGCAGGTTTGAGTAACGAAAAGAATTCAGTGTTATGTCAGACTTCAAGTAATAAAAATCAGGCTGGAACAGGCAGCTGGAACAAACTTCAACGTCAAAAGAAAGCACAACAGGGCTACAATCTCCGTCCTTACCCAAACTAACAACCCAACCACTCGAAAACCCACGCACCCAAAAAAGCCTAAATACCAACCTTAGCACCAAACACACGTCTCTCATAGCTCTGTTAATTGAGAAAATGAAACCTACATCCGCAGGAAGACGTCCTGAATCTATCAACATGATGTAAAAAATGCACTTTATGTACCTTGCCATACTGATCTTCTTGATATACATATTTCACTAAATGATGCAAATGTAATCCCTGTTGAAATATCATCTCAGTAAGGGTTGAAAGTCCAACGCTTGTTGAAATAACTAATCATCAATAGTTACGTTTTGTAACGCTTATGCAACAATTATTTCAATAGGGGTAATCTATTTCAAATATGATTTGCGTTATGGCTCAAATATTTCATATCTGTCTATGATGATCAGACCTGGCTTGCCCTAAATGTGTTTGTTAAATCCATATATATGCGATAATTCTGTATACATGAGAAGCGCCAATAAATTAAACCGATTTTTGCCTTTGATCGAATGTGTAACGAAATGAACTCGACTGAAGTGAGAAAAGAATTGTTTGCTTTTTTAACCATGACAGTACAATTTATTTGGAATAATGCTTGGTGGCACCAGACGTAAAACATACTCCCATTCTCAATGGCTAGACATCGGGTTAGACCGTCGCATACCAGTGTTTATCTATTGTGTTTACTTTAATGCAGATGTCAATGAATGCCTGTATAATGGAACTTGTAGTGGAGGTTGTGAAAACAATGTCGGGAGCTACAAATGTACCTGTCCAGTGGGTTTTCGGTTGGAAAATGACCGCACAACTTGCACAGGTGGGTAGATATTGAACACATTTTTAGACCGGAAGTAGTTCGGTACAAGTTTTCTGTGGTGTTTTTTCATTCCTGTTTCGCTTATGTCAGGCGACTAAGAGGCTCACTTGAATTGCTGTATCCTGTACTACCCTGTATGACTAATTCTAGAATCCACCAGTTTACAGTGGAAAACCAGGTGCCTGAAGACTAGTACCCTGATGAAGACCATATAACCTCTACAAGTTCTCATGTTTCATTACAGAGTGTGACGCGTTCCACTGGGGTGTTGGTTGTCAGAACCTGTGTAACTGTGGTCAGGGACAGGACTTCTGTAACAGTACCACTGGCTGCGTGTGTCTTGGCGGCTGGGAGGGAGAGTTGTGTGATGTGGACATAAGAGAATGCGATACCAACCCGTGTGCCTCACTCCAGATATGTCAGGAAGTTCCTGGCTCGTACAGGTGCAACTGTCCGACAGGATTCACTGTCAATACCACTGACCCCACTGGATGCTCAGGTAAATACAACTGTATAATGTGGTTTGACGCAACAAGCTTTGGCACATTAACTTTTGCAGCACATTTTAATATATTTAATTAAGAACAGCCTAAACTGAAGAAGTCTGATATTTATTTAAATACTTCGTTGGTATGATAATAACAATAAAACTTTCTTGAAGCGTGTTTTATATACACTTCTGTGAACCGATTTAACAAAATTAGTCACAATTTGAAGTGAATCTTTACCTCCTACTGTTGAATAATAGAGAGGTTCAAAATGATGGTACTAAACAGGTATTATGCTGATACAGATCTATCACTACTTGAACTTGAGGGACAATGACGTACGCACTATTTGGAAATTTCAAGTTCAGATTTAGTTATAACAATACTTCTTACTGCAGATGTTGACGAATGCACCCGTGGCCTGCACACCTGTGCACAGATCTGTGTCAACACTGACGGCGGTTATGAGTGTAGCTGTACACCTGGATTCCATGATGTCAATCATGACGGCAGAATCTGTGAAGGTGAGTATCGACAGGTGTGTGTGTGTGTGTGTGTGTGTGTGTGTGTGTGTGTGTGTGTGTGTGTGTGTGTGTGTGTGTGTGTGTGTGTGTGTGTGTGTGTGTGTGTGTGTGTTGGTGGGGGGGGGGAGGCTCCGTGGCACAGTTGGTTAGCGCGAATTTGGTCGCGGTGAGTTCGGTCATGCTGGCTTCCTCTCCGGCCTTACGTGAAAAGACCTGCAGCAACCTGCGGATGGTTGTGAGTTTTCCCCGGGCTCTGACCGGTTTCCTCCCAACATAATGCTGGCCGCCGTCCTATAAGTGAAATATTCTTGAGTACTGAGTAAATAAATATATAAATAAATCAAAATGTGTGCATAACTAAAATGTAAACAGATTCAGGTCTCGGTTTGCAATCTGAATCAGGATGTAATCTGAAACTTTTTTGGCCTTCAACCCTTTCTCACTTCTGCATATTTTAATCTGCGTAATTTTTCCAATTCTATACATCCCTTGCGATCATCAGTCCAACTAATCTACATTCTAATCTAGATTTTTCTTGTCCTTTCAATAACTTTACTGTCTTTAATTTACTTTTCTGTCCGATTTTTACTCCGTTTTAGTTACATTATATTCTACTCTGCAATACTCCAGGCCTTTTCTGCAACATTAGCATAGCCCCAAAATCTTATATTATTAATAATAGTGAAAATGGCACAGTGTTTAGGCCTATGTAGATAGACGAAGTGATTTTATTTGGCATTTCGTTTCGCCTATTCTGGATAGTCTCCATTTCCATTTAATCACCATAACTTTTGAAATAACTACTTGAATATACATTTGGAATAACGCATATAGGACTAATACAGCGCTCATAAGATATGCTTTTCCGTATTTTCATCCGAAGTGGAGATTTAGACAGACGAAAGCCTTACTTTGCCTAGGGTTGTAAAGATTCATTCTTATGTCGGACATACTTACACATTCATTTCATTTCTTACCGCTACTGTTTCAGATGTTGATGAGTGTGTTCAAGGGAACAACTGTGAACAGCTTTGTACCAATACCCCAGGTCGATATAGGTGTAACTGTTTCGAAGGGTTCACTGTGAAAGACCTGAACAAATGCGTGCCAGGTAAGCTACTAACAATATAATCGTATATTTTACTAAAATATCGAATGCTCGCTTTCAGAAACCGTGACTGTATAAACTGTCAGAAAAGGTCCCGCCAAATATATATTGAATTAAGTAAACAGGTCAACGGGAATAACCCAGTTGCGGACAAATTCGAGCTGGTGACGTTTTCTCCTGGTTCAAGCAAAGTTTTATTTTTCTCCACGAAAATGGCAATAAATCTTTCTCTCGCGCTTTAAGAAGCTGTCAGAAATCATCAAATGACTGTACTTTCTAAGATATGTGTCCTGTAAAGAGTAGTTTTACTGTTGGAGATATACATATAGATTGTGGTTTTGTCTCGGTACTTACATGATTTTTTCTTCAAATTTCCAGATCTTGCGATTGGTCAATGTAACAACTTTACCCACACTTGTAGTTACGGATGTCGACTTGTTGGCGGAAACACGACGTGCTTTTGTAGCTCAACCCAACTTCTTCTTGACGATGGACTGTCTTGCCAAGGTAAACAGCCTTACCTTACCTAACCTTCTAAAAAGGAGAGTAAAACTTGTTAGACCCCATTATGGCCAGTGATGTTCCACAGCGTGCACACAGGGACGCCCAAGGAATGTCCATCAAATAGGCATATTCTTCCACGGAAAACCGCTATAATGCCGGTGACTTACGTGACCTGTAAGCAGCGTATCGTTCCAAAGATTATCGCTTTACAGTACCGTTGAGATACGTTAACTTTCAGAAGTATTCTGTTCCACATATGTTAATCGCCCTGACGTTTTGTTCTGCAGAGAACCGCTTCAGAGTACAGGCCCTTCTTAGCGTGAACGGTTCATACAGAGAAGATTACAACGACCCATTTTCCACAGTTTATCTGAAAAAAGTAACAGAGTACGAACAAGCGGTGAGGTTATAAAATTGTTGTGTTGTAATAAGTAAGATATGAATAAAAGAGTATCTTTCCAAATGTAAAAGACTACAGCATGGAGAGTAAAATCAGAACAGCGCTGACAGTGTTATACTTGGTGAATGGCCACACGTAAGCCGTGAAATTCAACAACTTATACTCCCCTAGCACCATGATTTAAGGGGAATTAGGAGAAAGAAAAAGGCCGTGATGTTAAAGGAGAAGAAAATTTTTTAAAATGACACTATAGGCTGAAAAGAGCACTTTTTTCTATCTGGTGGTGCCTGTTGCATAATTTTTGCGATTTTTCCTCGCCATACGCGTGAAAACGGCAATCTGGCATAAATCGCGTCGTCCATCTTTAATTTATGCTGGGGGTGTGTTGCCTCTCAGTCAATGAGAGTTATTAAAACTACCGGTTTGGTCGTGTAAACTCGGAACCAACGTCCAACATTCCGGTTTCCGATCGTCAAGCGGAAAACGAACTGTACTGTTCGCTACCATCTGGGAAGAAGAATTCTAGTGGAAATGTACGAACTGCACTTCGGCGGTTTACAACGGCAATTCTCCTCCTAACACAGGAGACTTCAGGACTAGTTCTTAGGCTAAATGTAGTCGCCCACAGCGGATTTTGGCGCTGACTTTATTTATAATTTATCCACTTGAGGTACATATTAGAATTTTTATGGCATGCACCTGTGAGGAAATGCATACTCTTTTCAATGGTATTCGATTGATATTTAAATTTCCTTCTCCTTTAATGGCCATTTTGTTAGAGTTCACAGGTCTAGAATTAGCCATACTGCTTTTCTGTTGTCACATTTAATACGTAAAGATAATATAATTTAAGACGAACAGCATAGAGAGTAAAACCAGAGTAGCGACGACAGTGTGATAGCTGGCAAAAGTTCACACGAATCCGATGAAATACGGCCTCTTGTCAATTTACCTCAGTCAGGATTTTATTCTGACTGTTCATGTGAACCCTGTCATAACGTTTATTGCTTCCAGTTATTGTTGTTAACCTCAGAACATTAACAACAACAACAACTTTCCTGGTTTGCTATGTTTTTTTCAGCTATTAAAGGTGTACTCGTGGATATCCGATGTCGTTGGTGTTGTTGTAAGCAGTTTAAGGTGAGTCCCACGACACATATATACCCAGGTTTTAATATTCGACAGCTCTGTCATGTCATCAGTTCTCCATTTATTTTCGGTTGCTCATTTGTTCATTTAATCTGATAGATGGTTTAACGTACTGAACCTCTCCACATATCAAATCACTTATTGTCCTTTACTAATTATTAAAATTAACAGCCACTGAATAAGTCAGATAATCTTTAATAAACGAATAATAAATATACAATCGGTATATTCTGCTGACCTCTTCACTGAATTTGTCTTTTAACTGGACCTCCATTCTTTTATCCAGTATCTTAAACATCAGCAGATAAAGCATGTGCCGTAACAAAATGAGATCACCAATGCTCATACAAACCTTGTGTTATAGGCCTATGCAACTGGGCAAAAAATGCACATGTCATATACAAGGTTTCTCATATATTACTATGTATAAATATCAATCAGCGTTCCTTCCTTTAAAGGTATATCCAAAAAGGATCAAAAAATTTCCTATGATATCACAATTTAACCCTGGTCGTGTTTTTGAAGGAATGGCTCTTTAGATATCGAACACGAAGTTGTGTTCAAATCTCCTGTCAGTGCAAACCAGACCGAGTCAGTCAGGATGGCTCTTCTGACGGCTTACGTGGAGAAGGCTACCATAACTGTAGATAGAACCACGGAGACGATCACCGAAGTTCCCAGACTAGTGGCTAGCGATGGCTCAGAGTGTAAGCAGACACTGTCTTTAAACTTTTCGACCTTTATTCCTAACTGACATGTAATACACTCATACTCTACAGTTGGTGGGAACGGATAATGGTCGAGCAGTAAACACGTTCGTCTTTTTCTTATTGGACGACACATGAGTAGCAGATCCCGGCAGTGGGCATGGATTTTCTATGTTCTGTCGTTTTCTCTGTTTATGAGACCTTTGGGACAATATGGCGCAATCTGACGTTCCTTGAAGCTAACTTGTCTTTAATCAGTGTGGTGTACATATCTGTACGTCATACGCAAGGTTCTCCAGTAAGTTGGTGAAAGTTGATGTTTTATCCCGGGCACTCCGGTTTCCTCTACCCATAAAACTGACATCGTACGCCATCGTACGCCATCGTATACGTAAATGGAATGTTCTTGAGCAAAGCGTTAAACATTGAGATCAAATCCTCTTCAACTGATGGGTGAAAACGGGAGAAAGACACTTCTCAACATCTTCCGGTTTATCGAAATGAATTTTCAGTCAATAAATTTATTTTATTGATACTATATATTATTATCATACGTTTCTAAAGAACACTTGTATGAATGAAATATAAACCTGATATAAACAGCCGATAAACAGCCTTGATTCATACATTTCACGCTCAGTGTTTCGCATCTCATAGCTGCTGACTTCTCCTGTATTAAACAACCGTGCATGAATTATGGCCATAGTACTTTCATTTCAATATATTTCGCTTCATCTTTATTTGACTGTTTCATCCGTCAATAAGATTTTACCATTGTGTGTAGTGAAATATTCTATCGTAGTAATGAATTTTTATACCTTTATGTCACATCTACTGTATGAATGATTAAACCTTTACGTCACATGTGCTGTGTGAATGATTATACCTTTATGTCTCATCTGCTGTATGAATGATTATACCTTTATGTCAAATGTGCTGTATAAATGATTATACCTTTATGTCACATCTGCTGTATGAATGATTATACCTTTATGTCACATCTGCTGTACTGCAGACATATCGTGGCTGTTAACACGTCAGTGGAATGTCACTCTTCTTACATTATAGAGATACAAGAATGTCGTATGGCAGGTTAAGAATACTTGTTTTCCTCGTTAATTCAGACCCAGTCCAAGATGATTTGACGTGTAATGTAAACCCGTGTAATCTGTTTGAAAGCTGCACAAACACGACTGATGGGGTAATATGCATGTGAGTGTTCCTAGCAATTAGTCATATTATGTCTTCCCTAACCTATATTTCATGCTGGTTTTCTCTCCGGCCGTACGTGGGAAGGTCATCCAGCAACCTTCGGACGATCGTAGTTTTCCTCCCGGGCTCTGCCCTGTTTCTTCCCACCATAAAGCCGTCGTATAAGTGAAGTATTCTTGAGTACACTCAAAAATTAATTTGATGATTGTTAACAGAAAGTCTGAGCGGTTTGTACTGTTTAGCATTTCTCATAGGCTACAGAATATATGCAAGATATTTCCTGAATTTCCTGATATTTCATATAAAAAGCTGTATTTTAGAACCTCTCAGTGTTTTTTCCCATTTGTTGATATACTGACTCACGGTTACACCGTTACAGAGTTAGTTCTACATATTCAGCCATGAGTTGCTATTTGTTATCCTGTAAATTATTTGTCTATTTAATACTTGATTGGTATTTTAGGCTGTAGTTAAAAATATTTACTTATATGACTGTCAAGAGGTTATTAGATAGAGAAAACCACAGGAAATGAACACATCTCATAGTGAAGTCGAAAAAAAGCATTTTTGTAAACCATGTGTAAGCTGTGAGGTAACCTAACGTCAATAGGATCCTATAAAAAACCGGTTTAATTATAATATGATTTAGTTGGAGTGGCCGGGCAATATACGAAACTTTGGATTTCACTTTTATTCCTGTTTTTATTTTATGATCCTTTTACTTCAGATATACTCCAGTTGTGACTTCAAGCTCAACCGTTACCACAACAACACCTAGTACGAGTTATCGTACAACAACAACCCAGTCTTTCAGTATGAAACCCTCTTTACTCACTTCCGCCTCTTCGCCACTAACCCTGCCTTTTACAACCCAAATTACCAGTGTGTCAACTGACTCACCATTTTCATTAACGCCCACTAGTACTGTTGAAACTCCCTCTGCCTCTAAGACTACCTCTCAGTCAATTGTCGGGCGTACCACAACTACTACGGCATCACCAATGTTTGGGTCGACTTCAACTCGCAAGACATCGACTTCCCAATCAACTGTTGGACGTACTACCACAGCTGCTTCTTCCCAAACAAATGTGGGACGTACCACAGCTACTCCTCTGATGACATCTTTCACTTCCAAGCTATCAACCTCCAAAGCAACTGCCGGGCGTACCACAGCTACGTCTGAACCCACAGATACATCTGGATCAACCTCAACTCCCAAGCCGTCTATTTCCCAATCAACTGCCGGACGTACCACAGCTACCTCTGTAGTGACCTCCACATCTGGGTCAGCTTCAACTTCCAAGCCATCAATTTCCCAATCAACTGCCAGACGTACCACATCTACCCGTGTAATGACATCCACGTCTGGAACAACTTCTACTCCCAAGTTATCAACCTCCAAATCAACTGCCGGACGTACCACAACAGCTTCTGTAATAACATCCACATCTGGGTCAGCTTCAACTCCCAAGCAGTCGACTTCCCAATCAACTGTCGGACGTAGAACAGCTACATCTCTAATGACATCCACGTCTGGAACAACTTCTACTCCCAAGTTATCAACCTCCAAACCAACTGTCCGACGTACCACAACAACTTCTGTATTGACATCCACATCTGGGTCAGCTTCAACTCCCAAGCAATCGACTTCCCAATCAACTGTCGGACGTAGCACAGCTACATCTCTATTGACATCCACGTCTGGAACAACTTCTACTCCCAAGTTATCAACTTCCAAACCAACTGTCGGGCGTACCACAGCTACATCTTTACTGACATCCACATCTGGGTCAGCTTCAACTCCCAAGCAATCGACTTCGCATTCAACTGTCGGACTTAGCACAGCTACATCTGTATTGACATCTACATCTGGATCAACTTTTACTCCCAAGTTATCAACTTCCAAAACAACTGTCGGATCTACCACAACAACTTCTGCAATAACATCCGCATCTGTGTCAGCTTCAACTCCCAAGCAATCGACTTCCCAATCAACTGTCGGACGTAGCACAGCTACATCTCTATTGACATCCACGTCTGGAACAACTTCTACTCCCAAGTTATCAACTTCCAAACCAACTGTCGGACGTACCACAGCTACATCTTTACTGACATCCACATCTGGGTCAGCTTCAACTCCCAAGCAATCGACTTCGCATTCAACTGTCGGACTTAGCACAGCTACATCTCTATTGACATCTACATCTGGATCAACTTTTACTCCCAAGTTATCAACTTCCAAAACAACTGTCGGATCTACCACAACAACTTCTGTAATAACATCCGCATCTGTGTCAGCTTCAACTCCCAAGCAATCGACTTCCCAATCAACTGTCGGACGTAGCACAGCTACATCTCTATTGACATCCACGTCTGGAACAACTTCTACTCCCAAGTTATCAACTTCCAAACCAACTGTCGGACGTACCACAGCTACATCTTTACTGACATCCACATCTGGGTCAGCTTCAACTCCCAAGCAATCGACTTCGCATTCAACTGTCGGACTTAGCACAGCTACATCTCTATTGACATCTACATCTGGATCAACTTTTACTCCCAAGTTATCAACTTCCAAAACAACTGTCGGATCTACCACAACAACTTCTGTAATAACATCCGCATCTGTGTCAGCTTCAACTCCCAAGCAATCGACTTCCCAATCAACTGTCGGACGTAGCACAGCTACATCTCTATTGACATCCACGTCTGGAACAACTTCTACTCCCAAGTTATCAACTTCCAAAACAACTGTCGGACGTACCACAACAACTTCTGTATTGACATCCACATCTGGATCTGAATCAGTTGCCACTCCCAACTCTTTCACTTCCCAAGCCACTCCCGGACCTACCACTGTCGCTTTTGTATCAACAGCTACATCTGGGTCAATGTCTACATCAACATCGGCGCCAAGTAAAAGCATATATTTTGCAAATAAGACAATGTTTTTTCGTATATTAAACAAATTTCCTACTACATATTTTCGGTTAAAGGCGATAGATACGAATTCTCCGGTAAACAGTAATTTTTAAACAGGTAGATGCTAATAATTTCCTTTAGATCGTTGGCTATATCCAGTTATTCATGAATCGCGCGTGTTTGTGCCGTGCATATGTGACTGTGCTGATTGCTTAACTGGCGATTTCTGAACGAATGGTTTCTTAATTGAATTCTATATCAGTTTATCGCTATTTTTCTCGTGCTCAGCATTGACGTTGAAAGCATCTACATTTGTGCTTTTCTATATAACAGTTTGTAACAATGTTATTCTGTCATGTTTTTAGAGTGTGTTACTTCAGTTTCTCTTACAGTGTAAAAGTCAATAAATCCAGAGCGACGACGACACTATGATAGTTGGGAAATGATCACATGTTACCTGTGAAATTCAACTTTTTGTCAGTTTACCTCGTTAAGGCTTTTATTCTAACTGTTTATGTGCTTTCGTAAATATGTATTCCAAGTGATGGTGTTATTAAAAGATCTTGTTATTCCTCCTCCTATAAGGGTGCGCAAGTGGTACCTACTTGGATGGTGAAAGTAGACGGTGTACATTGTGTCCATTTGGCTCGTATCAACCTAACGAGGGTGCAACGGACTGTATCACCTGCCCGGATGGAAGATGGACATCAGACACAGGCGCCAACTCACTAGACGAATGCGTTTGTATGTATTTATAAATTGATGAGTAGTTTTTCTGTCTTTATCTAAACAGACATCTCTAATCTGTCACCAGATTAATTACTTTTACTCTCGATATCTTATCTACATCCAAACGCATAGATATTATCATGCTTTGTCGCATTTCCAATCTTTAAAACTTTCGCCAAATTGCTGAATGTATCCTTAAATTTATGTTATTTAGGACGAAGTAAAGTGCAAAAGTAATACCCTGGGCACTTAAAAGTAATGTAGCAAATTTTATTTATCTGTAAAGCCCCTGGCTTTTCAAAAGAAAATTTAAAATTAAATGTTTGCTGAAATTTCGACCAAGATCCATTTGATTGTCTCAGGGCTGTACGACGTGAGCGGTGGCGACTCTGTATACGGTGACGATGTTCTAAGTCCAGCAATAGAAGTTCCCTTAGGATTTGTGACAGAAGACACAAGAGAGACAAATCTGTTCGTAAGTTAAGACGTCACGACCATCCGCAGGTTGTTGGCAGACCTTCCCACGTACTGAATATGAAAGAGTTAAGTATGTGTACATAAAGGTTACCAAACTGATGCAGTTTTAATGCTCTCAACAGACATCAAGTTAGCAACAGTCAACAATAATACGTCAATAACCATCATAACTCATTTTGAACATTTCAGCTTTTTAACTCCTTGAGTTCTTGAGAAAAGGGAAGATAACTGAAGTTAGTACTGTTCTCCTTTAAATCTAATGCCTCCTTTCAGGTTTCAACAAATGGATATGTGTCCCCTGGGCTCCTCCTTCAATGGATTCAACGCAAGAACATTCCCTGTGATGGGCAGTGGGGTTAAACTGATTTGCCCCTTCTGGGCAGATGCCCAAACTTTGTCAGCCAATGATTCTCTATCTGTCGTCGTCTATCGTGTGTTTGAGAAAAACTTCAACACAAGTCAGTCTTCTACACAAACTTTGTCCAACCTGTTTCGTGTGGAAAAAGACGTACGTAGTACATTTGCGATCCGAGATATTACCATCCAGTGGGCATTGATTGTAGAATGGAGCAGCATGTACCGATACCCTCAGTTAAAATATGGCACAGAACAAGTAAGTTTATTTATTTAAAGTATTACTACTAATAAAGGTGCATAACATTAATTTCACAAGAGGCACAATTCATGCATTAATCTCATTTTGAGATATCAGATGTCACCACAAAATCCCTACGTTTAAGGCCTTTACACAGCACTGAAAGAGAATTAATAAGGTATTTAATTTCTTGGTCATTTCACACACTATATACAAGCAAGCACCAACCAGGTACCGGTTCTCGATTTGTTGAATTTCACATTCAAAACGAATAATAAAGGTAGTCTCTCTAGTCTCGCACAACGAAGATACTCGTAGAGAAATAACACGAGGTAAAATCATTATATATTGCTATACCTAAAATATTTTCATCATATGTTTAATACTCTGCTTGTAAATCTTGTGATAAGCATATTTTATTTGCAGAACAACACTTTCCAACTGGTGCTGGCCACAGACTTTTCCGCTCTTTTGCTGTATTTGTCTATGATCATGGCCGGATGTGGTGGGATGATTCGGAGCCGGAAAAAAGGCCAGTTATTGGTTATCAGCTAAGTGATTCTGTGTTCTTCACGTCGCCTTATTCTAACCTGCCTGAAGCTTACCGCATGGACCAAGTTGTAGGAAACTCAGGTCAGGTTTACTGTACACAAATACATATACTTACATCTTTTCTGGTTTTTTTCAACCATTACTCAGTTTACGGGCATAGTGGGGCGTTGGCTGTTGGCTCATATTGTACACACCTTAGCAATGCAATTTACTGTTTACAAAAGATCTCGCTTTATATGTTGTTGTGATTGGTTTTATAAACTGGAAAGAAATTTTTTGTTGAAATGAGTTGTGGACATTGAGAAACCTTGCACCTTATCTCGTCTTGTCTACTTACAACCTTTTCCGGTCTAACTGACGAACATCTGTCTCTCGGACAGCATGAAGAACGTTATAATTATTGATTTCCTTGTTATACGTTTCCTTCTAGGTTTTAAAGGCTACTGGATGTTTCAGTTGAACAACGTTAAAAATGAGCGAACGAATTACGTGGCTCTCTGCAGATCCTGGTATGATAAACAAACTGAACAAGACAGGATACATGTGACTGAATTAGACCAGTCACTGCCGGTTTGTCCTTGTGGGTTGGAAACCATTCAATGGGACAATCGCTTTGTACCGCACACGTCTTCACAAGACCGTATCTGCTATGTCAGCTTTCTGGTACCCACAGGCTTTACTGGGGCAAGGGTAAGTGGACTACACCCGATTATCCACAGGTTTTGCTTCACATTACGTTGATAACTTATCCTTGACACTTTGATAGAAAACATTGAGGTTTGCGAAAAGACATTGCATTGGGGCAGCAACAGCAACTATCTTGAGGACCGTTGAAGCAAAATAAATTATATTGTTCCTTAACGGGATGTCTACTCTTCAATTTAGGCGTCAAAACAGATATTCGTATAGCAGCCATCAACCAAAATGGAGGTTCCAAGTCAATAATCGCAAAGTCAGTTCCCGAGACGACGTTTCACATTTATGACGTTTATGACGTCAAGTAAGCTTGGTCGCAGCCAACTTTGATAGATCGACAATGTTGTACTGATGATTTTCTACCTTTGTAGGAGTGCTGTTATCACCTGTCTTCCTTTTCTCTGGACACCACTCCTGAGACAGCAGGTCATCTGGTCCTCTACCATCCCCTGGTGATGCGGTGGTCTCCCCTATACAGATCCGAGGACAGTTTACCTCGACAGTCCTGTTGTTTTTTTACCAGTCTCTGTGATCTTTACGTGAAATACCGACCAATATCAACATGCACGTCATCAAAGAACCTCACTGTGTGTACGTCGTGTTTAGTTATAATAGTGTTGTCATATTTCATAGAGTTATATTTTCAACTCTTTGTTTGAAACGTGCAATGGCTCTCCTAAGGGGATAGGGGTGGAAACAACCAATAATGTATCAGCTTTAAACTTAGCTGCCGCTAACATAGATGACTGGAAACTCATCAGGCACCAGATACCACTTTCACACACCAAAAATAATCGTAAATCAGATTTAATGTAACTTTATGCGTCGTGATTAGCTTGGGATTTATCGCCAAAAATTGATTAACATTCCTTAATAACTACACAAATGCGTTTGAAGAATAATTATACAGTCGCGAAGTGGATCTGGCCATCACAAAAAAACACTTTCTTTTTTAGCATTCCTCTACGGAGATCCGCATATTTTCACTTTTGATGGAATCGCCTACACCTTTAATGGCTGGGGAGAGTACGTTATTATGAACATGTACTCCACGAAAACTGGAAGTCTGATGCAAACTATACAAGGGCGAACTGCGCCGACGGAAAATGACGCCGGTAGCTTCTCCAGAGCTACTGTGTACACAGCTTTTGCTCTTCGAGACTTCCAAACCAACGCATCCGTACAGATCGAGCTTTCAAGAGACAAACAGAGTATGACCTTAGAATTTCTTCAGCTTACGTTTTGTTACAAACATCGTTGTATAAAAACCAAAAGTTGTCTTTTATTTACTTTCAAGATTATTACAATTGTATATATGATATGTTTCAGTATGATGTGATCGTACAAAAGTCATTGAGCATTATTCATGGTACCGATTCTATAAATATGCAAATACTTATATGTTTATAGCAATACATTGGTTCCATCCTCAGGCTTGTTGCTGGTAGGTAATGGTGTCGACTATTCACTGCAGTTTCGTCAAAATGAGCTCCAAGTTCAACACCCAAATCTTGGATTGCGAAAATACGGAAACACCTTGGCTGTAACATTCTTATCTGGTAATTGTGCTGCTGTTGAGTTTTTCCTCTGAAAGCTGGTTTTACTTCATGTGATTCATACATGTACTGTGTAATAGGTCCACAATTAAATGATAATCATAACAGACTAGTACCTGCTATCTTTCGTCATTCTTATTATTTCATAACTCCAACAACGCAGATTCTGCGGTAACATTCATCTGCTAGTTTTAGTATGTCAGCACTTTTTCAAACCGCCACTTTGATTTAACAATGCAGTTAACATTGTCGATTTGATAAAAGTATCTACATGTAGATCACAGTATTTAAAGGCAACATTTCAGTAGTTTGATAGGTGAATTAGTACTAAATGTACAGCGGGTGGTGTTTTTTTTTAAAAAATAAGTAACTTTCAATCTGTCTTTTCAGGTGTATGTGCCAACATATCAGTGTTGACACAGCTGCTATACATATCAATAGTTCTTCCCGATGATTTGATAAAAGAGGTCACTACCACAGGCCTTCTGGGTGTCCTCGATAAGAACACGTCCAATGAATTCACAACACCCACTGGGCAGGTTTTTCCTGCAAACATGTCTGAAGAGGACATCTACTACAACTTTGGCCAGACGTGTAAGTTCAAGTAATGCTGTTTATGACTAAAACATTCACACATTTGTTGAAGAAGACATGTATTTAAACCGCTTGTTCATCCACAAATTGCGAGTTTGTCTGAAATGCCAGTGTTTTAGAAACTAATTGAACTATGTATTAAGGCAAAACTCCAGCCCGCTGTTGAGTCTGAAGAGTGTAGTATCGCAGCTAATGATTATCACCTGCTCTACAGTCAGCCTGGATCGGGTCATACGAAAAACTAAAAATGGTACTTTATACTGTCTCGCTTGGCGCTCAGCACTGAGTGGTTAGAGCAAGGAAACAGGACCGGTTGGCCCGGTGTTAGTATAATGTGACTGGATAGGGCGTCATATCTGGCTCCAGGATCACGAAGCGTTCTTAAACTTGATTCAAAATTTCACAACACTTTAAAAATTTTTACCTAACATGGTCAAAATATGGTTTGAAAGCGTAAATTAAACCAAGTTTAATGATTGAAATGGTGTCTACGGCATGATACTTCAGTGACGATAGCATTTTGGCGACTCGCCCTGCCACACGAAGACACTGTATATGTAAACACACCTAGTGAATCCTTGACGTCACATGACTAAACCCAAACAAACATACATACAATACAATTCACATAATGTTTGATAAATATATTAAAATACACGCTATTGTTCGAGTATATGAGGTCCTAAAATTTTAATATATCTTTGATGTGTTCTGGTCTATTTTGGGCCGGTAATTCTAAATCTGTATTATTTTTGTCTTCGTTCGTAAGTTTAAGATGTAGTAAAAATAATTTTAATGTCTTAAAGCTATGTAATTTCAATGGGCTGTAAACCGCAATCTAACCCTAGCCGTCATATGACTGAAAAACTGTTAAGTACGACGTAAAACCTCATGTGCACATATATATGCGGTATCATGGTTAATATTTTCCATTAATCTACCAGGGGTTGTGGATGGCACGTCATCTGTGTTCCGGTACCCTTCGGGTAAAATGTGGACAGACTACAGCCATCCGCACTATGTCCCTGTCTTCACCGCCAACTTCACCACACAACAGATGAAGGATGCTCAGGGAATATGCCAGGACCACGTCCAGTGTGCTTTTGATTACCTGGTTACAGGACAGCAAAGCGTTGCTGTTACAACTAAAAACGTGTCCAAGACATTTCAGTCTGGAAGAGAAATAGCAGGTAACTGAATTAGGACCAGTATTTGTGGTAGCTCCTTGTGATCGTGATGTATCTAGTATTCTTCCGTGAATACCACGCCTTCTTGAAAGAAAAGGAAGATAACTACTAGTGTGAATTTTTGCTTGTTTTTTTTTTCTTGTTCTTGTTTTGTTTGTGTTATAGGTTTATTGTGTTTTCTTTTCCTTCTTTTTCTTTTTTCTTTTTTTTTGGAAGGGAGGTGAGGAGAGGCTTTTTTTCGGCTTTTTTCGAGATTATGAAAATTACTATAAAACTCACAAACCTCCAAATACCACGTCTTGACATATAACTTCCTTCGCAGATGAATTTTTCTTTCAATCTTTTATTTGTTTTATTTATTTATTTGATTGGTCTTGTACGCCATACTCAAGAATATTTCACTTATACGACGGCAGCCAGCATTATGGTGGAAGGAAACCGGGCACGGCTCGGGGGAAACCCACGACCATCGACAGATTGCTGGCAGACCTTGCCACATACGGCCTCTCAATCTTTTCATCACATTATTGCAGTTATTTTAATATTGAATTGTTTTGACTATCGAGCCTGTTTATATGTGTTATCAGGAAATCTGCCTCCTCAGATATTCAACATCAGCCGACTTAATGCTGTGGTCAATCAGCCGGTTGACCTGTTCGTGTTCGCTCTCGACCCCGATGGCACATCCGTAGATTTCGAAGTGCCCGAAGACATCCTAGTTCAGAAACTTGGTCCGACACAGAGTGAACAAACTAATGCGAGACTGACTTGGAACCCGACCTCTCTGACACCGTCTGATCTAAGGTATGTCAAAGGCAAAACGAATGTTGAAAGCTATAGTACAAGTGAAAATATAATGTGTGGCATTGAATAACAATTAAGTGCGTAACTGACTTCTTTTTCTTGCTGGTTGTTGCAGGGTTCATGTCACAGACAGCCTGGGTGGGGTTTCCCAAGAGTACCAGGTACCTGTCAGTCTTTGTCCGGGTTGTTCCAACCACGGCCGCTGTGACTTCAACACTACAGATCTGACCGTGAAGGGCACGCCAGGATTCCAGATCGTCATCTGTAACTGTGACACAGGATGGACAGGTACTAAAACAACCTTGTCTGTGTATGCCTAGCATAGACAATATCCAAAGAAAATTTTTGTTTCATGACAAAACTGCCATGTAAATAACATTACAGCTTTTTAATAAAGTGTGTAGCTGCAAAATTATGTCTACCCGGTTTAAAAATTATTCTCACGCTTGTTGAACAAATTTGCACAAATCTGCAGACCAACGGGCACTAATTTGTCTGTACTGCTGCCATTTCTGCAGGTGCCCGTTGTGAAGTAGACTACAACGCCTGTCTTGAATTCCCCTGCCCTGCCGGAACACAGTGTACTGACCTGACCCCTGAGGTGGAGGCACGAGATGACAAAGCCTATACCTGCAGCTCTTGTCCTATGGGGTACACATCAGCTAACAACAAATGCACAGGTAACCGTTGTCAGCTGGTTGTACTGAATATACCTGGGTAACGCAATTGGTATTGGGCCCAGTTTAATATATTGCAGTTACATGATATCTCAGTTATCATGGCAAAACCCCATAGAAAGTGTAATCAGCATACCTTATCGGCAGACGTACTGGATATAAAACATCATAGCAGAACTAGGAAGACCAAAGTAGATACGAAATTGTGATAGATCACAAATGGTATCTTGTCACTTTACCTCTGTTACGGTTTTATTCTAACTATTCATGTAAATGCTTAAATGGTGGCGACGTTGATGCCCCCTATTACTACAGCTCAAGCAGATTTCGATTAAAAGAAAATGCAGCTAATTATAATTATATACTTATTGTTAATCGTCACTTGTTTAGAAATAGTGTTTGTTATAACACCATTGTTCCAACAAAAATTGGTTGCATTCCATTCACGAATGTTACAACAAAGAAAAGATACTTTATGACAACAGTTGTGCAAACGTGCTTCTTAGATTATAAATGTCGCCATTATGTCAAATTATTGTGATTTGTATTTTTTTAGACATCAATGAATGCTTAAACCCGAACGTGTGCTCTCAGCGTTGTCTAAACACACAAGGAAGCTATGACTGTCAGTGTAACCCAGGTTACAGAAAGCAAGATCAACAGTGTATAAGTAAGTAAGATTCTGCGATTTTATGTAAAACAAAACCATTCTTGATCTGAAGAAATATTTGTAATTATTCGGCTCTTGGTATAAGTTTCGAATAAAACTTCATTTTCAATTCAGAACCACAGCTGCAGTGTCAAGATTACCTTACTTTCAATAGTGGTGAGCCCTTTACTTCATGCCTTGACTGTGGGTCTGTATCAGTTATGCTTATTATTAACGGTGGTTCTTATGTCAGGTTTCTATTTGTTACTAGATATAAATGAATGCGAGGAAAGAACCGATGGCTGTAATCAGATATGTACGGATCGCAATGGATCGTACACCTGTTCTTGTGGGACAGGATTTGGGCTGGCTAATGACGGATTTACCTGTAAGAAAGGTATGCAGCCCTACCTGTTTCTATATTTCTATATGCATACATACATACATACATACAGACATACATACATACATACATACATACATACATACATACATACATACATACATACATACGGTATCGGGCTGTATACATACATACATACATACATACATACATACATACATACATACACACACACACACACACACACACACACACACACACACACACACACATGAAACTCAAGCTTGGCTGGATATATGAATTAAATATCAAAGACAGAAGTACATACAAGTTATTATCATATGTTGTTTGAGAGGTATATTGCGAATTGTCCCCAATCCTCATCAGGTATAACAACACAAGCTGTTGGTTGGCTTTCAGATTAAACCTCTCTTCAAGCAGCACATTGTGTATGTCTGCATAAGCAGTCCATTGTTCTTGGATATTCTACCCTGACCTTGTTGTTTCCAGAACCGAACGTTGACCCATGTGGTGGCTTGGAAAACCCGTGCCAATACGGCTGTGAAGTGGGACCCAGTGGGAAAGCCGAATGCTTCTGTAGACGGGGCTTCACTCTGGCACAGGATGGCTCCTGCCAAGGTCACTTTTACTCGCAGACATTTCCACACTGTTGTTTTTGTGTGTAGAAACTGAAGCTAATAATTAATTATAAATTGGCGATACCACTTCATGCTTTCCGAATTGCGTAATTTTTTCTCGATGACAAGTGTTCTGGAAAATTTCACTCTTGTATTCGTTGCATATTTATACTCCTGATTCGTCTCTTTTCGGCTTAATCATATGACGTGATAGTAACTTAGAGGTATTATTTCTCGGCTGTCATTACATTGGCGTTTTTTTTGTTATTCAATTATCTCGATGCTGACAACACATCACTGAACATATGCCAGACTTTTAAAACCCCACTGTGTTTTTGGCATGTCGTGATACTTGACCACTGTGTATGAAGTGGATGTTCAGACCACCAGACAACCCTAATAAGGCGGTTACAATAGTTCACAATTGCTTTACTTTTTCAGATATCAACGAATGTGTGGGAAACACGTGCTCGCAGATGTGTACAAATACAGATGGTAGCTTTGTCTGTTCCTGTTTTGATGGCTACCTGTTAGCGGCAGACAAGAGGACTTGTGAAGGTAAGCACTGAAGGGAAAAGGGAATTTTAACTTGCTAATATACTTCTGGAATCCGCACACATCATTACGCCCAAAAGTGAACATTTCTCCCTGTCTTGTTTTTCAAATAGCTCTGTCAACTGTGTTTAATTTATAGAATAATATATATCTCTTCTCCAGTTACACGACAAGCTCGCTGCACGATTTTAAGCCGCAACCAAATCTACGGATGTTGACCTCATTGGCCAATGGCTCTAGACTTACGGGAATGAACCAATTAAATCTTTTAGCCTTTGCGATGTTTTACACTGAAATTATCTCATTTTTCCGGATTTATGTTGCATTTCTGTTTTGGGCGTATTTCAGTGTGTGATGCATTACACTGGGGGACCGGCTGCTCCAAACTCTGTGACTGTGGTGTACACGGGGAGAGCTGTAGCCCGGTATCGGGCTGTATCTGTAGAGAGGGGTGGACAGGCAAAAACTGTAACACCGACAACGATGAGTGTGAGACAGTGACATGTAGCCAGGCGGAAGTCTGTGAGAATTTACCTGGCACTTACAGATGTGCATGTCTACCAGGGTACAGAAGGGTAAATGGAACCTGTACAGGTAAACTGCAGACGAGATACACTTGTCGTATAATGTTAATCCGGGACGTCTTGCGTCGAGATATGAAAATATTCGGCCTTTCCAGAAAGGAAAGCGTAAGCTAAGTCATGAGCCACACTGATACTTTATTTCTTTATGCTTCATATGTGGAATTTTGTCCATTTTTGTTTTTAATATTGTTCCTAGGTAAGTCACTCTACACTCTACATTCGTGATTTTTGGTTCGTTTTCAGTAGCATTTAATGATAAAATTCAACCAATATAAATGTTTCGCACATATCGTGAACAGATATTACAAAAGTTTATTTGTTTGTAGATATTGATGAGTGTGACGTCATCGGTTTGAACACCTGTCTTCAGAAATGTACGAATGTGCCAGGTAGTTATGTCTGTCGTTGTCACAGTGATTACCAGGGTAACGGAACTGTCTGCATAGGTGAGTTTAAAATGGAACCATGTACCAGTTTGTTCTGTGGTATAAGGTCAGCAGCATTATAAAAGTATGTTTTTGCTCGAGAAGTGGTGTTGATGAATGTTAAGTGCTTTCGCTTCCGGTTACAAAATGTCAGAACTGACGGTAAGATTCATGTCACCTAAGATTTTATCAATACCGCATTTTTATTATAAACCTTCTTATTTTCTTCCTAGATATTTATAGTTTAAAGGCCAACCGCTTACTTCTAGTCATGTATCTTTTTGCAGATATTGACGAATGCTCTCTGGGAACACATAAGTGTCAGCATCTGTGTATGAACCATGATGGCGGCTACAGCTGCGCCTGTCACACTGGCTACGTGCTAGATGACGACAGAAGGACGTGTGTAGATGGTAATATATTCAGAGCGATCATGCTCATGACATGTGATTACGCTTCTCCTACAAATATGCATTAATGGATGTACACTCTGGGGAGTTTCACACATGCCCATGCTATACCATGGAAACATGCATGAATGAATGTATACTCAGGGGAGTTTCGCATATGCTCATGTTATACCATGGAAGCATGCATGAATGAATATATACTCAGGGAGTTTCACATATGCTCATGTTATACCATGGAAGCATGCATGACTGGATGTAGGCCTATAGTCTGGGGAGTTTCACATATGTCCATGCTATACCCTGGAAACATGCATAAATGGTTGTATATACTTGGGAGTTCCACATGTGATAATGGTATAAGAAGGAAATATGTATAAAGATTTCCGTAAAAGAGAGGTAACTCGTGAAAATCTTCATATACAAGTGGTTTGCCGAAACAAAAAAAAATCAGTTTCGAACAGACAGTGGTGGTCGGTACGTAGAAATGATTTCAATGAACCCCTATGTTTTAAACGATGGGAAGTCAATATTTTCTTAACATTTTGAGGACGAATTTTTGTATACAATGTATCGGATAGTAATTAACCACATTACATAAGTTTAATAGCGGTTTTATTTACTGTGACTATTTAACTGTGCTTCAGAGTCTGGACTGTGTCAAAGGAATAACCTGGACTGTGAACAGATCTGTAAGATCGACATTGTGACGTGCGCTTGCTACTCCGGATATCACTGGAACGGCACTTCATGCTTGAGTAAGTCAAAAACAGCTTGGTTTACACCACGTGTTGGAAAGCCTGCCATCAACATGCGGATGGTCGTAGGTTTCCCCCTGGCTCTGTCCGGTTTCCTCCCACCATAATGCAGGCTGCCGTGGTATAAGTGAAATATTCTTGAGTGCAGCGTAAAATACCAATTAAATAAATCAAATAAACACACCACCTGTAAATCTGACCGCTATAGTATAATGCCATTTATTGAAATCTACAATGTTATCATTTAAATAGTTGTGTCTATGCTCCCAGATATTTGTGCGTAGTGTGTTTATGAAGTAGTTACCACAGCTAGGTTTTTTGGTTCATTCAAAGATTACGTTAGATGATGTAGAAATAGACCCCTTACCTCTGTGTTGTGCTCGTGGGTTTCCCCCGGGCTGTGCCCGGTTTCCACCCACCATAATGCTGGCCACCGTCGTAGAAGTGAAATATTCTTGAGTACGGCGTAAAACACCAATCAAATAAATAAATAAATAAATAAATAAATCTGTGTTGTGCTCTGCCCGGTTTTCTCCCACCATAATGCTGGCCACCGTCGTATGAGTGAAATATTCTCATATTCTCATATCTAATATATGAGTACGGAATAAACCAGCAGTCAAATAAAATAAATAAATAAGTGTAGCTGGACATTTCCAACCTGTATTTTACTATAATCACAGTCGTCTGTAGCTATCGTAAAATACATTGCAAATATTGATTAAACAATGGAAGAACCCATTTAGGTTAGAATCCTTAACCATAATGTTCAGAATGTCACCAGGATTACGTGAGCGATTTGTGGTTCTTCTCTTCCAAAGAAACGTTTGTGTGATAAACTTATTATACTTCTATGACCAATTTCAAAAAGTCAGTTTTTACTGATGTCAGAATATCAAGTGAGGCTTATATGTCTTTTTAAACTTAGTTGTTAAAACTGTGAAGATCTAATTTTTGCTAAGTCACCTATGTCAAGACTTGAATTTTTCTCTTCAGAATATAAGGATATTGATTTTAGTCGAAGACGGTTAGCCCTGTTCCTAAATGTTAATGTGTGTCCCCAGATGTGGATGAGTGTGTACAGTCCAAACCGTGTAATCATACCTGTCGTGACACGGACGGTGGTTACCAGTGCACCTGTCCTGATGGACATTATCTGGATAATGACGGAGTCACCTGCACAGGTAAACATAATCATTTTTGTCTCTTTTCTATATTCTCCCTTTCTGTAGATTCTGGGTTAACTTGTGCCTCATTACATCGCTAACGTGTCGACATTTTTACTTACCTACTTCACATTTACCTATAACAATTATCACTTATATTTCGCATACATCAAATAAAAGCAAACTTAATTCTGTAATTATTTGAGTCTTAAGCAGCCGTGCAATACCGGTCGTTAGTCACACGAAGTGTCGCCGCTCTGCATATGAACATCTGGCCGTTTATGTGAGAAAACATGTCACTTATTGCCAAAGGTCGGTGGTCAACTGCGGGCACTTGGATTTGCTCCACTGGTGACAGAGACTGCCGTCGTCTAGAACAAATATATTTGAGTACGGCATGGAACGCCAGTCAGTTGAAATTTCACGTCTGCGATATTTATGTAGCTCTGAACATTTTTTGCACAGTCTCTATCGTTGTTTAACAGAATGTGACGATTACCATTGGGGTAGAAACTGTGAGAAGCGATGTGATTGTGGTCCGGGTGCTAAGGGTTGTCTTCCCTTGCAAGGCTGTGTTTGTAACGCTGGGTGGAGCGGTAGTCGCTGTGACACTGATCTACTGGAGTGTGACCAGGATCCATGTCCACAAGGACAAATTTGCGTGGAAACTCCGGGATCTTATAGGTGTGCTTGTCCTGATGGTTTTGTTAACAGCGAGTCAACGTGCTCGGGTAAGTCTCCTTCTGAATCTCCAAGAAACCTTTTGCATGATGTATATTTTATAAAAGAGAGGTTCGAGCTTCCTTGGCCATTTGGCCTGCAAGTCAAAATTTTGATTGACGGATATCATTTGTACAGTGGCTTAAGTGTTATGGCAGTTTATAAATAAAAAGAGCAAGTCCCAAATAACAATTATGCAAGTTTTATCTTGTCTAAGTTAAATAATTCTTAAAACGAATTTTCAAAATCACAAATTGACCATGTGGCCTGCTTCATTAGGCGAAATGGGGCTATGAGAATTGAATTTCTTGAGAAAAGGGGTGGAAGATGGCTCCAATACAACAAATGCTTTAATAAAATTTGAAACCTTATATCGTTTTGTTATATTTCAGATATTGACGAGTGTTCCAACTCTCACAGTTGTCCTCAACATTGTGTGAACACGGCTGGTAGCTACCGGTGCCAGTGTTTTGTTGGATTTAGAGATATAAATCAGAATGGAACAGCATGTATTGGTAAGGAGGAACTGGCCTTCTCAATATGAAAGTCTTATAATTCCTGGTAGACATTATTGCAGCTGATTTCTTTGTGTTTTCTCCGACTTTTTATATTCCTTCTGATCGACCATTTTAGTTTCAACTATAACAGCTAATTCCAGCTTAGTCCATTTTTCGCTTTTGCCTTTGCCCTGGCGTTTTGTGGGCAAACTGGTAACTTATCACTCAAAAGCTGCAAAAGAACAGTGATCAATTCAGCTTAGACCGAATCGCCATCGCGCGGGAAAGGTAGACCTACCTTATGTAAACTCTTTAAATCCATAGCTTATTTGAAATGTAAGTGTTGTGAAAGAGGAATATACGTAAGTGTTCCCTTTGTTTACATTTTATGGAGATTGATACCTCAGTGGTTGAAAGACCAGCTTCCTCCCACGATAGTGCCGGCCGCCTTCGTATTAGAGAAATATGGATGAGTACGGCGTAAAACACCAATCAAATAAATAAATAAATCAATGATTGAAAGAGAGAAAAACATATATATGTGAAACAAACACAACAGTTTAACACAGTTTGAAATCTTGACTTACATGTGTGTTATGTTACAGATGTGGATGAGTGTGAAGAAGTTAACAGATGCCACCAGGATTGTCTCAACAATGCCGGCAGTTATTCTTGTTCCTGTCGTCTGGGTTTTACATTAGCCTCAGATATGCTTGGCTGCGTCAAAGGTAAACTGCCTAGTTGAAATGAACCGTGAAGCATAACAAGTTATCCTCCAATTTTTATCTGTATGTAGACCGCACTATAACAATAATCCGTTATCTATTGATATATGTCAGTATGGAAGAAACAATTAGTCTTTATATGTAGTAATATAAGTCCATAGCAAGCCTATAGCATTGAGAGAGAAAACAGCGCAAACGACAATGTGATCGTTGGTAAATTGTCAAAGGTGTTACCGCTAAATATCGGCCTCTTGTCAGTTGATGTCATTGAGGGTTTTGTTCCGACTGTTTATGTAGCCTATAAACTTGAGCAGTATTAGGTAGAAAAAAGCTGATGTTAGCTGTAATTCATTAAACATCACTGAACTAGAATGACTTAAAATTCTGTGTTGTCGTTGCATTTAATATACAGTCACAGCCAAAGTGAGTCACTATGTTAAAGGTAAAGAACATACATTCTTGTGTGTTTTGTACAAGTGTGTTCTGTACGAATGTGTTTGGTTGTTCATGTGCAGATACAACCACGGACCCGTGTGCTGGCAAATCTATGAACTGCTCCTATGGCTGTAGTCTGGAGGGAGGTGAACCAAAGTGCTACTGTCCAAATACATATTTACTAGCTGATAACAACATGACGTGCACAGGTATAATTGACAATATATATTCGTGTCGTGTATCATATATTTATTACACTTTATACTCCATCAACTTCTTTATTCTGATTTAGCTAAATCTTTAACGTATACCGTTTATGTTTGATCAGAATTTCAGCTGTTATTTTGGGATTTCTTTCTGCACTGTATACAGACAGTATTTTCTTTTTGGGCCATTTTCACTAAATGTGCTGAAAAAGTTCGCTACCTATATATAAATACTAAAATATAAAGTACCGATCAAGTAAATTACTTTGTTATGAAAAGACTGAATTGGAGCAGGTCAGAATATTTTAATCTGGGAATTGTATGTAAATATGCCATCCCTGATTTGGTTTTCACCCATTGATTGGTTGAGTAAGTCATATTCTTCAATCTTACAGCACTGAGGCAAAATAGATCTGCCATTGTGTCGCTGGACTTGGACTTTCAGGATGAATGGAGAGACAAAGGTTCCACTTCGTACAAATACCAAGCTTTTACAATAAAGGAAGCGGTAAGGAGCTCTTACCTGTAGCCTCATTACAGACTTCATATACACGTTATCTGCGTGCCATTTTCCTAGCAGAATTTATACGAGGAAAAGCGTTGGCAAATTCAACAAGTGAAATGATGATCTCTATGTTTTAGCGCTTCCACCGGACACTTCTCACTGAAATCACAATGTAAGGTGTTCAACTTAAACATTATAGAAGATTTAAAAGATTATATCGTATTTAAATATTATTGTAGTATGTTCAGATAGTACATAGTTGCTGTAACAATTCTGACACTGTGAGCTGCTTTGAACACAATCTTTATTATCTTCAGCTGTCTTTGACCTTTGATGACATGGTGAATCTTGCTGGAGTCATTGTTGTAAGATTAGAGTAAGTATTTCAATCAGATTGATGGATATCATTTAGAATGCAGTTAGAGAAACCGCATAGTTGCCTGGGATTATTGCTTGATACTCTTTAAAAAAATCTGTTGTCTGAGTGATGCTTAAATGTATACCGCTATTGCAACATATTATTCTGTCAAATATAACTCACATATTCTATTAACTCAACATAAAGATTCTATTAAGGTAACATGACATCATGTTGAATATTGAAGAATATTGTGTTGTGAACACAATACATTCTAGCATCACTCAGACTTTCTGTTAAAATTAATTTTTTGAGTGTACCAAAAATATGATTTCTAAAAGTTGCTGAGAAAACTTCCGGTTTCCACGACCTCAGGATCCGTCACTTAGTAGCCTGCAATAAATATCAACTGTCTAAAGCATTATGCAAACATACCTCCCGCAAACAAATGGGTGACCGAGGGACATGGAACCAAGCATTACCCTTTTAATGATATGAGCGATGATTAACCTCCCAATAATCAGCACTAGCACCTGTGCAATACCATGAAAGAGCATTCCCAAATAACGACAACATTATGGAATTCTTCAACGGCTTCATTGTTCTCAGACGGCAAAAAGAATGAACGCTGTTTCCATGAAGCTGGCGATATGAAATTCGCCTTTGACATACGTTGTAAATTCTTTTCTCGTCATGTGTCGTAATATTACTATGGATTTTGTGAGTTGAGCGTGAATTGCCCTCAAGCGTTCATTTAAAACGCGATCGTTTCGTGTACAATTTGGTGTATTGTAGACCCGGTTCAACAGTGGCAACAATTGATGTTACGTATACTGGACCCATTGGACTGGCGGAGACCACGTCTACAGTGAAGTCACTTCAGGATCTGTACCGCCTTGGTCACCTGGTCCTAGACGGAAACAAGGTTAATCTGACGGCGATCCCGCGGGTGTTCAGTTTAAACAGAACTAGGAACTGTAAGTCTCTGAAGTTTACGTGGTAAAAAGAGATAAGCACTTATGTATTTTAGGACTGTCCATAACCAAGAATATCAAATTAATATGAAACAGGGCGTATCAAGAGTTTTGGATATTGGTTTGACAAGGTAAGTAATATTTGAAGCTAAAGAAAAGCTCTCGGTTTTATGTTCGTTTTGTCTTTGAAGATATATGTATTAGTACCTATCATGCCTCACTTCTTAGTTTTTATCTGTGGTCTATTTTAGTTTCGGTTTTCGATGAAATCACTTGTGCGTGGGATCCTTGTGCCATTGATAAGATCTGTGTTAAGACCGGAAATGGAGTAGAGTGCAGGTAAGGCGTCACTGTCCCCAGCATGAAAGAGTGATTAGGTTTTGTACTCATTTGTAAAATTGCCGTCTTCAGCTTTAAATACAAGAGAATACGCTTGACCTTGTCTCTCCATCAATATCAGTACCATGCATGTCTCTAAGCATTACATATCAGTAAGACCAAAGGAACGTTGCAGGATTTCACGATTGCATTTACATTCATGTTTATGTATGTTTCTCGTTATAATGTTATTTTTCACTCCACGCTCTTCGGACAAAAGAATGAATTCAATTATTTCAAACTGATAGGCGCTCAAAGTCATTATTGGTGTTTCTAAGGTTATCTAATCTCATATACTATCAATATGAACCACATTTATAAGCAACGGTTGTAGGCATCACGTATTGCCTATTTTCAGTGGTGACGCAACCATCATTATTTCATTCGTCTTATTTTAATTTTTGTACTTTCACAGGAATCAAACTACTGTAAAACCAATAGAGGAAGGTAAATATAATTATCATATAATGCCCATAGCGATATCTTCTGAACAAGATCTATTTTATTTTAAGCAGAAATCTTTGGGTGTCCGTCCATCGTCTATATTTTATGATATGTTTGTGATATTGTCAATGATTGGCTAAGTGTCGGAATGAAAGAATTTGAGTTTTTATCCGAATTGAAATCTTAAGCCTTATTTCAAATACCTGTAGTTCATTAATGTAACGCTTTGGCCTTCTTCAAGTATGAACGTTTTCTTTCAGGCGAGTGGTTTGAGTTTTGTATGTTTATTTTTGTTAGTCAAACGGTCGTATGAATATGCCGTTCACATACTCTTTGTGTTATAATCCACATTTCATCTAGAATCTGAAGACTGGAAGATTGGACTAGGGGTTGGCCTGTCTCTTGGACTGGCACTCATCATCGCAGCGGTGATTGTTGCATTGTATCGTCGACATGCCAAGGCATCCAAGACTCCGACAATCGTGGATAGTGACTTGTAAGTACACGTAAATGCATGTATAAAATTTATGTTCCCCGGCAATTCCACATGGATAGTTAATTTTCATTTTGTCGCACTTGATGAGCCTACACTTACAAACAGCAGACGACAATCTGCCGCAGTGAGGCATGTTTAAATTGTGTGCAATGTTTGAACTACAACAGCAGTGGTTTGTCTACAGATTCCATGTTGGCGACGCTTTCGGTTCTTGGAGTACTCAGTTTTCGTCCAAGAGAACTAAAACGACCGCGGGTGGTATGGGATTCGCTTTTAACATTCGACAATGGCAGCAGGCGAGAGACATTGTTGACAGGGACGCGGAGGGATCTGTAGACACTAACGATGTGCCTTTCTCTGCTCACCCCTACCGGAAAGACGATCTGATCCGGTTTACCCCTGGGGCCTCGGCTTCACCCCATCACTGTAAGTTCCTGTAAAGTTTGTGAATATGCCTTCTCTGTAGGAAGATATGTATAACATGTTTTCCCTTACCTTTTTGTAATTTGGATGAAAAAACAAAAGCAAAATTCTGATAAATCATTTGAAAGATCATATAAGGTTAAAATCGCCATGGTAACTTTGATGACCTTGATGAAAAAATTTATTTAGCCCTTCAGAATCTGTGTAACATGGTGTTGTCTCTTCAAAGCCATTTTTTTGAAGTAGAAATGCCTTGCGTGCATCAGTCAAAAGTGCCATCAAAATCATCTAACAAATAAGATGAATCAATGCCCACTGTCTGTTTTCCACAGAACACAGTTACACACGCTAAAACGATTGCTATGCCTAAACTACACGACACAAAGCATTGACGTGAATTTTGGGCTTATGAAATAATGTCTGGCAATTGTAGCTACATGGTTGCTTCACTTAGTTTGAATGTTAGATCATGCCAGCCATATGGCCCACATCCCAAACCCCGCAGTACCAGCCGGTCAACCATCCCAACCCTCCACCCCACCTTACTATGTCTCAGTGTATGTACATGTGCATACCACAACTTCTGACTACCTCTTCATTCCCGAAGTAAGTTTCATAAAACTGAAATAAAGAGTTTCTTGGTATTCTGACATCACTTTGCTATGTGTATATGACATTGTAAATTAATCCACTGAGTGATAATTCCGTATGGTTGTTTTCTAGGGCCGGACCCTCACGGTGATGATGCACAACCCGGCCCCAGTGGAAACTTCTCGTGGGATCACCTGTTTGAAACGCTACAGCCAGACCAAGAGGTGAATAACGAGTGATGGTATAGGGAAGAATTGGAAACAAAAACTTTCAGAATTAAAGACACTGTTTTTTGGCATTGTAAAAACACAAAGCTTTTCATAAATAAATCAGGAAAGTCTCTCGTAATTTTGCTATATTTTCGGCTATATTTGTGTACAACAGCAAAACAAACCTGTATGGCTTAGTTTTTACGTCTCCACAATACGATATAAACGTGATATTGCGCGAGTTACAGAGAGAGAATGAAAAGCACGCTATGGCTGGGGTTCCTATTGTCTGAGAGAGAATTATATTGTTGTCAGTTGCGATATCGGTGCAAGTGAGAGTTGAATGTGTTCTAGTGTTGTCCAGGGTCGAGTTGTATTGTCGAAGAGAATGTGAGAGAGAAAAGTGTGCTAGTGTTTGTGTGGTTGTTGCGTTATCGTGAAAAGTGTTAGAGAGAATTAAAAGTGTGCTAGTGTTTGTGCCGTTGTAACTTTAATCAGTGAAAAGTGTGAGAGACAATTAAAAATGTGCAAGTGTATGTGCCGTTGTCACATTACCGGTGAAAAGTGTGAGAGAGAATTAAAAATGTGCTAGTGTATGTGCCGTTGTCACATTACCGGTGAAAAGTGTGAGAGAGAATTAAAAGTGTGCTAGTGTTTGTGTGGTTTTCATTTGCGTTTTCCGTGCGAGTGTGACTGAGAGAAAGTATGAAAAGTATCCTAGTGCAGATGTCGTAGTCAGTTAAGCCGCCGCTGTATGAAAACGAATTGAGGATTCTTAAAAAAAAATTTTCACTTTGTCTTCAGTTCAAGATTAAGAGGCCTCGTGTGGAACTGGAACCCACGGCACCTTTTCAGGTATGTGATCAAATGTACCTGTTTACACTGTTCATAGTGAAGAAATAAAATGAAGAGCAGGATATTGCAAATTCTGTTATGGTGCTTGATAACAAAGAGAACCATGGCAACTTTGTGGCCAACTCGTTATTGCTAATAATCTCTAAGAAAGCTAATGGGTCCCGGCAACTTTGATGTTGTTCACTCTTAGCCATAAGGATTCCTTCGTCGTCATATGACTGAAAAGTTGTTAGGCATGACATTAAACCCCATGCACTCAATTACTCATTCTTAGCCATAAGGAGTACACAATGTTTGGCGTAAAAAAATACGGCAACTTTTCTGTAGTCAATATACAGTATTATGCAAAGGGAAGGTAATGAATCATAGTCTTGGTTCTAAGGACCAAATAAGTTAGGGGTAGAAAGAAACATGGCAACTTCACTTTAATCAAACTGTAGAATAATGCAAGGGAAGTCAGCTTTGCTCTAACAACGATATTGCTGCTGAGCTCAAAGCACGGTAGTGGGTCAGTGTATTTTAATAAATGAATAATACATTCAAACAATAAAAATGGAAATAGCGATATAAATAACAAAGAAATAGATGACCACTTCTAACCTGTCGCAGACTGGTGAAAGTATTTTCCATATAAAGCAAGCTCTTACAATCGAAGGTAATTGTAATGATTTAAATACTGGTGTGTTTTCCAATAACAAGACTAATCTCTTGTTTCAGGATCCAACTCGACATGGGCTAAGAGGGAGCGACAACTATTTTTAGACTTTCGACGTTTGAACAAGAGTTAAAATGCAATTTATGAAGTCAACTTGTTTCATGGTATTGCTATAATGGAAATTATTCCATTTTTAGTATACCTACAGAGATGACGAGTCTGAGTGGTTAGATTCCCTTATATTTGCATACTTTTATTACGAACTAAAATAGCAAACTCAAGAATATTTCAGTTATACGACGGCGCCCATCATTATGGTGGGAAGAAACCGGGCACAGCCCGGGAGAAACCCACGACCATTTACAGGTTGCTGCAAGACCTTGTAAATCTATATTGGTACATTCTTTGGAAATGTAGAATTATGTTTGTCCAGTATATCTGATGTAATAGTCGGAAATATTAGCGATAGTAGGTTTTGGGTTGTAGCCATAAATTTAGTCCTGTATTCTGTAACTATAATTAATCTAATTAATCTAATGTTAACGATGATGGTCTCTGTTTCCAATAACCTTTTCACAATTGCGTTCCATTTTTTATTTTATTATAGTAAATATATTTAAATTTAATTTGATAAATTAGATACCTTTGTATAATTTTCACTAATTTTAATATATTGGTGTGACAGTGCTCTATTTCTGATGGCTATGGGTTTTTTTTTGTTGTATGTCACTGGCAAGAGAACGAATTTTAGTGCAATGTTTTTTTGAATTCATATTTTTATATAACATTATGGTACTCAGCAATCTGGTGTACTTTACACAAATGGAGAACTTCTAAGAACAAAAAGTTTAGTTACTAGTATTACATGACTGTTAATTTAATGAAATCCACTTTTAAGTTAGGAAAATGTGATAAATGTTACACTTGGCTATATATATATATATATATATATA
Organism: Liolophura sinensis; assembly: GCF_032854445.1. Classification (NCBI taxonomy): domain Eukaryota; kingdom Metazoa; phylum Mollusca; class Polyplacophora; order Chitonida; family Chitonidae; genus Liolophura; species Liolophura sinensis. The sequence goes on from NC_088295.1 coordinate 77,260,843, forward strand.
TATATATATATATATATATATATATATATATATATATATATATATATATATATATATATATATTCATAATGTTTGTTTAAAGTACTGTATTATACTAAAGACAAAAGCAACACAATCTTCTTATTGGGACACTGATCAATCCGTTGTTCTGTGAACAATGTCCAACAATATGAATTCTGTGTAGTGTTTTTATTTTTGGTTAAGTGAAGAAAAAACACTTTAAATTTAACAATAATACTCGGTGTATTTTATATGTAAATTAGGGGATTGTCGGATGTAAATATATTTCATTATCTTGCCAAAACTTGCTTCAGCAATAATGAGGTTTAGATTCGACCTCTACAAGGTGATACATTTATATGTTCAAATCATCTAGCATCCAATAAACTGCTTTTATTATATTTTGAATAAGGAGTTTGGCCTTTCCATTCAGGTGTTTATCAAAAGTGTAATGTTGAGTAATTGTTTGATGTGTTTCCATATATGCCGCTGTATTTGTCTGTATGTTACCACGATATATTATCATCTACTGTAGTGCAGTGGTATCACGTCTGTCTTCTAAGCCTTACATCCGTGGTTCAATTCCCGTAGCTTTGGAGCTCTGCATAAGATGAATAAGCCAAGAACTTGTCGACTTAGTATAAATATTATGTGACAGGATGTGGGATCGTGACTGGTGTATCCAGTAATGCATTTCTGTCCATGAAGTAATAGAATAAATATGTCGTCATTGTGTCCAACCTGTAACCGTTGTAGTATGGTCACGCTAGAATGTAAAGCAAACATATATCTACAGAAATCATTAAACGAATTCCTCAAATCTTTTAACTATAGCACAAACTAGCTGAATGTTTGATTTTGTTGATCTGAATGCTAGTATAATCTGAAGGAAATCGCGGCTGATCTTTTCACTGCGAGACAACGAGAAGAGAAGACAATTCCAAGGTTGTATTCATCATTGCGGGAAGCATATATCTCTTTGGGGTTGAGATTACCCATACCGTCACAGCTGGGTCTTGTCCCATCTGTACTTCCCGGGGTATGTAGAACGGAGAGTCTGAAAGGTACTCATAGAAGTTCCAGATGTCAGTTTTAGGTAGGTATCTAAAGAGTAATCACTGATAAATCAGGAGCCCAAAATTTTAACAACAATATAACATATTCCAACTCCAGTAGCCATGTGGGGATGCAAACTCTGAGAATTACCTGTACAAAGGTGGTAAGAGCTGTGACAGTATACATAATAATAGCTCTACAGAACTGGTATTCACCGAGTCATTTGTTGCTATAGTTTATAAGTGATTTGACTTACACTTAACTCACAACTCATAATCTAAACCTTACATTATAAACCTGCGGGATGACGTTCAGCAATACTTCACTCAACCATTCCTATAAGCCTGTTGATGTTTTTTTTTCTTTCGCAACCTTATAAGAGGAATTTTTGATTTTGTGGGCATAGATTATCCTAAAGGTGCTTTGGTGTGAGCATTACATACAGATAATTCAGGCTAGGGAACAATGATGCTGATATTGTTGTCAAATGTAACTTCCACTGACCTAAGCTTGGTTCCGTCGATATATCTTCATTCACTAAGTCAACATTGCCAGTTTGGTTGCCCAGGTTAAGCGTGGTTGTCGTTACATAAACAAGATGACATGTTACGCGATAATGCATACTGAAATATTCTTGATTACGGCGTAAAACTCCATTCAAACAATAAATAAAGCCGTTTAGTTCAAACAGAGTTTACGAGTAAAAAGCATCATTACTATGGACGATATTTCATTGTGAAGACAATAGAACAGAGAACAAATTGCGTTCACATTTATGGCGTTAATTTATTAACAAATATACACGCAACAATGATGTGAATAGAAGAACTATTAATGAAAATGGGACATTGGAAAAATTGTGATAAACGTCAAAGGCAATGATGAAATGTCGAAATTATATGTTATGTATAAAAAACATACATAACAGATAACAGTGTCATTGTAGATTTTATCAGTGGGCAATTTATTAATATTATTAATTTATTATTAATAAGATTAATATCAGCCAATATATACAACTAATTTTTTCATCATTCGTGTTTTCATCAAAACTCAAGTGTGAGTAAAATTATTGCCATCACAAGAATGGAGAAATTCACTGAAGCCATACTACTTCCTGCTATGATTTCTGCTGTTTCTGGGTCGAGACGTACTTGTCCTCCTTCTGCAAAAATCATGAAATAGCCATAAGGCCCATAAAAGATAACTATTTGATAAGAGTCAAGGTAACTTAGCTGTGGCCTAACTATTCCTGAAAATTAGGCCTGAGAAAGCGATAACTGTGTCTGAACAAACTAATGCTGATAATTAGCCTACAGGAAGCAATGGGCCAGGCTCACTGTAACTTTGCTGTAGCCTAGCTATTGATGATAATTAGACCCAGAGAAGGCAATGGATCAGGGTCACAGTAAGCTACTGTGGCTTAGTTATCGATGTTGATTAAACCCAGAGAAGGTAACTAATTGGAGTCACAGTAACTTTGCTGTGGCCTAGCTATTGATGATAATTAGACCCAGAGAAGGCAATGGATCAGGGTCACAACAAGTTGGGTGTAGCTTAGTTATCGATGGTGATTAAACCCAGAGAAGGGGCTTGATCAGAGTGACAATAACTGTGGCTAAGTTACTAGTATATTACTGATAATTAACAGCAGAGATGGCAATGAAATAGACTCAAGCCCATTTTACTGTAGACCATTTGATTTTAACCCATTGTGTACAGAAACCTCAATGGATTTCTTAAGTAAAGGTAGGCTGAACCTGTAAACTTGTACGAAAACTGAATATATATACCAGCTCTGTATACAATGGTTCACACACACTCACCAACGGTGAAGAAGACGGACGGACTCATCTTGCCGTCTCCGCCATTGCTATAGCCGAGGACACGGAGCTCGTAAATGTAGCCTTTCTCTAAGCCATTGATCACACCGTCCATGTCCTTCCCCACCCCAATGTCACGGGCGCCACGAATGTCGTCATTGAAGAGCCAGTAGCGTAACTGCAAAACAAACACAGCTTCGCTCAAAATTAAATTAAAATTATGAAATAAGAAACAAACTCACCTATTCACGTTTAAAAATTTAGTAATTCCAAGAGCCGAAAATATCGTAGCCACTTCAGCACATTTTACTGTTGATACATGATAAAATACAGATTAGCTAGGTCGTTTCTTCAGATTATAAATAATCAACACACAGTTGTGGAGATTTATCAAACAGTTATAGAGGGCGGGGCGGGGGGGGGTGTTGTAATGACTCCGAATGCTCTCGCCAATGCGGTCGTTGTGAGATCAAATCCAACCCTTGCTGGCTTTCTCTTTGATCGCACGTGAGAAGGTCTCACAGATACTGCGGATGGTTGTGGATTTCCCCCGGGCTCTGCTTGGTTTTTTTTTGCACCATAGTGCTGGCCACTGTCGTATAAGTGAAATATTCTTCTGTACGGTGGCGGCGTAAAACACCAGTCATCTGATATAAGTAAGTCTTCGTCTTATTGAATATCACGAGAATGACGAAATTCTTGGCACGATAAATTTTTTGATATTCAAAATCCGCAGAAGTATGTTGTTATTGACAAAAAATATCTAGTTCGCAAGGAAAATTCGTGACAATTCAAAAAGACGTATACGCATATACGCAAATAATGCCCACAGGCGAATACGTCAGTTTGCCCACAGAGAATAATTTATTAATGTTATCACGTATTCGTTGGTCGCATAATTCCAAATGACGACTTTGATTCTTTATCACAAGGAATTGTCAATTAACAATTCGCAAATATACGTTCCTTGGTTTGTAGCAGATTCCCTGTGAGTTTGTGACGAAAAATGACACATGCGATCTCTAACAATAACATACCTTTTTCCACCGATTCATTTTGAATCGGAAATCACATTCAACCATTCAAACATGCAAAAGTGTTAAAACTATTCTACTTGGATGACTAGATCGAAAAACGTGTGTAAAATGCTATCAATATATTGGTTTTCAAACTGATTTTGTAGTTGAAATACATGCGCCAGTTTTATTTAGTAATGTTAAATTACCTTATAGCCTAGCAAGGGTTCCTCTCCTAGGCCGGTACTGACTCCTCTGAATGTGACACGGATGTGTTCTCCGTTAATGGAGTGGACGGCTACTTCGGTTGGATAAAGGCGTGGCGCTGAAACCAAAGGTTTGCAGTTCATATGTTCATATGTCACATATATGGTATATAATATTGAGTGCATAAAACAATTAACTTTTTGTTCCAGCGATGGATTCCACAATGTCAGTTTTGAATTAAGATGAAAATGTAAATCTGAATTTCAAGCTTGTATTCGAATGGTAAGAGTTGAAATTTGTATCGTCTTATTGGAGAATAGGTAAACTTAAATATACCTGACACAAAATTTTCTGTAAATTTACACTTGAAATGGATAGTGAAATTGGCAACATAACCATGATCTAAAAAGCCTGTGCATGGTACTTTGATTATTTATATCTTCCAGCACAAATCAACGGCGAGAGTTTTCACTGATAAATCTCTTCATCAAAAACCCCAGCATGTTTTGCTAAATTTGCTAATTTTGTTAGAAATGTCATTTTATGGGAAAGATAAAGACGATGTAAGGGAGATCTAGTCATGCACAGTTAAATTTATCACATCACTGAAGTAACCTTGTGCTGCCACCCATAAAAAGGTCAGAAACTCACTTACCGTCAGCGTAGGTCTGCTCTAAGTCCGTCTCACTCTCCGGTCCCAGCCCCGCCGTGTTGTACACCTGAACCCCCGACCAGTAGAAAGTACCCGGATATAAACCGACTATGATCCCGGATGTACTGTTGGCCGGATAGGTGCTGGAGTATTTCAGAGGGTTGTCAATGTCAGCTATATAGTAGTTTACCTGTCAAGTATCACAATTCGTTGTACTATTTTTTCTTATGGTACATTTCATAAGTCTTCGAAAGTCTTACTCACAAAAAAAAAACTCGCTGAGCTATGGTTTGTTCGTTTTTAGATGTATGTGTACTAAAACCTATGTTATTCTGGTCATGACTGAAGTTCTTAACTTACCTGATAGCCCAGAACACGTCCCTTCATAAAATCCCGGTCGTTGGGGACGGGCGTCCAGTGCACCATAATAGACGTGGAGTTATAAGGGTCACAGAACACCCCAGTAGGCATTCCTGTGGGCACTGTATACAACGGTAACTTATTGTTGATAAAGGTTTATGTAGAATCGCACATTTTTGACACCTATTAGTAACTACAGAATACCTGCTTAGTAAACAATTGTATTTACCAAGAAGTTCTTAAAAGCACAAATATATACGTTAGAGATGGATGAATATATAAATGTATATAATGTAGTGTCTGCTAGATTCGAATAATTATGGAAAGTGAATGGAAAGGACAACGTATCATGGACTTAACCTATGTGAAAAATATAAGAAAGAGAGCGTCTTACAGATTTGTGGCCGCAGCTTTGGTAACAAACTAATACCTCTTCTTCAACATACAACTGGTGTAGAATGCATAAAAGAGTCTGACAGTCTTTTAGCTTATTAGTGGTGTGTTCAGATGTATATACCACGATCTTGCGATGCATTATACTATACAACAATTGAATGTCGTTTGCTCAATAGTATAAAAACATTTGAGTTAATCTAATATTAGCTTTGTAAATTAAAAGACCTATATATAGGCTTGCCAGTCAACGATAATTTTTGCACTAGATGTATAAAGATTTTACTTACTGCCTTCGGCCGAGTATATAACAGCGATTGTTGAATTTGGCCCTGGACCATGAATATTAAATGGTTGGACCTTGATTTCGTATTCCAGATAGTAATTTGCAACACCCACCGTTGTGGCAAAGAATGTGGAGTTTCCATAGACTGTGCTCTGAAGGAGAACGGATTTTATAAACAATACTATGGTGTTTCTTGATCTGCGCACTAAGTCAAATTCGAGAAGGAAGAAAAACGTCGTAACGTTGCAATGTTCATTTATATAATGGCACATGTGGAACTAGTCTGCCTCAGAATGGCGAGAATAGGTCATGATGCTAAAATTCTCAGAATCTGATCTCGCAAAAGAAATGATACCGCTTCTGTATTCTCTTAGAGATGAAGGCATATAGAAAGTGGACTATGGTTGAAATATACTATTTTAATGTTATAAGAATTGGGATTCATTACTCAAAGAGTTTCGCAAAGTTAATTAGACACAAGAAAGCCCAGTACTGCCCCTGTCAAAACTCCACCCACTCATGCTGGTTCTTATGTATTACCGAACCTATCTGTTGAGTCTCAGCGAAATATTGGAGTCATTATGGAGTCATGCAACTTTCTGTACCTTTGACCAAGTCTGTAGATTAACACCCTTCTTCCTCCAGAACACATTGTATCCGATTCCATCCCCGTTGTGCTCAGATTCGTCTAGCGGCTGTGGGATACAATGATAGGTACACGATCGCTTTCTGGGAACAGATAATTCTAAACGGTGTAAACATTTTTACCAGAACCACATGAAAGCTGGCGTTAACGTCATCACAGGCCCGTGAGAACCACGTAATCCTAATAAAGCAGGCCCTGGAATTGTTCAAGCAGGTAGACAAATTGAACTGTACTAAGGTTTTTCTCACTTTGTTTTTGTTTTGTTTTTTTTTTCTAATAAGACATATAACTGCCGATTTTCGCTATATCTAACTACAGATTGCCAGGCACAGAAACTATCCTGACAAATTCCATCTGATGCCGTTTACGAACCATATAGTTAAACGCAATAAACAATATATTCTCACCTCCCATCTGGCTGTCAGGAGTCCCACCCTACCGCCAGCTCCCTCTACCTTCTCCGGAGCTACACTAGGGGGCGCTCCAGGGGTATGATACGCATCTGCAAGTATGTAAATAATTTAACACGTTTGTATCTTCCTTGAATCACACAGTTGGTGACACTGCGACTATGTCGTGCTTTGCACATCTTTCATAGATATAATAAATTTAAAGGAGCAGATAACTTTCTAAAAAGTGACACTATAGGCTGAAAAAAGCACATTTTTAATTTTTCTGCTAACACAGAAGACTTCAGAACTAGTTCTCAGGCAAAATGGCGTCGCCCAAAGCGGATTTTGGCGCATATTTTCTTTATAATTTATCAACTTGAGGTACATATTAGAATTTTTTACGGAATGCAGCTACGGGGAAATGCTTACTCTGTTCAATGGTACTTGTTTGATATTTACCTTTTCTTCTCCTTTAACCTTTTGTTGCATATATAGCCACTGACTTTGTCGGTGTGGAAAATGAAAGAAACTAATGACAAAACTAGGAATATTCAGAATCTCAGAATTGGGAATTCATTTGAGGTTTGTATAGGCCTCCTAAACATCCTTCTGTTTATATCGACACAATATTACACACGATCAGCTGCAATCAAACAATGGCTGCGATGCACCCATATCCACTTCACTTAGATGGTAAATGCGAGTTCTAGTTTGAAATTTGGACTTTGTGTCAAAATTATTGACCTGTGAAACACTGATGATTTTGGGAGTACCACACGTTTTTCTCTTAATCAAGTTAATATAACCGAAGCGACTTGAAAAATTACCCAAAACTGAAACGTACGTGTATTTAGCTTGGGCTATTTCCATTCAATTAGCTACATCTGACGAGTTGAGCCCATAATACCCACATTCTCAACACGGCTATTAAATATGCTTCTGTGGTTTTGTAAAGAGACAGGTCTTATATTGAACATGTGTTCAAAGTACACAAATTTGAAAAAGTAGAGCAGCGACAACAAGGTGAAAGTTAGCAAATGGTCATACGTAGCTGCATGGTCAAGTCCGGGCTCCTATCAGCATAATAAAAGAGGTACAGCATCGAGGGAAAAACCAGAGGAGATTTGATAGTTGGGAAATGATCGCAAGTAACCGTTGAAATATGGCCTCTTGTCAATTTACTTCAGTCAGGGATTTATTCTAACTGTTCACGTAAATGATTAAATAATAGCACCTTACGCACTCCTTAGCACCACAGATCTTAAGCCGAATTAAGTTAAAAATTACAGAGATGTTAATTACAATTTCCTCAAAATGCTGCGTTGTCATAACCTTTAATAAATATTGTATGACATTTAAAGTAGATCAAATGGAAAAGTGAAGGTCACCTGAGGGCCAGCTCCAGTCCCCTTGTCCCAGATTGTTGACGGCTGCCATCCGAAAATTATACATGTTACCCGGGCGCAGGCCTATAACAACATACCGCCTCATATCTTCTCCCTGCTCCACGGTCTCAGCGTCAGGGATATCTGAAATACACATCAGTATCCAATCAGTGCTGGAAAGTCCCTTCATTTTTCACAAGTGGTATACGCATGTGTAACTTTCAGCGCTTAGACTTAGATTCACAATGTTCTCAGTAGAGTATAATAATTTCATTTTGTTTGAAAAATGGTGAATTCTTAAAAATCTGCACAAAAGATTACTTTCCCCAAAAACATTCCCAAGCTGTCCAATCACAACATTTCTTTTTTGTAATGTTTGTTACATACTTCCGGTAATGTATCGCCAGGCCCTATTGAAGGCTGTCCTGGCTTGGATAACATAGGATGTGATAGATCGATGGTTATCCTCGCCCACCGTCCACCGTACTTTCATAGTGTAGGATGTGATGCTCCTTACGTCCACCTGAACACCTGCTGGGGGACCAGGCGGGCCTGGAAAGAGATTCAAAACATATGCAATGTGGAAGTTTGCGCCTTCATTGAATATCGGCTTGTCGACAATACAGAAGTTCCACAAGACAACGCCTTAACTTGTTTAAGAAAATTTATGACCATCCATGGAAACTATGCACAAAATAAAGGGTTTAGTAGGAGTATATGCCATTAAGTGAAATTTATTTTCAGATTTGTTTAGCGTGACTTTCTTCATGTCCCTTAAAACCATAATCTTTGTTTCAATGTTTATTTTCATGTATCATGTACTGAAGACTCCCATATGAAGACAATATTAGTAAATGTTTTACCAACTAAATATATTATAATCATGGAGATTAGTTAAAACATGTATATTCAAAACACAAATGTCTTCTGAAGGACCTGAAATCCGACGGTCTCGCCTACTTATACATTACGTATACAACTGTACTAATCGTTGGTGTTTTTTATTTCACTCCATAACTAGAGCAGCAGCCACCTTGTAAGAGTTTACCAATGATCACACACAACTGGTGACATCTGGCCTCTTCTCAATTTAACTCAGCTTGAGTTTAATTCTAGTTGTTCATGTAAATGGTTTCAGATAAAAGCAATTTACACGCCCACTAGAACCATGGTTTGAGAGGAAAAATGCAGGGATGTTCATAGCAATTAGTCGCAGCTGATCAAAATGCTCCGTTGTGATCACACTAAATTAATAATAACATATAAACGACGCATAGGGACCGGGCCTTGGCGATGCTTAGTCTATCAACTCAAAATCTTAAAATCTGTGCATTTTTCAGCTTTTAGAAGTGAAAAAACTTGCCAGTTTGCATTTAATAAATACCAAACTGCTACCACAGATTATGCAAAAGACCAGTGAACCACATATTAAACAATGACGGTATTCTTTTAACCGTATCCGAACGATAACACCATTTTCTCCCTGGCGGAGAGAGAGAAGGCTGACTATTGCCGAGAATTTCCAGCAACTGTCATTATCCATTTTATGCAGTTTGCCGAACAACAAGTAACGCTGAACAACAGTGATAAACATGCAGACAGGTGGACAATTCTGTAATACGGAAAGAACAAAAGAGAATTAAAACCATGAATTGTATTGGCTGTAGTGTTTGTATTACATGCAGTCAGTAGGATTTTGCTGTCAGCAACAATTCCTGAATACTAAATAAATCAGTCAAGTGAAAAGAGATGAACTACATTGTATATAACGTACAGCTCAATGTCACACCGACTTACAACACTAACGCTATAAGCCCTGAACGGAATCCAATAATTTATTTGTAATGAAATGTTTGCAAAATATACCTAATAAAGTTAATTATTCCATTAACTTCCACAAAAATATTTCCATAATATGCACGAACAATTATAATTCAAAAATAACAAAATCAAAATATTTTACCTATGTAATACAATAGTGCCTTGTATAGGTAAATGGGGAGTACTCTGCACGGCATAAACTTCTCGTACAGTTGATGGGAGGTAACTCTATTCCTAAGGCGTGACCTTAACTCGACATCAAACAAAATTCTAACTAATTACTCAAAACAACGATAAGTACATGCCAACATTAACTATAGAACAGGTCTCGTGACTAAAAAGAAATCATAATTTATTAAACCTAGACAGCAGTTATGTCTCGGAAACTGGACGCTGTATGACACAAACGAAAATAAGTTGTATGAAACGTGTGCCGATTTACTTAGTATAAATGTCTTTCAAGAGAAAAATGTCTAATACTATACCGGTAGATAAAAATAGGCGGAACGCAACAAATGAGTTATGTACCTGAAGACCGAAACTTTGTGGCAAACAAACAGCAGCAGAGCTACACAGAAGCAGCAGACACTAACACATCACGAGTACCGGTAATGGGAAATTTTCGCTCGCTACCGCAACGCTGCTACGCATGACAGGCAAAACGTTTCCATAACTGCTGAATGCATGTACACAAACCTCTTGTGCAAGTTTTTGGTTTCTTGGAACGGTCCTGGTGGAATGATGGCTCCTGCCCTACCTAACATGGTGGTTGGGTGTCAAGGACTGTGGCTCATCAGGGTTGTTTGATACGTAACCCAATGGTCTTGAATTAACAAGACAATCAACTTGTTGAGGCTCCAGGTAGTGACGAATCTTCATTTTAACCAATGGAGTGACGCAAAATCCTCAATCTGACGTTTTCCCTCCTCGACGAGTTTTCTTAACTCCTCCGTTCCAAAAAAGGATGTCTCGTTGACCGAAAAAAATCGTATTCGGCCAACCGTGATGTGCCGCACATCGACGCAGGGCGTGAAGGAAAGCTGATGTTGAGAACCCGTCCACTATTTCCAGATGTATGACACGAACTGTTGTGCAAGTGAAGATCGCTCTTCAGGCCTTCTGTGACTTATTTCTGCCGTATGTGAGACTGAATGGACCAAACAAGTCTACTCCGGTGATTGAAAATGGGGTGAGAGTTATCCTTTCTGGCGGCAAGTCTGTCGTCAGTGTGACGTGCAGGGCTTGTCGCAATTTGCGCCACACTACATAATCTCACACAATAGATCACTATATTTCGACCTTTGACGATCCAAAATCTCCCTCTGTTTTCACTTAGTGTCCTTTCAGGACCAACTTGCCTCATTTGCAAATGTATTTCGATCTTGAGATGTCATGAGACGCTGGCAGTAGGATGGGATGAATCTGCTCATACCGAAGGCCGGATTTTCTCACGCTGCCTCCTACCGGGACCATTTCATTTTCTAGGAAAGGCGACAAATCCTGACAATTCGCCTTCCAATCTCCCAAACTCTGCTGAGCAATGATAACCCAGCATCTCTCAGCGCGGTTTATTTCTTCTGGCTGCAACGCACCTGACAGTCGACTATCTGTTGTGACTGTTCTGCGTTCCTTTAAAATGCGAGCGTTGAGACAAAACCTGTGAACATAAGTTGTCACCCTGGTCAAACGTTGCCAGCAGCTGTAGTTGCTTGCATTGATCACTGGCTTCGTAACGTTCACCACAGCAACGGGTTTTGCTTTCTTCTTCTCGCTGTCATCATCCAGAGTAGTCACTACTCCGACAGGCCATTTTTCTTCTAGTTCGTGATAAAAATCAGGACCATGCTTCCGTCTTCCATCCAGGTCACACACAGACGAACCTTTTGTCAGATCGTCTGCACTTGGTACAAACTTCAAGTTATCTGATCCCCATGTTGATTGTATCTCCAACACTCGAACCCCACAAAATGCCTTGAATGCAGTTTTTTCGGACTGGATCACAATTTGAGAATCAAACCTCAGTGTAAGTCTCACTCGTTCACTTTGAACTCCATCAGTAGCGTTCTTGCGAGTCTGGAGGCTACAAGGGCTCCTATCGACTCCGGCAATGATTCTTGCGTTTGGATCTCTTTCCGATGACCACATGATAAAGTTCCCAGCGCCTGAAGCCTGAACGCTGCCATCGCAGGATAAAATGAAGTTCTAGGTTTCCAGCAGCATGTCAGCTTCAAGCTACAAGGAAATTCTACCTTATCCAGTTCCTTGATCTCTTGGAAAAGCCTTTCCCTTCTAGCCTGAATTCTTGAGGTAACTTGTCATCCCAGTCGAATGTTTTCATTCTCTGGATGTCCTGTAGCCCGATAGATGATTTAATCGAGACCCACTGAGGCAAGTCACAAGGAATCAAACATTCCCGATATTCGGGATAACACCATCCATTTTGTCAGAACACATGGGTCCACATCTTTAAATCTCTCTACAAATTCTACTTGATCACGTCTTTTTTGGGCGTTCCAGGCGACCCTCAGCCGTTGTTTGACCATCTTTCTTCAATGAAACTACATGAGACGTCTCTTTCGAAGACGGATTTTCCTCTTCCTTTCCTGGACTATGCCTTCGCCCGAACAATACCGCTTTTTCTATCCTGAAACTCCTGTGCTTAGGGTCTTGTCCAGCTGGTTCATTCTGGACACAGCATCCTGTTCCGAGGGGCAAGAATGGATCAGGCCTTCTAGATACTGACCCTGTTCAATTCCTCAAATAACTTCAATGCTCTTTTGTCGTCCTGGCACATCGGTTTTGCATCACATTTGCAATCAACATTCCTAACGTCTCCAGGGCGTAGAACCTTTCCAGATCAACTGGCTGAATGAATCCGATTGAGCATACCGCAGCAGCACGCTTTGTCGAAACTGACCCAATTACTGACGTGGTGTGAGTGCGTTCATCTGTCTATGGAACAGTTTTTCTTCGATCTGCAATCATCCAGGATATGCCCACGCACAGTACAAAAAAAACCCAGCCTGTGCCTTCTCACTATTTCTACTCGCTCATCGACTGCACAATCCACAAACTTCTGGCACACAGATAATTTTCTCACAGATATAAGACTTCAGGACTTGATTTCATATGATCTGAGTGTATCGCTTTGCGTTTATCCTTGGGTCCGATTTGTTCTGCTCTAGTGCCAGATTGTCGGTCTCCAAACTCCGCCCTTACCTGTTTTCTGATCGCATCACTCACCTGATTTATTGTCGGAACCTGCCCTCTGTCCCGTATCTCAGCTGCCATGTGCTTCCAGTTGCCTATGAGAGACAGACGTTTCTCTATGTCATAGATTCTCGCTGGCATTTTTGCCAGCCTGGTACCCAGTTCTATCGAGAACAGAATACATTTTGTTACATCCACGGACATGTCAAGCAAACCCTATCTGTCTCTGTTTGTCAACTTTTTCAAACATGCACGCGCAATGCTTTTGTTCTGGCCAAACTGATCCTTTAAGGATTTTAAAACCGTAACATACATCAAATCGCTTGCCCCTAAGCCTGAGATCGCGCGCTCCGCGTCGCCTGTGAAATGGATACCCAGCTGCGCTATTCCCATGACCTCAGGCAAATATTTTTTATCGTGTATGTAAATTTTAAATCTGTCTACAAAATCTACAAAGCTTAAGGGATCCTCGTCAAATTTATCTGACTTGAAGGGAAATCTCTGCTAGCCTCAAGCTTAAGAAGAGCTTCAGATACTGACATTCACTAACTGGCGGTGGAATTACGATTTCCTGAAATTCTACTAAAGAACCTATCCAACAGTTTAAACACTATGAACCTGGCACCACGGGCTCTGGAATCGATGGCATCTGGTACCTTGGTGAACGAGAGTCATGGCGACATCACGTCCAATTCGAGTAGCTCCCGTGACTCGTTCTTAGAATTAGACGAATCTCTGGACGACAAAGTCGACAAAGGAATCTCCGACTGCATCTCAGGCTGTGACGGACCGGGTATCGATTCGTCTGGGTTGTTGCCCGGCAGAAAAATGTCACCGAGTGAAAAAAAAACCTCCACGTCTTCTTCTATACAGTAAACATCATTGGAGAGATCGGCTTCAAACTGGTCGAGACATGCCATTTGACAGGAATGTACAAAATCGTATAACTGACTGTGAATTTCACACGCGGTTGCGTAGTCAGCTTTGATTTTCTCTATAATCTGCTTCATACGTCTCCGGTTTTGATTGATTGAACTCATCGATTTATCGCTAGCGTAATATTTGCCCATAATTGTTTTCGTTTATTTTTCCCCTAAGTTTCTTCGTCGCTAGACGAAGCTACATGGATATTGCCCTCTGCCCCGTTGTGCCTGTCACCCGGAGGGTCGTGTAATTCATAAGACGGACCACTGTCATTTTGCCTTGGCGGGCCATCGTCTAGATCCGACGGCGCTTCCCCTCTGCTGCGCCTCTCTGTGTTGCTCATCTCAGTCTTCTCCCATCTCACCAAGACCGGAACATCATATTAAAATTTGCCTCTAGGTCGGCACACTAATGCCGAGAATTTCCAGCAACTGTCATTATCCACTTTATGCAGTTTGCCGAACAACAAGTAACGCTGAACAACAGTAATAAACAGGTAGACAGGTGGACAATTCTGTAATACAGAAAGAACAAAAGAGAATTAAAACCATGAATTGCATTGACTATAGTGTTCGTATTACATGCAGTCAGTAGGATTTTGCTGTCAGCAACAATTCCTGAATACTAAATAAATCAGTCAAGTCATGTGAAAACAGATGAACTACAATGTATATTACATACAGCTCAATGTCACACCGACTTACAACACTAACGCTATAAGCCCTGAACGGTACCCAATAATTTATTTGTAATGAAATGTTTATAAATTAAATTTAATAAAGTTTAATAAAGTTTAATCTCCTTTAGCTATAGAACATGTCTCGTAAATGAAATGAAATCAAAGTTTATAAAACCTAGAAATGTCTCGGAAACTGGACTCATTATGACACAAAGGAAAATAAGTTGTATGAAACGTGTGTCGATTTACTTTGAACAAATGTTTTCAAGAGAAAAATATGTAATACTGTACCGGTATATAAAAACGGACGGAACGCAGACCTTGAGTTTTGTACCTGAAGAGTGAATCTCTGTGGCAAACAAACAGCAACACAGCTACACAGATTGCTGAAAGCACCAGCACAACCCCCTCAAGTGATATGCCAACGTTTCGCTCGCTACCGCAACGCCACGGCGCATGACAGGCAATTACGCAAAAGGAATGTATCAACCACCCCCTAACCATCAAGCCTTACCAACGCCCCTCACCCCCCCCCCCCCCCCAACCCCCACGCCTGTTCTGAAATCGTCACACTTTACCATGAACACATTAGTGCGACATCATAAGATAGAAAATTAAAACATACAAGACCTCAAACTTAGATTAAAGCCTGGATATGCAAATCAATTTGTATATTTGTGCCATTAATTCTACGTGCAATTTGCAAAGAACATTGAATGTTTGTGTCCCTCTATAGTTAAATCTACTATCCGGGAACACTGCAAATCTCCCATGGATGGGTGAACATGCATCTTCAAATATCTACGGTTCGTAGATTAGAAACGCAGAGGCGATACATGAAGTGTTGTATGACGTGAAATGCGTTAATGAAAAGGACATGACGAAATGGAGCGTTGTAAGTCAATGCAAATATTGTACTTATGTCTAACACACAATGATAGTTGGGCCCCTACCAACGACTGTAAGATAAGCAGAAGCCCGTGCCTCGTCCAGTGGAGTTTTTGCCGTGCATACATACTCCCCAGCATGTTTGAACTGAGCACCTCGAATGTACAAACCGCCAGAGTTCTCTCCCGTGCCCTGAGGAAAAACAGAGCATACACTACACACAGAAAAGCACAGAACTGGTAACGACTCGGTCACTATTCAGGGCAAACAGGGTTCATAATAGGTACAGTTCAAAACAGGCACAGTCCAGAGCAGTTACAGCTCAAATCAGACACACTCCATAGAAGTTAAAGTTCAAATCAGACAAAGTTAATAGCAGTTACAGATCTAATCAGACACAGTTTACAGCAGTTACAGAACAAATCAAATGCAGTTCATAAGCATGCAGACCGAAACAGTTCAATACAGGCACTGTCCAGAACAGACACAGCTTGCAGCAGATACAGTGTAAACCAGACACCGTAAAGAAAAACAAACTGAAGGAGGTAGAAAGAACCAGACTGCCAAATAGCCTGGGTACATTATGTCAAACTTCAGAAATAAAATCTAATAGCATTTCTTCGAGGAGCGCAGTGGCACTATTAATCTGCTGTAACTTGGCGTGTTTCCTTTTAAAGACTTTCTGACAGAATGGAAATGTACTCGGTATATTACCCATCCAAAATATGGATTGTTGGTGACGTCAATGTCTCTGCCATTCAACGTCCACAAGTACACCATGTCATATACCGGATTGTAGGATGCCTGACAGAACATGAAGGTTGTCTCGTTCAGTAGAACACTCTTAGATGAAGGAGGCCGACTGATAGTTATACCGGCTGGAAACAACGTAAGTAAAGATAAGTATACCATTTTTCTCACCAGATTACTAACACTTATGTAGCATTTGAAATATCGATGATAATTTGTTTCAAGAATATAGGCTTACGTAATACGACAGAAACACGGCAATATTTATAATGTAGTAATTTGCCATTTCTGTACAAAACATTTATCACATAACGAATGAATATGAATCACAGTATGTTAAATACCGTAAAATTAGCAAACATAGGCAAATGTATTCAATGAGATCAGGACAAGTTTCAAATGCAAAAGGGCAGCATATCACTGGACTCCAGACACATAATTATCATAATTTCGTCCCTATGTCGAGTTGAAAAACTCCAGATGTGGCGTAAATCATTCTCAGCCATGCAATTATGCATTATTACATTTGGTTAACTATACCAGTGTAACCATAAATTTTACCCAGCAGAATGGAATAAATGTTTTCAAAAGAGTAAAGATCGGCTCTTATTGGTTAACGGACAGGATGAAACTTATCACGGGTATCCAATGTACGCAATTTTCTGACAGGAACGCCTACATGTGTGACATTTTCCTTACTGGTGACTGCGAGCGCTCCTTCACTGTAGCCTGACCCAGCCTGATTTGTTGCCGTGCACCTGTACTTTCCGGCGTCAGACGACTGTACCTGTGTCATCAACAGATTCCCGTTTCGTAATAGCCGTATTCTACCCGAAGTATCCCCTGCCACGAGCCCTAAATTAGCTCCATTTTTTGACCACGTAAATTCAGGGAATGGAGCCGCTTCCGGTTCACACAAATAGGTGACATTTCCACCCAAAGCGGCTTCCTGTGATGTCCGAAGAGGGAATTTTTCAAAGGTGGGCGCCAATGCTGTTGAAAAACCCAAAAGACATTTTAACAATGGATAAACAGGTGAGTAAACAAGCTATAAACCTTCCAGTTTCGGTATTGTCCATGTGTGAATGGTGGGTCATTGAATTTGGAATCTCACAACTTTATTTACATATTCATTTCCTTACTGGCTCAAATTGTTAACACGCTGGGACGCTGGGACGCTGGGAATACCAGGCCTACCACTGTGTTCGAATCGAGCCCTCCTTGTCTGAGGCTTAAAACATGTTTTTCAGCTACCCGGCGAAGGTAAATTGTTTACCCCGTGCACTCAGGTTTCCTCCACCAATTAATATGACCCTCATCATACCAATGAAAAAAGTCGCCAATCACCGATCAGTCAGTCAGCTATGTATCATAGACGTTAATCATGGAAAATTGCTAAATGTTTTAATCCTCTTCCACTTACATAAAACTCTAAGTTGAGCACTGGACACCGATGTTCCATACAAGTTGGTAGCCGAACATTGGTACATTCCATCGTGGCGGTCTGGGTTTAAATTCTTTATAATTAATACGTTGTGGGATACCTCTATTTCCCCTGCAACAGGCTGAATCACCTGACCGTTCTTAAACCATGAGTAGGTCGGATACGGTACACCTTTTGCTCCACAACGCCATGTCAGTTGGCTTCCAATATCGACATGCTTGTGTCTCAAAGGAAAGTTAAAAAAAGGTTTTGCTGAAAAAGAAAAGGTAAACTAAACCAAAAACTTATCGCCTAACAGAGAAAAATAAGGCTTTACTCTCAATCACATTGCAGACAAAAATGATTAAGTCGAAAGTATGAATAATAAATATTTGTACGAGTATAGTTTGTGTGCCTTTACTTGGTATCACAAAAATCTGATGTTTTACAGATGCCTACCGGAAATGACGACATTGACAGTTTTCTCTGCTATGGCGGTTGAAGTCCGACGACAAGAACACTTATACTGGCCGCTGTCCTCTAGCTGAACGTTAGGGATGATCACGATTCGGTTACTGTCTATAAACACCGCCCTGTCCGTGATGGGTCCATCCACACGTGACCACGAGTATATCAGAGGTGTCCTGAGGGAGGGGACATTTTATTAAAAACATGTATTTATTTATTTGACTGATGGTTTGTCCACTACTCACTTATATGAGGCAATCAGATACCTGACACTCTATCTGACCACAGAAATAGCAGCGAAAGTTGATCATTCGGACTTACCGATACTTTTATTACATCACATTATTTTTATTTCAAGCCTATTATACCAGACATCGTTTTAGAGAGTGTAGATGTTTGAAAAGAATAATTTGATATCAAAACACACCACCCCCTCAAAAAAGGATAACGTGAAATGCGACGATAAATATATAAAATACCAGATGGCTATCTTCCATCCCGAATTTTAAACAGACGTGTTTCAAAACACTCGAAAATTCCTTACGTGCCATAAGCAAAACATTCCATGCGAAGCATTTGTCCTCTCAGTGGTGTGGCTGGGAATACAGCGATGAAGTCACTGTGGATATCCGGACCCCACTCTCGGGCCGCTGTAATCACGGAAGTGAGCTAACATTTAGAAATTTATAACTAACACACTGAAATATTGCACAAAAGTCAGTTTCACACACAACAGCGTTTCCATAAGTGAAGTTATGAAAACATTCTTTTTTCTCATTCCCTATCATAAATATGGCGTGTCTCATATAGAAAATGAAAACTGTGAAATGTGTGCAGTCAGACGAAAGTTTGGTACCAAATATAGTACTTAGCGCCAAAAGTTGTTTCAATGGCCAATAGATGTCACAAAGTTTATTACCCAGACTGAAAGCATACCATGTTACATGTTATCAACTATAAACCTGTTAGCATCATCTCAAGGAAGACTAACATTAACTTCTACTGCTTCAGTTTGAACAGTTCTTAGTTATATGGACGTTTTAGAACGTCACAGGTTGAGAACGTGTGTGCATTCTTGAATTGAAAAGCAAGGCAAAGAATGATACGTTTGAGTGAAATCGTTGAGTTAGTACTGCAGTTCGATGAATAAGGGCTTGGACTTCAAACCTAAGACTTAAAATTGACAATCTTGCAGTTTACTTACTTAGTTATGAACAAAACATGACGAGACAAACTCCTATCGACCACCAGCATAACAAAGTACAATAAAACATAGGAAATAATGTGGTCTTTAATGTCTTATCTTCATTTATCGGTATTTCAGTCCACTCACTTCCGTCCATGATCTGGAGCGGTATGGGCAGACTGGTTCTGCTGGGTGTCTGCTTTATCTCTGTGTCGCCGTAGTTGGAGGAGAGAGTGGCCACGCAGTAGTACCGTCCCTCGTCCACCCTTGTCACCTCCGAGAAATACAGCTTACCCAGGGCAGAGATGAACAGGTATGGCTGCAGACTGGGTCTCACAAAGTTACCCGCATTATCTTTGTACCATTGATAGGTCAGTGCTAAAAAAAAAACACACAAAAAAGGCTTGAAACATCATACCTTGTAACAGCGCGCTTAATGGCCACAACACCACCGATCTGTATTTAACCGAGTGGTAAAACAAATATTAAGCAGATATAAATTATCTATTTTTCTTAGACCCTTGAAGAGAGCAGATAGCTATGTCGACTTTCTAATAGCATTTGTATTATTAAAACAACGGAAAAAAATAGGATGAACATTCATTTCTCGACATTTCCTAAAAACCAACATGACAAGCAATTAGAAATTAATGACTGTTGTTTTATACCGCGTAAAAGACCCAAAAATCATAATGAAAGGCTTTCAGTCTCCGTTAATCCACTTACGATCACGCTGGTATGATAGTAGATTGATTGTATCCAAGAGTTTGAAATTGGTTAAACAGGATAGTTGTTAAATAGCAGCCTTACCCGGTTTGTGGTTTGGAGGGATACATTCTATGGCCGCTCCGTTGTACTCATACGTCCTCACCGTTTCACGAGGAACATTGGAAAATTCTCCAATGTCTGAAACACGCCAATGGATAGTAGGTTTTAGAATAAATTTACTAACTACACCAGCTTGATATAGGTAACATACCAGCAGACCAATTTTGTTGAAAGGAATAGTAAAAATCCCAATAAAATTCTGCCTAGAAGAATCTAAGACACCACATAAAATTCCTGGCGAACGTTGTCATTAAAAAGAATCGGCTTCAAAAAACGGGATTCGATTCAGAATACACGGTGAAAACCTTAAACACTGATCTCATAAACGACTGAATTGAATCTACTCTTAAAGGAATGGTTTCCCGTCTGAATTGAATTTGGTAATATTCTGGTAACTTTCTGTTATTGGTTGACTATATGTTAAATTATTCCATTGCAATATGCAATATGTATCAATATCATGGATAGCCTGGGAATGTTATCAGAAGACGTGACATAGACATGGGGCTACTTACACCCAAATGAGAGCTGAATGATGCTTCCAATGATCATTCCGAATTGATTCTCGGCTCGACATTGATAGCGACCAGAATCAGCGCCCTCTTCCGGGTGATCAATTGTCAGCCTCCCATTGGTCAGTGTGTATCTGGGGTCGAGGTCCCCCGTTATGTCAATAACATGACCCCCCTCTATCCGGCTCCAGCCGTACCTGGCCGCTGGGTTCGCTATGGCTGCACACTCCACAGATGCCTTAGTCTCCTTCTGACTGATAACAACAACGTCTGTGGCTTCCACAGAAAAAGTCGGGCCACGCAGATAATTGTTCGGATCTGTTGTCTCAGTGCCATAGTCTGTCAAGAAACAAGAGGTAATAAATACTGAAACAACGGCGAGAAACGTTTTTGGTTAAACTTTTACTTTTATCTACGAAAATACAGTGTCAGAATATATATTATCCAAGTGTTGATCACTTAGGTTCACTGAAAGACTGTGTCGTCCTAGCAGACAGACCAAGGTTTATGAAATACAAAATGTATGGCAAGTAATTTTTGTTACTTTTTGACACTTAGTTTCCTGAAATCAAACAACTGGTACATCCAGTTTGAATGAAGAAATGTAGCAGCGAGAACAGAACAGAGCTGGAAATATTTGTGTACGGTTAGAAGAGGCCAGTGTAGAATCCAATATTTTAAATGACTAGTCGAAGAAGATCTAAACACGATGAATAAAATAATAATGAAGCTTTCATTATGAAAATAGAAATAATAATTAGACTGTTATTATTATTAAGCATGTAGATGTTTAGAGGATATAAAAGAAATACACAAAGTTTCTGAGAAATCGGTGCAGTAATTTAGCAGGAGTTGCATGGACAAAATCTGTGTACATGAAAATCCATTATTGCACTAATAAATTGCCTGAACAGGAGTAACAAGGAAATAATTACCCGATTGAAATTAAACTTGAACAAGTTTAGATGATAGAAAAGATGTATGGTAATTCTCAGCAAAATTGGCTAAGTAGTTTGGGAGGATGCATGAACAATATCTTGTCTACAGACAGACGGGCGGACAGAGTGATTCCAATATAACCACTCACCACTTCTCTCAACTTCGTTGAGGGTGTAATAAAGGTAATTTTTGGTGGATTTAAAGCCTTGAATCCATCATTTTTTCACTTCGCATAAAGCTCTACTTAACTGCCTGGACTCCTTCATCAAATTGTGTTGGTAGGTCCTATTTACTTACTATTTACAAATCCCTCTTCAAACTGTAGCAACCTACCAAAATCTCTATGGTCCTGTACAATTCGATATGCCTCGACTTGTGGAATCTCACATATGTATGGCAATGACAACGTCATATGACTTCGGCTCCAACCTACAGCAGCATCTAATAAATGCACAAAAAAGGAAAACATCAGATATAGAAGGTTCACGTTTTGAATCAGTGGAACATGGGGCCGGGTCAACGATTACTATTGTCCTCCTCGTTTGGCAAGGCATATTCAAATGTATAAACCGCACTGAGCTGGCTGAGGGGCGACAGCTTTCTTAAGACATTAAAACTGGCACATTAAAATTGGCATTTTTGATACTTCCTAGCTTTGTATTAGTATTTATTATCAGTACTCTATGAGTACACCGTGTGTGTTGTCATATCTCCTGCGTTTTGACATGTCATTTTAGTGAAGCAGCACTATCAGTATGTCGACATTCAGACTGGTCAACTGCAAGGATAAACTGCCATTATATGGCTGACATAATGCTGAAATCCATGAGGAAAGATCATTGCAGGTAAATACACTTTACTGTACACCTGTACCGACATATGTTTTGGGTCAAAGTGAGAGACGCATCATTTTATCATTTAAAAGAAAGCAAAACAGCTGTGCTAAAAATATACCTTTCCACGTGTAGACAATTATCTCCCCTTGTTGGTTGCGATCGGCTTCACTCAGCCAGTAATGCGGATCATCTGGTACTGGTGAACCATCCCCTTCCCAGCGGAAGACTGGATGGTTCTTAGAAATCTGTATTCCACTGGTATACCAGCTATTCCTAGTGTAGAAAACATTTAATACTAAAACGTTCCCTTAGAAATGACAATGATCCTCATGTAGCTTGCGTAAAAACACATTTAACGTTTCAGCAGTTCATTGTTGGACAAAAACGAAATCCAAGCTTTCTGTTTGAAAGGTTGCAATAAAATTTCCTCAGGCAAGTGGGGAAATGGGAGTCAAATAATTGATCAATATCAGTGTGAATAAGTACTTCCGAGTTAAATGAAGAAAATCCAACAAATAAAGCAATCCAAACAGAAACACGGAAATGTTAAAAACAGTGCAACTTTGATGATAATTTAGACCAGTCCAGTCACAGGCAGATGCAGGCCATCATGTATTTGCATTACAGAAGTGTATCACGGTGAACGAAAATGAAGCTATTTCCAATGGTTTATTATTGTAGTACACGTACCATGTCTTGTCGAATCCCTTGATCCACTGAGTGATATAGTTGTGTTCAGAAAGGCTGTTGATGCTCACCACTCCGGCACCCTTCGTCTGACAAATGTACAAGGATCACGTTTGCTCTGAATGAAAATACACTATAGCAAAACGTGCTGGACTAATCCAGATACACGCCGTACAGTTATATTAATATAGTTATGCAACTGAATACATAAATATTCCCTGTGGGTTCTCCTTACTGTATAAGACCAAGTGCCCTTATTCCTCACCTTGTCACAACCTTCAGTGTAATTCATGCCCAAAACTACATTGGTTTGGTTGACCAGTTTCGTGGCTTCACAAAAAGCATGATTTTATTAACCAACATGGAATAATGCCTTCAGAAGATCCTTGAACAAACACTTTGCACTTCCGAAAAGTTGAACAATTACAGTATATGCCACTGAAGACGGAGATATTTACGACCCTATTGTTTTTTGGCATTAGAGTCCCAACCAAACATTTATACGTAAGCCTCTAGTTTATATATAGAAAGCCCCCTTGACAGATTTCAACTGGATGATCTCGTATCTCACTGGATAGGTCCAACAAACCGGATAACTCTAACTTTTATCACTGTGACCTTCTCCCGTTCTTGCTAAAACAAAATTTACTTCATAAACCTTCCGCCTTAGAATGAAATAAAATGCACATGTATGGATTTAATGTGTTTGAAAGTTACAGCTACATCATGTCGTGTGGAAAATGTGAGCCACTAGAATAACATCGATGCCGATACTTTGATGTGACCACGGAAGCTATACGCATATTCTTCTCAAATGTAATTATTCACTGCCAGTGTTTACTTAGTTTACATTGTGCAATTGTGTAAACGTTGCAAACAAAGTCTGCAAATTCCACAGTTGCATTTGGTCTATTTGAACAACACAGACCACTGGGATAAAAACCGAGGGAAATATCATCTTGATGGATATTGATGGTTAAACGCCACGACTATTCGGGGAAATGGTACATAGACATTAAAAGCATGGTGGAGAAAAACAAACAAAGGCATGGAGAAATCATTGTTACTGGCAAGCATGTTATCTTCGGGCGGCGCCATAACATTCTCGCTAGGAAGGTAATATGCGGTGTGCGCATCTTATACATAGTGCCCAGTAATGGGAGCAGTTAACCCTCTACATGTACACGGTAAGGTATATTTAGACTGGGAATCAATTGCACTCGCGAACATAATGGATCCCTAAAGAATGAATTTCATAGTCTAGTGCATACAGTGAAAGGTACACTGCAGCAGAGTAATGGAAATTTCTGTTTTGTTTCTTGTGCATACAGTGAAAGGCACACTGCAGCAGAGTAATGGAAATTTTTGTTTTATAGACATCCCATATGACCCTGAGTGCAAGTCATTCAATACTGGGCTTACGAGGCATGACATTTTGGCGTCTTGGTATTTCAAGGTTGGGTAGAATACGAATTTATAGCAAGATTGTTGATTCAACTCCCAGTTGTTTGGACAGCCTGAAAAATTAAAAGTAATACGTGAAGTAGTAATAATGAAGACATTTAATTCCACACGAGACATCAATGAGAATCAAACGAAATAGTATTTTGTATAACGTAATACCTTCGAAATGACTAGAGCGTTTCTATTTATGTGCTCAAAATGAAATATATCATCCTATGAAAAGCTATCAAACAAATCTCTTCAAACCAGATATATTTATTTATTGATTTAATTGGCGTTTTACGCCGTACTGAAGAATATTTTACTTGTATGACGGCGGCCAGCATCATGGTGGGAGAGAACCGGGCAGAGCCCGGGGGAAACCCAATACCATCCACAAGCTGCTGGCTGCTGGCAGACCTTCTCACGTACGACCGGAGAGGAAGTCAGCAAGAGCTGGTTTTGAACGCCGCTCTAGCGTGCTAACCACCTCTGGTGGCAAGAAGAAACATCCACCGTGCATTTAATTATGGGAAAGTAGTTTATCCTTCCAGGGAATAGACACATGTCCAAATACGACAGCATGCACCAATGTTATAATACCATTTAATAGAGCCAGTCGAGAAAAAAAACCTGTATAGTGTACCTTGAATGAGTTGGTGTACTCCAGGAAGACACGTCAGGAATGTCACGACAGTAAATATCAACTCATGGTGCCTCCTACTTAAAGTAAATCAAAACCGACTCTGTTTAAGCACTCATACGGAACCCCATAAGAGATAAAATGACAAGCCGCATTGGTCACTAATGTGGACTCTCACCTCTGAAGCATTTCAAAAAATTATAGTGCTTGAAAATTGCTGATGTCGAATCCTAGACAGTGTTTAAAACCTACACTGTAAAAAGTACGGAAGTGTGGGCAAAATAGCAGTTGTTGAAAAAGACAGAAAATAAAACGGAGACTCTCCACAAGAAATTTCGGACAATTCAATCTTTATTGCTGTGTGTCGCTTGCAGGATATAAACACCGCAAATCGCCTAACATATATATAAGGCCATCTCCATTCAAAAGTCCTGAAATAACCAAGACAGAATAAATCAATGCTTAAAGGAATCATTTTTAATTAGATTTATTTAGTTAAGTTTAAGCTATTTTGAATAATATTCCACATACTTACAGGGATGAAGGAAACCCATGAACCGGGCAAGCCCATCCCCCACCCAATACCCACCCACCCCCCACCCTCCCATATGAGGAAGTCTTCATTTGGAAGGTATAACCTTTACATGCAGTCATATGAAGAGCATATAAAACGAGGTTAGAAAGTTGTCGTACGGTGAAAACATCTGCCAACAGATGAACATTTGTCATTTGTAGGGGTTTTTTACAGCAACACACAAAATGCTTTCACTGCACTCTGATTACGATTACGAGAACAGCTCTATGGCAGATGATGTCATATCAAAATTGTTTAATGTGAAGCGGAGGGGATTGTCAGAATTTAGCATTGTGTGAGTCACGTGTTAGTTAAGATAAGAATACACTGGTACCTATGGCACCATGATTCATACATGAGTGGGCTATACGACTATATATAGAGCTTACCCTGTCAAAATGAATGTCAAAGGCAAGCGTGTTTGACAAGTCATTTGTACGATTTGAAGTACAGGATATGAGAGAGATTTTCATGTCCTAAAATAGACAGGAAAACAGTGCTGATAATTTCTTTAGCAAGAACAAAGTGAGTGAACGTTACAAACTGTTGTTTGTTTGTTTTGGAGGGTTGGGGGAGTTTGTCAGAAATATAATAAAAGACTTACAGCATAGAAAGAAAAACCAGAGAAGGGTGTTAGTTGACAAATTGGCAAGTCAGCCGTAAATGGTGAAATACGGCCTCTTGTCAATTTATCTAAGTTAGTTTTATTCTACCTGTTAATCTAAATTCTTAAATAGCAGCAAATTACACGCCCACTACCACCATAGCTTAAGAATTTGGTAGAGAAAAATACAGTGATGTTAATTGCAATTTAATAGACGTCAAAGTTCATTATCTACTAGTGTTGTTGTTTAATGTGAATTTCCCTATGGTGTATGAACTTTAACCTTACTATATGTATAAAATTCCATTTTGTGTTGTGTTAATACTGAACCAAGGATCGCCATATTTATATTGGTGCAGTGGTTTAATGGGAAGCCGTGTCAAATGTACCTGACATGATTATCGACTCATGCAAAAAGTCCAGACACGGCAATCGACTCATGCACCAATTCCAGACACGACGATCGACTCATGCACTAAGCCCAGACACGGCGATCGACTCATGCACCAAGTCCATGCACGATACTCGACTCATGCACCAAGTCCAGACACAACGATCAACTCGTGCACCAAGTCCAGGCACGGCGATCGACTCATGCAGCAAGTCCGGACACGATGCTTGACCCGTGCACCAAGTCACACTGTTCATAGCAAAGCGTCACGTGTATTTGTTGCCGGTCCACACCGTAGGCCTACACAGCAAAGCGTCCCGTGTATCTTTTGCCGGTCCACACCTCTCTTTAATATAGAATCATTCACAGAAAATTCCATGTTTCCATAATATCATATTCTTAATCTTACGTAAGATGTTACATGAGAATAAATGGAAATATGTTTCTACAGCGCACATGCGCGTAAGTATACACATGTATATACTTAATAGTTTCGAGAGGCTTTCAGAGTATCTGTATGAAGCAATAGTTTTAGTTTCAGGAAATTTCTGTTTGGTTTCTGTCATTTAACAGTTTAAAGCTTGAGCATCCAACAGCATGCAATAACATTGTACGTTACGCTTTATAGAAGCATGGCAAAAACACAGGAAGAAGCCGCTAGCTTGAACATATCAATGCTCCTGTGGACTTCAAGGACTGCCATTCCCATCGAAGTGTTTCACATATGAGACATACAGAAACCAGTTAAGACTTATAAAATTTAATACTTGCATAACAATCGTCATAATCTGGCTTCGTAAGATTGATATGTCATCTGAACATATATATTAAAATACTAGACATTAAAATATTAGATTTATATCCCATAGTATTCCTATAAATATTACAGGTGATACCACACAACACTAAAAAGGTTTTCCATGAATAAAACCAGTGTGTGGATCTTCTCATTTATCTAACCCGCGTAATCTACTAGCAGGTGAAAAACTGGTACTGTTCGAAAAAACCAGCCTAAAAAAAACAGAAAAGGAATGGCCACCCAACGCTATTTTAAATATTCCGTCGTGCATCTCAAATATGCGAAAAAGTAATTTCGTTAGATATCAAAGCTTGATCTTCTCTTCGGAAGTGTAAAGGAGAGATAATATTATTGTGATCCCTTCCTGTTCAAACATCTTGCCAGGGTCAGCTGGGCGAGTTCACGTACTGAGCTGATCAGATGATGCTAACCTGGGCTGTGGTGACACGCTCGGCTCTGTCTTATAGCTGTCTAGAACAAAGCCTGCTGGTCAAGCTGTAATCACTGGGGTTATACCCTTAACCAGACCACAGTGTAACGAGCATATGTACACACACACACACATAGACAGTGTTAAATGTAAAGAAACTCTTGTTGTCTGTGTGGTTTGAAAATAAAAAGGCTTGAGTGTTTTATGGGGAATAGATATTTTGGGTTTTAAAATCTTTTACACTTGTTGGTCATTGTATAGAATACGGCATCACATGACACCAAGTACGGTGTCACAGTGTAGAGGACGGCATTACACAACACCAAATAAGCTGTCAAGGTGCAGAATACAGCATCACGCAAAACCAAATACGGTAACACATTGCAGAGTGCCAAATAACACAACACCAAATACGGTGTCACAGTACAGAATAGGACATTACACAACACCAAATACGGTGTCACAGTGCAGAGGACGGCATTACACAACACCAATAGGGTGTCACCGTACAGAATACGTCATCACAACACCAAATACGACGTCACAGTACACAGTACGGCATTATACAACATCAAATGCAGCACCACACAAAACACCATGATGTATAACACAATACAGTATACAGTAAAATCATTCACACCATCACAACACACAACACGCTCCATCAAACAACACTATACAGGAGCTAATTCACAAAATCCATTGAGCTTAGGCTAAACTTTCAAACTCGAATTCTATTTATTAGCTTTGTTGTAAAATTTCCAATTTTTACACATTTGTCAACAAAAACACTTGTAACAGTCATGTTTATAAAACTAACTCCTCTGATCCAAAAAATAATGTTAAACCATAACCACAATTAAAATTCGGGTTGGTTACAAACTTGGCTGTGTTAAACGGCAAACGTGCCAGCGCAAGACGAAACCCACGTTGACAAATGTGTTTTCTTCACATGTACAATGTTTGAGCAGGGCGATGAGGCGGGTGTACGTATTAACCTGGATAAATTCTTACGATCCTTGTATACCTTCTTAGCACAATCCCCTCGCCTTCTGACTGTCGTATCCCCACCCCCAGTCTCATCCTCCTAGGTAACGATATAGAGAAGATTTACGGAAAGGTACCTGTTCCCACCAGTGTGTGATGATGATGGATCATAAACCACCGACTTATAACTGTGGTTTTAAGAAATGTAGGAGCTGTGAGTAGACTGTGTACAGCGAGTAGGTAGATCCACACAGAAGGTCACATGTACACATCAAATAAATTGGCGTTCTTGTAACTGTTACATAATAAACGATTTATTTAATTATTTTTTTATGTTTCGTATTATAAGTGTTTTTGTTTGACAAGTGTAGGGCTTTCGAAGAAAATAACATATAGGTTAGAGTTTTATGGGGAAATTGTACTCGTCTGGGGAACTTAATTATACAAGAAACGATAAACTAAGCCAAATTTGTAAGTATATTGTTAACGAAAAAAAAAAAAACCTGCCTAGACAGGCTACCAGAAATGTAGCCCTGACCATGTATTTGCCTAAGAGGTAGGCTCCATGAGCATACATACATCCAGCTTCAACGTTTCGCGACTTACAGCCGCAAGTCAAAGCATGATTAATCTTTAACAGTTATATCATTCAACGCCCCAACGCATTAACAAACTTACCTTTCCAAATTCATTTTGTTACAGAATCCTGTTTTAGCATACGAATTTTCTAATCCACAACGAATGTTCCAGGTTAATAGTTCAGTTCAACATGATAGTGGTGTGTCTGTGGCTATTTGGAACAGGTTAAATCCACACTTCACACGTCCTAGCCCTTGTGGCAGACTGTTGACTGGTTCGAGTCTACACTGCGTCCCGAGCTGCACGGAGAGGCAGTAAAGAGGCTCATAAACTAGACCTCGCTCGAGGAAGTGCACACACTCGTTAGTTATCATAAAGTTTTACTGCGCAATAAGAAACGATGGTGTTGTTATCTCGTAAATTTACTACAGATCCGTGAAAAGTTAGCTTTTATTTCATAGTGCAGGTGAGTAAACGACGACAAACCATATTTCACTTTTATTTATCAGCTTCTGGCCGGCCAGTTATAGGTCAACTGTCTTTTTCTATACATAGCATAACAGCATATAGAATATATATGGATGTCATGCAAATCATATTTAAGCAGTGATCGATATGTGTGCATGTACCTGTCTTTTAGATTTTCATTAGTGGATAACACATTGTTTTGAGTTATTCTACACAGTACCATTAACGCTGTTACAGTATAGTAAAATGGTGGCATGCAGCAATATGAAAATTGCAAGCATATATCGTATTCAAAAAGTGAACATACCCGAAAGCGGGACAGCCAGTTCAGAATAAAAAATATGAATTGTCAGTTTGAGATAATAAAATGCCTCTAAATTTCCCACAGAACTAAGAGTTTTCCTATGGGCACAAATCAATAATTATTGGCACAAGTTTTGCATTTCGCCGCCACTGTATGATACCAACTGAAAACTATGTCTGAATTGGCAAATTAGATAGTAAATTGTACTTAAAATGACGTACATGAATCAGAGCTGATAGATGGATAAGTATCAATATTTGAGTTACCAAAGAAACCTGAATTTGGTACATTGGCAACAAAAAAGATGGTATCCATGCAGAGATTGCATAAGCATTGATTTTGGCATTCCTATCTAGAGGCAGTTTGTAACTGGTATCTAAATTAGCCCTTTTCGCTTTACTGGTACATCTGAGATGGCTAAATGCCGTACCGGTACTAGATTCGTGGGAAAACATATAAAGGTAAGCAAAGACACAAAAACTGGCTATAGGGTACCCTTCATTCCTTCATACCCTTCGTTCCCGTAATGGTTATGAAGCAATGAACAACTACCTGCAGATGTAGGTCCAGTCATAACGCCATTTATTTATGAATAATCCGCGTACAGCTGAATAACTCGTAGAATGTGCGACTTCAAGTAATGTGCGACTTCAAGTAATGTGCAAATTCAAGTAATGTGCGATGACAATTATCCGTTCGTCTTCTTAAACAGTGTATCTGGAACCCTCTCACTGATACGCCCTCTTGCCCATGCCATTCGTATCCAGTTAATCTCCATCCAATCTGTTTGTATAATTAACGTGTTCAGTCGGTTGTGTACTCCAGGATTAGGCAGACATCTGGATAGAACCTCAATTATAAGTTAAGGATAGTAGATCGCCTACCCCGAGCATAACGTAGGGGTGGGGCCCGAGAGTAAAGTCCGGGTAACAGAATAATTTACGAGTACCACACCAAGAAGTATGTACGGGTACCACACCGAGAATTATATACGGGTAACGCCCCGAGAACAATGTGCCACCCCGAGAATGATGTACGGGTTACACTCCGAGAATGATGCACGGGTAACACTCCGAGAATGATGTACGGGTAACACTCCGAGAATGATGTACGGGTAACACTCCGGGAATGATGTACGGCTATCACCCCGAGAATGATGTACGGGTAACACTCCGAGAATGATGTACGGGTAACACTCCGGGAATGATGTACGGGTAACACTCCGAGAATGATGTACGGGTAACACTCCGGGAATGATGTACGGGTACCACCCCGAGAATGATGTACGGGTACCACCCCGAGAATGATGTACGGGTAACACTCCGGGAATGATGTACGGGTAACACTCCGAGAATGATGTACGGCTATCACCCCGAGAATTATGTACGGGTTCCACCCCGAGAATTATGTACGGGTTCCACCCTGAGAATGATGCACTGGTACCACCCCGAGAATTATGTACGGGTTCCACCCTGAGAATGATGCACTGGTACCACCCCGAGAATTATGTACGGGTTCCACCCTGAGAATGATGCACTGGTACCACCCCGAGAATGATGTACGGGTACCACCCTGAGAATGATGTACGGGTAACACTCCGAGAATGATGTACGGGTAACACTCCGAGAATGATGTACGGGCAACAGAGTGAAGTGTCCTTGAAGACAACTGTTGCTATTTTCAGAGCAGAGTATTGGAGACTATCAATTCGTTTTACCTGAGTATTGCATACAGATTTTTTTAAGACTGTATGTCTTGTTTTGTTTGCTCCCCATTTTGTGCCTGATATGCATCTTATAAGATTAAAAACGCATTGACATCTGCTTGTGAGATCATCAAACTGACGTTTCAACGTTATTTCGCTATGGAGAATCATCCCTAGGTATTTTACCTTGTCTTTGAAGACCATTTTCTTTCCACCTAGAGAGAGTTCTATATTTAGCCTCCTATTCTTCTATTTGTGAAAACAATAGTGGTGTTTTAGTGGTGAAGAATTTGAATCCCCATTTAACCAATCAACGATAATGACACAACTGACTCCGTCTGGCCACAACTGTCACACCCTCATAACCCAAATTGTGGTATTTCCCCTATTAATAGAAATGCCTTCACCAATTTCACTCGCGAGATTATCTTCATCCCATTCCAGATGATTAATAATGTGTGAACAATAAAGTGTAAGAGTCTATCTCAGTCAATCACCAAACATCATCTAAGTACAGTCGAGGTTCACCTCGTTGTAGAATTAACAAACATGGCGGACATCGGCAATCTGCCGGTACGGACGGCGTGATTGAACCAAAATAAAAATGTAACTGCAGTCTATTTCCCTACAACTCCAACTGGATAAACATCTACAAAGATCCTAGGTATGACTCAAAGTAGAAGTAGCTGTGACTCTGGATTATTTACAGAGAAAATATCGAATGTCACTCTCACCGTAACACAAAGAAAAGTGGTCACTGGATAAATGAGATGATCACAACGAAACAAACAACTTCGGAGTTCGTTATAATATTGACCACTGGGTTCCCAACTTAATGAACCATTGTTCTCTTGCAGTGCTAGTCCGAGACTGCTCTGACATTAGGTTTGGCAAAAGTTTTGATCGGTCAAGGATGACCCCAAACTAGCCCATAGATGGACTCAGTGTGCTATTTTAATATTCTGACATTCATCGTAACACTGAGACCATCAACGCTTCTCAAAAAACATGGCGCGCATATCAAACTCTCATTTCCTGCAAACTTATGGTAGTTCAAATCACTTCCTCTCTGCATTGATATGTAATTTTCCAGTGCCTCTCCGTTGACAGCCATTTTGAGTCACATACTTCTGGGTTTAAAATGCAACTGAGTTTCGGCATTGAAATCCTCTAGAAAACTATCATATTCCCAGTGCCGTTTGTAAGAACAACTTCTGTCTACGTAATTCACACCAAAAAGGCATAAAAAAGAACATGTATTGTTGTGCAGCTAAGTTTGGCTGCTGTCAGCACGGATTTCATCGAAATCGGCCCCATCGAGTTGGAGTGTGCAGATGTGCGGCGATTTGTTTGAGAAGTGTCGATGGACTCAGTGTTACGAAGAATGTCAAAATTTTAAAATAGCACACTACGTCCATCTGGATGGACTAGCCCCAAACTAGCGTCAGATCGTACACCATTTAAAAACCTGATGCAGTTGCCATGGTAGCTTGTCACGGCGTTTGAGACCAAAATTACCCGTCAAATACGTCTCCACGGCCTAGACATTTGCACACGCTTGTGTCCCTTATCGTATGTCGAAGTATCACAAGCACAATGTCGATCGGTTATTTCTCGCATGGAACCGAGAACGGCTGTACTGGCAATCTGGATTCATTTGACAAGGGCGGGTAACTGCATCAGGTTTTTAAATAGAACGTGCTCTGACGTCGGTTTGGGCCATCCTTGGTCGAATAAAACTTGCCAAACCTATGACGTCAGTTAGCAGTCTCGGACTATTGCAGTGCATGAGTAATGAAATAAAACTTTACTAGTTTGTTCATTAAATCAATTCATCAATAGATCATGCACAGACCTTTGGCCCTATAATTACTTTACGCTGGAAAGGTCCCTCAAAGGTGTCTCCGCTGGAATTAATGGTTATACGGTTTAACGCCATGCACACTGTAGTCTACCTGGATTTGATTATTATCCCTTCCTGTTTCCAGCATGTCTCCAATCTTGGTACACTTGTGCTTCTACATATGACACGTAATGACCTATTTAGCACTGGTTTTGACGTCCGTGCGGTATAAGGATGAACTGTTATCTGCCAGGGAGAAACAAGATTGTCAACTCTGAATTATTGAGTTTGACACTCGATTCGACAGTATGCAATCAACGGAGATGACAACTAGATCCAAATACAACAAACTTTACCCAACCTGAGTCACCAGTCTTTAGCAGAGGAAAACAGACTGCCGTAAGTCGAGAATGGCGCAATGGTGCATTGGGACACAACCGCCTGTATAGTTGTTCCGTTATGTCACCTGGCTATTGACACAACTGACGAGTCTCTGACATTTAGTTATAAGTAAGGAACACAAGTCCAAGCGTAATATTAACTACCACTATTATACGATTTAATTGTACTCTGGTGGACACAGAGGTCTACTGGCACATGGCATTGCTGTAGCGACTGACAGTAAAAGCACGTGGAAGCTTTTATAGTAAGTGGTAGGCCCTAAATGCAGCCTAACATGTTAATTGCCAACTCATGTCTAAGTTTAGCCTGAGCACAAATTCACGAACACCTGCCAAAAGAAGTGACCCACAGAGACAATATTCTTGAACAGTATTGCACGCAACATAAGTCGAACCGTTCAGTTCCTTGAGCCCACGGCTTTGCTGTGGGCACGTACATGTATACACACAACCAAATACGTATATTTGGTACAGGCATGGAGGTAGAATAGATGGAGGCACAACTATGAGGGGCTTTAAAGTGGTCAATGTACGTTACCGACACCACGTGGGCCGGTCTCTGTTTTGACAAGATGGCTTGGTCAGCCCTTCGCGCAAGCGCTCTCGCGAGGCTTTCACAGACGAACAGCCAGGACACGCGTTTTGATAACACGAGGTAACACGGCTCAAGCTGATTGAGACTAGTACGAAGTTTTGTATTCAACACTGAGATAAATGGACATAGACCGCAGATGGAAGTTGGATGGACCCCGATAACATCATGGCAAATGCCAAGTTTTAAGAAATTCAGAAACTCACGCTGATATTTTGTCCTGTTGACTGGACTTGTCCGCATAACATCCCTTTCCCCACAAATACGACAGTTTTCGGACAACTTTTCTGCGTGAATATCCTTTCTCAATGGTCTCGATCAGCCATGCTCTTCCTAAAAAAAATGAGACTTAATTCTTCGCGTTTTTCATTTGTGCTTATATAAAGAGGTCATAGTGCCATGTGTCCACAGGGAAATGAAAGCAAATAATTTGCTATTGTACATAAATCTATGGGAAATTAGGTTTCTGTAGAGGGGTTAAACCTTTGGAGTCTATATATAGACATATAAGGAGGTGTTAATTAATCCTTCCTGTTTTTATTAGGTCTACGGGAGAACAGCCCGTCGTATTACAGCACGGTCTTTTTCACATCGCTGTAACAACCTAAGCCTCGTACAGCTGTCAGTCAAACTTGTGCTCATAGATCATTTTATAAGCAATTTATAACCGTTCTTGGTGACCAGTTAGTTACGATGTACGTACAGGGGGAAATGCCACACAGAGGCAATTTTATGTGTTTTTTGGAGAAAGCTCCTTTTCTGAGCAAATCTAGCTGAACATCGGTAAGGTAAAGTGAACATCACAGAGCCTGCATGAAGCCTTTTCATAACCAGACAGACCAACATGTGGTCGGCAGGTCAGTCAACCACAGGCCGAATAGTGTCTACTTCTATTCTACCTCCATGGTACAGGCAAGTCCATGTATATATAAACCAGCAGCGCGGTGGGTGCAAGCAGTTAGTGTGGTTAGCCCTATCTGATAGCAGAATTGCGAAGCCCTTGATTTAAATGTGATGTCCATTCTTTTATTATTTAAAACATATACACTTCATACAGCACACGGCCATCATATACAGAACATACGGCAATAGGAATCACACATTCGGCCATGATTATAATGATACACTGGCCTATTATGGACGGAAAATGAATCGTATATAGT
The DNA here is from genome assembly GCF_032854445.1 of Liolophura sinensis. Lineage (NCBI taxonomy): Eukaryota > Metazoa > Mollusca > Polyplacophora > Chitonida > Chitonidae > Liolophura > Liolophura sinensis. The sequence goes on from NC_088295.1 coordinate 77,297,136, forward strand.
ATATACCCAATGTAACAGATGAAGTTTGTAGAATGGAATACATGTCATCACTACCTTAAGAACCTGGGGCCGATTCAACAAGGCGATTTTTTGAACCAAGTGAAAATTTAAATTTAAATTCAATTTACATCTCATACAATTTTAAATTAGGAAAGATTTCCCCTCACGTAAAGCATACGGGATCTTTCCACATTTAGTACTCAACACCTGCAAGATTTTCTTTCACTGATATTAACAGGCTTTGTCAAATAGGCCCAGTCCTCTCTTTCAGAGGACTTTGTAAACGTTCATGTTTCAGTGCTCTTTAACCTTGATTACCTCATAATGCTTGCCACCGTTGTATATGTGAAATATTTATGAGTACCACGCAATCACCAATTAAATAAATAAATGAATAAATAAAAACACAAAATCTTTTTTGTGACTGGTTTCAGATAGAGATGGACCAGTGTTGTGCAATGTCAGTTTTTGCTGATAATTGATCACGATGAATTCCTTAGTGAATTCCTGAACAAATGAAGATACATACCACACATTAGTACCACACATATGTAGACATGTACAACATAAGACAAATAACTTTTCACAGTGGAAAGGCGAACAAAAAAAGGTAAACAATACATTATCATGTTCACTCTCAAGAAACCACTTATTGGAAAAATATTTTCAAAATATGAACAATTCATACAGATGATACAGACAATTCTAACGAATTCTTTCTAGGTGTTGTGCCGTATTAACTAAGAAATGGAACTACACTTTAATAGTTTAAAATTATGGAGCTCAAATTGTATTCAAATGGAAGCAAATAAGGTGCATCTTGCTTGGTAAGTTTGCACTGTACATGCATACCCATCAGATTATGCAAGTCATAAACTCATTCCATGTGTGAATATAAGGCATATTAGCTATTATTAAAGTAGAAGTTAGGTTTATGAGAGATTCAACACATGAGTATAAAAGACTTGAGTGATGAGAAAGTCAAATACTAGCAAACACAGCAATGTTTTGTCTCTGTAAAGATGAATATTTCCTGCATGGATAAAATGTGATTGTCTGTTTTTAAAAATATGATTAATAAATAATCAGATAATTTCACACCTGGGATACAATTTACAGAATAAAATTTTTCATTGATTTTTGTCTTGCTACAGATGACACATCACATTATAAATGTACCAGATCAAGTCAAATCTGATACATTTGTAAAATGTCATTTATATCACCTCAGTCATGTCGTAAAAAAATTACCACAGTCGTGGTACGATTACGAAACTCTCTTGAACAGAAGCTCCATATACATGCACTCAGGTATGTAGGTCAACAATGTATGCATGTTTGTTATGTGTGTCCATCATTCTATAAACATAAAACAAAGCGATCAAAAGGTAAAAACTGATGAAAAGCATTGATAACTAGAAACAAATGCCTAGTTTAGAGTCTTAAAGCCATTGCAGGATAACACAGACTTTCACAACATCGGGATCAGCACAGTTTGATTACTGATGCACCAGCTGTCCGTATGTTTGTGTATTGGGTCATGTTACATGTGTGTTAAGTAACTTTTGGTCCCCATGATGTTTTGTCCCCGGAGATCAGTCTTTAGCCAGGGGAATTTCCTGGTCCTCCACAAAGAGCTGGTGTTTAATGCCATCTTTCCTCTTTCCACTGCTTGTAGCTTTGATATATGCAGATCGGCCTGCAATTTCAAAATGAGTCTCTGTACCATCGTCAACGAATGCTCCCTGAAACAATTAAAGCACAATGTTAATATAGTTTACATAGTACAACATTTCTCACTTCACAGCAAAGTATATGATATTTACATGTTGCAAAAGGAATGATAGCAGCCACATAGTTGTCATAAAGTGAGCCCTTATGAAAATATGTTCAATGCTAGACCGCAGGATAAACTTTCACAAAGACAATACTTTATTAAGACAGTCACACAGTTCTTGTATGTATTTATGTGTGCTTGAGGTTTTACGTTGTATTTAACAATTTTTCAGTCATAAATGATGAGAGGGCATTAGGTGCGTGTACACACACTATGCCTTCTTGTGGCTGCAAAAGTGTGGCTGCCAAAGAAGTATCATGCCGAACACATCAAGCCTCAGACCAAAACTAGTCACATTATATTTCGTATACAATATTATATACTACATTATTAAATAATATTACATATTTTATCCCAAATTATACCAACAATGGGCCCAATCATTCCGATTTCCTTGCTCTAATCTCTCAACGCTAAGCACCAAGTGAGGCAGCAAGTGCTTTTAAGGTCTTTGGTATGACCTGACCACGGTTTAATCCCAACTCTCTCGACTTCACTCTAACCGTTATGCCACTTACAGCCTTGAAAAGACAGACTTTATGAAAACACAGTCAAGATTAAACCACTGAGCAAACAGAGAAAATGTAAAATTAATTATTCAGTTCACAAACACTCATGATTAACTGCCACCCCTCTCAGCAATAAATACTGACCATTACACTAACTCACTCTTACCGCAGTCTCCACTTTTTCACCGTTTACCCAGACATCCAAAGTATCCTTTTCTGCAAAAAACAAAACAAACAAAAAAATCTCAGTTATCCATATGAGCAAAATCAATTTTTTCCCTATGTTTAACAATAACAAACTCAACAGAATACAACTGAATACAACATATATTCTCAGTATTTCATGAATAAAGAATTTCTCATATTTAAAGCTTACCAAGTATACAACTGCTGTCTTCAATGTTTGGTACAGGCTTCATCTACTTTATGGCATTAAATAATACCACTCATATCCTCAACAAGTTTCTCCCCAGCTTCATCACTGGAATGTTATCCTATAGGTTATTACAAGACAATATTTCCGGATGCAGTGTAAAGGTTAAATGAAACAAGGCACACAATAAAAACATCAAATATGTGAATCTTACCAAGTGTAACCCTAATTCCTGTTTCTCCTATCATCAAAATCCAAGACCGCAATATCTTTGTTTGGTTTTCAGAAAACTTTTTCAGACTCTTTCCATTTACTTCTAAGGTGTATTCATACGAAAAGCCACTGATTGCATCTATGAGTATGCGACACCTGGCTTTTCCTACAATAAAGTCTTCTCTTCCCACCAATTTAAACATCCAGTTGTTTCTGTAAATTTCCTAGTGAGAGAACATAAAAGAGAAGGTAAACATACATGTTCAGTTTTGTTGACAAAATCAACAGCATGGAACAAAGTACTATGATTTTCTACACATTTCATTTGAAATTCATAATACATTTAATTGTTTTTTTTTTTCACTGCTTCATTGAATTTTTAATTAAACTTTACGTTATCAAAGACAAACAATTAACAGTATGTGTAGTTCACGGTCACTGAAGGCCATATAGTCACAACTTTCATTCATTTTATTCATCGGAAAACATTTAGTTCCAGGTAACCCAAGAATGGAGAACTAATTTTATAACCAGACATGCCCTTTACCTTTCCATCTACTCGAATAACTCGTTTTCCTGATGTTGTGCCATGTTCAAATTCTATTGTATGAACCCCATCTCCCAGCGACACCTCCCAGACAGCCACAAGATCACTAGACATTCTCTGACAGTCACAAGCACATCTGAGGCAAACAAAGAAATAAGACAATGTCAGACAAGAAATGTGCGAGAATCCTAAGGAGAACACTGAGTGGTAAGCATGACACTGAACAGGAAGCTCAACACCCAGTTGTAAGCTTCACACTAAGTGGTAAGTACAGCACCTTATGTAAGTATAGCACCCGATGGTAAATACAGCGCTCCGTGGTAAGTACATGTGTAGTGCTCGGTGGTAAGTTCATCACTCAGTGGTAAGCATCACACTAACTGGTGAGTACAACACTCAGTGGTAAGCATCACACTAACTGGTGAGTATAACACACGTACAACACAGTGATGAGCACAACATTCAGTTGTAAGTATTGTACTCTGTGGTAAGCACAACATTCAGTGGTAGGCACAACACTTACAGGTAAGCGCGACATTCAATGGTACGTACAACACTCAGTGGTAAGCAACGCACTCAGCGATAAGCCCAACACTCAGGGATAAGCATTACACTCACTGGCAAGCATTACACTCAGTGGTAAGTACAACACTCAGTGGCAAGCTCAACACTCAGTAGAAAGTTCAACACTCAGTGGTAAGCACCACGCTCAGTGGTAAGCACCACAAGTATGCTATAAGACTGACTGTAAGTTGGAGATCACATGATCCCCCTAGCATGGCGATAACAAAATAGCCATCTTATGTTGAAGAATAGGGACAAAGGCCAATCTGTTTTGTTTGGTTTGGCAAAATTTTAACCCCCAACCAATGTCAATGTCAGAGTGTGCTCAATTTGAAAACCTGATGCAGATGCCGTGGCAGCATATCACGGCGTTTGAGACAAAAAATATCTATCAAATACGTCTCCATGCACGCTCTTAATATAAATTTTATGTTCCTTACCTTTTTGTCTGTGGACTTATCATAAGCACAACATCAATCAGTTATTTCCTTGGCGGCATAGTGCCGAGATTCCTTGGTGATGCTCAAAGCAAATGGCGATTCTGATAGCCTTGACATATTTGACGAGGGCAGATAATTGCATCAGGTTTTCAACTGGAATGCGCTCTGACTTTGGTTTGGGGTTAAAATTTTGCCAGACCTAAGGTCAGATAAATCTTGGACTCATTCATACATACACAAACCCGATAAGTACAACCGATTTATACCCAATGATCTTTTCGTAAACCTTTCACTCCCGTCAATCAGTCACACTGTTTCAAAGTTCCCATTGGCCACACAATACACTGAGGGTGTTCTCATCAGCTTCCATTATCAGTTCATGTCCCGACAGGAAATGTCTGAGTTGTTTTGTGTGTGTTTTTATTTTTTTTTTTTTTTTTTTTTTGGGTGCACTTCTCTCTTTTTTAATTTTTTTTTACCGACAGAAAATTGTCTACCTAAAAAGTTGACTTTTCTGGATTCCGGAGTTTATAATTCGTATATGTGCAAAGTTGTGGAGCTTTATAGATTTCATACCCAACTGCAGATAGACAGCCAGGCAATACGTATCAGACAACACTAACAGACATCATAGCTCAGTCTAGTAGTATCATGATTCAACCTTTTACTTCACTTCAGGCAACCAAACAGGCGAGTTGCAGTATTGCTTAATGATGGGTTGGTAGTAATTAAATCCATCTCCGAACCCATCACATTGCCAAGAGAAATATTTTTCACAATTCCGTACAAGACAAACAAATAAATAAGTCACTGTACCAATCCAAACCGTGTTTCGGTGAAACACTTGCACCTGTACGTAACGTCCACCCGGCTCGAGTTCCGAACAGATTGTGTACAATCCGGGCACCTTGGTGAAATTAGTAGCGGGCTGAAGATTAATCTAAGACCTAAGTGGTTTATAATACAATTCGTTGAATTATTTTTTAGCCATGAATTTTGCATAAATAAAATGCTATAAATATTTTGTACCTGTAATTTTTAGGATTGATTTCATTACAATTGTTGCTTTTGCGAAGAAAATGACAACAACAATGGCGAACGCTAGATATCGTTTCGGCCGTGTAAGTGAAACTTTGACGGTTTACCGTCTTACTGACTAGATATTATTAATTATTTTTAAACTGATACCTGTGACTATTTAAATGACGTTAGGTTCAGGATGATTGTCACTAATATACTCTTGGTTATGCTAAAATCACTGTGCACGTACAACCAACATCGCTAAGAATTGAAAATCTGCAGACGACGCGCTAAATTTGAAATGGACCTTTTTCTGATGTTTAAGCAGAAAACCTGCCATTCCTTTAATAGGTCATTATGAAGAATGTCTTGGAATTTCCAAAAAAAATTCTTCTAATGACTCACTTTGCAAATTACATACAAATCTGATTGAATGACAGAGTTTTTCACTGAACTATACATGTCGGTGGAATGAAACATGTGCTGACATGTTAATGTATGTTAATAAAAGTTATACATTTCCACGCGGACAATTTCACTGCAAAAGCCGACTCGGACCATACTTTATTTTTGCTATCCACCGATTTCACCGAAATTTTTTTGTTAGGTTCGGGCTAGGTGATGGGTCACGAAAAATTTATCCTACCCAACATTCTCTTTAAGAATGACATGCCCTGTAAGTGGGAAAATTTTATACTACCCAACATTCTCTTTAAGAATGGTATGCCTTTAAGCAAAAAACAGAATGTTGGGTGGGATAAAATTTTTGCAGCCGTCACCCTGCCTGTTGATGAAACAGAAGAAATTCCAAACATGGCAGATGTTGATTTGAGTTGTCCAGTTCGAAAGTTTAAACCGCTGGATTACTATTGAAAGATGATTTCCTATGCTGTCTTTGATATATTACATTTCTGGCGTTTTAGGGAATCGGTGAATAACAAAAATAAAATAGGGTTCAAGCCAGTTTTTTGAGTGAAATTGCCCTCATGGAAGTGTATAAGTGACCACAGCTGGGCTTTGCGGTAGGAATGTCCACCTTAAGTTTTGGGCTAACATGTTAATTGATATGCTCTGTAACGATTTATGAAATAGATGCCTGGCACCCCTTGACTTCTAATCTGGTGATCATGCTAATATCATGTTATCTCTGCTGCGTCCCATTTCTGGCAGAGATCTTATATTGTGATTAAGATAGAATTCCCCTGTTCATAAGTTAGAAACTGTAATATTGTCTGTGACTTGGGAACATGGCTATTTGATGTTAGTCCCCAAGTCTACGTGCCATAATCAGTGATTTTGTGATGAAAAATTGACCTGTACATGCAATAACGATCAATAACTGCATTTTGGCCTACATCTACATGCCCCACATTAAACAGATAACAGAAGAGAGATATGTGGCCTCTGTGGCTTATTGCTTGGGGTGCTAGTGCAGCGCAATGACACAGAAGCCTCTCACCAATGTGATCGCTGTGATTTCAAGTCTTGCTCATGCTGATTTCCTCCCTGCTCATATGCGAGAAGGCCTTCTAGCATCCTGCGAATGGTCATGGGTTTTATCGTTCTGACTTAATAGAGAGGCATATTTCACGTACTGGTGTACTGTAACATCATCTTGAAACAAGGTTAGTTTGACCTGACGGTAAGAAATAGTTGACCGGTATTAATGGATTTAGCTATTTATCTTTAATCCAGCAGCAGACAGCTGGTGTTTTGAGTAATATCCTGGTTATATGCAAGTTGTGTTGAGTGGCAGGTAGCTTTCGACCCATTACAACAGTCCGAGAGATATGACATTGTCAAGTCAAAACTACAGAACAAAGTGGCTAGGTAGTACCAGCATGTTACTGGAACAAGGTTAAGAATTTGTTAATTTTTTTTATGCAGTGATGCTTTAAGCTACTTGCAAATGTTGTTATACCATTTATTTATATATTTTATTTATTCATTTTCTTTGTGTCAGCCATTCGACCAGGATGACTCCACCTCAGAAGCTTCAAGTAGCTCAGATGATCAGCATTACAAGACCTCCTACCAGGTTAGCTTATAGGTATCATTATTGTCTTTCCTTTCTTTGGGCGCCCAAACTAGTGATGCCAAAACTATATATATATGGGTTTGGAAGACACCCTAGGTCCGGAACTCCTTACACTTTAAATGGTTGATACATTGGGGGACTGAAAGACAGGAGCATCTGCATTTTCATAAATGTATGCTTATTGCTTCCTTGGCTTGACTGAAGAGAGTCATAAATTCGCATTTAAGATTAGGTACTTGATTTTGAATCAGGAGTTCCATGGGTTCACAACTCATTGGCTCAATCCAAGACAGGATTTCTCAGGATTTTGGTGGCAATAAGTGGGTTGATTAGGTTGGGTTTTTTTTTTTCAGACAGTAAAGTTCATCGGATATCCATCAAAATGGCGTCAAGCTTTCTGTACGTGTGAAAATCTGTCTGTCTCACATGGGCATGCATGTATTAAATACTTGCCAAAGTTTACTGCAAGCACTACAGTCTTCTTCAGTGTAACTATAACCATCATCGTATTTAGGGGCCTCCGTGACTCAGTTGGTTAGCACGCTAGTGCAGCGTAATGACCCAGGAGCCTCTCACCAATGCGGTCGCTGTGAGTTCATGTCCAGCTCTTACTGGCTTCCTCTCCGGGCGTAAGTGGGAAGGTCTGCCAGCGACCTGCGGATGGTCATGGGTTTCACCGGGCTCTGCCCAGTTTCCTCCCACCATAATGCTGGCCGCCATCGTATAAGTGAAATATTCTTGAGTATGGCATAAAACACCAATCAAATAAATAAATAAATAATCATGTCTCTAAATGAAATATTTTTGAGTACAATCACATTGTTGACAAGCGTAGTTTCACGAACTCTGCTGTCATCTACTAGCTTACCGTCTCTTTAAAGACTGTCAGTTATGTCATTGACTTGGTATAGATATGACTTTTGATTATTGTGAAATTCTGAAGTTGCCTGTCCTTTAAATTTTGTATTCAATATCAGGTAATGGAAATACATATAATTAAATTATAGCCTATTGTTTTTACAGTGTGATTTTCAATACCAAGATGCTGTGAGTGATATTTCAGATATTATCATTATCTTTTGCTGTCTTACATACAAGCTTTTTGTATGTATCTTAATACATTTATAGAACATGTAATATTTCTGAAATTAATTAGAGGAGCATCTCTGTCTTTGATGCACAGTTACATGAATTGTCCTTGTATTAGTGACTTTCACAATGGTAACACAGCTGTGATGAGACAAAACAACAGGGTGCTTTTTTTAGTTTGAAGAAGGGTCTCTGTGCAATGACCCAGGAGCCTCTCACCAATGCAGTTGCTTTTAGTCCAGCTCATGCTGTCTGCCTCTCTGGGTTTACTTTGGAAGGTTTAACTGATGGTCTTGGTTTTCCCTTGGTCTCTGCCCGGTACCAGCCACCATTGTACGCGTGAAATATTCTTGTATACGGTGTAAAAAAGCACACCAATCAAATTAATAAATACTTTGAAGGATTCTAGCTCTAAACTTCATCACCTTTAAGTAACAGTGTCAATTGGTCAGTGATTTGATTATCAGTTAATAATTTTAGGTGTGTACAGATTTCACACAATCACACATGATGGTTTTTGATTATTGATTATTCCAACAATTATTACTGGGTAAGTTAGGTATCAGGGACAGGATTCCAGAAAGTATATTTGTGTTACAAATGGACAAATTTGCCCTGTAGTGCAATATTCCTGTTGTTGTAGTTGGTTCAGTGTCTTATACTTTTTCTCTTGTAATCTTACAGGTACATTTATTCTGGTAGTGAAGGTGGTGGCTCTGGTGTTGTGAAGTGCTGTGTAGAAGCATTGCTTCATTTGCAGTGTAGTTCTGTACAATTCTATATATGATAATAATGTCTTTATTTATTAAAGGTAACTCAGTCAATTTGTACAAAACTGTTCTTCCCAAGGCCTAAACAAACAAAACAGTACTACATAGAAACAGTGACAAAGGAAAAGTATGACTGCTACCGCGGAAAACTGTCCCAACCAGCAGGTGAGACAGGGTAGTGGGAGACGGCCCGTTACCGACCCCATCCCACCCTGCCTGCTGGCTGGATCCCCTGCACACATGTACATAGCACAAACCAAGGGAGTAGGAGATGGCCCATTTTGACCCATTCCCTGTTTGGTTTGAACAGTGCACATGTGTAAGAGTGTTGAATAGGAATGTACTTATTATAACGTGTTGAGCTCAGAGCAGCAGTGTGAACATATTTGTTTGGCAAAAACAATTCTTTCAGATGACTTGCACCGGTGTTATTGATGGCTCTAAATAAAGGGGAAAGAACTGTAAAATTAACTCGATCATTAAAAGGCATCTGTTGTAGTTGACCAAAGAGGGTTGTACTAGGAACAGTTATATAAGCACTTTGTATAATGCAAGCAGTACTCTTGATCCATCTCTGAAGTTAAACAACTTTTTTTAATTTCAGGTCAATGACAAAAGTTGGAGTGATGTTAATAAGTCTCTCCGCCATCATGGTCTGGCTGCCGTTAAAGTTCTGCCTCTCTCCCAGGTTTCGTCTTTATCTGGTATGATTATGGCTGTGTTTTTTTTTACTTTTCATTTAAGTCAAGGATATACAGTAAAACTTTATTTTTTACTGAATAAGTAACAAATGATTTCAGTTATATATAGTGTTATGGATATTTCATTTTCACTGCTTTAGTGGAATGTGATACCTTTAATCAAGCATGCATCAATACCAGAACTTTCGCTGATGGGCAACAGTGGAATGTGTTGACATGGATCATGATGCTTTTTTTATCTTTTCTTTTTTTTTGTTGAAGGTAAGGTTGAATGTTTAGAGGAAGCTGCATCCTTGGGGCTGCGTGAGATACTTCTGTCATTGATGAATGACTGTGACCAACGACAAACACTGATACATGACCTCATTACAAAGAATGACCAGCTCAAGTATGACAACACTTTCCTGCTTCTTCTTGATTGGCTCTGCATGCACATTTTCTTGTTTATTATGTTTATCCTTAAACTTGTAAACAAATGGCTTAAGTTATTGTTAGTTTTGATTAATCATAAAATGCTCATTATAACCATTTCTGCTGTTAAGCTCATCAACCTCAAATACTACCCCACTGTTAGTTGCAGGCCTTGTGCAAAGTTACATATTAAATAGAGATGACCTTTCAAACAACATCGAATGTGTCACACAACACACCGGCCAGTACGTATACCTCCCCGAGTAATTTGATTTCATACTGTTTGTGTCAACTTGAGTTTGTTTACTTGTTAGATTTGTTTTATGATTTTTATGAAAGTGAACTGTCAGAATTTCCTTGGTGATAAAACTATTATTTCGCACAGTTAATGTATATGGCTTTTTTTTTTTTTTTTTTTTACATTTGTGATATTTATCACCTAGATGCCATGATGTGGGAAAAGAATCATTTGTTTCAGTGTGAGCCCAGCAGTATGACGTCATAATACACGTGCAGTAAACCTTTACATTCCTATGTCACGCTGCAATGAGACACGACGTTATACATACACAGCTTTGAAATATCTTGTCGTTGATTGGTCTAAAATGCGTGACCTGTGTGGAGAGAGGGGAAAAGAACGGCATGAAATGTGCCGTTTTTGCCCCATTTTCTTCATTTTTAGGGGTAGAATAAATTTTAATGCCCTTGTCTTGGTGTTTGTTGTGTAACCTGATACCGCTGAACCTTGTTTCGTACCAAGTCAAATCTGGAGAAAGCTGCGCATTTGAGGGATTTGACTTGGTACGAAACGAGGTTCGACATTATCGGGTTACACAACAAACACTGCTTAGGTGTTGTTAAACCCACCATAACTCAGACCACCATAAGTGCACTTACACTGGCACATACTAATGTTAACATCTACCTAGTTTTTGGTTGTTGTCAGTAGATAACTTAATGTTGGACAACACTTAGAGGAGTTTAAAATGTATTTTTTCCAGTGTTTGTCAAAAAGTTTCCAAAAAAATTTTTTTTTTTTTTATTTTACACCAGAGAGGATCTAATGAAACAGTCACACCTCACAGAAAAGTTTCAAAACAAAGCAAAGGACTTAAAGGTGATGTTGGAGAGCTCCAGAAGTAGGGTTGAGGTAAGCTTTGGTACAGTTTTGACTCATTAATTACCAAACACAAATTATTATGGGTCACCGCTGCTCAGAAGAGCCAATGCCTGATAACTGAAGTTCCTTAGCTTTATACCAATGAATTTGTGGGTTTGAATTAAAGTAAAATAAAACCAAACTATGAATTTTACAGACAACTGAAAACTGTTTGTAAAAAGACTTTCATTTATATTTTCAGATTTTTTTAATAGTGTTGAAAGGCATTCAAATATTTAAATACCATGGTGAGCTTCATGAGTCATACTGACGCTATCTACTAACTCTTGACATCACATCACTTTTTTTTCCTGATGTTCACAGAAGGAAGCCATTTTTGGGAACATTATTTCAGTACTCTTTGATTCATGCGCAAAGACAGTTTTTCCAAATTTCATTGTTGTGATTAGAGATGAATAAACTTCAGTTCCTTAGTTCCTTACAATATTGTCCGTATAGCCCACCTTAGGATTTAGATGTCTGAGCGCCTTTAACTCTTTTCACGAAAATCTAAAAAAATAAGTGAAAGTATATTTAGGCACAGTTTTAAATGGTCTATTTAGTGATGCCTACTTCGATGTTTAGGGGTCTTTTCCTGTAAGCTCTTATTGTGTTGTTTTATCAGGATTATTGTGGTGTACCAAACCACCATTAGGGTGAAATATTCTTGATCACAACACCAGTCAAATAATATAGAACAAATCATAATCAAGCAAATAATTGTGTGAACATTTCTTGTCCCGATTCATCTGGCATGTCACGTTTCCTAACCGTGTGTGTACTGTTATATAGTATTCTTTGAAACTTGGTTGGTATGAATTTATTTTAATACTTCCTGTACTTGTAGTAGTAATAGTGTGTATATATCTGATCATATTGGTTAGGAGCTGGAGCATGAAAAACATGTGAGCAGTTCCCTGGGTAATGATGAACTGGAAAGGTCAAGATCCAAGTCATACACACCGTCATCCAGGTGTAAACAACTGGAAGACAGCTGCCAGAAGAAAGAGTTGGAAATAGAAAAGCTGAGGAGGAAATTACAGAAATTAAGTGATGAGGTAAAGTTTCGTCTTACTTAGGCATTAATTAACAGAAATGTTCAGATATTGAAAGGAGTTCACCAGATAGGCTCAGTGTCCTGGCCACAGATAATTCTCCTCAGCAGCAAAACTTTTGAATGAAGAATGTGAATGAAGTAGTCTAGACTAATCTGTTTTGAACTATTTGCTTGAGTAAAGCTTTGAATGTACATGTATAAAGGTTGTAATAACATGTCGAGCAAATGCGCCTTTTATGTATTTATTTATTTTTTTTATTTTACAGGAAGAAAAACGATCTTTACGACAGAACCAAATTTTCCAAGAATTTAGGAAAAGAACTGCCAGAGCACATAATGTTATGGATGAGAAGTTAGTACCAGATCTTGATATTTAGTCCCCAGCCGATCCTCATGGGAAAGTGTGGGGGGACGGGACTTCACTTTTCATCCTTTCTTTCAATCTCTCTGAGACAATTTGTTTCATGCCTACTACATGTATATTTCAATAGATAATCCGTTGTGTCTGAAACTTGCTCACATCATCCATATGGTTACTTTTGATTAATGGAAAGATTGTCATCAGTGTTCAAGTAATTTTCATTTCCTATGATGGTTAGATGTTCTTGAGATTTCTTAATATTAACACCGATGGGGTAGATTTATATTGTTGACAGTTACATAGTGGCAGAGGAAACCTACATGTAGGTGTTACCTGTTCAAGTTAAGTGTAAATCAGTACTAAACAAGGCCAGTTTCATCCCACCACTATGTTGTAATTGACATTTAAACAACATAGCCTAATTCTTCTAAAATTTGGGACAGATATTAGTAGTCTTGAAGGTAAAATACTCTACCCAGCCTTTTGAATTACCTATATAATGGCTGAAATGAAGAAACCAGGTGTCCCAAATTTTAGAAGCAATAGGGTACATTTTTCAGGATTTGTTTCATGAGAGTAGACAATACTGGTGACTGCTTTGGTGAGGAAGTATGGATTTTCCTACAAAACTAGAAAGCTATGGCAGTGTTATTAATAGCTGACAAATGGAAGTTGTTGATGTACACTGAAGTGTGTGAATGTGTTTTCTATTTTGTGTGTGTTTTACAGGTTATTGGATGTGATAGACTCTTACGAGACCAAGGTGAATCATTTACAGAAAGAGCTCAGTTACCTCAGGTACTTCATTAAGAAAGGATTCATGTTGGGATTTTTGTGCGTTAGATGATCAGAATGAACCAACCCTGCATACTGAATGCTTTATCTTTTGAGATTATAGGATGAGACAAAATGATTGTGTTTCATAGGTTGTCCACAAGATCATTTAAAGCATGAAAGATAGAAAATGGGCCAACAATGCTGGTTGATATCCTATGGTCTGATTATCAGGGTAATACTTTGGCGTCACTGTTGTACTGTACTGTTTACATATTGTGTTCATCTAAAATTATTCATCACTGTGTTAATCCCTAAATGTACTTGTGTCTTAATATGTAAGTCTATTCTTTTGTGCTTGTTCAGGGCTATTGATAAAGACTCTTTACCTCAGCGTTTCAACAATGGACTCCACTTACACAGTACTGACCTGGTTTCTAGCAGTGAGCAGGGGCTATTAAAAGTAAGGGTATAATTGTGACAACATGTCAAACAAATCTGACTGTTAAGCCTCTGCTGTGAATTAAATAAGCCATTATGTATATATTTGCCAGTAGCTTGTTATTCATATATGTAGTGGCCAGCAGGTCTGTTAGTAGAATAACTGGGCTGAACTTTACAGTGTGCATGAAGCAGTGAATTTTTTGATAATGTAAAAATGAAGAGTCTAATAGCCTGTTACTCTGTGTACATCTGCTCATACATTGGAAATCTGCTATAACAGCTACTCATGAGACTCATTGAAAGGTTCAGGAATTGGTGAGTTGAGGATATCAAATGAAAAATATTTTGGACATCCACTTAAGCTGTATTCTATACTGATACTTTGCAGACGTCAAAGGTTTTGAGACACATTTACCAGCGTATATTATTTTAATGGCTTTTAGAAAAGGTGGACAACAATCAGCAAAAATACATGTAGTTTGTGTTGCTTAGAGCGTGAAACTTCTGTTAAACATTATTATTATCTTTATTTTTTTAAGTATAACGTGAAGTGCAGCTTGAGCATGATATGTAGTATATTTTTTCACATTTATCCAACAGACTTATGAAAAGCAGCTTAAAGAAGCTAGAAAACAGTTGAAGAATCTGGATGAGAGAAACGAAGAACTCAAACTGGAGTTGGAAGGACGGTGAGGTCACAAGTTAAATTTGCTACATTTTATTAGATATGTGTCTCAAAGTATTCCTTAAGCTTTAGCTTCATTTACCTCAGAATATGGGTCTGTTAAGCTATGACTGAGGTTATGTGTGTTTATTTAGTCATGGATAATACTTTACACACATACTTTACTAGAGGTCTCTCATAGTATGAAAATCTTTTAGGTCACTTTTTTATTTTGTTTTATTTTATTAATGTATTAAACTTGTGATCTTGTTAAGCTCTTACTGGTTTGGCTGTTCCATTTGTGCTGGCAAACATAGCCTCTTGTATTTTCTAATGGAGGGGCTTCCATTAGAAGGGGGTCTCCATTCTTTCTTGGTTCAGTTGGTTAGGGCGCTAGCGCAGCTAGAAGCCTCTCACCAATGCGGTCGCTGTGAGTTCAAGTCTAGCTCATGCTGGCTTCCTCACCGTCAGTATGTGGGAAGGTCTGCAGCAACCTATGGATGGTCGCAGGTGCACCCGGTGTCCTCCCACCATAATGCTGGTTACCGTCATATAAGTGAAATATTCTTGAGTGTGGTGTAAAACACCAATAAAAATAAATAAATAAAATATTTTCTAATGGATATTTCGATGACAAGTAAAATTTTGCTCATGTGACATGCAGCTATCAGCCTGTAGATATGTAGTCTTCCTCGCTTAAGTACCGTCACAGCTTCATACCATTATAATCAAGGTATCTAATTAATGTTAGTCCCCAGTCCTTATAAACTATAAGATATGGTTTAGACACCAGCAAATTTTAATCATCTGTCAGATATAGATTGAAGGTAAATGTTTCTGATGCTTACAGTCAACTTGATGTTATATTTCAGACCACTAATGAAGGATTACAGGGCTGCTCAGCAAAGAATAAAAAAGCTAGAAAAAGTTTTGGCTTCAAATAAAATCAGGTAGTTTTCTCATTGCCTTAATGATATAGTGTTTTGATAATGTAAAAATCTTCCACTCATCACCACTTTTCAAACTTTATCCATTATCATCTAATTCCATCTTACATATTACCTACATTATTCACTATTTCATTGGCATACAGTGAGTGCAGTTTCATTGACATGGATTACTGTTTTGTTTCCATACATTACTGTTTTGTTTGCACACATTACTGCTTTGTTCACATACATTATTCACTGTTTTGTTTAAATACATTATTCACTGTTTTGTTTTTATGCATTATTCACTGTTTTGTTCACATACATTATTCACTGTTTTGTTTACATTATTCGCTGCATTGTTTACATACATTACTCAAAAGCATACATTACTCACTGTTTTTTTCATCTACATTATTGACTGTTTTGGTAGCATACGTTACTCACTGTTTTGGTAGCATACATTATTGACTGTTTTGGTATGGTTTTGAAGTGTCAGAATTTAATACATGTAATACTAAAGGATAAAAAAATTAATTTAATACAACACATACATTGTAGACATCCTTAACAATGTATAAACACACTCTCTGTCCATTTTGTAGTCTGTCCGGAGAGAAAAGTAGCAAAGACTTGTACCGACGTAAGAGACGATACAGCACCAGTGTGGATGATCTGGATGTGCTGCCTGTAGAGAACTGTAGAAAGTACCTCAAGGTCAGTCAGTGGCAGGAAGTGTTGAGGAAGGGTCTGGTTCACATGGCCATGCTCTCAACATAAAGCACTGCTCATGGAAGTCTTAGCTACAGTTCTGGGTTATGACTCTCAAAGTGATATCAGATCTGAGAGTCATGGCCTAGAACAAGTAATGTCTTTTTTGTTTGGATCCACCAGTAGCATGTATGTAAGCCCTCTGTATAAGTATGATCCAAGTTAAGTAAAATTCTACATAAATTTGTTTTCAGGGGCTGTTAACCATCAATACAAGGCCAGAGCAATTCTCTTGTTTTCATATATTTAATGCTTTCGCACAGGTATTTAATGTATCTCGAATGTTTCAAATATAGTTTATATTTACACATCATTTATTATACCCCTTTCATCAGTAAAATGAAAACGATGAAGTACACACGCACTGCAACGTCACAGAAGAAAACGCTACATTCTCCTGTCATTTGGACCTTCTGCCTTCATCCTTGAATCTCTCATTAGTGTAAAATGTACATGTACTTTTGTTGTTTATTCTTATAACCTACGTAGTAATGCAATTTATTGTTTTCATTGAAATATTAATTGTAGATATCCGTTTTTCAGGATCTGTGCAAAGAAATCGGGGTTGATGATGTTGAAGATATCATTTCAACTGTACACAAACAGAAAGATAGTGAAAATGAGTTAAACAGGTTTGAAAGGGTAAGTACTCGATGAGGCTCTTACTCTTTCTGGTCTTATCTGAAAAGAAATGGAAAGGTTGTGATGTAACAGAAGGGGTAAATGTAGGTTTGATAAAGCAAAGTTAAGCATATACGGTTCTGTACAAATAATCAAAGGTCTACTATTCTGAAAGAATGTAAGAATGTTTTTGTTTTTTTTGTTTTGTTTTGTTTTATAAAAAGTTTCAATGTGTTGTATTGCACAATGATACAAAAATCATTAGGTATCAATCAGTAGTGGCTTCTGAGTAATGTTATGCTTGGTGTGTTACAGTTTGCCTTAGATGTACACTATATAGTACAGAGTTTAGCCAGCACCTCTGGCAGTAGACGTCACAAACGGGTGATCTCTAAACATTCTGAGCAGCTCTCTGATGAGGGCATGGACCATGATCTAGCTGTCATAGAGCAATGGAGGGAGGATGAAAGACAGTTACCTGTAAGTACAAAGTGCTTATTACCTTTATATAACAAGCATTAGATATATTTATTTGATTTTTTAAATGCACTGTATGTTTTTAGATATTTGTACCATGGTCATTGTATTTTAAGTGAAAAAACAAATCAAAAAAGTGAATGAACATCAAAGGAAAGGCCATTAAAAACTATATTACACCTCCACTGCCTCCTTATTTGCATGAGTACAGATTACAAATATCATTGTGATCATTGTCATCATCTGCACTCTTGTACTGGGTTGTGATGTGATTTTAATTATAATTTCTGCTTCATCATTCACTTTTATTTTTCTGTTTTTAAGGAAATGTTTGTGACTGAACTGTATTGATGTGATAATGGTGTGCGGTGATGCTATGTTATATCTGATGATTGTGATTCTATCAGGGTCTTCAGGATGCCATCAAGCGTCTGTCACATAAAGTGGCCCCGTGGTTACGTCTCAGTTTGTCTGATGACCTGCCTGTCTGTAAGCTGGTGGCAGTGATTGATCGACTCATAGAGGATGAGGATGTACACCAGCTCTCGGTATGACTGCTTACATGTGAATAAAATTTAGGAAGATTTAGGACAATACTCAGATCTTTGTTTTCGTCATTTTTTACCAGTATCTAAATCAGTTCCTGAAGATTAGCTTTGCAGACATCCACGACAATCTAATCCAAATCTAGCACCAATTAACGTAGTCCAAGTCAAGGTTTTAATGCATATAGAATTAAACAGAATTTGGTGATTCCATTGTTATGATTTTTAGTGCATTCTATTGCAATAAAAACATGAATTTAATGTAACTTTTGTCTTAATTTTTAATTAAAACTTAATAGTTTTAATAGGTTTACAGGAGTCATTACAAGAATCGGATACCTAGATACTGATCGAAAGTATAACCCTGATATTTATGTTTATTAATTGCATAAAGGTGAAAGACCATGATTTGCATCACTTATGCAGGCAGCGAAATTTGGCCTGCCGGCGAAACCCAGAAATCGGTTACGTCTTTTCCGCCTCGCCTAACCGATCATTCGGTTACGCCACGTATGTTTATCAACCCGATAACGATTGGTTACGCTAATTGTTTACGTGGTTTATGTTTCAGGCATCATTATGGATCATTAATAAAAGTATTCAGCTCAATGTTATTTTTTTTTCTTTTCTATATCTAGCAGCTCATACCGTAAGGTTGGTGAACAAAAGAAAGAGAAATTTTACACTCACACGGTGTTTCAACATTGTGTGTTGCCTGGTTGGTACTTGACTCCTGTGGCACATTTTTACGTGAAATTCCGTAATACAGGCTTATATGTTTGCAATATGCCCAGTCCAACATTAAGTACTTCCAGTAAGTGTCATTACGGTATTGGGGAGCGAGTTTGGTATCCCTGATTACTGATAATTAACGCAGTTTCCAACGCACGTGGTGTGAGTCTTACCATAGTGATATATATATATACAGTATATATATACTCGCTACAGGGCCGGGAGAGACCTTGACGTCACAGGCCTGTGCTCTAAATCAGAACGCAGCCGGTGAGGTCCCGTAAGGGTTCCATCATTCTGTACGGTAGACTCGACTAATTTGCGCTCGAGTAGCAGTTAAACTACATGTACATGAAAAGGTAACCTTGTTTTATTTACTTGCGTGATCGTGAAAAGATAAGTCAAAATAAATAATTTGAGTATTATCTCAAAGCCTGTAAAGCATATATGAATGATTACATTTCCATGTGACCAGCACAGGCAGCTGGCTGTGGCTGAAATCGATGTTTCTATTTTTAGACGCGTTGCCATACTGGCCGCGTTGTGATTATGAAAGCTGTTCAGTCCAGTTTATCTGTAGTTACCTAATGCACACTGACTCTAAGAACGTTCTCGTTGGACAGTTGGCCTAACCGATTTTCCGGTTAGCCAAATTGAACCGCACGTAACCGTTGCGCGACCGACGGTTTCGTTCGCGCCAAATTTCGCTGCCTGCTTATGAAACTGATATTTCACATTCTTGCATGTAGTCAGAGGGAAGTCAGTGGCTTCAGAAGAACAACACTTTTGCCAGGGTGCCAAACTAAGCCAGACTCACAAGAATCTGTGAACAAAAGTTACTTGCCTGTTTATCATGACTAAAACATATTTATTATTATCAAACATACATCTGATTCTGTTTTACAGGGAAAAGATGATGGTCTGTCAAAACAACAGCTCAAAGATATTGTGTCACACTTCCAGATGTTGTTTGAAGTACCCCACATTGCTGGAGTCTTCCCCAGGATGAATGACTTGTATACCAAATATGGAGAGGTGCAAAATGTCCTTCATACGCTCAGAAATATCCTTGGCCTCAGTAAGTAATGATCGCTCTATTGTGAGCATAACATTTTTATTATTTATACGTCATTGAAATCCCAGTATATCCTTCACTGATGAAAATGATATCTTCACTAGTTAGATATTACTTTTGTTATTACATTTTGCTATTACACTTCTGGAGACGTTGACCCATGACCCACCGTTGACCTTGCAGGAAATACTTTTGTACATGCTGTCTGCTACATTCATTGATATCTTCATGGACCACATCACAAGGCCGTGCACTTTTGCGCAATATATAGTTTGCCAAAAAATAAGAGGTAGAAGAAATGCCTCATGTGCTTAATTTACGTAAACATGTAAAAAAACATTGATTATTTTTTCCCCCGGATGCAACAGATATGCAAGTGATATGCATTTATATACATGTAGAGGGAATATCAGGATATAAATAATAAATAGAATATTGCAGTTAAGGTTGAATACCATAAATATTGTTCTCATGAAAGGTAGAAATGATAACCCACTTGATGCTTCACACCTCTCACACGAACAATATTTATTGTATTCAACCTTCACTGTGCAATATCCTAATGTCCTTCTCTGTTAATACTTCCTGTAGGCCTGTGATGTCCTTCACTGTTAATACTTTCTGTAGGCCTGTACCATATCACTTTTAAAATGAAATAAAGTTATATATTGGCTCTGTTATTAAAAGAAAACTTTTAACATGCATTACCTGAGAGAAAGTCTCTAAACAGTGAAGATACACAAGGGGACACCAGTGTCTTTTTTCATAAGGGTAAATGTTGTTGTTACCTGCTACATATAGTGACCTTAACGTGGACACTGCTCGGACCAATGTGACCAAACACAAACTCAGTGAAATTGACACATGAATAATTGACCTTATTGTTCTTATAATGTAGGATAAATATTTAACTGTGCTCACAATTTCTTTGATGTATTTTTTATAATAGATGCATATCTAATTTAAGATTACAAGTACATGTAATATACTGAATTTGAATTGCCCACTTTGCAGAAGAGGATGCAAAGTCCACAGCTATTGTAGACTCTGTGGGAAAACTGTGTCAGGCTCACAACTCTACTACTTCAGATCAGCTGAGACGATTGTTGCAGGCTGATGACTTGGACAGGTAAGATAAAATTACATCAATTCCATTTTGTTAGTTTGTCTGTTTGGGCTGGCTTCGTGGCCCTTTTGTCTCCGTTTCCCTAAGTTTGTGCGTATTTATCCAGTCTTGGATGTACTTGGTATGTAAATGCTACCAAAAAAGAGTTTATCAAGAAATCTGTCCTGTGTATTACTTGCAGAAAAGATATCCAAACGACTTGTTTTCGTAACACGTTTACTTGCATGCGAGGAAGGCACAGATATTTTGTATTTATATATTTTGTTTATACAGTGCACAGCACAACTTTCACCACGTGGCACTTTACAAAGAGATCTTGTACGACTTCTTGCCAGTGTGTCTGATTTCCAGTGTGTCCAGTGTTATTAGCAATATTTACACATTGTCTCAGGAAATATTCAGATGATTGGTTTCAAGTCTTCTATTTAGAAACTTTGTTAATTGCAAGTTTGTTGTTGTTATTTGCAGTGTCATTAGACGATTAGAGGAACATTCTGTCTTCTTCCCGATTTTCTATGAAGTCATGACAAAGCTATTAGATATTTTGGGTAAGTGTAAGAACTCCCCTTCTCTTTAATAGCTACCTACACATGCCTCTGAAAGATAGTCCGTGAGCCAGGTAAAGGCTTATGAGTGCTGGACAGTGAACATCAACGCTAAAAGTGTGTTCATGTTGATGAACAAGGGTCTAGTGTTACTATTCTGTTTTCATCGACAAGGTTTATTGACAACATTTATATTGCCAGGATAGGGAAACAAGATTACACGTTAAAAAAATGTCTTAAATTTCATTAAATTAAATGTTCTGTTTCAAATTCTAGTAATATATTGGCTGTTACATGTAAAATTTCTGTTGGCTTTGATTGTCAGCAGCCACGTATTGCTTTCTGTCCTTATGAACATAGGAGAGATTTCAGAAATTAAGTGTGGTCACAGTCTTTTTTGTTTAATATCAAAATCTAGGACCCACAAGCTAGGATTGACACTTTTAGGCATATCGTGATGGCAAACAATGTAATGAAATGGCTTCCTTTATTCTGTAGTATTCATTTTCTGTGAAACACATATATGACATAACAGTCTAAATTGTGAGTCCTGTGTAAGACAGGAGTTCGACAGCATAAATGCCAGTTGCAATGTGTCTTTAAGTAAGATGTTATAAATAAATATATTTATAACAATCTGCCAAGCCACTGATGACCCCCCCCCCCCCCCCCCCCCACCCAAACCATTCCTCCTGCTTTTAATCAAACTGTAGTGGTTCAGCATGCCTTCTTACTTGTTACATGTATGTTACAGGATGGTTTAGTACTGGGTGACATTATTATGCATCATACTTACAAACATATTGTTCATTTGCAGGTTTAGAAAAGATGGATCAAGTCATTCCTGCAGTAAGAGCACTGAAACTTTTGGCTGCTTGAGAAGCGTTAAAGAATGCAGGATATCCAAGTTCAGGTGCACCAGTCCAGATTAAAGAAAACCTCGTCTTCATCTTCCATTCATACAGATTGGTTTCTGTAAACAATTTGTTATCATGTGAAATTGTAAATTAGAAATGCATGTATGTAAGTTTTTATTTGATACAGTAGGACTATTTATTTATATAATATACACTTATTACAAATCAGTGAAAATATGTGCTCTTTGGCAGCAATCTTTATCATGAACTTGGTTTGGATCAAGTCTAAATATGATCCAAGTCATTATGAAACCAAAGGCAGGAAATGAGCCACACACTTTACAATGTATATGCTACATGGTGCCAATGATGAATCCCCTACATTTTATTTTATATAAATGTGAATGTTTTGTAAGGTGTAGCAGATGTAGAATATTGGTAGCTCTAGTTGGGAATGTCTGTTTATAAATAGTATTTTGATGCATGGTTTATTATAAACTACATGCAATGCTATTTTAAATAATAATCAAATATCACCTTAAAACCAGTTAATTTTTATCTTGGAATTTCAAAATATGGTGTATTGTAGCACTGTACATGTAGGTAGCCCATGTTCAGATAATACCCTTACTAGTACATTCCTAACGGTTCGAATGTACATATACTAGAAAGCCTGAAAATAGGTGCCACTTTCTCCCAGGGTGTTCCAAAAGTACGCCAGGCACCTATTTTCAGGCTTGACCAGTAAGTGTTATATCAACCTGGGCCACTACACTGTGGGTGTGGTGTTAATGGTCCTATGTTCACACCTGTTTCATTTCCAGAAATGAAAAATATACACATACAGAAATATCTGTATTTTTATGAATTTACCATTTTATTATTACCCTAGATAAATATATAGGTAGGCTTATGTGACGAATGAAAACAGCTACTGATTTCAACTACAGATTTGTATCATGGTGTCTTAAACTTCTCTGCGCGCACATTTTGGTTACATTTAATAGGGTACAGTACCGATTTTTACAGGAAACGGAAAATAAATGAACTGTATTTACTTGCTTGGTTTTGAAGTTTTCTGTGCCCAGTGGATTTGCTGCCGTTACCCGAATTTACAGGCTTTAAACTTTATATAATATACATATATATTGCTAATTTGTGTTCATAAAAATACTGAAATAGGGTTCATTAATGGCGCTTAAAATCAGTAATGAGGCTGGTTTTGTGCATTCTTTCCGCAAACAGTCGGTAGTCTCCACTGAGTTACTTCATGAAAGTCCAACCGAAGTTACGAGCTGTCAGGGGTTCGCCATTTAGGTCATTGTTAAAAACGTTACAAGAGTGACAACAAACATTCAATTTCTTCACCATGTGGTTTGCTGCTTTGTATGCGGAGGTAAAGACAGGTCGTCGAATTACCCTGAGTTGTTTTTTTTTTTTTTGGTTTTTTTTTCAAATTTGGAGGCAAATTTGACCCTGTGAAAGCTTGTGGGTTTACGTAACGGAAAAATTTTGTACCCACCAAGAACAGCCGCATCTGCTCTCGCCATTTTTCATCTGAAAGTTACAAGAGTTACCTGTAAGGATACGTCGTCGAAGAACCCTGGAGTTAGTTTTCCCAAAGTTTGCAGACATCTTGACGCTCAGGAAGGCGTCAATTTACAGAACAGGACGTAAGGATTCAGTACCCACCTAAAACAGCCGCATCTTCTCTGGCTATTTTTCACCTGAAAGTTACGGGAGGGACTCAAAAGGGGGGAATTAAGCTCTGTCTTCATACCATGCTGGTCCAAAACAGTGTTTCTCACAGCATTTGGAGTATACAAATTTGCACTTAAAATTTGCCCCAATATCTGAGCGGTTTATTATGTAGTACATGTATATAGTATGTCTAACAAAGATATTAATCCCTAGAATTGCAGCTGCAATTTCCTTTCATGTTTGTTGCTGTTGCGTTGAGCTTTCCCTTTTTCCAGTAATGGTCTATTTTTTGAACTTCAGTTCCCCATTATCATCAAAGAAGGAATGCCGGTCCACTGGGATGTCCTGTTCTTGATAAATTTTACCGGTCATTTATAATGAGGGCAACTTTTTCGTCGGTCACAGTAGGAAGGATGTTTGCTATTCTTCAAATGCCTGATTCACTTTTTGTACTCTTCTACATAAACGTAAATTTGTGAAATCACAGAGAAGACTGTTGGAGAGGTGTAAATGTTGTGTTAAATACCTTGTAATCACTACAAAGAACTGGCTCATGGCAAACAGTGGTGCTTTTTGATTTTTTTGCAAGTGCGCAGCGTGTTTCTTGTCCTATCTCCATGCATCTCTTTTAGGTTGACCTGGTTTTCATGGATCTGATACTTCACATCCAACAACTTTTTCCCTTCCACTGACTCCATCACAGATCTCCCTATCACTGATTTTAGAAGCTCACCCACTGTATCATGGACAAGAGTTCCTTCTGTCTGAAAAAAGGCTAGAAACTTCTGTAGTATTGGGGCAATTGACAAGAAGAAGCAAATCTGTATAAAAATTGTTGACTCCCCTAGTTTCCTACATATTCTCATGTACCGATAATTGAATTCTAGGGTTTTACTAGTGCCTTATTGTCTAGACAGAGTTAATGCATCTTTTTGAAAATACCTTCTAACTGCGTCCCAGTTCTTGACTATTCTCTGAACAGCTGGTATTAAGGTCAACCAACGTGACCGCACATGCCTGATAAACATTGTCTTCCAGGTCAAGATATGAGAGAACGTCCTTCAAATCTTCTCGTCGATATTGCAAACCCGTAGTCCAAATGGCTAGAAGCAATACTTATTATGGTCCCCCATAAATATTTAATCCTGCACGAAAAGCATTGTGGGCAACATGGAGATTCCATGGAATAAAAGACAACAGTTCTGGGAATCCAGCTTCTTTCTGTGATCCATGCACCTTTTTCCATATATTTTATTTACATTTGGCCCATCAGCGGAGACTCAGGAGTCTAGACATTGCGGTCTGAAAAAAACCTAAGTTGAGGTTGTTTTCTCTACAAGGGATTTATCCAAGACAAGTACAGGGTGTATAACTGATGTTGAGGGAAGAGCAGACTTTATGAAATGGCATGACATGCATCTAGCTTATGTTGAATTTTGTTGTTGCGTAAATCTAGAATTGACCTATGCTTAGTACCTTTTGCATGCCACAATACTTGAGGTATACCACCATATTAACAGCTAATCGATTTACTTCACAATATGCAATAAGCCCCATGCAGATAAACACGATGGATCTTGTTTGCACTATTCACTAAGTCTATTGCCTTTACAGTCTTTTTGGTCCAACCAAGACTATTGGACCTTTGTTGGTGGAGGCATGATTATCAAGTCTTGACAAAATATTGAAGATCTGGAAATAATCAGTGAGAGCAAAATTTAACATGTATTCTAATAATATTAAACCAGCGATTCAAAGAAGTGCATTTTTTGAAACCAGTCGACCAGTTTACTTACTTATTTGTGAATGTTAAGGGTTTCATATATACAATGCAAGAACAAAATTGATTTTGCTAAAATGGCTCTTCGGTTACAAAACATAGGACTTCTAAAAATGTATGCCTCATTTCTGATACTCAATTATCTAAATTGAGTCAAAAGAGCATTTGAAGAGGACAAAATCAGAATTTACACTTAAAACTGACTGGGCCTTAATTACTATTCAGTTAACTTCATTGGGGTTGTTTATTAAATGTGTTCAAAGCACGTACCTGTTAAGTAAACACCTTGACATCCATAACAGCATGGTGTGAAGTCAGCACAATGACATAACCCCAAATTTGTTACAACGGGTAACTCGCATAAAAAACATGATACGGTAAATAATGAAAATATCGAAAATTTTAAACAAAACGTGGTAAAATATAGAACATGCTTGCAGGCCTGCTATGGCGGCCACAGTCGACTGAATCCTCAAGCCTGACTGAACTTAAAACCGATAGATAACAAATCTCTACACTTATGCCGACGTCCACGTTTATATTGTGTACGACTACATAGGCTATTTGGAATGCCGACAATAACTTGCAGTTGTCTTCGCATATAGATATAAACGTAAAATACCTCACTCAGTAGAATGATATTTGTTGTGAAGCGGACATGGGGAGAGAATAATAAACATTGCATTTTAAGATAAACTTATTAAATGTATAGTGTGTACGGAGCAGTAAAATGAACATCGCGGTCTTCTTTTTTTAAGTGTGCGTTTTTATTTTTTTTTTCAACTAGCAGTCGGAGAAAAACTCCCACAGAAAGAAATCGGGTGGGATTTTTTTTTAAGCAGACGAAAAGAAAAAGGAAACTCCACAAAAAGATCTCGAACCCCAACTTAATAAGCCAATCAGATTACGTTTTGCTTCGCGCATCTGTTGAAACCCTCATGTATGAGATACTGTCACTGCCCGACATAACAATGCCGGACCCCGAGCCAGTGGCTGCGTTAAAGTCATAGATAACCGTAATATCCTTTTGATGTGTTTCTGACTTAGGTCAAATTTATTATGAACACAGAGCATATGTTGTATTTCTTATGCTTACTTAGGAAAATAAACACAGCCGCACAGCCATTGGCTGATTAACTCGTGGCCCGACTAAGTTATGTCGGAGCCCGAGATAACAATCCAATGACAGTGTCACATACATGTGCGTTTCAAAAGTGCGAATCGGAACGTAATCCGATTGTCTTATTATGTCGAGGCCCGAGATCTTTCTGTGTAAGTCCGTATTGCCAGTGCGGTTGAAAATGCGTTGACAGAGGTTAACTTCAGCGTGTGAAAACTCAGAATCTGAATTCTGGCCGGAGATGTAGTGTCATAAAGGGGAACTTGAACGTCGTCCATTTTGGGTTCAAATTGATACAGCAGTATATTTGTCTCTGTGTATCCATGTCGAAAAAGACAGCGATTCGATACGAATTGTTAGGTTGTATAGCCCAACCATCCTTCGGTTGGCCAGCAATGACATTACTGGCTGAGGCGTAGGCCTACCGGGCAGTCTTGAGTAAACCGTTTTTTCTTCTCTTTTTTTTTTTGGTGTATTTAAAGTCATCATTTTGCTTCTCAGAAGCCCTCTCGATAATCTACTATTTAAACAAACTATGATCTTATAATTAGGACCAGTAGCTAAATGTGCACACTAATCTTTTAACGGTATTTGGCATAGCCGTTTTTCCATTTTTGATTCAAAACAATGATTAAAAAAAGAACGTTTAAAAAACGTCAATCGGGCTATAGGAGAGATTGCACGCCCTGTGTATAGGCCTACGCTTTTACCCATTATTAATTGTTATTATACGCTAATGGGGGATTCTTGCCATACCCCCCCCCCCCCCCTCACTTTGAAATTAATTCCTACGCCCCTGTATTGACACGTGCAGATCTATCATTTGTATTTGAACATTGTCCTAGGTGCATGCCAGGCGTCAGCCTCGCTTACTATAAGGATTATTGGCAGCATACATTTGTCTGTCCTATCACTGAGTAACCATGTAACCAATAGTATATAGTCGGATTTAAATATATGCAGATGCGCCAGTCTATCTTCAAGGCTATTTATATAGGCTGTATATTTATAATTGTGTTAGTGGATTGAAACATACATAATATGTATGCTTGTGAGCACAGTACGTCATGTGCCATCATACAGTCAAAAATGCTTCCTTTGTAGAGGTGATATATAAGACCTCGGTTTTAATAAGTTTAGGTCTCTGGGTCCGCTTGTAGGCTACAGCGCGACTGTATGCTAAGTTTATTGTAACTACCATGGTGACAGATGTTAAAAACATTAGTTGCCTTGTTAGTTACTGTCATGTTACCTTACAATCGCTTTTGCAAGAGCCCCCATGGGCGTAGAACAGATACGGGTTTTGAAAAACAGATACGGGTTTACGGGAATTTGTGAATTTAAAGTAAGTTGGGTCAAAGCTGATCGAGTAGTGGATATTTCATAACGTTTAGTGAGCAAACTTGAATAACGTAGTATAGTGATTCACTGAAAGAGAACAATGCCATGTCATCATCGACCAAGTTGCCATTGGGCGGTAAAAGATACCCCATGATAGCCCACCCGTTTACACAGTTCATGCATGGGATTTGGTTAGTTGATGACAATAAACGAATTTTGGCTGTCGAACGTTTGTTCCACATGTACACGCTGGCCTACGTGTCACACAGTCCAACGTTTGTTCAACAAGTACACGTTAACATACATGTCACACGCGAGAAAAGTTCTCCAGTCTTAACCTGCCAAAGATCAGTGGTTTTGCTCTTACACGCTTTCGCGAATAAAACTGTCCGCTATCATAAAAAAGGAAAAAAAACTCTAGTGTATTCCGGGTATGTGAGCAATTGAATATATTAAAATATTGGTTGGTTTGATACATATGGCTTCCCACGAATACAAAGAGGTTGGCCCACTTCGCACCTTCTGTCGCCCATGCACAACACAGTCTGGGCCAGACATGCATGATATTGGTGCCACCTGAGGTGGCCAAACCTATTTGGTACTAACATGTTTATAGCGTCAAATTTATTAGGTCAAATATAGGGTCAAAGAAGTAAATTAAGACATGATAGCCCTTCAGCAATGTTAGCTTTATCACACATTTTGATAAAATGAAAAATCACCCTATAAGGCGTTGCGCAAATTACAAAAAACAAGAGAGACATCAATATATCGAGAACTCTTGGTTAATATATAATAAGATCAGTTTAAAAGGGTGGTTTGGATTGGTTAAGAAGCAAAGAAAGCTGCCCATATTTTGTCTATATTTCCTTCCCTGTTAATTACAAGTCAAACCTTTGATCCGATTTTTCGACTTTCCATCAATAATACTGGTAATACTTGATTTACCAAGAATCAAGTATGTGAAATTTTGGGCCTTGGTCTAAATCCTTCTCTGGACTAAGAGGCCAGAGAAGGATTTAGGTCTACCGCAACCCCTCTTAGGCAAAATCCCATGTTGCCTTATGTGCTTGCATGTATTTAGCCGAAAATACGTACATATAAGGCTGTTTTTCAAATGCCGTTTTTCACAGATTTACAACATCTTGTTTCTTCTTTCTGTTTTCTTTTCCCAGTGTATGGATAATTTACTATTTAAACTGCAAAACGATCAAACAGATTTTTAATATTCGTCTTCAGATTTTACAGAATGATCATATGGAGTTAAAGCTTTAAAAAGGGTTCCTAATGTTCTGGAAACTTTGACATTTTTTTACTACTATCTTTAAAATGGAAAATATATCAGATTTGTGGGCCTTTGTGAGCATATTTAATTAGCTATTCATGTTTACAAAATTTAAAAGTTTTACACTGGAAAACTAAGCGAGAACTATTCATGTCAGTGTAGGCCTACGCTTATTCCATCCTTTGACTATCTCGAAAACAAAGCGAGATAAAATGAGCAAAATATCCGGAGGAGGCCCATGTGCGACAAAATTCATCAATGCATTCTCTCCCGCCGCCAGTGAAAATACTAATGGGGTATATCCACCTACCCATATAGACCAGTATACGGTGTGTAAAATTGTAATGTGTGTATTGTGCTTTACGAAAAAGTAAAAAAAAGTGTTGAAATTTTAATACCTGAGCAAAACCTACGGCATTGTGTTTAAACCGTAGCCTACTCGAGCCTCTAAGTATTTCACCGTGAGCCTACACTACGGTGGTCGACACTATGTTGGGAGGAAACCGAACAGAATCCGCCGGTTGCTATAATGTCTTCGCGGTGGGGTGATAAAATATGTTGTTTTTCTTCACATGTATATAATAAATAAAGCCCACAATGTTGGTCTGCTGGTAAAGGTCTGCACAAGCAGTTGTTTGCAATTTGGAGAAATATTCAAATATTAGCAAAGGCATTAAACATTTAGCAGAGCTAGTCGTGTGTAGACCTATACCTTACACGGTAAATCGGATATTAATAACTGGGCAAATCTGGGACTATTAGTCCCAGGTGAAATGAATTTGATGGTCTCGCGAAAAATTTTCGCCGTGACAATTGTTATTCATATTACTTACGCGTATCGATAAATGTTTTAAATTTTCCATTTTTTATTTAATTACATACATTTCCAGTTTCGTTGGCGTGACGGGAGAACGACAAAGACACTGCCACACAACGCACAGGACTGGGTCATCGGCTCATTGCATGGCCTATTTACAATGAATTGCGGAACCAAAATATTACAGATGCAGGCCGTTCATTGGCTGATGAAGCGAACGTGGCTTTGTGATCTACAAAATGGCGGACGCCGGTGTCTCGAAGACAGACATTCGCACAGCTATGTGGAATCCGGGCGGTTGGAAAAGCTTGTTGACGTTTTTTGTGCTTGCCTTGGCATGGTTGGCTGGGTTTAGCTCACGTTTATTCGCTGTTATTCGATTTGAAAGCATAATCCATGAGTTCGATCCTTGGTAAGTACCATGTCGCACTTGTGTTGTTGTTGTTTGTAGCTTTATCCAGCGTGCTCTGAGCGACCATGTGCGGGGATGGTGCTGCGCTTTCAGATTGGGTGCAGCCTGTCCATTTACTTTACATGTACCGATATGAACTTTCCATGCTGTTATTTTGTGTGAATTGTTGTATTGAGCCGTGTAAGATGCTTGTTGGTTTTTTCGTGTATGCTCACAATTAAACTACCTGGTGGGGATATGCTTGGGTTGATATACTCGATGCATAGCCGAACAATCGTGGCTAAATTAGTTACACAATGGTGGCGAAAACTGCATTCCCCTTAACAAGAAAAGCATGTGCCCAGGGTATCGGGAAGTTGTAAAGACTAGGGTAATATTTACGTGTAACTTTCTTTGTCACAGCTTACGTCAATTCCATTCATGCTTCCCTGGATGAGGCTGGTCAAATATAGAGGAGACTCTTTTCAGATGTGGTCCACATGACGAAAGAATGTGACACACACATGTGCATTCAACCCTTACCATGTTTGTCTGTTTATAAAAATCAACATTTTAGCACATCAACTCAAGTGATGTATAAACAACCGGCTGCGGACGGAACATACTGACTGATGTGATGGAAGTTCGAATTCGGAGTGATTCACAACATTCTACAGAAATCCTTTCAAAAATGTATGAACCGCGAAGAATACAACGCAGAAATCTCATATATAGTAGTGACCTGTGACAGAAAGAAGAATGAGAATTTTTTACGCAGTTTTTCTCCATATGCAAATTGAACATATTGAACCCCAGCAATTTTAACCAATGAAAAATCAGTGAATGCATGTGACCGTGGGAGAAAAATGACGTCAGAATGCTTGTGGAAATCAACATATTACCCTAGTCTTTACAACTCCCGGATATCGTCCAAAAGGTCACAAATTTGGGGAGAGTATGGATTTGCTATAGGGTTCTAGTTCTTCCCCTTCAGAAAGCAAATCCCTGTCAGCCTGTTCATTGGTCATGCTGAAGTGCCACTGTTACAAGCTGTGGATTAGCACCATGTTTGATTTGCAAAAATAAAGCAAAAATATACAC
This sequence comes from Liolophura sinensis, assembly GCF_032854445.1. NCBI lineage: Eukaryota > Metazoa > Mollusca > Polyplacophora > Chitonida > Chitonidae > Liolophura > Liolophura sinensis. Next base: position 77,329,321 of record NC_088295.1, read on the forward strand.
TTATTTCATACCACATTCTGTCACCTGATACATGGTAAAGTGTGGTCTGCACACCTATAATCGGATTACATGTATATATGTATGTATTCAGCTATGTTAACCTTTATGTTGGATAATGTTTATCTTAGAAAACCTGTATGTGGATTTGATCTTCCATCTGATGATCATCTAATGATCAGACAACATGTTGGGTCCATAACCCTGATTGTCATATAAAAAAATAAATTTTTTTTTTATTTGACAGAGTATGTTTGTTAGGCTACGATAGTAATGTAATCAGTCCTATTCTCAGACAGGTTTAAGACGGATGAATATGGTCATGGTTAAATGGCATGTGCTTTTGTGACATGCGAGGGTCTCCTCGATACTTACAGAGTCTTTGTTCACACAGCCTCATTCAGGGAAGCATGAATGAATCTGAAGCCACATGTAAGTGCAAGCCTAGTCTTTACAACAGCTAAATTTTTAAACTGAAAGACTAAGCCACGGTGCACTTCTGACTAGATCGTTCAGATTCCGTGAAGAAATTCATAACTTGCATTTTGATTTAAACAAATTATCTGATAAATCATATAATTATTTCTGTAGATTATACGATAGCAGTGTTTCTTAGAAATCAATGGAGGTGGACGTTTACCTGGAATTTGTACATGCAGATACTCTCACTGGACAGCAGTACTGCAGGCACCTGCAGCTGACCAAATGAAACAAAGTAAATGCACTACTCTAGTCCTGGTGAAGTCATTGCAAGGAATGGTACATGTAGTTGTAAAGTTTGTCATGTGGTAGTCCATTTAAATGGACTCTGTGAGCTGTTTTAAAGTTCCAGTATTCATTGTGCAACTCATCATTTGATGTCTTTCAAACCAGTCATCGTGTAGTTCCGATTGTCATCTCCATGGAAGTTGTTCCATGCTTGTGGCACTCACACTTGCATGCAAGGCTTTGTTTCGTCCTCAGTTGGAATTTTAAAGATTAGAGCTGATACACCATAATGAAAATATAGTTTACAGGATGTTTTCAGTACCAGCATTAAGATGGATTTTAGAACTGTAGAGCTCTTGTGGTAAAGATGGCTTAAAACCGCTAACTGTCCTTGACATTTTTCTGATTCTTCATAGCAAGTTCAGAAACATCATAATACATGATGACTGAGGTGAGCCATAGCTTCATTGTTCACTTACGTAAGATGACTGTTGTGATGGCACTTAGATGTCATGATGTCAAGAAAGGCACTTAGTGACTCTGAAAGTTGCAGTGATTCTATGCTGCATTCAATTGTGCATCATTGAGAATATAACTCACCTTATTTTCACGGGAGCAAACCTTTATGTATGTCATTTTCATATTAGCTAATAGGGGCCTTCTTAGCCGGAGGGTTAGCAATCCAGCGCGGCACAACCTTTATGTATGTCATTTTCATATTAGCTAATAGGGGCCTTCTTAGCCGGAGGGTTAGCAATGCAGCACGGCACAATGACCCAGGAGCCTCCCACCCATGCGATCGCTGTGAGTTCAATTCCAGCTCATGCTGACTTCGTCTCCAGCAGTATGTGGGAAGGTCTGCAGCAACCTGCAGATGGTCGTGAGTTTCCCCTAGGCACTGCCTGGTTTCTTCACACCATATTGCTGGCCGCCGTCACATAAGTGAAGTATTTTTAAGTATGGCATAAAATACCAATGAAATAAATAAATAAATATCAGCTAATAAGGCGTACTACATGCATCATCCCAAAATCCAAAAATAAAGCAAGATTCTATGTTGAGTTGCAAACATAGTCACAGGAAAAAGGGAGGAAGAACTTTCTCTACAAGGGCTATTACAGGTACTTAAATGCCAGATTCAGTATTAATAATCTAAACTCTGTAATTTGGAAGTTGGGAACAAAGTTGATTGAAATCCTTGCTTATTTCTCCAAAGGTTGATGGTATTAAGAGACGAAAATATGAGTGAAACCATAAAGTTAGAAACAAACTCTTTTTTTTTTAATGGGGGGAGGGGGGGGGGGCAGAGCTGTATTTCATCCAGACCACTTTTCCGCTCCCTAATTGTTTGCAGCAGGAAATTGTAAAATTCTGCAATTTTATTTTTGCTTTGACTAAGCATCTTTATATGTTTTTTGTTACTTTTGTCAGCTAGTTAAATATATGACATTGTATCTTTTAAAATGGGCTGCTAAACTGTCTCCTTGGTTTCATTATCCATAGAATCAGCTATCATTCATTTTATGGCTGTCAGTTGTTGGACTACTGATAGTCCATATATGTGTTAAAAGTTGCCATGAAATACATTTCCCTCCTTATTTAAAGAGGCAGGTCTTTTTATTAGTTAACAACTGGACATAAATTTTCTTGAACACTGTCTCCAGTTGTTACCAGATGCTAATGGAATAGACTTGGTTTAATAGTAATATACAGAGGCATTTCTCATTTTTTGTATGGATTTTCAATTTAAGCCTATTAAATATCTTGATGTGTGTACTGTGGTTGGGTTTAGGTCTGATGCGTTTAAAAATCTGTGTTAAAAATCAATTGTGAACTAAACTGAATAAATATATGTGCGACAAGTGGCTCAGATCTTTAGGTTCAGCAACAAGAGGCACCTGTATGCAGGCAAGAAAAGAATTGCCTTCTGCCATGCAACAAATGAAGGAAGCTTAAAGAAAACATCTGATGAAATGTTTTATTAGTTTCTTGACATTAGTCATCACAAGGACATGGCTACAATACCACAGAAATCATTATGGAATTGTACAGCCACGATCATTCATGTAACTGTTTCATTAGGCTCAGTGTTACCACATTACTACATGCAGTTCAATATATATTCAAGTCAGTGCAATGCTGTAAACGTAGTGATAAATTCAGGTGAAACTTGTTGTCTTTTGCCCATACCATGTTGGCTAGGTTGTATTCGTATGTACTCAGTGATGTGAACCTCAGCCTGATGATATCTAAAGTAAAGTTATAGATAGAAGTGGTATTAAGTGAGTAAAAGAGTTGATAGATTTATCTGCATCACATTTCATATGAATTCAACTTAAGTACTCATGCAGATTACATGACATTGACTGCTATTTTAGGAGTTAACAGCCATCACTACAATGACTACTTTCAAAGCTCACTTCATTACGGTACCTGCTAGTTAAAAGTAATGGTTTATAGACATTTTCTTATTCCTAGACTTGCCAGTGCTAAGTCTACTCTGTAAAGAAGAATTGATCCAGTCTTTCTGATATATCTTCTCCCACATATCTTTTTTTTTTCCCTAACTAAAATGTCCTCACCATTAGCAGTGGGCAGAGATAATGAGCCACCACCTGGAGATGTTCCTTATAGATAGTCCCTTGTCTAACACTGTGTGGTACTGTCTTATACATGTGGCGGCTTTCTAAATGAACCCGTCTAACAGTTGTACCGGTAATAGAACAGATTCTGGATGTGCAGCTGACAGAGCAGCACTTTCGTGCCCAGTATGTTCACAGTCTGAGAGTAAGATGAAGAATATCATTTGGTAATTTGTAATGATGGTCAGCTATATATAGGCAGGTAACAGGGGTCACATAACTGTGGGTAAGGGTGGTGGGTGGCAGGGAGAGAATGGCTTATTCAGGTAGTTTTATATGACATTTGTCAATCATCATGTATAGAACATACATCTGTACATCAAACATGGTAAAGTGGATTGGCTACTTGCCAAAGTGCAGTAATTTCTCCCCGCCATAAAACTGAGTGGCATCATATAAGAGAAATATACATTTGTAAAATGATGTTAAAGCTCGATCAAATAAATAATTTATCACATGCACTGATGCAAGATCCACATAAAGATGTGGATTGACTTGCTTTTGTCTTAGTGTACAGATTAATGTGCTGCAAAGCTGGTAGAGATTATGTACTGTTCTCATTTACAGGTTAGAATTTCACAAGTCACTAAGTCCTGATTGTTTCGTATTTCCAGGTTTAACTACAGGGCCACACACCATATGGTGGAAAATGGGTTTTATAACTTCCTCAACTGGTTTGATGACCGGGCTTGGTACCCTCTTGGGCGTATCGTTGGGGGAACGGTAAGGACAACAAAGCCCAGCAATATTGTGCACAAAGTCTTAACATACAAATAGCATTTTGGGGGGGGGGGGGCAGAAGTATTCATGCAGCGAGCAGTGTTTTGCATTAGGTCATCCTTTAAAGAGAGCTCTAGACAGAAACATGAAAATGTGGTAAAGTATAAGACTAACACCTGGTTATTGTCTATTTTCAATGAAAGGCCAGTATTCAGAGTATCTTAAACTGACAAAGTAATTATTTTTTTTTTCAACCTTATTAAAGTTTGGTGAAGCTTAAATTTGACAGGAATTTAACATGTCAACATTGTCAACAGCAGTGTGAAGTCACCTTTATTCTTTTTCATGTCAGAGTTAATTTCTGTATTATTCTCTTAAGCTGTATATGACAGAAAAATGGGTGTGGAAACTGACTGTAAAAGCTCAAGTGACTAACCATTGATAGATATTGTCCAGAAATTAGACACATTCAAGTCATAAGCTAAAGCACATGTGGATATGTGGGCAGGCCAGAACCGTCAGAGAGAAAAGGTGGAACTGATGTTACTATCAGTTACCATTGAATCAGGGTTATGCAGACACACGACTTTAAGGTTACTTTTTGTGGTTCAAGAATTGTACCAACTCCTCCCATTATATCTAAAGTGCATTGCTGGTGGATTGTAAAATGAACTTTCTTGCTCACCTGCATCAGAGGACATCAGAGACACACCAGGTCTAATGCTGCGCTGGAATAGTTTTACTGCTTTTTATAAAATAACTAGAGAATAAAGAAACATCCATGGTTTTTAAGAAAGACAAATGAGCCAAATTAAAATTCTTCTGTCATGTCAGTTATGATAAATTCAAAGAAAAACATCATTACTTTTTAATGTAAAATAACGGAAAATTAAAGTTTAAATGCTCTACACTCAGATGTCGTCTTCTAGTCTCAGTAAACCCCTTTGGCACCCATAAGGAAGTTTTCGCTGACTGTTATGTAAAGAATTGTTATTTACAAATTGCATCACCTGGTGTGAGGAACATGAGTGGGTTTGTTTTATTTCCCATTTGTTTTTTTTTTTGCTTTTTTTTTTTGTTTTTTTTTTTCGTTTTTTGTTTTAAATATTGAGGCTGATTGTGGATTATTATTTTGTTGGGCCTAGCCAGAACTAAAAAAACACATTTTCAAGCATGGCCTGATCTTGCTCTGTTTCTTATCCCATTTATGTTTCTCTCGGATCCAGTATATGGTATCCCACGACCAAAAGTTATGGAGATGTACATGTACATGGATATTTCATGTATATGAGCCGTACCATACTCCACAAATACCTTATTTCTAAACAAGAATATTTAAGTACTATTGATTTGTTTTTTCAATCTACAGGTGTATCCCGGGCTGATGGTGACATCGGGGTCAATCCACTGGCTCTTACACACTCTAAATATACCTGTCCATATCAGAGACATCTGTGTATTTCTAGCCCCCGTTTTCAGGTAGAGTGCATATTTTTTACTGGATTCTGTAGCATAGGTTGTAACCTAGGCACATAAGGCCTCTATTGTTTAATTGTTCATTTCTTATGGCCACTCTGACGTGTAATATTTCAAGATGTTAGACGTGTGAGATTGGCATTTTAAATTAGAAATTCCTTCAATTTCACAATTTATACATATTCTGTGAAATTACTCAATAATTATTATTAGTCTCAGCATCTCTATTTTTATGAACAGGCTAAAAGAACGAGAAACTAAGAATAAATTAACATTCAGTTACATAAATCAGAATGTAAGTGAATAAGCTACAAATTTGTTAAATATTGTGTTACAAACCATAAGTGTCTGGTAGGAATATATATTATTTCTATTTTAACTGTTGTCATGCTCCTTTGCCTCCAAAAGAAGGGTAGAAGTTTACTGTCAACTGAAAAATGTTCAATAGTCAGCAAGCCAGTTTTCAGAAGTGTTGTGTGTTGATAAGCTGCTTCAGATTTTTCTAGGGCAACCAATGATAACAGTGTCACCTGATCATGTGATGTTAAAACTGCTGAGCACGGTTGCTATAGTAACAGGAAACCTCAATCCACCCATCCTGTCACATGACTTTCTGGGTCGTTTGTGTCTCCAACATGTTAGTTGTTTATTTTTTTACAACATATGTCTAAGATATTGAAGTAACAGGTCGCCCAAACACCATGTGAACCATTGACACAGAGGAGTTCCAGAAATGTCTTGTTGTAGTTTTATCACCACCCAATTCTATTCTATTACTTTCTGATTGATCACATATCATTGCTCTGTTTACAGTGGCCTGACAGCATTGGCAACATATTTCCTGACAAAGGAAGTATGGAATTCTGGGGCAGGAATGTTTGCTGCCTGTTTCATAGCCATAGGTAAGGACTCTGTGTTTACTGTTGGACTTCAGAATGTTTTGATCTGTAAAATGTTATACAAAAACATTCATACATCTAGGTATAAAAAATGTTAGAATGAAAGGCTTGTGAGTTTAGACTAACCTTCTGACTACTGGTGATGGGAATTTAGTTGAATTTATAGTTATATTGGTTGAGTGTTTGAAGATTTTTGCTTAACAACTTACTGGGGAATATTTTACTTGAACAATGGCCACCATTGTTATAGGTGGTATAAACCAAAGTGCATAGAGAATAGCGCCCACCTTTTTGGCAAGTTACTGCTACCATTTAATGCTCTCAAAGGAATCTAGAAAATTCCCAGTCTGAAAATGAAACAAAACCCATGCCTCTAAGGCTCTTCTAATTCAACTTTTGAAAGGCAATCCCCGTAGCCACTTGGCCACAGATGCTGTAGTGATTTGCCCTGTGATTGATATGAAGTTCTGCTTAATGACAAAACATTGTTCATTGTTTTTGTATATTACAATATTGTCTTTGTTTCAGTACCTGGGTATATAAGCCGGTCAGTAGCAGGCAGCTATGATAATGAGGGTATAGCTATATTTGCACTTATGTTCACATATTACTTATGGGTAAGTTATTTTCTCACTGATAGCCTAATTTTTATAGCATTTGTACATGTGAAGTGCACAAATAATAGATTGCATTTTCTTTGTATTTAAAAAAAAAGTGTTTACCATTATCTGATTTTAATACTGTTCTATTAATTATAGTGTCTAAATCTACAGTTTATTTTTATACAAGTGCATCAAGATGCCTTTGTTGGTGAATTGAATAAAATCAATAAATCATCAGTAAAATTTCTTTGATACCTTAACTCAACCCCATAGAAAGAAAATATAACATGGGTCAATCAAGAATTCTGACTTTTTTTTTTTAAAGAAATTCACCTTGAGGGAAAAGTGAAAAAGGTTATATCAAAATTTTTCGCTTCAGATAAAAGCAGTCAAAACGGGTGCTTTGTTTTGGGGCATTTGTTCAGCATTGTCATATTTTTATATGGTAAGTACAACATGAGTTCTTACACACTTCCTCATATGCTCAAGATATTTGTCATTTTCATTGTTTTATACCGTGCTTCTGTTTCTGTTTTACTCATTATATATGCAGTTTTGTTATTGAGCCAGTAAATGGACTGTTGGATCTCAGAGTAAATAAATAGATTCAAACTAGACTAAATTATTAAGTGTTTGAATGTCATGATAAAATCCATCAGTCTGTTGTGAAGAAATATAATCTCATGATCTTTCTTGACCAGTTGATTTCTTCACAGCTAAAAGAATAAGGATGTTGCGGAATTTATGTTATATATTAGCATAAAATTAATAATAAGCTTAAAACAACAAAGTAGTTAAAATTGGTATATGTGTTTCTTAATAACGACAATGTATAGAGCGGATCTTAGCCATCAACCTGTTTTTTTGAGGCGCAATAACTTTCCCCATTGAAGAGATTAGTTGGCAACCAATGATAACAGTGTCATCCGATCATGTGATGATAAAACTGCTGAGCACGGTTGCCATAGTAACAAGAGGCCACAATCCACCCGTCCTGTCCCATGACTGGCTGGGTCGTTTGTGTTTCTGACAAGACTTTTTAACAAAAATCTGAATTTTTGTGATATGTGAACCCAACCCTCAGTTGTACATGTACAGTCTCCTAAAGTGACAACTACAGTACTCCCAACGTGATGTGTGGATCAAACAAACCACCCACTCTGTTGTACAGCCTCCCAATGTGACAACTACAGTACTCCCAACGTGATGTGTGGATCAAACAAACCACCCACTCTGTTGTACAGCCTCCCAATGTTACAACTACAGTACTCCCAACGTGATGTGTGGATCAAACAAACCACCCACTCTGTTGTACAGCCTCCCAATGTTACAACTACAGTACTCCCGACATCTAACTTCCCTGATCAGTCTCGGATTCATGACACATTGATTGAGCACAGTGAAGACGCGCTTGTTCACGTCTTTTTTTAAGCATACACATACCTCCTAACAGAGTCACGGTTCGTCCAGGAATTGATCCACATAATGGAATGCTTTGGCAGTTGTGCTATTTTATTGCAGATTTGCTAAAGATAAGGAAGATTTGAAGTAAAGCGACCATTTTCTAACCTTCACATTCATGAGTGCATCAAAAACATGAAAGAATATTTTTTTGGAGGATGCCACTGAGAGTCCGCCGTTTCATGTTCTCTTTTCATGTAGGGAAATAAAAAGTGTATAGTGGGACAATAAGAGTTTAAAATAAAATATAACAAGTAAAACAGTCGTACAAGACCATGCATTCATTGCCAAACAAATCGAAGAAAAAAAAACGTCATTGATTTTTGTCACTTATAAATGGTAAATGATACTGGAGTCACGGTGATAGTCCCTGCACTACTAACTAGCCTAAACTTTTTAATGTGAACTCTTTTGGGATGATCAAATCGTGGCCCAGGCTCAGATTCACTGTGGCTGAGGCACAATTTTGAAGGAAATTAGATTGGGCGTACTGTATGTTGGTGTAGTCTTCTCACTGTGGCCAGCCCATGTTACAATCTTGCCAGCGGTTCAAAACTGGCCTTGGACAGGCAATTTGTGGATCCCCCAGTCTCTCTGTTTGTGAGGCCTTGGCGACAATAGGCAGTCCGCCACATTCGTTCAACCATGTGGGCGGTTTAGCAGTTGTCGAAGACCACTTGTCTTCACCAATATGCATATCTGTTCATCACATATTTAAAAGTTCATCAGTAACTTGCCATAGGTCAGTGGTTTAAGCCAGGCACTCCAGTTTCCTTGACCCGTAAAACTGACCACCATTGCATAAGTGAAAAATTCTTGTGTACTATGTTAAGCAAGAGTCAATCCAAATCAATAAATGAATAAATAAGTTTTGTGTATGTGTGTGCAGGTGTCTGCCTGGGGAGGCTATGTCTTCATCACAAACCTCATCCCTCTCCATGTCTTTGTTCTGCTGCTCATGGGGCGGTACTCAAATAGAATTTTTGTAGGTAAGTGCATATTTCCAGGCTATGAATATGCCATTGTAATGTTGAAAGTGATAATCCAGTTTTAAGAGAAACTACATTAGGGCTTTCATGTGGTACGGAGAATGTCCCCAAACACAAAATCCTTGGCAGTTTTCTGTATAGTTTACCTGAGGTGGCATGAAAATATTCCGTTTGGCATGCAGAGAATCTGTTTACATTAATATGTATTGAAACGATAGCTTGGAACATCTGCTTTGTGGTACTAGAATCTGGCAGAGTAGGGTTGGTTAGCGCAAAGACAGCATAATGACCCAGGAGCCTGTCGCCAATGCGGTCGATGTTGAAGTTCAGCTCATGCTGACTTCCTCTCCGGCTGTATGTGGGAAGGTCTTCCAGCAACCTGCGGATGGTCTTGTGTTTCCCCCGAGCTGTGCACGGTATCTTCTCACCACATGCTGCCATATACCTTTAAGTGATGGCGCCATATACCTTTAAGTGAAATATTCTTAAGTATGCCGTAAAACACCAACCAAGTAAATAAATAAAAAAATGAAACATAATTTACAGGACCATGCTTAGGTTCTGGTGAAAAATGATAACAACATGAGGAAAATAAAAGCCTGTTGGTGCTGTTTAGGTTTGCAGTGGAAATAATGTTAATGTCCTTGTTCTCTCTTCCAACAGCATATACATCATTTTATATTGTGGGCCTCATCTTGTCCTTGTTCTCTCTTCCAACAGCATATACATCATTTTATATTGTGGGCCTCATCTTGACCTTGTTCTCTCTTCCAACAGCATATACATCATTTTATATCGGGGGCCTCATATTGTCCTTGTTCTCTTTTCCAACAGCATATACATCATTTTATATTGTGGGCCTCATCTTGTCCTTGTTCTCTCTTCCAACAGCATATACATCATTTTATATCGAGGGCCTCATATTGTCCTTGTTCTCTCTTCCAACAGCATATACATCATTTTATATCGAGGGCCTCATATTGTCCTTGTTCTCTCTTCCAACAGCATATACATCATTTTATATTGTGGGCCTCATCTTGTCCTTGTTCTCTCTTCCAACAGCATATACATCATTTTATATCGAGGGCCTCATATTGTCCTTGTTCTCTCTTCCAACAGCATATACATCATTTTATATCGAGGGCCTCATCTTGTCCTTGGTCTCTCTTCCAACAGCATATACATCATTTTATATCGTGGGCGTCATATTGTCCTTGTTCTCTCTTCCAACAGCATATGCATCATTTTATTTCGGGGGCCTCATATTGTCCTTGTTCTCTCTTTCAACAACATATGCATCATTTTATATCATGGGCCTCATCTTGTCCTTGTTCTCTCTTCCAACAGCATATACATCATTTTATATCGTGGGCCTCATATTGTCCTTGTTCTCTCTTTCAACAGCATATACATCATTTTATATCGTAGGCGTCATCTTGTCCTTGTTCTCTCTTCCAACAGCATATACATCATTTTATATCGGGGGCCTCATATTGTCCTTGTTTTCTCTTCCAACAGCATATACATCATTTTATATCGTGGGCCTCATCTTGTCCATGCAAGTTCCATTTGTTGGTTTCCAGCCTATTAGAACCAGTGAACACATGGCTGCTGCAGGTGAGTTCTGGAAGTAGGGTATCCTCCACAATAATTGCTGAACATCGAATGTTGGTTTTCTTCTTTTATTTTTGTGGTATTTCGGACATCCTGATTCTAGTTTTATGGGGGAATACCAGAAGAAAACAATATGATTAAATTAAAACTAGCAGAATGTATGTACATTCTGTTTGCCTGTTGTGGCTTTATCTCAGTGCTAAAACTCAGTCTTTGCTCCCTGAGCGAATGAATACCATCATTTTAGGCTTGGACCTTAACAACTTGTGAGGTCACAAATATTGTTAAAATAAAATATCCTATATTTATAGACAGAGAATTATCTATTAAGTAAGGATATCAAATTTGTCCTTCTGTTTTTACAGAAGAAAACTTCAAAAAAACATGACACTATAGGCTGAAAAGGGCAAATATTTTTCTATCTGGTGGTGCCTGCTGCATAATTTTGCGAGTTTCTCGCCATACACGTAAAGCCTAAAAACGGCAAAGCTGGCATAAATCGCTGTCCATCGCGTCCTCCATCTTTAACACCCTATGATTTATGTTGGGGGTGTGTTGCCTCTCAGCTATTGAGAGTGGTTAAAACTGCCGGCTTGTTCGTGTAAACTCGGAACCTACGCCCAACATTTCGGTTTCCCGATCGTCAAGTGAAAAGCGAACTATACTGTTGGCTACCTTCTGGGAAGAAGAGTTCTAGCGGAAATGTACGAACTGCGCTTTGGTGGTTTCTGACGGCAATTCTCCTCCTAACACAGAAGTCTGTCATATTAAGTAGACACTCAGATGTTACAAGTTTGTTCCATATGTTTTATGTTAGTGTTACTAATATCATTTGTCACTCTGTCTATTGTTATGTAGAGCATGGCACTTGGTATATACTAGCTCTGTCTATTGTTATGTTGAGCATGGCACTTGGTATATACTAGCTCTGTCTGTTGTTATGTAGAGCATGGCACTTGGTATATACTAGCTCTGTCTATGGTTATGTAGAGCATGGCACTTGGTATATACTCGCTCTGTCTATGGTTATGCAGAGCATGGCATTTGGTATATACTCGCTCTGTCTATTATTATGTAGAGCATGGCACTTGGTATATACTCGCTCTGTCTATGGTTATGCAGAGCATGGCACTTGGTATATACTCGCTCTGTCTATGGTTATGCAGAGCATGGCACTTGGTATATACTCGCTCTGTCTATTGTTATGTAGAGCATGGCACTTGGTATATACTCGCTCTGTCTGTTGTTATGTAGAGCATGGCAGTTGGTATATACTCGCTCTGTCTATGGTTATGCAGAGCATGGCACTTGGTATATACTAGCTCTGTTGCCTGCAGCCAGATTGTTGTCAATAACCATTTACATATGTTTACATAAGGAATGTAGCTGATAAGTGTCCTGTGTGGTCTTCCAAACAGTGGGTATGGTTACCATAGCAACGAGTGGCCACAGCAGACTAGTATCACTATACCATGTGTCAGTTAATTGAGTGTTGTGAATCAGTCATATTGGGTTTGATGATTATTTCATGGCAGCCAATGATAACAGTGTCATCTGATCATGGGGGGGGCCTCCGTGGCTCAGTCGGTTAAAGCGCTAGCGCAGCATAATGACCCAGGAGTCTTTCACCAATGCAGTCGCTGTGAGTTCAAGTCTAGCTCATGCTGGCTTACTCTCCGACGTACGTGAGAAGGTCTGTCAGCAACCTGCGGATGGTCGTGGGTTTCCCCGGGAAATCATCTGATCATGTGATGATAAAACTGCTGAGCACGGGTTGCTATAGTAACAGGAGACAACAATCCACCCATACTGTTACAGGACTTGCCGAGTCGTTTGGGTGTTCAACACTTCGCCTGACCAAGTCCAGTACATTTCACCATCAAAACGTTCTTCACTAGGATATTAAATAAATAGATAAATAACTAAATATATTTTCCTGCATAAAAAATCTAAATGTTGCTGCATGTGTAAAAATGGAGAATGGTGTGAATGAATGTCAATTGTAAGGAAAATAAGCTCATTTTCTAGCAATAATCCTGATTTTGATGTGCATTTTGTTTACTCCCACAGGTGTGTTTGCACTACTGAATGCCTATGCGTTACTTAAGTACATGCAGTCACTGCTCACAAAAAAGAATTCAGTACTTGTTTTATGTGTCGGTGGTTGTGGCTGCTGGGGTGGTCTTTGTGGCTGTGGTCGGCCTGACCTGGGCAGGTGAGTGAGTTAGCACAAGTGATATGCAGGGGGTTTAGTTAGCAGTTGAAAACCCTTGTATAGCGATAACAAATCTATTTTAAGATAGATGAAACTACTCATATAAAAACATGCAAGATAGAAAGAGGGACAGATGATTTGAGTAATTCAAGAAATGTAACCTTACCTGGGAAGTATATCGTGGATGAGTGGTTGAAAGTGCCTCTGTTTCAATCATGAAGACACGTGGTACGGGTTCAATCCCATTCTTGGAGAATTTTAGGAATTTGTGGATTCCACTGTTCTGGGGACCATGGTTACATTGAGTTGTAGACGTTGCTGGTATGACCATATGCGCAGTATGGTTTCTGCCAGTATGGTGTTTGTATGTGGGAAAGTTTGTCATGCGTGGGAAAGTTTGTCACATGTGGAATAGTTTGATAAGAACTTACCAATGGGCAATGCCCTCAGGTTTCCTTCATGTATAAAACTGATTGCCATCATATTGGTGAAAAAGCAAATTAAACAAATCGACTAAATAAATTAATAACTAAAAAACTTGGCACTGATAGGTGTCCACACTTTTTGATACAGTGATTTCGTCAGGATTAAGTTTGATGTACCCACTTTTTTTGGTGTATTATTAATTTGTACATCTGTGTGTAAGTATTGAAATTTAACAGCAGTCTAATTTGGCTTTTCTTTTCTTTATCACATCAAAGAAATGATTTTTCTCTTTTTCTTGTGCAAAAGTTTTTGTTTGTTTTTTTTCTTATATTTATATATGATCAATTCCAGGTGTGGTGGCTCCATGGAGTGGACGATTCTACTCTCTCTGGGACACAGGTTATGCTAAAATTCACATCCCAATCATCGCCTCCGTCTCTGAACATCAACCCACAACTTGGGTCTCCTTTTTCTTCGACCTTCACATTCTAGTTTGTACATTTCCGGCCGGAGTTTGGTTCTGTATAAAGGAGATCAATGATGAGCGTGTTTTTGGTGAGTGGGAAAAGGCAGATTATCCAAAGGATTAGGGCAGAACCAGCGAGCGAGAAGGCAGAAATCCCTAAGTCAGGAAAGGCTGAACTCCAGAGTTGGGAGGGCAGAACCCTTGATTGGACAGAACACTGGTTGATAAGCAGCCAATGATAACAGTGTCATCTGATCATGTGATGATAAAACTGCTGAGCACGGTTGCTATAGTAACAGGAGACCACAATCCACCCATCCTGTCACTTGACTGGCCGGGTCGTTTTTTGTCTCTGACATATCATTAATTGGGGAACTCACAAAGCTCCTTCCAGCCTGTAATAAAATGGTCCAAAGCTATGAAGTCACATGTTCTTGCCTTTATTACATCAGAGTTATCGTTGAATGAAACAAATATGAAGTACTCGCACTGTAATGTCGCAGAAGAAAACAGTGCATGCTGTGGTCATTTGGACCTTTTGTGAAGCCCATCCTCGAGTCTCCCATTGTGTGTTGATTGTATTTTATGTGAAGTAAACTTGTACAATATTATTTCCAAAGGGCCTTCCCTGGGCCAGGCTGTTGAAGCCTGAAGATTTTGGCTGAAGAGATCATATGTTCAAATCTAATACTGGCTGCTCTTGCTGTGACTGCAAGTCAGACAGTTTGTCAGGGCCGAGCACCCCAGTGGGAAGGGAAGAACAGCTAAGTGGGGAGTGCAGCCTTAAATTCTAATCAGACATTTCAAAAAAAAAGTATGTGGTTTCCCACTTGTCAACTTGACCAGTATCCTGTAACTTAATTGTTTCATTGTACAGCATTTGCTGTGTGTTAATTACCCAAGATGAAAATATACTGTTACGATAACTTTTTAACTCTAGTCTAAATGAATTTAAGAAGTATATCAACATTTTTGCAAATGTTTAAGGACATATATTTTCTTTGCAGTTATTCTGTATGCCATTAGTGCCTCTTACTTTGCCGGTGTTATGGTCCGCCTGATGCTCACCCTAACCCCCATAGTCTGTGTCCTGGCTGCCATTGCCTTCTCCAAAACCATGGAGCTCTATCTGAAGGATGACGGACCCAAGCCATTACAGAAGGAAGAGAAGAACCCAGAGAACAAGAATGAGCGGCTCTATGACAAGGTCAGTTCAGATATGCTGAAATGGACACAAGATATAAAGTAGAGAAATTGAATTGTTTAAGAAACTGGTTTCATCGTAATACAGTGTTATGTTAGCCACCTATAGTTTTGTCAGCAGAACCCAGCTACGATGACTACCGTGAGTGGTGAGAAGCTGAAATGTTTCATTTTCAGTTCATTCTGTTATAGAAAAATGATCAAGTATTCTCTTAACCTTCATTTGATATATTTAGATCCTCGTCTTTTGTTCAAATTAGCACTTGGAGCAGGATTGTTGAACGTGACTTTGGTCTTCCTTATTTTTTAATTTACATCTGCTTAGAAGTCCATAGAACATTTGAAGATCTGGCTCCGTAAACACACAAGTACTTGCTGTATGTTGTACATGGAGTGGGAGGTGGGGTTGTTGAGTCTGATACATACATTGTGTATGTGTAGATGTAGAGAAGTATTTCATGTTACCTCTGTTTGTTACAGCCTCAAGTTGGGAAGACAAAGAAAGTGCGCGAGGACAAACCTAAGGAGCAGGAGTCTGTGGGGATGAACATAAAGAGTGTGATTATCATAGCCCTGCTCATGATGCTCATGCTGTTTGCTGTCCACTGTACTTGGGTCACCAGTAATGCCTACTCCAGCCCCAGTATTGTACTCGCCTCTTACAACCATGACGGGTTAGTCATGTACATTTCTCACAGCATTGCTCACCTTAATTACCGCACACACGAGGCTGCGATGTCTGCTTCGATTTCTTGTAAACATAAAACTTACTCATTGTGCGTTAAAACTCTACCCCAACAGAGATGACTACCAGAGAGCAGACTGAAGTGAGCATGATATCTTAGAAAGCCACTTGGTTATTCTGAACCAGGTCTATTATACACAGTCCAGCAGTTTATAGAAATGTGAAATATACTGAGATAAATACCCTTGGAACATGAAAGAAATATGCATAATCACTAAAACATGGATAAAGAAATTAGACCAGACTACAAAGTGCGCGATGTGATTTTTATAGTCAAGTCATTTATATAGTGCAGCCAATGATAACAGTGTCATCGGATCATGTCATGATAAAACTGCTGACCACGGTTGCTATAGTAAAAGACCACAATCCACCCATCACATGGCTGTCTGGGTTCCTGCATGTCTTCAACAGGTCCATCTTCAGTCGCAGCAGGGTCCTCTGGGGCCGAGTTGGTTAGCGTTCCAATGACCCTGGAGCCTCTCACTAATCATGCAATGCAGTTCGTGTGAGCTCAAGTCCAGCACATTCCGGCTTCCACTCTGGCCATGCGTGGGGAGGTCTGCCAGCTATCTGACCTCAAATGGTCGTGGGTTTTCCCTGGGCTCTGCCCCGTTTCCTCCCACCATAATGTTGGCTGCCGCCATAGAAGTGAAATATTCTTCATTGTTGTATAAAACACCAATTGTGGAAATAAATAAATGAATCGGTCCAAGCATCATGAAGAAGTGTTGTTACATTGTAAACAAACGACTCCATCATGCATGAATTGTTTGTATTCCTTTTGCTTTATCAGGAGTCGAACAATTCTTGATGACTTTCGTGAGGCTTATTTCTGGTTGCGTCAGAACACTCATGATAAGGCCCGCGTAATGTCATGGTGGGATTATGGGTATCAGATAGCAGGCATGGGCAATCGGACGACGCTAGTGGACAATAACACGTGGAATAATAGTCACATAGCCTTGGTAAGTCTGGTGCTCAAGAGTTCTTGTATTCTTATCATATCTTCATCCAGTAGAGGTCCTCTGTAAGTCCAACACTGGACTTGGAATTGGTAAATCTTCAATAACACAATTAGATTTATTGTAATGACTTGCAGAATTAAACCAAATCAGAACGTGAATTTTAGTCAAAATATACACAGATATGAAACAATTTAAAGCTAGTGAATATAAGACCTTGTTTCTAGCGTTCATATTTAAAGCAATCTATGAACTTGTGAAATTAATGTAATTGGTGTGACAAAAATGTCTTTATTTTTAAAGAGGCTATACTGGAGATTTTTGGCAAAAAATTCATGTTCACCAAACAAATTGAACTTCCTGTATTTGCCAATATTTGCTTAACTTATTGCCTTAAGAAACTATCAGACTTGTATAGTGTTAAAATAATGATAAAGTTATAAATGCATTACAGTGCGCCTTGCTTTGAAAAGTTTCAGGGACTTTTGTACTGGTTTTGTTTAGGGGACTTAAAATACTAGCAAAAGTTCAATTGGATTGGCGCAAATCAAGGTTTTGCCCAAAATCTCAAATATAGCCTTTTTAATTTGCTCATTTTGTAGGTAGGAAAAGCTATGTCCTCCAACGAAACAGCTGCTTACAGCATAATGAGGATGCTGGATGTTGATTATGTCCTTGTCATCTTCGGGGGTGTGATTGGTTACTCTGGAGATGACATCAACAAATTCCTCTGGATGGTCCGTATTGCCGAGGGAGAGCATCCCAAAGACATCAGGGTAGGTTTTCCATTTCAGTTATCTCCCTTGATCCAGAAAGGATTTGTTCTCTGTGCAGGCAACTGTCTCAGTTACAAAGAAGTCATGTCAAAATAGTATTGCATTTGTGTACATTGATAATAATTTGAATGAATTTAACAGAGATGTGAGTAGCAGTCTTGACTCCTATGTAATTTTAGGTAGTTAAACAGGTTTGTAGCATATTGCTTAACATCATTCCATCTTCAACAATGCACATAAGTTTCATACATAAAAATTGGGCCTGGAGACTTGCCACAAGAGGACTCAGTACATGTACACACACCTAATGACTCCTCATGAAAAATTGTTAAGCACGAGGGTAAATCTCAAGCATACATACATACATACATACACACACACACACATACACACACACACACACACGCGCACGCGCGCGCACACATACATACATACACACATACATACATACACACGCACACACATACACACGCACACACATACATACACACATACATACACACACACATACACACACACATACATACACACATACATACAAATTAGTGTGAACTTTCATGCTTTTACATGTTTACTGCCTTTGTCTCGGCCTTTATGGCTAAGTTGTTAGCACGTATCGCAGCACAATGATGCAGGAGCCTCTGAACAGTGCAGTTTTTGGCAGCTAATTCTAGCTTCCTCTCTTGTGGGACTTTTTTTTTTGGTTGCATTTGTGTTTAGATTTCTTTAATTTGTACACGGATACTTTGTTAGCATGTCTTCATGAAAAATTCCTCGGATTGTGTAATCCATACTTTTTTTTTTTAAACAACAGTTTTATTTTACAGCTGATGTATTAGAAGTACAGGCATATATGAGATTGGTTACAATACAGTAGAGTACAATATTTTATCAATATTCCACTAAGGTGATTGGGATGTAAACAATTGTGTCCAAAGTTTCCATCGTCTGTCAAAGGTTAGTTCTTTCCTTGAACATAAAAAAGATACCCTTTAAATTGCCCAGTATTGTCTAAGAACATATTTAAAAGCTGATCCATTTGGTTTTTGTATTCTAAATTTACACTGATAAATATACAATTAAACCAAAATTATCATGGTATCAATGGCCTTGTCTGTGCTGTCCATTTTCAGAAGAGCTATATGTTTTGTTAAATTCACTGGCATACAGTGCGAGGAAGTTTTGAACCACTCACTTAAATCATCCCAAAATTCTTTACTTCTGCTACATTCAAAAAATGAGTGTTCTTGTGTTTTTATCACACAGAGCTGATGCTTCACATGTATCTGAAAGGGGAATCTATTTCTACTTAAATGCAGTTTGAAACTGGAACCATTTAGGTCTCTTGTACAAATCCTTCCCATTTTATCCCGCATTTGGTCTATACCAACAAGCATAGGGCTCACAGCCTTTCCTATAATTTAAAAGTAAATTTATAGGATATGGAATTATTGGATACACAGTGTTGGTGTCTCTCTCTTTGAAGTTCTGCATATAAATTTTAACAGACGTGCAGATTGCATAAAGCTAGTGTTAATTCCATATTCAACTTTGAATTCACCAAAGCTTATTAACTTTGTCTCGTTAGCATCTAAGAGGTCACTTACATATTGAATACCATACTAAATACCACTGTCTATAAAACACTGATTGGTAACCAAATGTAATATTATCATTGTACCATAAAGTTTGTGATACAGCTGATTCAAAGGTATCGTATATGTTCTTTTTGAAACATTGCCTCAAAATACTTCTGACCAACAACTGTTTTTTAATGTCACTGAGGTTTTTGAGTTTTGAGGGGCCACATTTCCTAAATTATATTCCATTCCCAGTTTATATGGAATAATATGGAATCGGGGCCGTACGTGGGAAGGTTTGTCAGCAACCTGCGGATGGTCGTGGGTTTCCACCCACCATAATGCTGGCCGCCGTCGTATAAGTGAAATATTCTTGAGTACGGCGTAAAACACCAATCAAAAAAAAAAAAAAAAAAAAAGAATCGGTTGACCCAGTTAAGCGTCATAAGCGTGCAATCTTTGCAGACTGCACAAAAGAAAACAAACCAATCATTTTTAATCCTGCAAACTCGTAACTTTCTTCGATCTTGTCCCTCCCGATGAAGTTATGAATCACTAAATTCAGCCTCTTCAGTAGATGGTCTGGAGGATTAGGCAAAGTGAAAAACAAATGATTTAACTTCGGTATTCTATGGTGCTACTACTAACAACTTAGAATGGTCAGGGGTTTCCTCTCACCATAGTATTGGCCGCTTGCCTGTAAATGAAATATTCTTGGGTTTCACAACAAAAAACGCTAATGAAATTAGTAAATGAATATTGGCTTCTGCGCTGGTAGGATTTCTCACATATGCCAGGGATCACAGCTGGATCTACGTCTGTGCTCATGGAGAGCATACAGACGAAAAGAGTCGGCCACAATTATAACACAGTTATCAGGTTAAACCATCATAATCAAGCTGAACAAGAGAGGCAACAAAAATCTCTTGAAACTGTTCGTGAACGCTGTGGAATCTGAATACCAATGGTTAGTGTTCAACTTTTTCACAAACCTGCACTTTTTGTGGGCACACAGTTGTTGTGTATAAACAGTAGGGTCCAACAGTGATTGTCACATAAGGGTTGATGGGTTCTGGAACGTCACATACTGTTACCGCATATATCATATCGATTTCATTTCTGTCCTCTAGGAGTCTGATTACTTCACCCCACAAGGAGAGTTTCGTGTGGACAGTGCCGGCTCCCAGACTCTCCTCAACTGTCTGATGTACAAACTCTGCTATTACAGATTTGGTCAGCTTCAGGTGAGATCTCAATGCATTTTGCTTCGCCAGGATATGGCTGAAATATTGCCAAAATTAAGCCATAATCATTCATCATGCTGCTCATTCAGAGAAATTTGGTCTGTCTGTTATTTCTTACACAAGACTTTCAGTACCAGACAGTTATTCTTACCCAGCGCGGTAGGTGTGACATCCTCACTGGCTGCCTGTCTGGTACAGGTAGAGCCACTACCTGTATAATACAGGTCCTGTCCACAGCGTTCATGTCTCATCCATGTCCTCTTTGGGTGCCCCCTGAGTAGGGTTGTGTGAAGCTAATAGTCTTGCAATATTTCCAGGGCAGTGCTTCATGATTTAGCATTCTTCGTCGGTTAATAAGCAACCAATGATAACAGTGTCATCTGATCATGTGATGATAAAACTGCTGAGCACGGTTGCCATAGTAACAGGAGACCACAATCCACCCGTCCCGTCCCATGACTGGCTGGGTCGTTTGAATCTCTGACATATCATTAGTATGTGTTGATTGTAATTTATGTAAAGTGTATTCATACAACATTATTTTGCTGGCTGAGATGCTTGAAGCCACTGACCGACTCTTCGCCGATGAGGTCATGTGTTCAAATCCAGCAGTGATTGCTTTTGCTGTGGCTACAAGTCAGGAGGTGTCAGGTGAAAAGCAGTGATTTACCACTGGCATTCCAGTTTCCTCCACTTGACTATCGTCATGCGAGTGAAAGTTCAATGTTACTCGCCACTCAAAAAAAAACATTATTTCTTCACCTTGTTCACACAAGGATAATCAATCATGTACATAAAATAAATATGTTTTATTTCTGATCATCACTGCTACTAATGCTACACTTGTCTGAAGTGTGTGCGTGGGTAGACATTTCATTTAAGATAATCATAGCACAAACAGCTTGGGTAAACAGTCATCCCATGCCATCCTGCTGAATATCTTACTTTTCTATTTGGTAGCTGGACTTCCGTACCCCGGCTGGTTACGATCGGACTCGAGGCGTGGAGATTGGGAACAAAAACTTTGAGCTGACCCATCTGGAGGAGGCATACACCACAGAGCACTGGTTGGTCAGGATATACCGTGTCAAGGACATCGCCAACAGGGACAGTATTAAACCCAAGAAAAAGAGGTCCAGCAAAAAGAAATACATATCTAAAAAGGTACTGGAGGGATCAGTATCACCATGAAATGAACTTAGATTTGGTAGCCAACCAAAGACCTGAAAGAGATGCATGAAGTACTGAAGTCAAACATTTTGTACTTTATAGTAATTAATATGCACACAGCAAATCAGCAATTGAACACCCCCCACGTGTTATTGTGCTCTTCAGGTGTTCAAGACCTGAGCTCAATATATGCAGTATTTTATAAGATCGCACCCCTAACATTTTGTTTAACATTGCTTTGCCCATTATTGGATGCAGACGCTCGGGGTATGACAAAAACTATGCTTGTAATTTGTACCACAGAGCTAAAAATGGTGTTCGAAGATATTAACCATGTAGAAAAAGAGATAAATTTTGTCAGGAACTAGAATTCAGAAACAGCCAGTGACTGGCAGTCGCTGTGTGACTATTAGTCCCAAGGCAAATGGGGTTTCTTGTTGGAATATCAGTGAAAAGGGCAGTCACCCACTGGCAGACTACAGCCACCCACTTTTTAGTTATGACTGCAGGTTTACTCCACGGATACACCTGACTGCTGTAACATAACAAGTATTGCATTATACACTAATTAGTTAAACAAATGAGCAACCAATGATAATAGTTTAATCTGGTCATGACGCTAAAACTGCTGAGCAGGGTTGCTATAGTAACAGCAGACTACAATCCACCCATCCCATTACTTGACTGTGTTGGTTGTTTGTGTCTCTGACAATATCTGTTCACTGTTGTCTTTTCCTTTTTTGCTTTTGATGAAAGAAAGTGTGGTGCTTTCTTCAACTGTGTTGCTGTAGATTTTCAACTTGTAGAAAGTTTTGAGGTTATAAGTTCAGTAACATTTGACTCGGAAGAATTATCTTAAAAATCTACATGTACCTCAGAATTGTTTGATGATTAGTTTCATGTATTCAGCAAGTGTTGGTATTCTTCTGAATCTTTCTGCTTTTCTGTGTTTTCAGACAAGTAAAAAAAGGAAAGGATTTATCAAAGACAAGCCAAAAGTTGTGAAAGGTCAGAAGAAATCAAAGGTCAAGACTGGTCGACCTTGAACCCAACAGTGCAGGTTGATGGTTAAGCAAAGATGTAGGTGTAACCAGGTGATGCGTAGAGAGACATGCAGCAGTCCATCTACCGGGTAATAAGATGACCAGTGCTACAGCTTACACCACTGAGCAAATTTACAGTTTTAAATATACCCCTGTGAAGTTATGTGTAAATTACGTTTCTCCCCTACCCCGCAACTCTGCTCTCCTAACACATACAATGTACTTTTGACTTTACTGGACATAAAAAATTTGTTACTTTTTGAAACATGTATGTACCAGTACGTGGTAACTAAAAAAACTGTGTAAAGATCATGGATGAGGTTGTTCCTATCGCAAATAGAGATGGCACAGTAAATGCATTTATGTTGGTTTTGACTCTGACCAATGGGATCAGTTGTTACCTAGGATATATTGACCAGCACCACAACAATCAACAGCTTATACCTCTAAATGAAATAGATGTATGTCGTTGTGTTGTACATGAGTTTATGTAAATAGATAAGATTTATTGTTAACATTTGTGTACATGTAGACTCTTTCATTTTTGCATATGTTTTCATAAAAATTGGCTTACAAGCATATTATTTGCTTGGTACTGCTTCAGAGATTGAACTTTTTGCTGCACTAGTGCGAGGTATTTAGACTAAGAGTCAACTGTATCCAAGAATGACTGTCCTACAAATTTGCTTTGTTAACACTGCTGATGCTTCATTATTTCAATACAATTCCTTGAAAATTATTTTGCATTTCACGAAAAAAAAACCCCGAAAAACCTGTCCTTGCTTTACTTTCCGAGACCTTCCTATTCACTCCTTTGTTCGTCTCTGATAGGTGGAGTAGATTTTATACTTGTGATGGTAGGAGCCAGGTTGTAGCTCCATGCTTGAGCTGTCAGACAGACACTAAAAATATATACATGTATGTAGAGCAATATTTATGAAAATCAAGTATTTGCTAGGTCTCATTTTCATTATTTTCCAGATGACATGTTTGTTGATTTTGCTGTTGAGGTATGATGGGAGAGTTAGGTGTGTCAGTGTTGTAAACATACAGGGGTGAACCTTGAATGTGTATATGTCATGTTATATGTATTCTTTCACGGTTGCACAGTGGATGTATATATCATATTGCAGATGGCCTAATAAAGCCTTCTCAACAGGATTGTCTGAACTGTGTTTGTGGTGTCTGTTCTCCATAATATATGTACATCCAGGCTAACAATGCTTGGCATACATGTTTAAAAATTATGGGCTTTTTCGTGGAAAGATCATGATCTCTGCTGTATTGGGCTGATATGTACAAGGATCATGATCTCACTGCCCTACTGGGCCCATATGTGCAGATCGTGATCTCGCTATCCTACTGGGTCCATATGTACAAATATCAATCATCTCACTGCTCACTAGGCACATTTGTACAATGATCAAGCATCTCACTGCTCACTAGGCACGCTTGTACAATGATCAATCATCTCACTGCTCACTAGGCACGCATGTACAATGATCAATCATTTCACTGCCCTACTGGGCACGCTTGTACAATGATCAATCATCTCACTGCTCACTAGGCACGCTTGTACAATGATCAATCATCTCACTGCTCACTAGGCACGCATGTACAATGATCAATCATCTCACTTCTCATTGGGCACGCTTGTACAATGATCAATCATTTCACTGCCCTACTGGGCACGCTTGTACAATGATCAATCATCTCACTGCTCACTAGGCACACTTGTACAATGATCAATCATCTCACTGCCCTACTGGGCACGCTTGTACAATGATCAATCATCTCACTGCCCTACTGGGCACGCTTGTACAATGATCAATCTGCTCACTGGGCACGCTTGTACAATGATCAATCATCTCACTGCCCTACTGGGCACGCTTGTACAATGATCAATCATCTCACTGCTCAACTAGGCACGCTTGTACAATGATCAATCATCTCACTGCCCTACTGGGCACGCATGTACAATGATCAATCTGCTCACTGGGCACGCTTGTACAATGATCAATCATCTCACTGCCCTACTGGGCACGCTTGTACAATGATCAACCATCTCACTGCCCTACTGGGCACGCTTGTACAATGATCAATCATCTCACTGCTCACTAGGCACGCTTGTACAATGATCAATCATCTCACTGCTCACTAGGCACGCTTGTACAATGATCAATCATCTCACTGCCCTACTGGGCACGCTTGTACAATGATCAATCATCTCACTGCTCACTAGGCACGCTTGTACAATGATCAATCATCTCACTGGCACGCTTGTACAATGATCAATCATCTCACTGCTCACTGGGCACGCTTGTACAATGATCAATCATCTCACTGCCCTACTGGGCACGCTTGTACAATGATCAATCATCTCACTGCCCTACTGGGCACGCTTGTACAATGATCTATCATCACAATCTCACAGCAGTGCTGAGGCCCACATAAACTTTAATTAAGATCTGTCTCCATGGATACTTTGCTTTGAGACCATTCGTTATGGAATCCGTCCAAAGCCCACCTGGAGTATTAATTTTTGTTGTGGATTGTCCCGGCAATCAAGGTATACTTAAGGTCCTACAGGATCCCGTGGGAAGAAAGGAGGCCTAGGATCTCCGACAACTGACTGCATTCAGTACATACCGCCATTTAGTACTGTAACATCACCGAGCAATGTTTTGGTGAACTTCATACATGTACCACACGTGCTCAAATTGGATCCAAGAAAGAAGCAACAAAGCCCTTGCAAATGTGGTTCTGCAGCCTAAATACCATGGGGAAGCCACAAAGCCCTTGACCAGCCCGGATAGCACAGTTGATAGAGCGTCCGCTTCGGGACCGGTAGATCCAGGATCAATCCTTGATCGAGTCACACCTAAGACCTAAGAAGTTGTAACTTCCTCGCTTGGCGTTCAGCATGAAGGGGATAGTGCAACGACTGGCTGACCAGTATCAGTATAATGGCTCGGGCGGGGCAGCTTACTTGCCTTCGGTAAGTCGTCTCAGTGAAGCAGCACTAAATAAAAGAGCGGTGGAAATCCGTCCTGCAACAAGGAGGCACATTACACGTACATGCACCTTAAGGATTCCTTCGTCGTCATATGAAAAATTGTTGAGTACAACGTTAAACCCCAAGCACTCACTCACTCACTCACTCACAAAGCCCTTGCAAATGTGGTTCTGCAGCCTAAATGATTTATCTGATTGGTATTTTACGCCACACTCGAGAATATTTCACTTATACGACGGCGGCCAGCAATATGGTGGGAGGAAACTGGGCACAACCCGGGGGAAACACAAGACCATCCGCAGGTTTGCGCCACACCTTCCCATGTACAGCCGGAGAGGAAGCCAGCATGAGCTGGACTTGACAATGAATAACAGAAGACCAACATGTTAACAATAACTTAGCTGTATTTGGGTTTTGACCTTTCTCCCCTGTGCTTCGCAACACATTCTCCACAGTGACTTATATCAATCGACTTAAAAGTCTGTGGACGGTGCCAGACCAAGAATTGACATGGTCCGGTCTAGATGTGTCAAACTTGCCATAGGCTCAAATTGTAAAAATTAGGTCAGTCTTGGAATAGTCCAATCTAGCACTGTCAAAACTTAGTCCGGGCTTATCACTGACATGCTCCTGACTTGCAGTGTTAAAACATCGTCAGATTCAGAAATAACTTGGTCCAGCACAGCTGTTTCAAATGTCTGACTCCAGATAGACATGGTCCAGCTTAAAAGTGTCAAAACTTGGGTCAGCCTCAGAAGTAACTTGTTACAGTTCACCTGTGTGACTTGTCACTCTCAAAACTGACACTGCAAAGTTCAGTGGTGTGACAACCTGTGTCAGACTTCGTTGTATCGCTTCAGGGATAGTCTGGGCACAATGTTCATGGACTGGAGCTCCTGGAAGAGCAGTTTACAGGCGTAGGGTATTTTGATGGAAGAGACGTTGGTGGAGGATTTGCAGTAATGGCACCTTAAACAGAGAAATGATAATGCTGACTACAGAATAGGGTTACAAATTATCAATTACAAGTTGCACCCAACAAATGAGAAATTCTGCGAGAAAAAAACATGAACATAACGAAGCCAATTGAGTGCAAATTTTAATTTGCAATAGCAGTAATACTCCACAAAATGTTGATGTTGCCATGTACTCAAGCCTCTGTTTAAGTCAACAGAGGATGTAACCTTTTTAACGCACTGGTCCATGTTAGAAGAATTTCTAACACACAGACACATGTTACTTAAAAATTTGACCAAATAAGGTGACCCACAGAGTTGCCCGTCACATCTAAAACTGATTGAGAAAGTATTATTCATTGAGCAGGAAACAAAATCATTCACATGAAAATAAGTAATGAATCTGTTGTTGTTCAGACCAAGCAGTGTTTTCACTGTATATGAACACAAAGCACACAGTAAACCCACCATCCTGAGTATCCAATCAGACCACAGCTTCCACAGACGTCCACTTCAAAGGCATCACTTGAGATCATTAGTCTCTCAAGAAGCAGCATGCTGTGAGCAAAACACACAGGTAAAATGTCATGATCACTATAATGACATGAGTGATCAAAAAGACCACTTTTTTAGATTTTACTTCGAAGTTTGATATGAAACTGCGGTCAAAAGTCTCCTCTCAAAACGATGCAGACAAATGTTCTGGAATCGCCCTTACATCAACATGAACCTTACATCAACACGAATCATACATCAACATGAACCTTACATCAACACGAATCATACATCAACATGAACCTTACATCAACACGAATCATACATCAACATGAACCTTACATCAACACGAATCATACATCAACATGAACCTTACATCAACATGAACCTTACATCAACATGAACCTTACATCAACACGAATCTTACATCAACATGAACCTTACATCAACACGAATCTTACATCAACATGAACCATACATCAACATGAACCTTACATCAACATGAACCTTACATCAACACGAATCTTACATCAACACGAACCATACATCAACATGAACCTTACGTCAACATGAGCGTACACGTTTTGGTGACTGTAACCCAGGAAATATGTAATGTCATTAAATGACAACAACTTTACTCCGTATTTTATGGGCGAGCCCATACTAAAAAAATCCAAAAATGGAACAAAAATTTACTTTTACTTATTTTGTCCAATCCTAATTTATTTTATGATTTTCAGGTTTCTCAAGGCTTTCCAATCATTAAAATGTTTTATTAACAGGAACAATCGCTGGTACAGTCTATCTTTTCCCACAAATCAGTTTTTCAGTTTTATTTTTTATCCTCCTCTGACATTTATCCATACCGCGCGCAAAACAAAAAGTTACATTAGAATGGAGGATAAACTGGACAGAATGATTCATACTGCATGCAAAACAAAAAGTTACATTGGAATGGAGTATAAACAGGAAAGAATGAATCATACAGTGTTAAAACAACAACATGCATTGCAATGAAGGATAAACAGGACAGAATGATCAGGTCTGAGAGGGCATGCAGCAAAAAGTTAGACTGGAATGGAGGATAAACAAGAGAGAATGGCCAGATCTTAGAGGACATGCAGCAAAAAGTTACACTGGAATGGAGGATAAACAGGACAGAATGATCAGGTCTGAGAGGACATACAGCAAAAAGTTACATTGGAATGGAGGACAAACAAGAGAGAATGATCAGGTCTGAGAGGACATGTAGCAAAAAGTTACACTGAAATGGAGGACAAACAGGACAGAATGGCCAGGTCTGAGAGGACATGCAACAAAAAGTTACACTGGAATGGAGGACAAACAGGAGAGAATGATCAGGTCTGAGAGGACATGCAGCAAAAAGTTACATTGGAATGGAGGACAAACAAGAGAGAATGACTAGGTCTGAGAGGACATGCAGCAAAAAGTTACACTGGAATGGAGGACAAACAGGAGAGAATGATCAGGTCTGAGAGGACATGCAGCAAAAAGTTACACTGGAATGGAGGACAAACAGGACAGAATGATCAGGTCTGAGAGGACATGCAGCAAAAAGTTACACTGGAATGGAGGACAAACAGGAGAGAATGGCCAGGTCTGAGAGGACATGCAGCAAAAAGTTACACTGGAATGGAGAACAAACAGGAGAGAATGGTCAGGCCTGAGAGGACATGCAGCAAAAAGTTACACTGGAATGGAGGACAAACAGGAGAGAATGGCCAGGTCTGAGAGGACATGCAGCAAAAAGTTACATTGGAATGGAGGACAAACATTAAAGAATGACTAGGTCTGAGAGGACATGCAGCAAAAAGTTACAATGGAATGGAGGACAAACAGGAGAGAATGATCAGGTCTGAGAGGACATGCAGCAAAAAGTTACACTGAAATGGAGGACAAACAAGAGAGAATGATCAGGTCTGAGAGGACATGCAGCAAAAAGTTACAATGGAATGAAGGACAAACAGGAGAGAATGGCCAGGTCTGAGAGGACATGCAGCAAAAAGTTACATTGGAATGGAGGACAAACAGGAGAGAATGATCAGGTCTGAGAGGACATGCAGCAAAAAGTTACACTGGAATGGAGGACAAACAGGAGAGAATGATCAGGTCTGAGAGGACATGCAGCAAAAAGTTACACTGGAATGGAGGACAAACAGGAGAGAATGATCAGGCCTGAGAGGACATCGAGCAAAAAGTTACAATGGAATGAAGGACAAACATTAAAGAATGACTAGGTCTGAGAGGATATGCAGCAAAAAGTTACACTGGAATGGAGGACAAACAGGACAGAATGATCAGGTCTGAGAGGACATGCAGCAAAAAGTTACACTGGAATGGAGGACAAACAGGAGAGAATGATCAGGTCTGAGAGGACATGCAGCAAAAAGTTACACTGGAATGGAGGACAAACAGGAGAGAATGATCAGGTCTGAGAGGACATGTAGCAAAAAGTTACAATGGAATGGAGGACAAACAGGAGAGAATGATCAGGCCTGAGAGGACATGGAGCAAAGAGTTACACTGGAATGGAGGACAAACATTAAAGAATGACTAGGTCTGAGAGGATATGCAGCAAAAAGTTACACTGGAATGGAGGACAAACAGGAGAGAATGGTCAGGCCTGAGAGGACATGCAGCAAAAAGTTACAATGGAATGGAGGACAAACAGGAGAGAATGACCAGGTCTGAGAGGACATGCAGCAAAAAGTTACATTGGAATGGAGGATAAACATTAAAGAATGACTAAGTCTGAAAGGACATGCAGCAAAAAGTTACACTGGAATGGAGGACAGACAGGAGAGAATGATCAGGTCTGAGAGGACATGCAGCAAAAAGTTACACTGGAATGGAGGACAAACAGGAGAGAATGATCAGGTCTGAGAGGACATGCAACAAAAAGTTACACTGGAATGGAGGACAAACAGGAGAGAATGATCAGGTCTGAGAGGACATGCAGCAAGTTGATAGGTCAATATTGATGTCCTCACATATCCTTGAAAGGGCATAACATTTTGTGACAGTTTTCTTTTCTTCCTTATCATCTACATTGTATGTATTTTGATCAACTGATGTAATTTGATTTAGACTTTTCACACACAACTGTGGAACTCACCTCACACCATATCCAATCAAACAGTCCCGCTCCATCTCACCCAATCGGAGCCCTCCGTCACGGGATCTGCCCTCCGTGGGTTGTCGTGTCAGAACTGCACGGGGACCTTTAGCTCGTGCATGCATCTTGTCCATGACCATGTGTTTGAGCTTCTGATAGTAGATTGGTCCGAAGAAGATATAAGCTGACAGGGACTCTCTGACAATGTAGGCATCAGGAAATCAACATTAGTCCAAATCTGCCTGCAGGGCAACGACAACAAAACAAGACTACACAAATGTACATGTACACGTATATAGGGTTGTATCTTATTACATTTCTCATTTGTGACCACTGGCTAACTTCCCGATCAAATCAATGTATAGCTATATGTTTGCGCTGTGTTGGTGACCATTTCAGGGAGATTTTCAACATGTTTTTTATGGTAAGAGCCTTCAAGCCCAAAGACCCACTGAGGTAGTTTTCTTTTGATATTTAGGCCAAAAATTCATTAAAAAAAAATTTGTTTTATCATTCTGTAGACAGAGAAAAATCAAGAACAGAAAGGAAAAAAGGTATCCAGTGTTCATTGGCAAAGCTGTCTTCGCAATGCATCCAAATGTGACCAATCAAAGGCATAATCGTGTAGTTTGATTCTGAAATTACTGAGGGTAAGACAACTCTGATGTAATAACAAGTTAACAATGGCCATAAAAAATGTTACTTTCTGGTATTTGGAATACTTTTAAGACTCTAAATTACCCTGTAATGCCTGAGGTAACAAAATCCTTGCCCAGATAGTTGAAGCCATGGCGGACTAAATCCTCGGAGAGATCAGCTACTTTGTCTCCTCCAAATGCTGCAAAATAAATAAACCACAACACAAAATCATAATGCTATAAAATAAACAACTCACAATACAGAGCCACCTACGAGTGGTCATGGGTTTCCTCCGGGCTGTGCCTACTTTCCTCCCTTCATAATGCTGCCACTGTCAAATAATGAAATATTCTTGAGTACGGTGTAAAACATCAATCAAATAAATAAATAAACAATACAAAACCATAATGCGATAAAACAAATAACCCACAATACAGAATCATAATCACTGCATATGAATATACTATATGTCTTTATTTTTTTGTGTGTGTTTCAATTATTTTTTTAAAACAGTAAAATGTTAAGTCCACTTGAAGTGCATGCCCAAGTATAATCTTCAGTAGACATACACACAACCTGTAATACTTTCAGAAATGAAGGTTATGAAAGTGTTTTGGAGAAATAGGCTTCAATTTCAAAATTTGGTTATTTCACATGATACTTTACCTGTTCCATAATGGAATTTCCCATCCAGCACACCTGCTTTCCCGCCTAACAATTCCATCAATTTGCCCACCGTCATACGGGAAGGGTACCCATGAGGATTCATGATCTGTGCAAGTCACATAGTCATATACACTAGACATACATGTACAACGTATCTACAGACCAACGAAACAGGGCAGCAAAGCTAAATCATGATCTAAAACATTATCAACGTGCCAATGTTAACGGCCAAGTCATCAGATATCAAACCCAGCAGAAAATATGTGAAAAATCCAACTCAAGCACAAAAGAAATCCAAAACAAAAATTTGGATATTGTAACAAAAATCTGAAAACTGTAATCAAAATTTACATGGTTTTCCTTTATACATACATATACTGATAAAAACATCAACATACCACATCCGGACACATCCCCTACAAAGAAAGCAATGTTGTAAACAGGTAAGAATTTTGTACAGAAAACCCTTTTCACACTTTTACTATGGCAAACTAAGTCTTTTAGCTTCTTCTAAAACTACTGATATAATTATTTGATCAATTTCCTTCTAATTACATTGATTGCACAGTTTTTGTTCTGCTGCACATTCTGGGCTATGTTATCATCGGGGTATGCCTTGTATGTCAGTCAGAACTGCAATGACACACCTCCATCCATAAACCAGACCATCTTCATTTAAGAGAAATACTTTGAAGTCTGGCCTAAAATCTTAGATTCCCACTGAATGATGTGAAACTGGACTAACCGACAGACTCAGAAAAATGTTGCACTACATGGATGATGTCACACACTAAAAATCTGGCACGCTCTAGAAATCACTCTTACACACTGAGAACAATAGTACCAGCAAGAAATGATGCCTCACTATACAACTAGTGCTTCACTCCCAATGGTTGAACTCACCAGATCATTAAATGGCATGTCCTCTTGAGGCACTATTAGGCCACAAACTCTAAAACAATCAAAAACATAGAGCTATCAGTCAGAATTTTGTCTCAACTGTCACATGCATTTACCTAGCTCAAATGCATACGTTCAAATGTTAGCATGACACTCAAAAAATTTTTGATGAAATTTAATATAATGTTCAATCATTATACACCAAACTGAAGAATATTTCACTAATACAACAGCGTCCAGCATCATGGTGGGAAGAAACCAGGTAGAGCCCGAGGGAAATGCACGACCATCTGCAGGTTGCTGCCAGGCCTTTCCACGAACGGGCGAAGAGGCAACCATCATAATAATCAATTATTACAATATGACACTATCAACTAGATTTGCAGCATACATGTACACGTATGTACAATCCAGTCCTATCACCACAACTACCATACTTCCAAAAGAACAACTTTCTCATTCTGAAGCAAGTGGTTGAAGCAATAGTTTGATACAAAACATTCACCCTTTCTGTCCATGCCGACTACTGAATTTGTCCCCTATTTCTGGTCGGCGGGTTTGTCGCATCAGTAGCTTAATGAGAAAAGCCTCTTCCTGATTGGATGAAATCATCACTTTCTCCACATAGGAGGCTTCAGCACCTTTATACCTGCAATTAGAATCATAGCTTACATTTTTCACTTGATACAACCTGTAGCAGCCAGAAAACTAAACACACAGCAAATGGGATTTTTAGACTACAAAGAGGTCCAAAAGCACTCAGAAACAGCCAAGGCTACATGTTAATAACTATTTGACACGATATCAGGCAGTGTCCTCCAAGTAATACTGACTTTTTGTGCATTTTTTTAAATAACTAGCCCAGTGCATTTCTAGTGGACATAGAGAATATCACTATAACCCACTCTACCGGTGACGGCATTTAAATCGATGCTGTTTTTACAGTTAAATATGGACAAGCGTCAGTCAGAGGAAAAATCTTCTCAGTCAATTTCTTCTGGAGCATTATATAAAATACAATATCTGGAACAAGAAGTACTCGGACAACCCCCCTGCCGAAGCCCAATTCTGACTACTTCCATCAGCCACAACCCCTCGGTTTCAAAATACACCAACAGAGTAATGTCCCTTTGCAGTCTGATGCCATCACTTTAAGGTACAAAGGTCCTTGGGCCATGTTTAACACAGTGGTATATAAAAATTATAGAGAACTAATTAAATAGAATTGGATTAATCTTTTGAATTATGTTCTTCGGTGGGCTTGGATGTCAAATATTTAAAAAAAAAATGATACTGTGCCATTAGTCTTATCTTAGACTTAGCACAAACACTGCTATGTTAAAAACTTAGCAAAAAAAAAAAAACTTAGTAAGTAGACTTACTATGCCATAAAGCAATGATGTCATTTTGCGCTGGGACATCACTTCGAAAACTGCGTATTTTACAGACGAACACTAATGGTTCCCTACTCACGTGATAGGAACATCCCTGTACTCGGGCTGCTGGGGTTGCCCCGGGGTAGACTGAATAGGGCTCGCTGTCACTGTGGGCATATACTTGTTTACCAACACCTGCCGATTCTCAGCTCTAACACCTAAACCGTCGTGAAACAAAAACATCCTTAAGCATTCAGGTTTTCTTTTGCCACTAAACAGGAAAATGTATTTAAAATCAACAAAATGATTAGTGGATCACAATCCTGAAAAGCAGCATACCCAGTACCTAAAACTTCATGACCTGCAGCTGTCATCTGAAAATTACTAGTTACAATGTACTCCTGTAATAGATGTGTGGAACATTCAAACTGGAATAAAATAATTAACTTCTAGAAAGCAAAATCTTAAACCTATGTTTTACGGCATATTCCTGTAGACCTTATCCAATATGATTTGAATCCAATAGTCAGCACAAAATGAAGTTTTAAACATGCACAGTTTTATACTATCAAACCCAGTTCCTGAAAGTTTCCTTTACAGTAATTCATTAAATTGAGCTTCAGCTCGAGTCTCATTCTATGTACGCTATTTCCATGCACAAACCTGGGGCAGCAATTCCATCGGAGTCCAGGCAGTCATGCTTCCATATTGATTTACGAGTTGTCGCATCCACCATTGGCCCCATGACCTTGTCAAAAGTCTGATTAGCATATCTCTTCAAGGTCACATTTTGTTTTCTGTAAACAAGACATCGACCAAATCCTGCAAAAAAAACAAAACATGACCAGACATCAGTGCTGCTTTTGGTGATTTATTCTTTAAATTTAGAAATATTACACATTTCACATTAGCAATAATTCAACTTGTTCCCGAAGCAAAATGAAAATGATCATACATATGTGGTCCATTTCAGATGACAAATTCCTGCTGACTCCCGAAATGTATGTTTCATTTGTTGAGGTTTCCAGACAGTCACAGGCCACATTTATACATATATCATAAACTGAAAATCTACAATACATTTTTCCCATAAACGTTCATTTTTCCTGGTAATAAAGGCATGACATATCGTTTTGATATGCACCACACGCAATACAAATTCCGACATTTTGACTGGTCCATGTATCTTTTCATTCATCAAATCTACCAATCAAAAGTTACAACTCATCTGTACAGGCACTACTTTTTTTTACAACTTTTTCTTGTCGTCTGCAAATGTCAATATGGCCTACGTTCGACAAGGAGATATTGTAAAAATTGACAAAAAATGACACGGCAGAGTTATAAATGTGACAAGAGATAATCGAATCAATGTAAAAATCCTCGACATTGACTACGACATAGAGATATCGCCAAGAAGGCTAAGTGAAATCCCCAGAATGGAAACATCTTGACATTATTCTATAGGCCTAAAACTTTGTGCTTTGCTAATTTTGACATTATTTTTCTGAACTTTGTTTCTGTCATAAATGTTAATGTATGGAATGATATATTGTGTAAAGCAAACTTTTGACATATCTGTGGTATAAAAAGTCGTTATGTAAATAAATTTTGTCTGTGCTATATTATACTCCATGTATTTGCCACTTACTAATGAGGTTTCACTTGAACTATGCATGTGAGATTACTATGCGGTTAGAAGTCTGCGCAGTTTCCGAAAAGTTTAAATCGTAATGATTATTTCCGCTATAAATTTACAATAAGGCATTTATGGGATAAATAGGATATGCAATTCATGACCCTCGATATCAAATTTATTAAACTCGAGCAGTAGTTTTCATTTTCATGGAAACTACTACTCTAGTTTAATAAATTTGATATCGAGAGTCACTCATTACATATCCTCTTTATATGTACCCTGAAACCTATCTAAACAGACACCTCAGTATCACAATACCTTGCCTAACCTGACAATATTTCTTAGTCCACTTATGTCTTTTATGTCAATGTTCAAAGGAGCCAACATCTTATCTGAAGCAAACTCAGGCCACTTTCACAACACTTTGTAGATCAATTTTTCATAACTTTTCTCATAAATGATATCGCCTTATGGCAGGATAACCCAGACAACTTCTTTTAGGAAAAAAGATACGAGAAATATGAAGTTTTGTGAAAGTGGCCCCTGTTCCTGTGAGGTGCTGGGTTAGACACGTTAGTATAGTATTACCCCTGTCCAAAGAGGCCTTGTTAAGCACCAGAGCATCCTCAATGTCATAGCCACTGTAACTCATCACTGCCACAGTTGCGTTCTGGCCAGCAGGCAATTTGTCAAAGTTGATCAACTCTATTGTCTGTAATGAAAGATAATGTTGTGGTATAAATGTATTGTGGATACCTGGCTGAAAATTCAATGTCACTTGATCAACTATTGTCTGTAATGTAAGATAGTGTTGTGGTATAAATGTATTGTGGATACCTGGCTGAAAATTCAATGTCACTTGATCAACTCTATTGTCTGTAATAAAAGATAAGGTCGTAGTATAAATGTATTGTGGATACCTGGCAGAAAATTCAATTCCAGTTGATCAACTCTATTGTCTGTACTGAAAGATAATGTTGTGGTATAAATGTATTGTGGATACCTGGCTGAAAATTCAATTCCAGTTGATCAACTCTATTGTCTGTAATGAAAGATAATGTTGTGGTATAAATGTATTGTGGATACCTGGCAGAAAATTCAATGTCACTTGATCAACTCTATTGTCTGCAATGAAGGATTTATTTATTTGACTGGTGTTTTACACCGTACTCAAGAATATTTCACTTATACGACGGCCGTCATCATTACGGTGGGGGGAAACTGGGCAGTGCCCAGGGAAACCCACGACCACCTGCAGGTTGCTGACAAACCTTCCCACGTACAGACGGAGAGGAAACCAGGTAATGAAGGATAACGTTGTGTATAAATGTATTGTGGATACCTGGCAGAAAATTCAATGTCAGTTGATCAACTATTGTCTGTAATGAAAGATAATGTTGTGGTTTTAATGTATTTATCAAATTTCTTCACATCATAAAGCAATGTCAAGCTAATATATTTTTATACACGATACTTAATACTATGAATCAAAACCAATAAAAATAGGTACATGTAACAGTAACAGATTCTTTCATTTCAGAGCAAAATTGATCATAATACATATAGGTGTTACCTGTTCCTGTTTTATTTTTTCTTACATGTATCAATACAAACCTTGGATTTGACTAAAGGTGCTTGAGGGTAACACAGGAAGTAGAGCAGGGTGTCAATGCGATTACGCTGATTATAACCAATTGTTCCTAAAACAGAGATATCCTATCTGTCATTGTTTGTTTATAAATCTGCTAACCACCAAATGTATACAAAAACAAAGAAATAAAACAAAGAAATACCACAATGACATTTCAACACAGCAATACGTGAATCTCCATTGTACAAGTATTCTTTAGCTTTGTCTAAAAGCCAAAACCAAAACTGATTCTCACAAATGATCTAACCAACATATACAAATAGTTTTTAGAGCTTATCCACAGCCAGTTCTGAATAGTGCTCTTGAACTTCAACACCCTTCTATACACAAAATTCTTCTGTGTTCGCATACCAACAACTTGATGTTAGCAACTTTCACCAGTCTGATTTGGATTGCAGCCTGGATTTCTACCATGAAACCAATGGTAAGTTCTTGGTCAATGGTAGATTGGCCAAGCTTTAGATATGGAACACACTCTACCCAGCTATATCTATCAGTACTAAGCCTGTGAACATACCCATAGCCTGTTTTCCCATGGCACACTGGTAGGTGTTTCTGGGGGACTGGTTGTGATGGGGGTAGGGGATCAGCCCAGCACATACCCCCAGGATGGTGAACGGCTCTATCTCAAGGTGGGTTGTGTCGCTACAAAAAACCAGGGAAGAACATGTGCGGATCATCCTTGTTTAAAGTAACATGGAAAATATGTAATTCCCAGTTAATTACATGTAACTAAAATCAGTGTAATTCTTCTAATTTTTGGGACATTTGGTCGGCTCTTTTTAGTCAATATACATGTAAGTGTAAGAAGAAGATACAGCTTGTATTTTCTCACATACTTAGTGCATCTAACGAATAACATATTCATATTTTTACTCTTCCAAAAAAAAACGAGGAAAGAAAAGTATTTTTAGCTTTCAGCACTGCTATGATCTGTCCTTAAAATCAGAAGAATTACAGTTTTTCCTGAAACGGCATAGAAATCTGGGAATCCCTTCTTGCCTTTAGGCCAATATGAAATAACTTCAAATTCATTTTACGGGAATACTGAATACTGCATCCACAAAACAGAACCATTTTACAGAACCACAGAAAGATTAATAAGTGTTGTTGATTTACCTGCTGATTTCATCCTCATACAGAGAAATCATACAGTCATTCTCCTCATTCACATCCAAGTACTCCACCAAACCATCATGGAGAAAGTCCTCAAAACTCCTAAAAAAGTAAGTAAACTATTGGCACTGTTATCTTTTCATGGGTAGTACAAATAAAATCAATACTAGTTTTGCTGATAGAGCTCATCTAACTTAACCGTAACATCAAATGTAGTGTTGAAAATAATGAACGGCTTGAAATGTATACATGTATGTATGTATGTATGTATGTATATACAAGATTTTATGTTGCGCTTAACAATTTTTCAGTTGTATGCAGAGTCATCATCATCAGAAATGTGTATATATACTGTGTTTTCCTGTGGCGGGGCGAGTCCATTCGACCAAAGTGCTGCCGCCACTGAAGTGTCATGCCTAAGACAACAGGCATGACACCCCACCCAGTCACATCACACTGACACTTGGTCAGCCAGCCCTGCCCTTCTCAATGCTGAGCGAGAAGCAAGCAAGCAACACGTACTCTTTTGAAAGTCTTTGGTATGTCCCAACTTGAGTTTGATTCAAAGTCTCCCAACTTGAAATGAAACATGTGCCTGTAATTTACCCTTACCAAATCTAGGTCACCAATTTATTAACCCTAAGACACATTATACCAAAGCAGCAGTAGCAAACATAGCCATTCTGTAATAAGCAGCTTCCAAGATATATGTACAATCTTTTCTATTTGCTTTGCTGGGTTTTTATTAATCAGTATATAGCACAATTAGCTACCACACAAATACTGATGCACCACAGATGAGTATAATATTACTCAAACCATAGGTTTGATAGTTGTCTGGGGGGTTGGGGGGTTTGGGGGTGGGGACTGGATAAAAGTTGCCTTAATTAAGTTACAGGTATTCACTGAATCACAACCAAATTATCACAAGCAAGAAACATTCAGGCTCATCAGCCACTGGTGCACACGTACCTGAAGCCCTGTGTGAGCTCCTTGATGTGTTTTCTGGTCACCAAGGGGCGCCCATCACTCACAATGATGTACGGTCTGTCAACACAAGCTAAGGTTTATCACTGATTTGGCATAATATTTACAGAATTTTACAAAGGATTGGCTGGTTTCAAACAAACATATTTGCATAACAGTCATGCTGGTAAAAATGATTCAAAAATTAACTTCTATATTTTAAGAATTGGCGAAAATGCTTGAACAACAACTCCAATATTTCAAGCTTTTTTGCTTCTCTTTGTTCTACATTTCCATCCCTATCATGCTTTATTATTTACAGCTAACAAGCCAGGCATAAATATCACCAGGCAGTATCTCCTACTCACCGGCACACCCGCCCTGCATCAGATGCTATGTATACACAACGATGGCCGTGGTTGGGGCAGATTGATACAAACTCACTGATGTAACCAGAACGCCGCATCAAGCGGAAAGTCTTCACCAAGCGCACATAATCTCTCACCACACCCAAAATATTACCTGAGAATTACAACGTGAAATGAAGAAAAACAAACTTGTAGGCCCTTATTATAACATCCGCTGCGGCATCTATAAGTTGAAAAGAATAGGATAACACACTAGCATAAAAGGCAACTAACCTAGGGCTCTCCAGTGCGGGCCTGGTGAACCGAGTGGGTCCTTATATCTAAAGCTAGTTGTGTTGGCTATGGGAGCAATGACTACCTGGTGCTGGTATTTGGGATACATGTATGTATGTTTAACATCGTACTTGTGTGGGGATTAACATCATACTCATATGGGGTTTAACATCGTACTCGTATTGGGTTTAACATCATACTCGTATGGGGTTTAACATCGTACTCGTATGGGGTTTAACATCATACTCGTATGGGGTTTAACATCGTACTCGTATGGGGTTTAACATCATACTCGTATGGGGTTTAACATTGTACTCGTATGGGGTTTAACATCGTACTCGCATGGAGTTTAACATCGTACTCAACAATTCTGCAGCCATATGATGACGAGGATTCATTTAGTGGTGTTTACGTATACTGTGTCGTCTTGTGGCAGGACGAGTGATGCCGCCACTGAAGTATCATGCCAATGACACCAGACATGACACCCCACCCAGTCACATTATACTGAAACAAGGCCAAACAGTCCTATTTCCTTGCTCTAACTTCTCACTGCTGAGTGCCAAGTGAGGCAGCAACAAGAACCATTTTTTCTTTGGTATAACTCGACCCAAGTTTGATCCCAGGTCTCAGGACTTCAAGGCCGATGCTCTCACCATTAAGTCACCAAGGCAGTCTATTTGGGATAGTGTAAAAACTACTGTATATTGTAAACTGAATTAAGAAAGTTTCTATATTTTGTCAGATTTTTGTTTTATTATTTGATTTTAATAGCATCTTGTTTGTTTTATACCCTCACTGATCTTGGTTCTAACAACTTCTCGCCAAGATATGGCTGAAATACTGCACAAATAATACATCACAGCATGACCACAAATGTGTCTCCAAAGTTTAACAAGCTGTTGCAAGAATCTGCGAAGAAAACCTGAACAATTTTATCATTTTTAAACTCAGAGCCTAGTTTCAGTTTTTATTCATTGAAAATCTAGGTACCATACTGATCTGGCTTGGAACAATTAGGCACCACTTCGAAAACGAGCAATTCATGAGGTTGTGCTGCAGGGATCCTTAATACTATCTAAACACAGCACATCTCCCTGGTCCACCTTACCATTCAGAAAGACAGTGTAGACATACGGCCCGTTCATTTCCTCCCCACTCAGGAAGTGAATGTCCTCCACCCCAAGGTTAAAGGCCAGACGCACTATGGCTTCCTCATCTAGGTCCGTGGTTATGTGGGTCATCAGGGCCAAATTCTTCACTAAACCACACGCCTGAGAAATAAGGGTACATCAACAGTCAACCATCACCAACCTGCACTGGCTAAGTCAAGAATTCATTTCAAAGAAGTTTAACTGTTAATTTTTTTTTAAAGTTACTCATTATATATAATATGATTTTTATCCACGTTAGAAATCACAATTCACAGTTATGAAGACTATAAGCTAAGTAATGAGAAACCAGACATTTCCACAGAGTATACCTAGATAATCAAATATACAATATGGTGACAGTGAGTATAAAACTTTTCAAATTATTAAGCACATTCTGAAATTGGAGTCATAACTACCTATGTCTCCCTCAGGGGACATATTAATCTACATGTACCCACCTCTCCCTCTGGAGTGTCAGAAGGGCACAGCATTCCCCACTGTGAGGGCTGAAGTGATCGAGGACCACTGACTTTACGAGTTTTCTCGAACTACAAAATTAAAACAAAAGTAGTGGTTAATGCTACCTGAAAAATAAACAGTATTAACTGAAATAATTTATTTTTAAAGTTAACAACGATTTTAAGGGAGATAAAAATAAATGTGGAATAAACAAAGTTTGTTTGCTGCGAGAGTCAATGAACGATTATGGTTTAATTCCTCTTCCGCAATATTTCAACGATATCTTTGTGAGCTTACTTTGAGAATATGTGTGAAAAACCTCTGGCAAAAAGGCTGAAGATTCCTCCTTAGCTATGACCTCAAAGCTTCACCATCCAGAATGTCCTTGGTGACATAACGATTTATGGTATGATCATTCGTCACATTTACAACAGGTATGTGGCATGTTTCTTTTACTACAGTACATCCTACCCAATAACAAATTTTGATATTAAACAAATTTTAAATTTCAGCTTTGATATGTTTCTCAGTTCCTCATACATTGGGGCATTTATTTATCAGACATAAGTACATGTAATAAGCATTTATTTATCAGAAATAATAAATAATTTCATATTTAATTCTAAAGGCTGCTTTCACAGGATCAAGAAAATATATGATTTTCTTAATCTATTCACAATAGATGAGTAGAGCGGTAAATCCAGGGTCGAATCACACCTAAGACTTTAAAAGAGTAAGTTGTAACTTCCTCGCTTGACTGGTTGACCCGTATCAGTTTAATGGCTCGGGCGGGGCGGCTTACTTGCCTTCGGTAAGTCGTCTCAGTGAAGCAGCACGAGATAAAAGAGCAGTGGGCATTACAAGCACACTAATGATTCCTTCATCGTCATATTACTGAAAAATTGTTAAGTACGACGTTAAACCCCAAGCACTCACTCACTCACTCACTCACTCAATAGATGAGTAATTTCTAGCTGAACAGTTGCTCATGGTGTGATAGTGCCCTCATATACATGCAGCAACACAGCACTGCAAGAACACTCCTTCAGTAGCTTACATAAAATAATACATACATTTGTGTGTACAGATCAATTTAATGTGACATCAAAGCCAGTTGACAGAAAGCGACGTAGATTACCTGGCTGGATATTCTCGTCATCATGCCCAGGGCCGAGATGTAGGACAGTCGAGACAGCACCTGTGTGACACCCGCCCTGTCCATCTTAAACCTCTTAATTGACCAGTTACCCTGTGAAAGGAAGGCTCAGGTAAAAGCACAACACACCACACGAGAATGGCTCCCAGGTGTAGTTCACTTGATGTTACACCTGTATCAGCACCATTCATTTCTAGGCCATAACTAATGATTTACCACTTAATTTCACCCCATTGTGTTTTGAACAAAGGTTTTAACAATTTTTAACACAGTAAAAAACAGCTTTGACACCGACAACTTAATGTGGAAATAGCATTGACACTCCTGAAACCTACACGTACAGTACAGTAAAAACAGCTTTGACAGTCAGTTTAATGTGGAATTAGCACTGACTCTCATGAAACCTACACGTACTGTACAGTAAAAACAGCCTTGACACCGACAAATTAATGTGGAAATAGCACTGATTCTCCTGAAACTGACACATACTGTACAGTAAAAATAGCTTTGACACCGACAACTTAATGAGGAAATAGCATTGATTCTCCTGAAACCTACATGTACAGTACAATAAAAACAACTTTGACACCAACAACTTAATGAGGAAATAGCCATGACTCTCCGGACATCTACACGTACTGTGCAGTAAAAACAACTTTGACACCAACAACTTAATGTGGAAATAGCAATGACTCTCATGAAACCTACACGTACTGTACAGAAAAACAGCTTTGACATGGACAACTTAATGTGGAAATAGCATTGATTCTCCTGAAACCTACATGTACTGTACAGAAAAACAGCTTTGACATGGACAACTTAATGTGGAAATAGCATTGATTCTCCTGAAACCTACATGTACTGTACAGTAAAAACAGCTTTGACACCAACAACTTAATGAGGAAATAGCATTGACTCTCCGGACATCTACACGTACTGTACAGTAAAAACAACTTTGACACCAACAACTTAATGTGGAAATAGCAATGACTCTCATGAAACCTACATGTACTGTACAGTAAAAACAGCCTTGACATGGACAACTTCATGTGGAAATAGCATTGATTCTCCTGAAACCTACATGTACTGTACAGTAAAAACAACTTTGACACCAACAACTTAATGTGGAAATAGCAATGACTCTCATGAAACCTACACGTACTGTACAGTAAAAACAGCTTTGACATGGACAACTTAATGTGGAAATAGCATTGATTCTCCTGAAACCTACATGTACTGTACAGTAAAAACAACTTTGACACCAACAACTTAATGTAGAAATAGCATTGATTCTCCTGAAACCTACATGTACTGTACAGTAAAAACAGCTTTGACACCAACAACTTAATGTGGAAATAGCATTGACTCTCTGGACACCTACACGTAAAGTACAGTGAAAACAACTTTGACACTGACAATTTAATGTGGAAATAGCGTTGACTTTCAGAAGACCTACTACATGGTTGAAACAGATCTGACAATAAAAACTGTCGAAATAGCACTGACTCTCATAAAACCTACTGCAATAAAAACAGCTTTGACAACAACAACTTACTGTGGAAATAGCAT
Source organism: Liolophura sinensis (assembly GCF_032854445.1). Classification (NCBI taxonomy): domain Eukaryota; kingdom Metazoa; phylum Mollusca; class Polyplacophora; order Chitonida; family Chitonidae; genus Liolophura; species Liolophura sinensis. Next base: position 77,373,797 of record NC_088295.1, read on the forward strand.
TGACAAGCCCATTAGTAATCTGATCTTGTCTCATGTGCTTGACAATATCAAACTGTGCAGCCCTGGGTTTAGGGATTGTCTGGTCAGCTATCTTCTTAAGCTACAAAGAACAAAGAAAGAAAAGAACATGCAATGGTTGGTTAAAAATCAGTAACCGTTTTTATTAGGCATACTAGGCTAAGTAAGCCCTTAACTACCATGTCATGGCCTGTTGTACAGGGGCCAGTTTCATAAAGCTTAATTAGCTAAGTATGCCCTTAACTACCATGACAACGTGTGTTGTAAAGATATGAAGTGTACTTAGCTCAGGGCAACTTAACACTAAGTATGCTTCATGAAACCGACCTCAGATACATGTATGAAGTGCACTTACATGCATGTAGCAAAGGCCTATTTAATACCCAGTTTGTTCCAAGAAACTGACACCTGAACTTCAGAAATGTACCACAAACATTTACACGTATTTTTAAGTTTTATACCACAGATATGAAGAATGACTGACACTGTCTTCTGATTCTCTCCAGTGATCTGTCACATATGTCCTGTTTGACATGTCACATATGTCCTGTTTGACAATCTTCAGACTTCCATCAAAAGCATCACCATCACATGAACACTGATCAGGGAAAACCTTATCACAATAGTCTCTTACATCTTCCTGAATTTATTTAATTGATTTATTTGATTGGTGCTTTATGCCGTACTCTAGAATATTTCACTTATATATGACCCAGGCCAGCATTATGGTGGGCGGAAACCAGCCAGTGCCATGGGGGAAACCTACGCCAATCTACAGCTTGCTGGTAGGCTTTCCCACGTATGACCAGAGAGGGAGCTAGTATGAGCTGGACTTGAACTCACAGCGACAACGATGAGAGTCTCCTGGGTCATTGTGCCGTACTAGCACGCTAACCACGGGTACGTGAATATGTATCTAGGCCCACTTTGGACTTATTCTAACTTACACATTAGTAAAAACAATGTCAACCTTAATATAATACCACCTTACCATCTTGATCACTAAATCACAACTACATGTCATCATTTCCTAATCAGCTTTCATCACTGCACCACGAACACTACCAAACGTCCACTATCAACTTAAATCTGGAATATCAGATGATTATCTCATTCCCTTCAAACCCACCTCAGCATTAAACTTTTTGAACAAGTCCTCAAAGAGCAGTGAGAGCAGTTGTCCTGCCAGCTCCAGCCTCTTGTTGCCATAGTAATCCTTGTCATCCAGCTTGGCTGTGTTCTTCTGGGTGAGGACAACTCGTCTCGTCATCAAGGCCAGGTAAGTGGCTTTAGCTTTGAAGTTCCATTGGTTTACCTGTCACCAAAATACATAGACATGTTCACAGCATAATCAGAATATGGGGCTTCCGTGGCCGAGGTGGTTGGCACGGCAGCGCGACGCAACGACCCAGGAGCCTCTCACCATTGCTATCACTGTCAGTTCAAACCGTGACTCATACTGGCCTCCTCTTCGGCCATACATGGAAAGATGGTCATCAGGATGGTTTCCCTCATGCTCTGCCCAGTTTCTTCCTATCATAATGCTGGCAACCATCGTATATACGTGAAATATTCTTGAGTACGACGTAAAACACAAATCAAACAGATGAATAAATATTCAGAATTGATTACAAGCAGTCATATCTTTCTTTACAAAGCTACTAATATTTTAGTTTATTATCAGTATACGTTACAAAAATTTACTCCAGGATGTGAATAACTTCATCCACCTGATACCCACAACAGTGGACGAAGTTGATTACACTTGGCTACACCTGCATATTCCTTTACAATGATGAAAGATGAGTCTTCTGGCACATACAGCTACCTTACAGGCAGGACTTGCTATAATCTGCCCCTTGGAGCATATAAAATGATCTTACTGTTAAAATCTCCCTAGCTCCAGCTCCTTGTGGGGCCATAGTAACAATAACCAGCCAATGATGCTTGGTGTGGCTGTTTGCCTCGTGTAGCACTTGTTGAAGATCACCTCTTTTCCACCAATATGGTGTGCATACCTGGACACCAACCGTGGGGAAGTTCCTCAATAGTCTGCCAAAGGCTGATGGAATACACCAGGCAATTCAGTTTCCTTCACCCATGAAACTTACCACCATCACGTAAGTGAAAAATTCTTGAGTATGTCGTTATAAAGCAAAACAAGTAAGCACTATTGAACTCCTGTGATACAAGGTAACACTACACAAGAGAAGGCATAAAACTTGTTTTTTACTGATGTGGGTAAGAACATCTAGCTGAGGTTATAAAACTATCTTACTGGCACATGTGATAATACTGTTGTATGAAGAACTTCTCTGGCCTCTTCCAGTTTTGTCTTCTTTGGTCCACCCCACATCCTACGAGGACGGACTTTTGAGCCTATGTACTTCAGAGCCTACAAAACAATATGTACTGTAAATGCATCCATTTCAATGATAAATCCATTCACTGATTCAGTATCACTCAAATTGTATTCTCAGAAAACAACACTGTTTAATACTGTATTTATTTTATCCATGTTTTAAGCAGTACAAAGGAAAATTTCTCTGCAGACAGCAATCAGGGACATGTGAAACAAGTGAAAAAGGCAGACAAGATGGAACTGTCATAACAAACCTCCAGATCCATATCTTTCTTCCAGCCAGTTTATTTATTTATTTGACTGGTCTTTCACGTCATACTCAAGAATATTTCACTTATACGATGACGGCCAGCATTATGGTGGGAGGAAAATGGGCAGAGCCCTGGGGAAACCCATGACCATCCGCTGACAGCGTTGCTGACAGGCCTTTCCAGGTATGGCTCTTCCACCAAGTTAAGTAAATATGTATCAATATTAAGAGACATACTAACCTGTTAATGTGAGAACACCTGAGCCCTGAGACGCTCCTCTAGACAGACTGACACTGTGTCAAGTATGTCCTCCTTACTGTCAATCATCTATCCGTGGTAAGACTGACACTCACCTGTAACTGTGAGAACACCTGAGCCCTGAGATACTCCTCTAGACAGGCTCACACTGTGTCAAGTATGTCCTCCTCACTGCCAATCATCTATCCACAGTATGATTGATACTCACCTGTAACTGTGAGAACACCTGAGCCCTGAGACACTCCTCTAGACAGGCTCACACTGTGTCAAGTATGTCCTCCTCACTGCCAATCATCTATCCACAGTGATACTCACCTGTAACTGTGAGAACACCTGAGCCCTGAGATACTCCTTTAGACAGGCTCACACTGTGTCAAGTATATCCTCATCACTGTCAATCATCTATCCATGGTAAGACTGACACTCACCTGTAACTGTAAGAACACCTGAGCCCTGAGATACTCCTCTGGACAGGCTCACACTGTGTCAAGTATGTCCTCCTCACTGCCAATTATCTATCCACAGTGATACTCACCTGTAAATGTGAGAACACCTGAGCCCTGAGACACTCCTCTAGACAGGCTTACACTGTGTCAAGTATGTCCTCATCACTGTCAATCATCTATCCACAGTAAGACTGATACTCACCTGTAACTGTGAGAACACCTGAGCCCTGTGACACTCCTCTAGACAGGCTCACACTGTGTCAAGTATGTCCTCTTCACTGCCAATCATCTATCCACAGTATGATTGATACTCACCTGTAAATGTGAGAACACCTGAGCCCTGTGACACTCCTCTAGACAGGCTTACACTGTGTCAAGTATGTCCTCATCACTGTCAATCATCTATCCATGGTAAGACTGACACTCACCTGAAACTGTAAGAACACCTGAGCCCTGAGACACTCCTCTAGACAGGCTCACACTGTGTCAAGAATGTCCTCCTCACTGCCAATTATCTATCCACAGTAAGACTGATACTCACCTGTAACTGTGAGAACACCTGAGCCCTGAGATACTCCTCTAGACAGGCTCACACTGTGTCAAGTATGTCCTCCTCACTGCCAATCATCTATCCACAGTATGATTGATACTCACCTGTAAATGTGAGAACACCTGAGCCCTGTGACACTCCTCTAGACAGGCTTACACTGTGTCAAGTATGTCCTCATCACTGTCAATCATCTATCCACAGTAAGACTGATACTCACCTGTAAATGTGAGAACACCTGAGCCCTGAGATACTCCTCTAGACAGGCTTACACTGTGTCAAGTATGTCCTCCTCACTGTCAATCATCTATCCATGGTAAGACTGACACTCACCTGTAACTGTGAGAACACCTGAGCCCTGAGATACTCCTCTAGACAGGCTTACACTGTGTCAAGTATGTCCTCATCACTGCCAATCATCTATCCACAGTAAGACTGATACTCACCTGTAACTGTGAGAACACCTGAGCCCTGAGATACTCCTCTAGACAGGCTCACACTGTGTCAAGTATGTCCTCCTCACTGCCAATCATCTATCCACAGTGATACTCACCTGTAACTGTGAGAACACCTGAGCCCTGAGACACTCCTCTAGACAGGCTCACACTGTGTCAAGAATGTCCTCCTCACTGCCAATTATCTATCCACAGTAAGACTGATACTCACCTGTAACTGTGAGAACACCTGAGCCCTGAGATACTCCTCTAGACAGGCTCACACTGTGTCAAGTATGTCCTCCTCACTGCCAATCATCTATCCACAGTATGATTGATACTCACCTGTAAATGTGAGAACACCTGAGCCCTGTGACACTCCTCTAGACAGGCTTACACTGTGTCAAGTATGTCCTCATCACTGTCAATCATCTATCCACAGTAAGACTGATACTCACCTGTAACTGTGAGAACACCTGAGCCCTGAGATACTCCTCTAGACAGGCTCACACTGTGTCAAGTATGTCCTCCTCACTGCCAATCATCTATCCACAGTATGATTGATACTCACCTGTAAATGTGAGAACACCTGAGCCCTGTGACACTCCTCTAGACAGGCTTACACTGTGTCAAGTATGTCCTCATCACTGTCAATCATCTATCCACAGTAAGACTGATACTCACCTGTAACTGTGAGAACACCTGAGCCCTGAGATACTCCTCTAGACAGGCTTACACTGTGTCAAGTATGTCCTCCTCACTGTCAATCATCTATCCACAGTATGATTGATACTCACCTGTAACTGTAAGAACACCTGAGCCCTGAGACACTCCTCTAGACAGGCTCACACTGTGTCAAGTATGTCCTCATCACTGTCAATCATCTATCCACAGTAAGACTGATACTCACCTGTAACTGTGAGAACACCTGAGCCCTGAGATACTCCTCTAGACAGGCTCACACTGTGTCAAGTATGTCCTCCTCACTGCCAATCATCTATCCACAGTAAGACTGATACTCACCTGTAACTGTGAGAACACCTGAGCCCTGAGATACTCCTCTAGACAGGCTTACACTGTGTCAAGTATGTCCTCCTCACTGCCAATCATCTATCCACAGTGATACTCACCTGTAACTGTGAGAACACCTGAGCCCTGAGACACTCCTCTAGACAGGCTCACACTGTGTCAAGAATGTCCTCCTCACTGCCAATTATCTATCCACAGTAAGACTGATACTCACCTGTAACTGTGAGAACACCTGAGCCCTGAGATACTCCTCTAGACAGGCTCACACTGTGTCAAGTATGTCCTCCTCACTGCCAATTATCTATCCACAGTAAGACTGATACTCACCTGTAACTGTGAGAACACCTGAGCCCTGAGATACTCCTCTAGACAGGCTCACACTGTGTCAAGTATGTCCTCCTCACTGCCAATCATCTATCCACAGTATGATTGATACTCACCTGTAAATGTGAGAACACCTGAGCCCTGTGACACTCCTCTAGACAGGCTCACACTGTGTCAAGTATGTCCTCATCACTGTCAATCATCTATCCACAGTAAGACTGATACTCACCTGTAACTGTGAGAACACCTGAGCCCTGAGATACTCCTCTAGACAGGCTTACACTGTGTCAAGTATGTCCTCATCACTGTCAATCATCTATCCACAGTAAGACTGATACTCACCTGTAACTGTGAGAACACCTGAGCCCTGAGATACTCCTCTAGACAGGCTCACACTGTGTCAAGTATGTCCTCATCACTGCCAATCATCTATCCACAGTGATACTCACCTGTAACTGTGAGAACACCTGAGCCCTGAGATACTCCTCTAGACAGACTGACACTGTGTCAAGTATGTCCTCCTTATTGTCAATCATCTATCCGTGGTAAGACTGACACTCACCTGTAACTGTGAGAACACCTGAGCCCTGAGATACTCCTCTAGACAGGCTCACACTGTGTCAAGTATGTCCTCCTCACTGCCAATCATCTATCCACAGTATGATTGATACTCACCTGTAACTGTGAGAACACCTGAGCCCTGAGACACTCCTCTAGACAGGCTCACACTGTGTCAAGGAGGTCCTCTTCACTGTCAATCATCTATCCACAGTGATACTCACCTGTAACTGTAAGAACACCTGAGCCCTGTGACCCTGTGTCAAGTATGTTCTCCTCACTGCCAATTATCTATCCACAGTGATACTCACCTGTAACTGTGAGAACACCTGAGCCCTATGACACTCCTCTAGACAGGGTGATACTGCATCGAGTACATCTTCCTCACAGCCAATCATCTGCACTATCTCTTGGTCACACTCTATGCCCATAGCCTTGAATGCTATAGCCACTGGTATGTCCTACAACAACAATTCCACCCAACTCTACCTAATGGCGATATACCACTGTATTAATCCTACAAGCAGTTCTGCCATTTGGTCTCCTAGACAACGCAATTTTTGTGACTGCAGTGAGGTGAATTTCTCATGGGTAAGAATAAACAGTCGGATAATTCAAACAAAAAGTCTTCATGACATGAAATATGGCCACTTGCTTCAGGAGCATAGAACTGCATGACTCAGAAGTAATTTCCACAAAAGTGGTGAAACACGTCAAAAGTTTTCATGAAAAGTATATTAAAGGCATTTGCTCGACTATTAATCAGCAAATATTTGTCAGCTGTCAGTGGGTTTCTCTTGTACTGAGAAAACCAATCATTTTCTTACTTACATCAGTGAATGTGTTATGGCGGAGGTAGTACTTCCCATGCTTCACTGATACATAAGTTTTACTCTTCACTTCATGGGTAGAGCTATGAAGAAGATGGAAGTACAACACATGGTCAGCAAACAAGCTGTGATACCAGACAATGATAAACAAATTACATGAAACACGGCAATAACGTATTAAACTTACAGTGCATGTACAGTATGTTACATAAAATGAGATCATAGACAGACTTAAATACGAATAATAAGGACAGTAAAATTGGCATAAATTTAATGTATTTCCCTAATAAAATATGTACACAAATTAAACCGACTGTTAAGTAATCTTTATTAATAAATGTCAATCATACAAACTTGAAAGCTTGGCATGTTACCTGCTAAGCGTCATCAGGTACATGTAGGTAGGTGAACATACACACCCTCAACACCTGGAGGCCACTCTTAGTACATTACCCAAAAACTTATATAACACATTTCTCAAGCTTACATTATTTTCACCTCATATAACCTCTATCCACACTTCCATGGCTAACTTTTCCCCAACTTTTTAACCCATCCACACATTTCCTGTGCAACTACTCTACATTCACACAATTTCAGCCCACATACTCTTCATCCACACTTCATCAGCTAACTTCCCTTTTCATCCACATTTTCTCACCTCACATACTTTCTATACTCATTTTCTCACCTAATGTCCCCTTTTCATCCACATTTTGTCACATCACATGCCTTCTATGCTCACTTCCTCACCTAATGTCCCATTCTCATCCACATTTTCTCACATCACATGAATTCCATACTCACATCCTCACCTAATATTCTCTTCTCATCCACATTTTCTCACCTCACATACCTTCTATCCTCATTTTCTCACCTAATGTCCCATTCTCATCCACATTTTCTCACATCACATGAATTCCATACTCACATCCTCACCTAATATTCCCTTCTCATCCACATTTTCTCACCTCACGCCTCACTATCCACATACTTCAGCAAGCCATCACCTCACCTTGTAACTGAGCACTCTACATTGCCCTTCTTGTCAATATCTACAATCATTCTGTTCTTGGACAGCTGTTCCTGGATGAGTATGACCTTCTCACAGCCCTTCACGATGAAGTACCCTCCTGGATCCATGGGGCACTCATTCAGCTTAGCAAATTCAGCTGGCGACTTCCCGGCTAACACACAGTTAGAGCTGCGCAGCATAATGGGCATTCTACAAGACATTTATTAGCAATGTTACATCTATATTACATACAGCAACAAATGGTTAACATGCTAGGGCATCATGTGGTCGCCGTGAGTTCAAGCCCAACTCATGCTGGCTTCCTCTCCACTATCTCTCAGCAAGGTCTGTCAGCAAACCTGCAAATGAACATAAGCATGCTAACAGTTTCTACTTGCTTTCCTGCCACTATAATGCTGGTCGCTGTCTAGTACATGAAATATTCTTGAATGTTGTGCAGAACACCAATCAAACATAAAATAAAAAAATAAATACACAAAATTCAGGAAGCTGAAGAAATAAGAAAATCTCCTGTCAACATCTGTAAATCAGATTGGTAAATGTCATTAAGGAAGTGGACTTCTATGTAACAGTGTTAGTGTGATTAGGGATAACTGCTAACATTTGAGAAATGAAATTACAACAATGAAACATTGTTCCCTACATCATGACAAGATTAACATTCACAGCTTTTTAAATTTTTTATACTCACTTTTATTAGAAAGATAATCTATTGCAATAAAAAGTAAACATTGTTATAATTCTGTTACCTTCCTATAGGCAGACCCTTGCGAACTATCCTCTGGTTCCCTCGGGTGTACTCAATGTCAACTGTGATTGGAGCTGAATAGGTCATATCTCTCAACCTACACTGTTGTGGATAAATTTTAAGAAAACCAAATTTTTAACTTTTTGAATGATTACCATAAACCCGTACCAAAGGTTGACGGAATCAAAGCATGGTTGTCAGATAAAAACTGTGGAGAAACATGTTACATGTAAATGTCTAGATAATACATGTCCATACTAGCTTCGGAAAACAATAACAATCACTGAGGTCATTGTGAATCAAAGCAGAAACTCATTCATCGAAAAAAAACAAAAAAAACAATAACATAGACAGCAAAGGTAACCAAGACCACAACCATAATCTACATCTCCAATGAGAACATCAGGATAAAACTAGACAATGAAGCTCTGATCCAGTGTAATACTTCTATAAAACACTGAGTTGTATTATCAAAAATTTTGTCAAGTTCCTCTGTAACTCACATTAGCAATTGCAATCCACAATAATAAACATACCTCATGTGGAGATACTGGTTTGGTGATGTTAAATCCTTCCTCCACATCTGGACTGCCCACATATATGTTCAAATACCTTCAACATGAAACAATTTATTAGTATGCTCTAAAATACTTTACTAGGGTAGTGGTCAGGTTTATAGGTGGAGAAATCTGGAATGGGCGCTGAGAAAACCACTGCCCATCAGCAATTAACTGATGAACTTCCCCACTGTATACACTAACATGTTACAATATATATAAAGTTACAAACTGCACACTGTTGTAACATCAAAGTTACAAACTGCCCACTGTTGTAACATCAAAGTTATAAACTGCACACTGTTGTAACATCAAATTTACAGGTAAAAAGTGTACTAAAAAAATGTAACTTCTGGAACAACAGGTTTATTTTCCTCTGATACAAAGATGGCTGATATTTCTAAAGTTATAGTAACACATTAGTATGATTACTATTTCTTTCTTTTTTTTTTGATTGGTGTTTTACACCAAGAATGCCTGTATTTCACTTATACGAGAGCGAGCAGCATTATGGTGGGAGGACAAAGCCCTGGAGAAACCCATGACCATCCACAGGTTGCAGTTAGACCCTCCCACGTAAGACCAGAGAGGAAGCTAGCATCAGCTGGACTTCAACTCACAGTGACCTTATCAGTGAGAGACCCCTGGGTCATTGTACCACACTGGCATGCCAACCACCTCGCAGTGGTGTAACTTCATTTTTTTTTGGTGCCTGCCATCAGGGCAGGTAACAGCCTTAACCTACCTGCCCAAAGCCAATCTTCAACAGCCAAATATTACCAACTAAAATGCCTTTCTCAAAATGGATGACACAATGAAGGACAAAGCATAACATATATTATATAAATTGATCATTCTCCTGTCCTGGTCATACTAACTCAATTAAACTAAATGCTGAGGTCTATAATTTTCAACACTTTCTAATATTTACCTGCCTCAACGATTAATCGTTGGATTAAAAAGCCCTGTAGGTCCAGTCCGCAAGGCACTGCAGGAAGAAGTAGGCATTTAAATCCACTTTGAAACGGCTCCAAACGCCAATTTCTGGTGCGCATTGAAGAGAATAGGACCTTAATTACCACTCCTATGAGTATAAATCCATTCCTGAGTCGAAAAGCTCTTGAAATCCACAGAAATATTTCCTTCTTCCTCGTCAAAATAACTTTGAGCTGCCATGGCAAGTCGGGTGTACTTAAATCTCAGAATAGCACGCCAAAAGATACTCTATGGTCATACAACCTATAGCCATCAGATGATAAAGAGCTGGTAGCATGACCTTTGTTTGGATTTTTCGGAGTAATGTTCATTTGAAAACAGTGCACACCACAAAATTGTAGTTTCTCGTTAGCAATGGATTTGATGTTTAAAACACAAACTCTCCTGTGCCCGGCCTGTACTGGATGTATACATCATGGTTACCGGATCGCAAAGAACCTAGTCACGGAGAACATAGACAACTTCCTCACTCATTGTCAGAACTCTTGTGTGGCGGAGGCACTTTTGTCGAGTTAACAACAACAACAGAAGAGTAAAAGGGTAACACATGATATCCATCAAGCCTTACGAGTTAAATTTATTCGTGAAGGAGAAAATGGGCATCGAGAAATAGTGGCTGCCAAATATGGTAGGCTATGCAAGCCTGTAACATGCCCGCAGCGATTTTTGCCTACATTTGGCATGTGCACAGGCGTGAAGTTACACCACTGACTCGACCAAGGAGGCCCCCAGTATGATTACTAAGACAATGTTGAGCCATAACCTACTACACCATGAAAATAAGCTTACTTCATATAAAACATTGGATCAGCATCTGAAGAGATCTTCTCATTGGCCTTCATGATATTTTTAATCTGGAAAACATGAAAAAATTAGCAACAATAAAGACCATTCTCTGCAATTAACCCACATTTATGTTAAACATACATTTAGTAAGTCCTTACTATTTAAAAGTACATATCACACAAGTATATATCATTTAACTGCATTCATTCATTTTCGTTCTTTTCTAGTTCAATACCTCATCAACGAGAGTAAATGTTGAGAAAAAAGACAGTCTAATTCTTGCTGACGTTTTCAGTCAACTTTGTTTAATAACTCTGTTTAATGTTTTGTAAATTGACAATTTTACTACATTACTGATTATCTATGTGCTTGAGTTCAGTTGACACTATGAATGTCAGGGTACAAATCAACAAAAACAAACACAAAACATGTCCATAACAGACACAACGCAGTGATCTTACATGTACATATTTTACAACTTGAAAAAAAAAAGTACTTTTCATCCACATACAAAAATTACCTCAATATTCACAAAGTAGTTAAAGGAGTCTATGTGTTGCTTGACAAGTCCTTTTACTTTCAAAAAAGCTGGAAGAAGCTTCCACTTATCCTGAAATAAGAAAACACAAAATTTGTTCTGAATGGTCAACATCTCATTGTTAAGAATTTATTTATTTATTTGCTGTATTGGTGTGTAAACACCTTTCTCAAGATTTCATGTGTGTTTTACTAATTATGGCACACCCTGTACACCTTAGTTTGTAAATTAATTAAATAATTAATCTGCAAAAAATTATGCTTTAACTACGCTTCCATCACTGACTTATAACTCGACCAACTGATTATGGATGTGATAAGCAATATCATTCTGAATCTAGGCTGCCCAGGTAGAAATCATGGGGCCAGCTAGTTCATTTGAAACATGCTAATTGAACATGAGCATCGAATAGGAAGAATATCAACTTTTCCTGAATTTTGCCTGTTTACAAATCTGCAAAAATTTCTGTTTTCAAAGAATGTGCTGGCTAGATAAGTTTGTTCTACTAGTCATAGTGGAAAACTAGGACCATATGTATATAATTTCTATTCTAATTTGCACATTATTTTTTACTACTCCCCTTTCTTGCCCATGTTAATTACCCCTAATCTAAGAGGTCATGTTTGATGAAACAGCCAGTTCTGAGACCCTGACCCCTGGCTTGTATCTGTCATTAGATCCTGTTAAAAATACAGGCTACAGCATAACTACACCACTCTGATGATTACATGTAGCATTATCACAAGTATCACTCAGTCCAAAGGCGTAATAACTGTAGCAGTGCTCCACATCAAGCAAAGGACCAAGGGAAGCCCTATCCCTGTAAATCACATTGTCTGATATCCCCAGCTAGAGGTAAGTGGAGTGCTTACTTGGGCTGTCATCTGTTCACAATTTAGATGACGGCACTGGTCTCTGACTGTAGTTTGAGCTGACATAAATATGCTTTATGCAAATATTCCTCAACCTACAGTCAGTATGGCCTAAAACACCAATCACCTACAGTCAGTATGGTGTAAAACACCAATCACCTACAGTCAGTATGGCGTAAAACACCAACCACCTAGAGTCAATATGGCGTAACACACCTATCATCTACAGCCAGTATGGCGTAAAACACCAATCACCTACAGTCAGTGTGGCGTAAAACACCAATCACCTACAGTCAGTATGGCGTAAAAGACCAATCACCTAGTCAGTATCTCAGTGATGCAGCACTAAATAAAAGAGCGGTGGAAATCCGTCCTGCAACAAAGGAGGCACATTACACGTACATGCACCCTAATGATTCCTTCGTCGTCATATGACTGAAAAATTGTTGAGTACGACGTTAAACCCCAAGCACTCACTCACTCACTCACCTAGTCAGTATAGCGTAAAAGACCAATCACCTACAGTCAGTATGGCGTAAAAGACCAATCACCTACAGTCAGTATGGCGCAAAACACCAATCACCTAGAGTCAGTATGGTGTAAAACACCAATCACCTACAGTCAGTATGGTGTAAAACACCAATCACCTACAGTCAGTATGGCGTAACACACCTATCATCTACAGCCAGTATGGCGTAAAAGACCAATCACCTACAGTCAGTGTACTCGGACTACTTGACGAGTGGGACAGGCGTTCTCTCCTCATAAGTCAGGGGACCTCCATGGCTGAGGTTCTCAGCGTGCCAGCACGGCGCAATGACCCAGAAGCCTTTCCCCAATGCATCGCTATCAGTTTAAATCCAGCTCTTGCTGGCTTTCTCTTTGGCTACACATGGGAGGATCTCTCAGCAACCTGCGGATTGTAGTGGGTTTCCCCGGGTTCTGCCAGGTTTTCTCCCACCATGATGTTAGCCGCCATCGTACAAGAGTATGGCGTGAAACACCAATCAAATAAATAAACAAATAAATAAGTTGTAAGTCAGATCGGGAATGTGGGAACAATATGAAGTATGCAGGTGTCATATTCCACCTCTGAACTCAGTGACATTTACGACGATGGTACAGAAGTTAGCACAGTAAACATTGGGATAGTTGCGGCTATCTTGCATGCAAATTGCAACATAGCTTGATCTGCAACAACAACAACATGTTGGCATTCGTGGACAGAAATTAGAAGAACCTTGCCACGCACTTCCACTTTGTCAATCCTAGACACAAGCTTTTCCTTGTCCATTTTCATCATTTCCTCAATGCTTTCCATCTTGCTACCGTTTGTCAGCCCACAGCAACCAAATTCTATCATGAAAACCGAAAGCGCACGCTGCAACCCCTGAGACACCGTTTCTATCTCTAATCGTTGAAGAGCTACGTATTTGGTTCCTTGCCCCCGACTTCATGTCGTGTTACTCGCTTCAGCCATCACATTCAAGGTACGCAGAATACATCAGGGAACCAGACTCCATGGAACCAACATCGAAATGTTCGCTAGTTCAGGTGTATGTAACAAGAGTTTACATGTTACAGTTACATGTACATGCACTACCGATCTGACACCGTGGGGTCTACTTCTAAATGTATTTTGTCTTAAATACATTCAACCGGATTCATGTTACCATTCAACCGGATTTATGGTACCATAAGATTATACATGGCTTTAATTCTGTGTGAAATAAAAAAAAGTTATAAAAACAGGATCAGTGGGGCTTTTATCCCGCCAGTGTATATATGCTTTCTTGCCTTCAACAATTATATTCAAATAAAACACAAGCAACATGCAATCACAGACTTGCAATCAAGATTACATATAGGCCTATATATCCATGCCACATATGACCAGGCCGGTTTCAATTAATTGAAATAAAAAAAACAGTAAAAACCTACAATTACTTTAGGAACAAAGTGGAAAATACAAGAGTGTTAAAAGAAAAGAGTTGAACAATTAAGTGTACGTGAGCTCTTTGTAACCTGGACACAACATGTGTGAATAAACCATGATTATTAACCTTGATTACCGACATTTTATTTACGGTTTTGAAATAGGCTTTGAAAACAGCGTATCAAAATCATATCACATTAACATCAAGCTCTTCATGTCAGGATTTCATGCCGTGGGTTCAGTCAGTGTGATCACATACCGGTACAGTCAGAGGCGTACCGGTATAGGAAGCGATGTACCCTGTAAGGCCGTACGCGCGTTTGAACGTGTTTTAAGTGAAAAAAATATCCATCCTCAAGGTTGTGATGAAGAAGGCCTATAGGCCTACTGCACATTCTGGCACAAATTTAGTTTTACATGTATATACTTATAATTTCCGTTGAAATACCGATAAGAGCTGTTTGAATTGTGAAATATTTATTATATCAGCACATAAGGATAAAACTGAACCATGTTTATTATTCATTGACCAGAGTTATCAGGCCTGTAGGCAGCGAGGTTGAAAGGTGGTGCGGTCGCACACAGGCAAGCGGAACGACTGTCCGAGATTCCAGACGTCCGGAGACACGTTCCAAATGCCCTTTCGACCTATTAAAGTAAATGCAAAGAGACGTATGGAGACTGACTTAATAATATTGAAAATTTGTGTGAAAAGGTGGAGATCATCTGCAACGGGAAGCTACAAGCATCCACAAAATCGCAAAAGGGAATTCCTATTCAACATTATGATAATAATCTAGGTAAACTCGATATTTATATTCTTACGTTCAGTGTTAAACATGCATGGTTTCATAAAACATTGGCATCGTTTGTAAATATTATCGCCTTGCTGAAAATATCCCATAAAATAAGGGAAATACTGCACTGAGTTTTGCGGGGTGCTGGAGCATAAGAAAGTGAAGAAAACACTTCACTGTGGTGTAGGCCTATTTTTTATATGGTTGGGGTGAAAAGTGGAGGGGCCAAAACTTATGCCCCCCCCCCCCCCCCAGTCACACACTTTTGAAGGTGCATGGGCTCGCCCCCCATGCCCCCCCTGATATGCTGCATTACATCATTGTTGTAATATAACTACGTTATATAGATAACAGCCATTGTTGTATGTACCATCAGTGGCGTCGGAACCTGGGGAGGGGGGCCAGGGCACCCCCACTTTTCAAGAGATGGGGACCCAAATACTCAGTCCCCCTCACTTTTTACATGTTAGAGAGTATTTCATCCGACAGGAAACGCTAAGTATCGTTCTAAAAGTTCAGTTTTTCCACATTCGCTGTATGCTAAAATGAACAAAACGACTAGATAAGTCATCGTTTCTTAATCAAACAGATTAAGTGCCTACATATGATTGATTTTTTAACTATATAACTGCGTTTGGCTAACTTCACAACTTTGGCTTCTATACAGTTTAGAGGTAGATTCTCTTTGGTTTTCTCAAGTAGGCCTAACGTGAAGTAAGAAAGTATTCAAATTTATATTAATTTTTTTTATTTTCTTTGGATCAAACAGGCTCTTTTACGACGCCTTTTACATAGTGCAAAAAAGACGCCCATCTATGGTTGTCAAATGAAAGTTGGGGCCCCAATGTAACACCTCGAACCAGCACTCCTAAACTCAACGACATAACTTTATTCTAATCTTTGACATTTTTTTCAGTTTTCGAATCCGTTCTCTTTTAGACCTCACGTCTCGGAGCAACAGTTACATTTAAATGACTGAAAACTATGGTCTGTATTCGACAATAGAGTCACGGAGCATCTGGGCCCTAAGCGGCTCCTGGGCCCTGGCCCAATGTGCTCCGAAAACTGCCACTCCTCACCCGATGCCCCACCTTAAATCTTCAGCCAAATTTGTTTAACCTGGTCCCTCTTACGGCTCTGAACTTTTTCAACCCATGTTTAAAAAGTATCTTCTCAAGAATACGTCTATGAGAATACGGTCACCGAGCCTCCAGGGCCTAAGCGACCCCTGAACCTCGCCTAATGTGATTTTCATTTTCAGCATGTCACGTTTACAACTCTATACCTTCCAGACCCCATCTTCCAAAGCCCCAAAATGGCTGAGATCTCATGTAGGGCAATTTAGAGTCGCGGATCTTCTGCATGGGGTTTAGGCGGCCCCTAGAACCTTTCCCCCCGACCCCTCCCAGTTTTTACTTCCTTCAGACGCCACTCATCATTACATTATATTGGTGCGCCAGGGCTTTTGTGTGTGACTCTCTTCAACCAGGTCATGGCCTATGGGCTAAATGAGTTTACTCCTCGTCGTCATCTGACTGAAAAGTTGGTAAGTGCCGGGACGATGTAAAATGAATGAATGGTTAGGGCTTAACTCCACATTGGCAATATTTCAGCCGTATCGTGGCAAAGATACGATGTAAAACATACAGCATATACATGTATCCATACACGCACGGACTACATACACACCCATACGCACGCGCACACAAATACATATATACATACATAAAACACTAAATTCTGTTTCATTGCCATGGATTTAAATTTGCGTGTTAAAATACAGTGATTTCGTCTACGTTGAAGCCGTTTCCTTCATACCTAAACCGATTCACCACCATATACTAATGTATAAGACAACTTTTGTTGCTTTGTCTCGGTGTTTAGGTTTATATGTAAGGAATTTCCTTGTTTTAGGAACTATTTGCTATGGTGCGATGCTTTTTCCGGGACAGTTCTTTCCCAATTTGTTATGTTAGCTACATTGTATTCATGCGTGAAAATTCATTGGCTAATCTCACATAATGTATGTGAATGGTTGCCTGATTGGATTCTCTCGTACACTGCTTTGATTTGACTGGCTGGCGACTTCTTGGACACATCAACATCGTATATATATGGTGATACCAGCCTTCTAAGTGTACATGGTGTCACTATAGAGAAGATACGTCTCGAATTTGGAAAGATTACCGCTTGTTTCTGTCTGGTACAAAATTAGTGCCTAAAGGCCAACTTCTACTAGCGTTCCTCAGTATAATTCCCCCATGGCACATGGTTTAGCGTGCAATCAGTCTGCGCATGACAGGAGGGATTACACGGCGGAATGAACTACGTAGAGTAGGATGCTCAACGGATTATAACGGTTCATCTGACCGTATATAGGACTCCACATCCTGGTACTGACCTGGAGCTTGTGTGTTTCCATCAAGAGGCTATAGTATATAATTTCAACAGAAGTTGTCTTCTTTACTAAAATCAAACACACTATCCGAATCAACTTACAGAACATTGACGAACTCATTAGCTAATACAACCGTAATAAACTTCTCTCAAGACTTAAATATCCAAGAAATGAAGAAACAAGTGTTTTACTCTCAGCGTCTTGAAGGATTAAGGGTTAAACACGATATGTACACGATATATATGTACATATACATGTTTATGATTATATCGGTTGATGCAGATCTAGATTAGCCTGTCTGCCTGAGAACCTTCCATGTCTGAGATAGTAAAAGCGCTGGCTGTGAATATCAAGCCCTTGTATTGAGGCTGCGTGTTCGAACCCAACTCTGTCTGTTTCGCGGATGCGGCTTTAAGACAGTAGGTTTGTCAGGGACCTACAGCCAAGTCCATCGTGGTTTATTTTAACCACTCCGGAGCCATAAACCTGACCATAGTCACATAAGTGAAAAATTTTTGAGGCGCTAAACATTAATTGAATAAATCTTGTAATGTCTCAGACTATAAATATTTGGACCGATCAGTAGAACGAAGGCTTTCGCCTTACTCAGTAGAGAGATCCAGTTTGTCTGGCTCTAGCTGGTGTCTTTAGCTTAACCAGTTAATTACCCATGCAGATTTCATGAAAAAGAGATGTGAGACTGTGCGTCTAGTTTGTTGCCTCATAAACATTAAGATAAGCAAAGTTTATGGGTCAGAGTGTTCAAGACTGGCCCAAGATGACCCAATGTAAATCTTTAAAGGTGTAACCCTACAACATGAAGCTAAATGACACAAAAGAAAGAGACACGGTTTAGATTTAAATGTGTTGTCTTTGCTACATGTGTTCAGCTTGACCCTTACAGGTTTCGGACTAGACAACTGTAAAAGTAGTGTCAGTCTGGTGGAAGGCATGACATGACAAAACCTTTCTTGCGACGCACTCTGGTTTCATATTGTATAAGTTTCGTGCATGGCGTCAAAAAATAATCCATTAAGGAAATAAATACATTTATCGAATGCACGTTCGATTCATCTGTATCCGTGACTCTAGCTTAAACGCTGTCTAAATTACGATATCTGACTGTATGATTAAGGATGTCTGGGTGTATGATTTACGGCATTTGGTTGTAGGGTTTACATTATCTGGCTATATAATGTGTGGTGCCCGAAAAAAATTTACGACAAGATCTTTCCGAGGTGAATTTCCATTATGACACAGGGTCTGTATGTACAAATTTTGTCTGTATCGCTCATGTATAAAACTGTCACATCTTTAGTCTTGGGGTTCTCGCAGACAAACGCTGGACAGCTCAACTCTGTCTTTGATATATTGCAGCTGGTATGTCTGTAGGGAGTCTTTAGGATCTCAAACGTAATAAGCGAGCTGCAGCAGCACTGAGGGATATCTGCGCTCACGGTATACAGTATTTATCATGGCGGAGGCCGACTGTCTAGAGCTCTCCTTGAATTCACTTAGTCATATAAGCCGGTGATAAAGGAGAAGCCCTAGAGAAGATACATTGGTACAGTTATCCCCATTCCAGACGCGAAAGGCTGAAAATTGTGATAATTTACACAAAACGTCCCATTCATCACAGACGATTCAGATATAAAATGATAATGAACTCTGCTGATGTCTTGTGGGATGGCATGATGGCTGGCATTATAGAGTCATTGTACATCTCAGTTTGATAAATACACGAACTCTAACGTGTATGGAATGCTCACAGATGATTTAAGATTCATCTAGAATCATCTGCAATCTTTCTATATTTAGGTGGTACATAGAACTGTATAATATATAGCGATAACCCTCGTCTCAGTCCATCGAAAGGTGATCATAAAGATCCTAAGAATATATTCCTCTCTGAAAGCTTTCGAAAGGTTTCCTATTTTTTCTTTCTTTCTTGTTTTTTTTTTTTTTCTTCTTCTTCTTTTTTTTTGACAGAGGTTACAATTATCTCTTTAGATGATAGCTTGAATTCGATTTATTCAATGTTATAGGAGTAATGGTCAACACGAACACTCCTGAATTCCACATCGAGCTGTGAGAAATACTCTGTTTGAAATACCTTCGGTGTTGATTTCAAGACATTTTCACATAGCTTTGGGCAAAACAATTCGAGAAACGCGCTATCTTTTACAGCAGATTTTAAGGATCGTTGGTATAATGACAAGACGAGAACGTTTATTGCACTTCATTTGGAACCATTGCATTTGATTTGTCAGACAGGCCTTGAGATAGCCGATAAATGTCCATCTACATGGGCCATGAACGTATCCACATCTCTTGGCCTCTGGCGATAATATTTTCAATAATCACGAAGTGTGTGTATAGTGGGAAATGCACACATTTTTTGAGTTGGTCTTGAATTTGTGCCATTCACTATCCCACCATGCATAATAATATGCAATATCCTATAGGTATGCTAAATCAAGCAGCCAGGCAAGAGACTGTGCGTGCCATTGCCTTGGTTCTGCAGTGTCTAGATATGCACATTTTGCCAGACGGTCTTGTTGGCATTTGTTTCCCATCACTATTCGATCATGTGTAATAACAGACAGTCCCTATAGGTGTGTTAAATCAGATCAGACTAAAGACTGTATAATTGTCTTGGTGGACGTTAACGTGTTAATGGAAATACTGGGATTTTCTCTAGTAGTTTGCCGTTTGCCAGTGCCACTGCTGAATATAATACGAGCTCTATTCCAGAAATATATTTGTATATCCATATTATCTGCATCTGTGATAAAAAGTGAGCATAATGCTCAGAAAAAAATTCAGCTCTGCTATCTGCAAATGCAAATCTTTTAATTTAGTACATACCTATGAACAGATCTATAATGCCTTCGGGTTGATCTTATCTTCCGCCATGCCGAAACCTAGCCAAACTAAGCCTGTGTACTGGAACACACCGCCAGGCGTCAGAATCAGGATTTAAACATAACAGTCTGCCGTTTGTAAACACAACACGTCCCTTATTGACACTGAACTCCGGTAAACCCTAATCTTTTAGGGGAACTGCGAGACTAACTGTAGTGAAAGTGTTGTTTATTGCCATCGATCTGATTGCGATGATGGAATCATTACACGTCACGATAGCTATAAGAAAATTAAGTGTTAACTATTTTCTCGCTCTAACTTTATTTTCCTCTATAGGGTTCAGTATATGTTTTATCGTTTTAATTTTGTCGGAATAAAAGTCGTCATGATTTCTTTGCTAGACATGAAGGAATTGACCAATCACTGGTACTCACGATTGTCTTGTTGGGCCTCAGGGGACTGGCCGATCACTGCTGGTCATGGTGGCCTTGGTGGACTTGAGGGAGACTGACCCATCACTGGTGGTCACGATGACCTTGCAGGCCATGAGGGCATTGACCAATCACTGGTGATCATGATGGCATTGCTGGCCATGAGGGCATTGACCATTCACTGTTGGTCATGATGGCCTTATTGGCCATGAGGGCAGTGACTGACCAATCACTGATGGCCAAAATGGTCTTGCTGGCCGTGAGGGCATTGATCAATCATTCGTTGTCTTGGTTTTTCAGTAATACAGCTGCTTTAGAGGTAAGTTGACAAGAGGCCATATTTCACCGGTTACGTGTGACCATTTGCCAGCTATCATACTGTCGTTGCTGCACTGTTTTTTCTCTCTGTGATGTGCGTCTTAATTGTGTAACTACATGTATCTTGAAAATAATCTGGTCATGTATCTATGACAGGCCGAAACTGTAAAAAAGTTTTGTGAGCGCAGTCGTGAACGAAATTGCAGCGCGTATGAATAGAATCAGAAATATGACGAAGATACGTAATGATCCAGGAGCCTCTCAACAATGCGGCCGCTGTGAGTTCAAGTCCAGCTCTTGCTGGCTTCCTCTCCGGCCGTACGTGGGAAGGCCTGTCAGCAGCCTGCGGATGGTCGTGGGTTTCTGCCAGGCTCTGCCCGGTTTCCTCCCACCATAATGCTGGCCGCCGTCGTATAAGTGAAACATTCTTGAGTACGGCGTAAAATACCAATCAAATAAATAAATAGATAAACGACGAAGATGTTGCTTATGCTTATTTTTTTCACGAATGCAACAGATAAACTGATACACATTTACATACATATAGAGAAAATGTCAGGATATACATAATAAATAGAATTCGCGTCTCGTGGGTTATCATTTCCACCTCTCACTCGAACAATATTTATGGTATTCAACCTTTACGGTGCAATATCCTCTATAGAGTG
Organism: Liolophura sinensis; assembly: GCF_032854445.1. Lineage (NCBI taxonomy): Eukaryota > Metazoa > Mollusca > Polyplacophora > Chitonida > Chitonidae > Liolophura > Liolophura sinensis. Next base: position 77,395,800 of record NC_088295.1, read on the forward strand.
CATGAAGTTTCTGAAGAAATATCCAAATTATTGCTATCATTTATGAGTCAAATCTGCACAGGGACATTTCCGCAGAAATAATATTTTGTTATCTCGCAATACTCTATTGTTAAAGAGAAACTGCTTTTGTCGTAATTGAGATGCAGTTATTAAAACTGTCACAATCAACACCAACAATTCCTTAGATATTAAGGGTAAAATTATGCAATCGTCCGGCATCATAAGCTATATATTTGACATCTAACCATGTAGGGGCGTATAAACATCGATTAATGTCACTTAAGGCTATGGTTTTAGACTTTAACATTTATTCATTTAGTACAAAATGGCAACTGACTGCTGGTAGCTCAATGTATATATGTCGGAACCATAGAACCTATATTTACATGAATGCTGGCCGCCGTCGTATAAGTGAAATATTCTTGAGTACACCGTAAAACACTCATCAAATAAATAAATAAATAAATATATTTACATGTGACCTACATCACATCGTCTACTTCATGCTACAGTTGTACGCGCAACAATTTACACGTTTGGTAGCAAATGACTTCTTTTTTGACAACATTACCATGTAGGCGTGCTACCTACTTTTGTCCTGGAGGCTCTCACCAAACTCTTTCCCAATCCACCTGTGCTGGCTTTACTCACCAGATTGAAAAACACATCTGTGCTTTCCACCCTTTTACACTCCAGTCAATCTTTGTTGTGAAAAAGCGACGACCATGGAGTATAGAACTGTCAGCGGCATGTGTCATCTTTAAGGTTGGCTGATAGCGCTGTGAAATTGAGAATAGACGGAGGAGAAAAAGTAATCAAGGAGAATCCTTCAAGTGAATCGGTTTCGATCGATTTTCTTGAAGCTGTTAACAGATTCATGGTACGGGGTTTTATTAGCTGTTTTGTTGACTGGGTCGATTAGGAGTCTACCCTGGGTGGTATTGTGCAATCAGTGATTTATGGAGGTCAGAGACTGAGGCCTGGGTGAGGAATTAGGGGGGTTATCTCGCCATGGTTCTCGCTTACCTTAAAAGGGCAAACTCACCATTCGGATTTTTACTTGTTATAGACCAATTTAAAAGAAACGAAAATATACTTCATCCCGCATAAAGTTTAAGCAGCGTATACCTTTTTAGTATTGTAATGTTGCTTAACCGAAATATCACAGTTTAATGTAAGCTAAAACGCTCACATTCTGAAAGTCGAAAGCACAACCATGTTATCAATTCTGTTTTGCCTTTCAGCAATATATCGTTGTGTCCAGTTTCTTTTACATGGCGTATCCAGTGGTCTTGCAAGAATTCCAGATTAAAATTTGATTCGCAGAGTTACTATGGCCATTAAGGTCTGTTTCTATCGCTCTTCCGAAATAAATGAATGGTTATATATAAAACAAAGAGCTAGTAGTTAAGATGTAGAATGACCCGAAGAACAAGTCTACAAACCCAAAAACCTGCCAAGTTTGGGAAAGTATTTAAAATCAGACAAATAAAACACGGTGAACTATTGTTACAGTATATTATTGGTGTATGGACTATATATTATGTGTGAAATTTTGAGCAATTTAAGGTTCTAGTTTTTGCTTTATTTGTTACACGTGACATTGGTCTATGGCCGACAATATGCATGTACAAACACTGACTAATAACTAACAGAGTAAACAACCCTTCGCAGTTTTTATGCATGCTCTATCTGGATTATACAACGAACAATATTACAGTCAGGACACACACAGCTGTGCTCAAAGCTTTGGCAATTCTTTACATCTACTTTAAATAATATGGTAATATAACCTACAGATTGCGCTTGATGTCATCTGGTTTAATGTCGGTTTCAGCTTTATGTCTGTAGATCTATTTCATTTCCATGTAAATTTCGACGTAGGCTTCATTGTATATATTAACGTTTCTTTATTTCAGCGTTTTCTAGCCAACTGGCTTGTCAATCACACAGAAGCGAAGGTGCTACACGCTAGGGAACGTCCTTTTGTGTGTGATTCACTGTGGAGCGGGGCGGGCTTAAACAATTTGTAGAACTTCCGATACTTATTTGATTATGCAATTCGAGCCTAGAAGATTCGACTTATAGTATATTACATAGTATTTAAAAGCACCAGATCACAGTTCATCGATCTAGTGCAGTTAATGAAGTTCATTCTTGGAAGAATAAGGAGTTTCTTCCGTGGCTGTGAAAAATTTACCTTTGTGCAAAATATACATTATAACTTCAGTAATGGGATAGTTTTGGTCTAGATGCTTTCGTCGTGTTTATATCGAGGACCTTTAAGGAAGTTTGTCTTTTGAGTTTGTACAAAAAGAACAGAATTTTTAGACGACTAAGCTATATCTGAAGACATAGTTTTTATAGTAATAATATATGTGCAGCCAAATCAGATGTCAGTAACGCGCAGATTACCCTTTGTCCCTGTCTTGTACAAATTTAGTGCCTAGGCTACAGGCCTACGTCTTCCAGTGGTGCTCACCTCAGGTCTCGCCGATAGCGATGTACAGGTTTTAGCGTGCATGACAGGAGGGATTAAACAGCCGGAAGAGCTCTCGATGGCGTAGAGCAGGATGCCCAAGAGACCATGAAGTTTCTCCAGTGGTTCAGCTGTACGTATGGGGCTGTCCACATCATAGTGCTGATCTCCTGTCAATGTATATCCCTCAACAGGCAGTATATAATATTATCCAAACCTATTCTTGTTTGCTGTAAAACACACTTATTTATTTATTTGACTTTTACGTCGTACTCAAGAATATTTCACTTATAGGACGTCGGCCAGCATTATGGTGAGACAGAGCACGGGGGGATCCCTAAATCTTTCAGTGTCTGAGAAGCTGAATTCCCTGGACAGTAATTACTTCTACGTGTTGGTGAAACAAAGGCTTACGCTTTGGCTTCACTTAGTAGAGGCAGGGGATCCAATTTGTCTGGCTGCGTTTGCATTTGCCTGTGTGTTGAATCAGTTATTTACACATCAAGGTTTATAAATGAGAGATATGAAGCCATGTCTCTTTCCTTTGTCTCACTAAATCTAGTTTGTTGCCGAAAAAAAGATTTATTTGAGATATGTTAATGGGTCAGCAACAACACGGGAATGAATCAACATGATTGATTGTAAATCTTTAGACATGATGTAAGTAATATCAGCTGCATGCACAGAGGAGACAAATACAACAAACATGATACTTAAATGTCAGCTTGTCCCCCGGGCTCTGCCCGGCTTCCACCCACCATAACGCTAGCCGCCGTCGTATAAGTGAAATATTCTTGAGTACGGCGTAAAACACCAATCAAATAAATAAATAAATAAATGTCAGCTTGAACCTCAGAGGCCGCACAGTTAAGACAACTCCAAGGAATGTGCCAGTCTGGATGACATGTATACGCCTTTTCTGAAAACGCAGAACTGTTACTAACTACTATTGGTCTACCATGAAATATCTGCTAATATATGGTTGGCATTATTTAGGTCTTATTTACCTCATTGGTGTTTTAACACCGTACTTAAGGATTTTTCATTATATATGATGACGGTCAGGCTTATGGGTGAAAGAAAACTCGAGTGACAGTAGTAACCGATAGCCTTGGGTATATTGGTACCTGACAAAATTCCTGACATAAGACAGCGGATAAATCAGCGAAAATCTAAATTTGAACCCGCAGCCTCATGGATCAAGGGCCTGTCTAGAGCCCTTCTTGAATTCACTTAGTCATACAAGCCGGTAAAAAAAGAGAAGCCCTAGAGAAGATATAGGGGTACAGTTACCCTCATTCTAGACTTGAAAGGCTGAAAATTGTGAGAATTTACACAATACGTCCCATTCATCACAGAGTTAGATACAAAATGATAAAGAATTCTGCCATTGTGTGATGGGTATGGCATGATGATTGGCATTATAAATTTTATCTATTTGTTTGATAAATATTCAAACTCTAACTTGCCTGGAATACTTGCGGGCGGTTATGGGGAGGGGGTGTGGTGGTATCAGTGGTAGAATAAAATCATTGGTGTTTTAACACCGTACTCAAGGGTTTTTCATTTATATGATGACGGTCAGGCTTATGGGTGAAAGAAAACTCAAGTGACAGTAGTAACCTATAGCCTTGGGTACATTGGTACCTGACAAAATTCCTGACTTAAGACAGAGGATAAATCAGCGAAAATCTAAATTTGAACCCGCAGCCTCATGGACCGAGGGCCTGACAGCCACACTGATATCTAAGATATATCACTGGCTGCATGATTTACGATATCTGGTTGCATGATTTACAGTATCTTGTTTTATGATTTATGATACCTTCCTACAGAATCTGTGGTGCTCGTTAATAATTTACGACAAGAACTTTCTCAGGTGAATGTCCATTATAAGCCCTGAAATGAGCACAACTTTCTCTTTATAACACATTTTTAAAACTCTCACATCTTTTGTCTTGGAGTTCTTAAAGACAAACGCTGGACAGCTCATTTCTATCTTTGATAGATTGCAACTAGTACGTATAGGGAGTATAAGGGGTTTCGGCCATAATAAACTACAATGGAATTAGGGATTATCCCCGCTCATGGTGTACAGTATTTATCATGACGGAGACCGACTGTCTAGAGCCCTTCTTGAATTCACTTATTCACATTAGTCGGTGATAAAGGAGAAGCCCTAGAGAAGATACAGGGGTACAGTCATCTTCATTCCAGATATGAAAAGCTGAAAATTGTGCAAATTTACACGATACATCCCATTCATCACAGAGTTAGATACAAAATGATAAAGAATTCTGCCATTGTGTGATGGGTATGGCATGATGATTGGCATTATAAATTTTATCTATTTGTTTGATAAATATTCAAACTCTTACGTGCCTGGAATACTTGGGGGTGGGTGTGGGGCAGAGGGTGTAGTGGTAACAGTGGTAAATAAACTCTCATATTATAGCGTTGAGCCTCGTCCCTATCCATAGAACGACGGCCTTGAGATAAAAACTGGCATGTCAGTGTTTCTGGAAAGGCTTGCAATATTCTTCTCTGAAAGCTTTTGGAAATGTTGTTTCTTGACTGAAGTTACAATTATTACTCTGTCTAACTGGCAGCTGAATTCAGGGTGATTTAGTAGTGAACATGACGTGAAAAAATGTGTCACGGTTAAAATGTTTGCCTATAGGCCTATGTGGCCTTGATGGAGGTGAGTCTGCCTGGTGAATAATTATTCTTGATTTCATCAGATACATAAAAACTTGTACTTTAAATCAAGCTGCTACGAATACACATAATCGAGATTAAAAGCCAATTCATTATCCGGATTGCTTGGAGGTGATTAGCGGCTTAAAAGAGTTTACGCTATACCATAGAATCTGTGCTTGTTTCTCTCGCATCATCTGCAATCTTTGTTACATGGAATTATAGCGTTAACCCTCAGTCGCGTCCAGTAGAAAGGCGACCATGAGATAAAAACTGTCCCATCAGTGTTTCTGGAAAGACCCTATAAAAAACGTAGCTTCCAATACTTCTCTCTGAAAGCTTGTCCCTTTTCGACTGAGGATATAGTTGTCTGTACAATTGACAGTTTAAACTGGATTTATACCGTGAGAGTTGAGTAATAGTAAACATGGCATTAAAACGGTGTAACGGTTAAAAGCGTTATGGCCGTCGTGCATGTGCATCTCGAGATGCTTTCGTTGGACCTCTAAAAGCGATATTGAGATGTGAAAAATACACTCGATTTGAAAAACTTTCTCTGTGGGTTTCATCACTTTTTCACATAGCCTTGGGTGAAATAAGTCTAGAAAAGCTCTATCCTTTTCATAACGTGAAGACTATTGTGGATTATGTCTTAAGTATTGTTGGCCACAAGACGAGAAGCTTGTTAATTGCACGTTTGAAATGATTGCATTTCATTGGCCTAAGAGGTTACTAGGTCACACAATAAATTTCTATGTACCCGTGTCATGACCATATCCACGTCGGTGTGTCTTTCTGTGCCACTTCTGAAGGAAATATTTTGAACAATCATGAAGCGTGTGTTTAGCGGGAAAAACGGAATGTTCCTATTACTGGTGTCGGCCTTCATGAATTTGTTTCCCATCACTGTTTGACCATGTATAAAGAAAAATAGGCAACACCTGTAGGTATGTTAAATCAGGCCATGCTTAACACTGTACACGTAATTGTCTTGGTGATTGCGTAGTCAAGATTTTATGTGGATGTTAGTGTATTGATAGAAATACTGCGAATTTGTCAAGTGGTTTGCCGTTTGCCACTACCTTTGTTGAGTCAAATACACGCTCATTCCCGTTAACTGTGTATATCTATATTTTCTGCATCCATAATGAACAGTGAACATAATGCTCAGGAAAAATCAGCTTTATGATCTTCAATGTGATTCTTTGAATTTAGAAAATTAACAGGTCTATAAATGTGTTTGGGTCGATCTTATCTTACGCCATGCCGAAACCTTAACAAACTAATCCTGTAATTGGGAACATTCAGCCAAGATCAAGATTTAAACGTAACACCCAACCGTTTGTAAACACGACACGTCCCTTACTGACACTTAACTCCGGTTCAGCCTAATCTTTTAGGGGAACTGCGAAGACTAACTGTAGTGTAATTGTTGTTTACTGTCATCGATCTGATGGCGCTGACGGAATCATTACACGTGACGAGAGCTATAAGACATACACTTCACAATTCAATGGAGAGGAGATGTAAATTAAGTGTAAATTATTTTTTCACTTTGAACTTTATGTTTCTCTATAAAGTTCAGTGTATGTTTTATCGTTTTACCTTTTTCCAAATAAAGTCGTCATGATTTCCTCGCTGGGCATGAGAGAATTGATCAATCACTGGTGGTCATGATCGCCTTGCTGGGCTTGAAGGGACCTACCAATCACTGGTGGTCACGATGGCATTGATGGCCAAGAGGGCATTGTTCAATCACTGCTAGTCATGATGGCCTTGCTGGGCTTGGCGAGACTGACCAATCACTGGCGGTCAGGTTGGCCCTACTGGGCTTAAGGGGACTGACCAATCACTGGTGGTCATGATGGCCTTGCTGACCATGAGGGTACTGACCAATCACTGGTGGTCATGATGGTCTTGCTGGGCTTGGCGAGACTGACCAATCGCTGGCGGTCATGATGACCTTGCTGGCCATGAGGGCATTGACAAATTATTCTTTGTTTTGGTTTTTCAATTCTACTCTGTTCTGCTCCAGATACTTTTCCATGGCTTCTTTAACTCATAGTCCCCGTGTTGATTTGCCTGATACCAGCAGTGATGCCCAGTTTGAGGCCATTTTACATCCCTGTCCCTCATTTACCCCGCTGTCTTGTATGGCCTGCCTAGACTTCATAATAACCCCACCTGACTTTCACGCTCATAGCACCTGTACGGGTGAATTGACAAGAGGCCGTATTTCACTGGTTAGGTATAACCATTTGCTACTTTGGTTTTTCTCTCTATACCGTGCGTCTTAATTATATCACAGCAGGTATCTTGAATATAATCTGTTCATGTAACTATGACAGACTGAGCCAGGTTTTATGTCCCATTTGTATGTTCCATCAGCATAATACCAATATTCACTTGGTTGGTATTTAGGCCATACTCAAGAATACGGTAACAAGAAACGCCCATAGAGTGCATGACGTTTCTGCAGAAATATCCAAATTAAGGCTATTAATTATGAGTCAAATCTGTACATGGATATTTCCACGAAAACAAATATTTTGTTATATCTGGCAATGTTTTATTGCTAAAGAGAAACTGGTTTGTGGTTTGGTTTTCTAATTGAGATGCAGGTACACATCGAGCCGAGAATACTAACAGATGTAGAATTATGAATATGTATATTTATATTCAACATAGCATTGGCTCTCTCCAGCTTTATGTTGGATAAGGGAATAGTGAATGTATTTGCTTTTCTTGCCAGCTGACCATTCCATACAACAAAACAATAACCTGCAAACATCTTACTGAAGTACCGTATTAAGTACATATACTTATACATGCTTGCCGCAGGGCAATGGGAAATTTTACATTTCAAGAAACCAAGTGTCGATAGGGGCTTGTTTGTACCATTGGTAGCATGAACACGGAAGTTCAGATTTGCTCTTTAAAGAAATCCTAGCAGTCTCATCGCACGAGTTTGTTCTTCACGAGATTGTGAACTCAAACTTATCAATGCTTTCTGTTTGTAAATGAAAGTACTAACTATTTTGAAAAATTAAGATTATACTCCATGCTTAGACACAACTGATAAACCTACTAATGCTGTGCTATAGTTCGACATAATCGCTATGTCTGCTTTTTATGGGTTTTGAAATGTTTGCCTCGTCGGAGTATGCACAAATATTTAAACTGTGACAATTGCCACCAGTAATTCCATGTATTTTGTGACGACCGTCCAGCATCATAAGCTGTATATATGATATCTAACCATATAGGCGCTTATAAACATCGATTAATATCACTTAAGACTGTGGTTTCAGACTTTAACATTTATTCATTTGCTACCAAGTGCTAGTTGACTGCTGCCATCTCAATGCAATATTTGTCGTAACCATAGAACCTATGTCTACATATGGTCCACATCACGTCGTCTACTTCATGCTACAAGTCTACGCTTCACAATTTACACGTTTGGTAGTAAGTACTAATTGACTTCTTTTTTGATAATATTACCATGTAAGCCTGCTATTTACTTGCCCCATGTAAAACCTCATCGGACCCCTTTTCCTCCCCACCTGTATATTATTCGCTTGTTCCACTCACCAGATTGAAAAATACATCTGTACTTTCCACCCTTTCACACTCCAGTTAATCTTTGGTGTAAAACAGCGACGACTAGTTCACATCTGTCAGTTGTATGTGTCAAGGTTGGCTGATAGCGCCGTGAAATTGTGAATTAACGGAGAAGAAAAAGGAATCAAGGGGAATGTTTCTATAGTGAATCGGTTCCGACAGATTTTCTTGAAGCTGTTAATAGATTCTTGGTGCGGGGCCGTTTTGTTCACTGGGTCGATTAGGGGTCCGCCCTGGGTGGTAGGCCCTATTTTGCAATATGTGGTTCAGGAGGGGGGAGGGGGGAGAAAGGCCCGGTCGAGGGGTATACACAGCGTTGATCTTGATTAGTAAGTGTGTTTCACGCTGTGTGAATGCATTACTGGTATAGCCGGCATGAGTCTGTCGTTGATAGATGGAATACAAGAGATATTTCTCACCATATATTTCTCTGATTACTTTCCAGGGATGACTCTCAGAGTAAAGTGCCTAGAAGGGAAACATCGATATGAATGCATTCGCCCACGTAATCAAGAACATCCGAACCGGAGGCACTCACAAAAAACACTTGTGTTGAAATCTAACTCAACAACTTGAGTTGTTTCCATTCAACACAGAAATATGTTACCCAAACACAAACCTGTGTTAAATAAATGTGAAATACACATGTTTGTGTTACAAAATAATAAAACGCCAACTTGGGCTGAACCAAAATGGGGCAATTTGTGCAGTACAATGCAAACTTTGTATTTTGCAATAAATATTTTGTATGACGTAAAAAAAAATCTTGTGCTCAATTCTTTCAACACAAGACCTTGTGTTCATTCAACTTCAAATAGAATTGTTCAAAGCCCTGTTCAGTGCAAGAAAGTTTTGAACAATAAAGAAAAAAACGTCGAACAATATTACATATATGTTACAATATATGACGGGTGTTATTGGAATATATATATTATAATTATATATGTATGAAATATTTCCTGTGTCTCTACATGGCGTTTTTCTATATGTTTTCGTCTTGTTTGGATCCAGGACATTTAAAGGATAACTTTGTCTTTTGATGTTATTCTTGAAGTCTTTGTGTCGACGGAGAGTCAGTTGAGAGCTTTGTAAATTGCTTTTACCAAAACAAAAAAATAGAATTTTTAGACGACTAACGTGTAAATTACCACTTGTCCATGTCTGGTACAAATGCCTACAGGCCCACATCTACCAGCGTTCCTCGGTGTAATTCCCGCCGATAGACATGCACAAGGTTTAGTGTACAGTCAGTCTGCACATGACAGGATTACACAGCGGGGTCAGCTCTCCTTGAAGTAGAGTAGGATGCCCAAGAGACTCTGAAGTTCCTCAAGTTCCTTGTGGTTCAACTCTATATATGCTGCTCTGCGCATGCTGGTACCGATCTCCAGTCAATGTATATCCCTCAACAGGCAGTATATTATATTAACAAAACCTATTTCTTATCTGCTGTAAAACACACTTATAGAATATTCGGGTAGATCCGTGTGTATACGAGTGTTATATGCTTAGGGACATCTTAAAGATTTACAACGTAAATGTATTAATCCTTAAACGATCCCTAGATCCCCAAATCTTTCAGTGTCTGAGAAGCTGAATCCCGTGGACCGTAATTACTTCTACCGGTGAGTGGAACAAAGTCTTAAGCTTTAGCTTCACGCAGCGCAGGCAGAAGATATAATTTGTCTGGCTGTGTTCGCATTTGCCTGTATGTTGAATCAGTTATTTGCACATCAAGGTTTATAAATAAGAGATATGAAACCATGTCTCTTTCCTTTGCCTCACTAAATCTAGTTTGTTGCCAAAAAAAACCCCATTTATTTGAGACATGTTAATGGGTCAGCAACAACACGGGAATGAATCAACATGATTCATTGTAAATCTTTAGACGTAATGTAAGTAATATCAGCTGCATGCACAGAGGAGACAAATACAACAAACATGATACTTAAATGTCAGCTTGAACCTCAGAGGGTGACCAGTGAAGACAACTCTAAGGAATGTGCCAATCTTGTGAACATGTATACACCTTGTCTGAAAACAGCTCGGTACAGTTGGCACAAGATTCCAACACAACATTCACCACCATATTCGCCAGAAATGGCACCTTCTTGAAATGGCTGTTCTTTAAACTATAACCGGCCCTAGAGGTCAGTTAACATACAGTTCAAGTCCTAAAGGTTCTTTAGTGAATATTCATCAAGTCAGCAACTTTCCGTCCAGTGATGGGCAATAAAGGACGGTATCTTGTTTAATCTTTATATTCAGTGCCATCTTAGACCGTCTCCAACATGCATAGGTGTCAAAATGTCCTCTAAAAATTCATTTCACAAAAAGATACCTGACTAGTGCAAGTGACAGACGCACTGGAAAGGCGATTAATCGACAGTTTGTTGTTCATTCGTAATATTCAACGCAATCTCAAACCTCCAACTTGGTATGGTGTCAAAAATGCCTTCTCAAAACAGCCATTTGCTACTTCAAAACAGGCTGTATAGGGCCACTTATAGAGTCAGAAAACATACAGAGCAAGTTGCAGACGCACCGGAAAGCCGATTAAACGACTGTATGTTGTTCATTCTTTTTATTTAATGCCATCTTAGACCGTCTGCTACTTGCTAAGGTGTCAAAATGCCTTCTCAAAAATGACATTTGCCTACTTCAAAACAGGCTGTATAGGGCCACTTATAGGGTCAGAAAACATACAGAGCAAGTCGCAGACGCCCTGGAAAGGCGATTAAACGACAGTACGTTGTTCATTCTTCTTATTTAATGTCATCTTAGACCGTCTGCTACTTGCTACTTGTATGTTGTACTCAGAAAACATACAGTGCAAGTAGCAGACGCACCAGAAAGCACCGGAAAGCCATTTTAGACCGTCTGCTACTTGCTAAGGTGTCAAGATGCCTTCTCAAAACAGCCATTTGCTTAATTCAAAACAGACTTTATAGGGCCACTTATAGGGTCAGAAAACATACAGTGCAATCGCAGACGCCCTAGAAAGGCGATAAAACAACTGTATGTTTTTCATTCTTCTTATGTAATGCCATCATAGCCCGTCTGCCATTTTTCATAAAATATATCTTATGTTTCCAACATTGTAATCTTGCAGTAAGAATGAAATTTGTGTCTTTTTGGATGAACTTTTAACTACCTAAATACCACGCTCTTATACATGTAGCATTCATGTGAAATATGTACCTATAACCATCTGAACGTTGTTTTTGCAAAGTAAAGTTGGCACAAGATTGCAGCACAACATTCAGCTCCATGTTCGCAGCTGCACGAGCTGCATTCTGGCGAATATGGTGTTGAATGTTATGTTGGAATCTTGTGCCAGCTTCACCGAGCTCTGAAAACGCAGAACTGTTACTATCTTACAGACGACACCATATAGATCTACCATGAAATGTCTGCCAGTAAATGGTTTGCATATTATTTTGGTACATGATTTACCATATCTGGTTGTACGATGTATTGTATATAGAGGCATCATGTACGATATCTGATTGTATGATTATGACATATGGCAGTATGATTTATCGTACCTGGAAGTATTATTTATTTAGGCCTACTTCATTGGTGTTTTAACGACGCACTCAAGGTTTTTTTTTAACTTATATGACGACGGCCAGGTTTACGGGCAAAAGAATACTGGAGTGACAGTAGTAACCTATAGCCCTTCGGTGTATAGGTAGCTGACAAAATTCCTGACATAAGACCGCAGATAAGTCAGCGAAATCCACATTTGAACCCGCGGCCTCATGGATCAAGGGCCAGTCACACTGATATCTAGGATATATCACTGGCTGCATGATTTACGATATCTGGTTGCATGAATTACGGTATCATGTCTTATGATTTACGGTATCTTTCTACACAATTTGTGGTGCCCGCCAATAATTTACGACAAGAACTTTTCCAAGGGAATTTCCATTATATCAAGGAGCCAGTACACAAGTTTTGTCTGTATGGCACATTGATAAAAAAAAGTGTCACATCTTTAGGCTTGGCGTCTTAAAGGCAAACGCTGGATAGCTCATTTCTATCTCTGATATATTGCAACTGGTATGTCTCTAGAGAGTATTAGGGATCTCGGCCATAAAAAACGAGCTGCCGTGTCACTGAGGGTTATCTCCGCTCACGGTATACAGTATTTATCATGGCGGGGGCCGATTGTCTAGAGCGCTTTTTGAATTCACTTAATCATATTAGCTGGTGATGAAGGAGAAGCCCTGGACATAGGTACAGTTTTTCTTCATTCCAGACATGAAAGGCTGAAAAATTGTGAGAATTTACACAAAACGTCCGATTCATCACAGAGAAGTCAAATATAAAACTGTAATGAACTCTGCCAATGTGTTGTGGGTATGGCATGATAACATGCATTATAAGTCGTATGTCTTAGGTTCTCTTACGTGTCTGGAATGCTTGTGGTGGGTGAGGGGGAGGGGGGAAGGGGAATATGAATGGTACATAGAATCTTATATTAGAGCTTTAATCCTCGTCTCGAGATAATGGAGGCCTTGAGATAAAAACTGCCAAGTCAGCCTTTCTGTAAAGACCCTAAAAACGTAATTTCCAGTATTTCTTTCTCAAAGCTTTTGGAACGGATTGTTTCTTGACTGAAGTTACAATTAATAGCCTGTATAATTGACAGCTGAATTCAGTTCGGTAGTAGTGAATGTGACGTGAAAAAAATGTGTTGTGGTAAAGTCTTTGCTTGTTTGCAAATGTATAGGCCTATGTAGCCGTGGTGGGCGAGAATCTGCATGGAGAATAATTTCTCTTTATTTCGTAAGATATATTTATTTATTTTTTTGATTGCTGTTTTACGCTGTACAAAAGAGTGTTTTTCTTATACGACGGCGGTCAGCATTATGGTGTGAGGGAACCACGCAGCGGCCGGGGAAAACCCACCACCATCCGCAGGTTGCTGCAAAACCTTCCCACATTCAGCCGGGGAGAATGCCAGCATGAGCTGGACTTAAAACTTGTAGCGACCACATCGGTTAGAGGCTCCTGGGTCATTATGCCGTGCTGGCGTGCTAACCACTTTGGCACCGGGGGCCCCTCGTCAAACATATAAAAAACTACGATTACCAATCCATTCTCCGGAATGCTTGGAGGTGATTAGCGGTCTAAAACAGGTAATCCTATACAACAAAATCTGTAGTTGTTTTTTTCGTATCATCTCCAATCTTTGTTACATAATGGTGGAACATGGAATTGTATATTAAAGGTGACCATGTCAGTGTTTCTGGAAATACCCTATAAAAAACGTAGCTTCCAATACTTCTCTCTGAAAGCTTTGTAGAACGTTGTTCTTTGTTGACTGAGGATACAGTTTTCTGCATAAATGACAGTTTAAATTGGATTTATACCGCGAGAGTAGAGTAATAGTCAACATGGCATTAAAACGGTATAACCGGTAAAAACGTTTTTTGCCGTCGTCTCGAGATGATTTCGTTGGGCGTCTAAAAAGCCATATGGAAAATATGTGTGAAAAATACACTCGATTTGAAAAACTTTCTCTGTGGGTTTCATCGCTTTTTCACATAGCCTTGGGTGAAATAATTCTAGAAAAGCTCCATCCTTTTCACAACTTGAAAAGTGCTGTGAATTAGTATTGTTGGCCACAAGACGAGAAGTTTGTTTATTGGATCATTTTTGGATTGCATTTAATTGGCCAGAGAGGTCACCAGGTCACACAATCAATTCCCAGTTACATGTGGCATGAGCATGGCCAAGTCGATTATTCCTTCTATACCGCTTCTGATGGTAACATTTTGAATATTCATGAAGCGTGTGTACAACGGGAGAGAAGGAATATGCACATTTTTGGTGTCGGTCTTCTTGAGATTGTGTCCATCACTATTCGAGCATGTATAATAATAGGCAATGGGCATGTTAAGTCAGAGGAGACTAAAGACTTTGTACACGCAATTGTCTTAGTATTTGCGTGATTAAGCGTTAATGTGAAAATTAAAATATTGTGAATTTGTCTAGTGATTGAGTTGCCGAATGAAATCCAGTACCTGCTCTGTTCGAATATCTGCTTTGTGTATCCATATTCTCTGCATCTTTAATGAACAGTGATTTCAAAGGTAAATCTTTCAATTAAGATTATATTTTTAGCAAGTCTACAATGTCTGCGGGTTGATGTTACCTAGCGCCATGCCGAAACCTTATCAATATAATCCTGTATTCGTGAACATATATACGGCCAGAGTCAATATCAGGATTTAAGTTATGCGGAAGTTAATGTATTGATAGAAATATTGGTATTTTGTCCAGTGGTTTGTCGTTTGTCAATACCGTTACTGAATAGAATATGCGCTCGATTACAATGATTTGTTTACATATCTATGGTGGCTGATATCAGTCATTTAACGAAACCGCTACCTCTGCGCGGGCGCGGAAGGCGCGGTGAAAAAGGCCGCTATCAGCCACCGTATATATCCATATTATCTGTATCTATAATGAACAGTGAGCATAATGCTCAGAATTAAAACACTCATCGAAATGAATTTTTGAATTTAGAATATTAACAGAGCTATAATTGTTTCAGGTTGATGTTATCTTACTCTAGGCCGAAACCTTGCCAAACTAATCCTGTATTCGGGACCATGCGATCCGGCGTCAGTATCAGGATTTAAATATGACAGTCTCTCGTTTGTAAACACGACACGTCCCTTACCCACATTGAACTCCCGTTCACCCAAATGTTTTAGAGGAATTGCAGAAACTAACTGTAGTATTGGATTCGTTTATTGCCATCGATCTGCCGAGTTCTGTACATATTTCGTCTGGTCGGTGTTTAATGCAGGTCGAATGCAATCCGATATATCATAAATTTAACCAAGACGTCTTCAAGTGTCCACCATTGAATTGATCTGGCAGTGATTGTAGCTTAGGATACATGAGAGTGAATGTTTCAGTTTTAACACCAGGGGATCGTAGAAGTCGTAAGCAGGAATCTGCTGTCGAGCCACGTCTATAAGACTTCTAAACGTTAATCATTAATCGGATCAGATTCGAAATGCTAGGGTCTTCCGCAATCCCGGCATGTACTGGCCTTTGCAGGTACATTCCAATATCTACAGCCCATACAATCGTATTCTCGTCAGAACTTCTATGGACTTGACTAGGACTAGACGAACGCCAGTAGAATTAGTTCATTTTCAGAGTAATACAGTGCCATGCGTGACTGGAGACCCATTGCTTGCTTGGCTTGGTATCAGCTTGGTTACCCATTTACATGCCAATTCACGTCTCCCGGCTTTATTCTTATTTTTGCTTTTATTCCTAGTCTTGGCCGTATAATCTCTCTAAGCTACATATTATCGCTCCTCCAGCTGTTGTCTTTTGCGCACATTTTACCATTTTGAAAATAACCTGATACAAATTTTTCGGCGGCACAAACATCTTAAAGATGTAAATTAAATAAGAGGAAAAATTGTGTACATGGTTATATATCCAGAATTAAACTTATCTCACAGGACACAGCTGAAGAGAAATCGCATTTGTTTTCTGAGGGTTGGGAAACTTATGTGGAAATCTATGCCAGCAGTTTCAGAGGGTCGTAAGTACTGCATACACTGTCTAAGGTTAAATATGGAATGAATATGTACGCGTCGTTTGCGTGACATTTATGAAAGGGAAACTAGCGGTTTTACTTGATTTTCTTGTCATTTAAAGACTCTATACAATAGAACAATACCCTTCAGATATTTCATTTCAGTGGAGCCTGAAGTAAAAATAGAAATACACGCATGCTTGAGAGAACTTGGGAGAGTAACATTTCGTAAAACCAAGCATCCCTGTAGATTTGTTTACAACACTAATGACATGAGCACAGAAGGTTGGGTTTGCTGTTATAAGAGAACGTGTGACAATGTTATCACGCGAGTTTGTTGTTTTCAAGATATCGTGATCAATATTCATCCGTATTTTCAAATTGCAAAACTAACTGATAAACATTTTGAAGATTTCTGATCGAGCTTCATGGTTTGACGCCACTGATAATTGTTTTAACGTGGTTCTATATTTTAGCAAATCGTTTCGTCTTCTTTTCATCGATTTTAATATATTTGCGGCCAGCACAGCGCGGGAGCCTCGCACCAATGCGGCGCTGCGGGTTCAAGTCCATCTCATGCTGGCTTCTTCTCTGGCCTTACGTGGGAAGTACTGCCAGCAACCTGCAGATAGTCGTAGGTTTCTCCCGGGCTCTGGCCAGTTTCTTCCACTATAATGCTGGCCGCACTCGTTTAAGTGAAAAATTGTTGAGTACCGCATAAAGCACCAATCAAACAAAAAAATAAATAAAATGTTTGTATCTTCGGGGTATAAAGCAAACAGTAAATTCGTCAGCCAGCAATTCCATGTATCCTGAGTCTAAGATTACACGAGGATCTGGCATCACAACCTCATATCATCTAACTATAAAACCTCAATCTTTAAATAGCCTACAAATCAGCAAAAGCCACCTGATGATATAGTTTTACACTCCACAATTCACGCATTTGACTGCATCCATGTAAACCTGCTGTGTACTTGGGCCCTGTAGGCGCCCTTCGGACCCTTATCCACTCTACCTGTATATCATTCGCTGGATCTACTCAAGGGAGTGAATAGCACATGTGTACTCTCCACCCTTTTACACTCCAATCACTCTTTCGTGTAAAAAAGCGACGACCATGGAATATAGAACTGTCAGCGACATGTGTCATCTTTAAGGTTGGCTGATAGCGCCGTAAAATTGTGAATAGACGGAGGAGAAAAAGTAATCAAGGAAAATGCTTCAAGTGAATCGGTTTCGATCGATTTTCTTGAAGCTGTTAACAGATTCATGGTACGAGGTTTTGTTAGCTGTTTTGTTGACTGGGTCGATTAGGAGTCCGCCCTGGGTGGTATTGTGCAATCAGTGGTTCAGGGGGTCAGAGACTGAGGCATGGCGTTGATCGAGATTAGTACGTGTGGTTCACGCTGTGTGAATTCATTATTCGTATTGCCGGCATGATTCTGTTGTTGATACATGTAATACAACAGATATTTTTCACCAATTCTGATTACTTTCCAGGCATATCTTTCAGAGTAGAGTGCTTACAGGGGAAACGTTGTAAGTTAATATGGACATGAATAAATCAGCCCACACCACCAAGACAAGCAAGAAAATCAGTTCCCAACCAAAATCCCAGCGGAAGGAATGGTAGACCCGAAAAGCAAGCCTACACATAGTTCGCAGCCAATGTCGAACAGGTGATTATTTGAGCGTGCTGGTTAACACAACATTGCCCACCAAACATTGATTTATAATGTGTCCTTGTCTGTATCAGGCAAAAAGTAATCGTCTCCCCTTGGTTCTCAGTTACGTTAAGAAGCCAACGTCTCGTTTTGGATCTTGATGTCATGTTTTACTCCGAGCTCTTACTTGTTGCAGACCAAATGAAACAGTGGACGTCAGAAATATGGCGGAAGTTTCGAACATTCAGCTTTTATATGCAGCATCAGCAATTTTGGTTGCGACAGCAAATAAATAAATGAAAATACTGTGAATATGTTTATATTCATATATTGTATATATATTTAAATGTATCATATACCTATGGCCGATACCCAACTGATACAGAGGCATCCTGTATTTTTCCGTATAGGATGGTTCATATCTGCATCCTCTGAAAACAGGAACTACTTTCAATGTTTACATTCAAAGCGCCCTCTACAAGGGAAAGTCCTGAACTAACATCGGAATTTGGTGTGACGTAACGACAACAACAACGTTAAATTGTAAAGAAAACGGTTTTATGGTCTTCTTTTAAGCACACAAAGAAATGACAAGCATGTTCCCTACAGCCCTGGGTAAACTCTGTAACTTTCTAGTCCAACACTGCCCAAACTTAGATCTCAGCTCTCAAATTAACTTGTTCTATGCATCAAGCATGCATGGTTAACACCGCAGCGTCGCGGCGTTTATTAAAGCTCATTAAAAATATGACTGACCTTCTTGGTGAAAATCCTTCACTTTGTCCCCTAGGCAACATAAATACAAGGCTGCGCAGATAAATATTCACATTCTGTAAGACGGGTCGAAAGTTGTGGGTCACACCACCTTATGCGTCTAAAACATCGAAAACAAAATGGGTGCCCAGTGTTAAAGCACTGGGGAAAAGGTCACTTTTTGCCACTTTGCTAGCCACCAGTAAGGCTCGAACATTCAGTTTTTATATGCAGCATCAGCAATGTTGGTTGCGAAAGCAAACAGATAAATGAAAATACGGTGAACTATTGTATATATATTTAAATTCATCATATATAAGTAACTAAGTACAAAATAACGTCACGAAATCTCTGCAGAAAGATAGGAAGCTAGAGACCACGTGATCCGTTGGATTTGTATAATTTTCAGCTTTCCAGATAGTCTGAGTATTTCTGTAGTGCTATTGTGACATTATTTTGTACAACTAGACCTTACTAGTCTCTAGCGAAGTGGTATAAAGTTGCCTTTTCCCCAATGCTTTAACACTGGGCGGCCATTTTGTTTTAGACACGAAAGGGTGGTCACGTGAACCCTAACTTTCTATCCGTCACAGGATACACTCGGTGATCTGATCTCGTTTCACTCTGGGTCGAATAAATTTGTCACATGAATCCGAAATTAATGCCTACCGCTTCCACGAACCCGGCGTCTTTCTTCAGTTAAAACAGTAAATGTATTCGGCGCCCACACACTCACGACAGTACTCAGTTGTTTCTTCATTAATTTCTACCCGGTGCGCCATGATCAATGTTCATCGGAGCTACAGCCACACACTATCAGAGGATACACGGCCGCACGAGGATGATATTTTCAATAAATGCAGACTTTACATCACTGTGATGTAGAGAAATTGCGGTAGAGCCAAACTTTCAGTCCTATCGTCATCATGTACTGTAGCATCTTCAAACGAGATGTGATTTTGAACCATACCGCAGGTTGACATTTTGGTAGGATAACCCATGTGTCTCTCACGTGACGACAAAGCGAGAGATTCCGGTGGCGTTGGGATTTGACCACATTTCGTGAAGTGGAGACCTTGTAATAGTCTAAGCTTTTGAATCTTCACTATATTGATTTATTTTAAATAGTTTGAAGTTGAAACTAATGAAATAGAAATTTAAAGAACATAATCATATTCGAGCTGAAGAAATATGTGCTCATATATAGATGAACCACATTTTGTCGGTTCAGGGTCTCTTGTAGCAAGTTGGTCTACTGATTGATGAAAAACCGAAGAAAGGTATATTATAAATAGACTATCATAAAAGTGCGTGTTCCGCGATGTTGTATGAGTTCACGTTGTCTGAGGTCGACCTGTCACATCAGTCTCGCTCTTCGACCCCGGCTGATACGACAGGCCGACCTCAGACAATTCTAGCTGATATATCATCGCGGATCACGTACTGTTATGATGATCTATGTATAATTTATGTTCGGGCTACATATCACAACAATGATGTTTTGGGCGCCTTATGCTTCACGTTTTGTATAACTGTCAGAGTATCCAGAATTTCTCTCCTCTATTATCGTCAAGATACTTATAAGTATAACAGGTCTGTCAACCACCATTGTATTGTCTTCTGCACAATTAAACTTTGGTTGAAGACCACTGATTGCCGACCGATATGGTGTGCATAACTCTACGTCATACAGATATAACTTGCTCAAGTCCGGTAGTTTACCCTGTGCACTCTAGTTCTCTTCTTCATTCCGTCCTTGTTCCCGTGGCAAAGCCTTGTTCCCGTGGCAGCCGATCGGCCTCGGGCCACTGATGTAGCAGGTTTGAATCTGGCATTCGTAACGTTGATTACAAACCGTAGTTGTAGTCGAGATTTGACAGGAACCTGACGAAATGTGAAGTATTTTCCCGAGCACTCTGGTTCCTCCACTGATAAATATGACCACAAAAAGTTTCCTCCACTGATAAATACGACCAAAAAAAAGTAAAAAATTCCTGAGGAAAGCGTCAAACACATGTCAGATCAATTAAATAAATTAATAATTTCGGTGTAGAATACACTGGATAAAAAGAGTAGATTCTATAGCAATGTACTTTACTGAATCTATGGTTTAGATCGTACACATACTGGCCAAGGAGAACAGCATAGACCTGTCTTTTTGGGCTGTTAACTGTTTGCTGGTAAGATGTTGCATGCTGGCACCATGGCTAATGAAAATTTTTACCATATCATTCGCATGGCATTATTCCGATGTTCATTTGTTTATGGCGACTGTTGTAATGGATGTCTTTATGGCCGATCTTCTTAGAGATAGCGAATGGCTTTTGCAGGGCTCCATCGATTTCCTGTATGTGTACTTAGCGTCTTTGTAGACATTTGTCAAAAGTCCTGTGTTAAAAAAACAGTATTATTGACATGTTTTAATGACGTTCCGGTGCTGGAAATTGTGGCCGTTAAAGGCACTGGCATTGGCCTACAAACAACTTATTCATATGCTGCATGTCAGTGGAAATATTCTGTGATTTTTCACCAGAAAAGCTTGTCGCTTTTGCTCATTAGCAGACAAAAGAAAAATTTTCAAAATACAAAAACCCATGTTCTAGCATTATACGTCCGATATAACTTCTTATTAAGAAACATCGATATGAGAAAAGTAACTTCTGTCAGTCTTTTACAAGCATAGTAAACACTTCCTGTCATTATAATAATAATAATAATAATAGCCTTTATTCGAAAGTACCACTTAAGCAGATGTTCCATTCCTGCATATGTGAAAGTCATAAACTTTCCTTATTTATTATATACGGCGATCGCGTGAAACCATGAATAAATCCCCCAAACTAACCTGGCGAATTGCGTTAATATACAAGCATTATGTTTTTGATTTAAGTGAATTATTCATTGCATAGCTGATATAGGACGTTATGGAAATCTGCGGTATAGGATGTATGCGAATCTCAATGCTAACCCATGTAGTTCACAGTAATATTAAAATATAGTTGGTCACCAAATATCACATGTTGACTTTAACGGTTGTTTGTTGTGACAGGTCAGTCCGATCACCGGATACGTGACGAGATATATCCCTGATATCAGCCTTACAGCCCCGTTAATGGCGTGGTGTCCGTTTCTAATTATCAACATGACTATTTCCGTCATTCGAGGCCGTCAAACCCATTAAACCGCTGACTTTCACGAACCTCAACGACACTCCGAGTTGCTGCACTGCTACTCTGTTTTTGTATCCTTGTGTATTGGTAAAAACATTTCCTTGTAAAACCTCACGGCTTTCTCGAATCCGGATCATTTCAATTTCAAACAAACCAATTTCCCAGCCAATGGAAGGCAAAAATTGAAATATCCGTCATTTTTCATTTTCTCATTACATTCAGCGACTGTGTTATGTCGTCGTATTGGGAAATTCAGTTCCTGGGCATTTTTCCATCTGAATTTTCTTTCTTTCTTCGTGACGGCTTTGTTACCTGAGAAAACGTCAGTACCGTTATTAAAGAAGTCTCGAGGGCCGCGTGTACGTCTCTGTATCGATTTATGCCAAAAGAAAATGCTAGCGGATATGGTTTGCATGTATCAGCTACATGAGGAAACCTAACATCTGGAGGATATCTCTGCGTTATACTCCCATTACGCGGGAAGCCGTGTTGGTGTAGACATCTAAACGGACGGAGGTCTCGATGAAAGTGTCTACAGGTTGGTGTGTCCACATATTATTCGACTTAGACATAGATCACGATCAAAACGAGAAGCAAAATTTCCACATGTTTTTGTTAGCTTCCTAAAATATCTATATTTCTGAATGCTTTGTGAAAAGAAAACAGAAAGCTTCCACGGTAAACCATCTCGTATCTCATAAAATGATATACAGTTCCTCCCAAGGTAAAACGTTCATACAACCTCAATGCTAACAATGTGGTGCTAACAGTGGAATACGTGTATCGATCAGTGAGAGACCCAAGTAATCTCGTGAAGTCACTGGGTTAATTCCTGGAAACGTTTTCACTGTCAAGAGTTAGGACCATATGCAGGTTATGAGCATCGGTTCGTTTGGAAGTGAGCATCTCAAGAGCTGAATTTATAATTTTCACGCAAATGCCGTTTATACTGAAAACAAGAGCTTTACAAACCCGCCTGAATCTTTAAGTTGGGCCTCGATCCACTTGTACGAAGTTTCCTTAACGTTACAAGCATGTACTACGATGGCAACCAGCAAATGTAGGCATTACTTCGCCATGGCGGTTACGTGCTCGCAACATTAAGTACGTTTCGCATAAGTGGGCCTCTTTGCAAACGGATTAAGTTGTACTTTTGCTGTATAAGCCCTTCAGGTGTTTGAAGCCAAAGCAGACTTACCTGCGGATCTTTGTTCATGGAATTCTAATTAGCCTTACATCCATAACACCAACTGTAATACACAGACAAAATGGTGAAAAGCAAATACAGGATATAAAGGGAAGTCTTTAATGATCTTGGGGGTAAATGTATAGAGAATCCGGACTGAGTGTGTCTTGGACACAACTTTGTAAAAAGACAGTTAAGACAAAGCCTCAGTTCATAACCCGCGGGAGAAAGGATGCTGGGATAGCTACTCGACAAAGGGCCATAAGAGAGGATGCTGGGTGATAGGTAGATTTCAGACCGAGGTCTCCCGGAATGTTGTCGCCCATAGCAAGACACAGTCGAGTTTATTCATGTAACTGAATACAGTTACGTGCAAGTAAACCTACGAGGATATAAGAAAACATCAGTATGCATTCTACAGGCAAATGCCCTTAACTACATGTGCAACATATGTGACACAAGGTATCGAGACATACAAGAAGAAAAAACATATGGAACGCAGCATGGCGTCAATTAATCATTTTGACCCAAAATGAGGTAATCTTCTTTTGTACTAGAACATTATGACTCTGGGCTGCATATTTAACAAGTAAACCATCTCAGATCCAAATTTGCCTTGATGCATGCGACAAGGTTAAAAAATATACACATAATTGTTTATAAAGGACAACAACAACTGACTAACCGATACGTGAATGTTCCGTGTTCGAATGCAGATGAGGAAGTTATAGAATAAGGTCATATATACATAGCCGCACAATCGGTCCATAAAGTTAATGTTGCGTGTGAATAGTGTTCAAGGTCACAAAGTTTGCTGATTTAGCTTTATCACAGATCTGAAATCAGGGTTGCACAAACCGAAACTTTCCATGAAAATCCTTCTCAAAATTCACAGACCAAAACTCAACCACTTCGAAAGCGAGAATTTTGATGCCAATGACTGGTGTATCTGTATTGATCAGTAAGATAGCCAGTGGAGCTCGTTACTTACAGGCAGTCATCGTGGAATAAAATCCCAGGGTAAATTCTTGGAAACAATCACCCCATGATGTCCGCTTCCTCTGTGTCAAGAGTTGGGACAGTAGATAGGCTGTGTGTATTAGTGGTCCACATTGCTGACAAGCACAGCGTGTGGATATACACTCTTCACGGATCGAACTGTTAAAGATTTTATTACCATACCTAAATTAGAGCTACCCGAAATCAAAAAGGTTTATCACCACTTCCTTATGAAACGGTCAGTTATATATGGGACCTGACACGTCTCGCCGTATAAATTTCAGTTCATTTTTGGAAACGTGAAATGAAGTTCAACGTATTAACTCCTTTGCTCTACACCATGTGTCCAGAACGTCTGAGTAAACTATAGATTAGGTCACGAACCATCAGAAATACGATACCCAAATAAATTATATGTGGAAGTATTCATATCTCCGTCACCTTGTATCTATATATAACACTGACGTGTTAAGCCCCAGTCGACGCAGCTCAAACCCTGTCGGTCCAAAGAGGCACGTCAGTAACAGCCATCGCCTCCATCCTTCCGATAATTCAGCTTCCTCTGTGGTACATGCTATTAGTTATTAAGATGTATGTATGTGTAGATCCACCAGGTACTGTACGAGACTTAGACAAACCAACACAAGACACATGGAGAAACATTAGAGGGTTGGACGCATGACAGATCCAAGTAAATAAAGAAATAAAATAAGGAAATTAAATAACGCATTCATGAAAACACAAATGCATCAGTCGCTTTTCTGATATCAAAGTAAGAATATTTCGCAAGGATCATTTCCACGTGTCAAATTCCCAGCTGAAAAAGACACGATTAAGCCCACTGGTCTTTTCAAAGCACAGTTAAGGAATCCTTGCTTGTCACTGACTATACGCCAAAAGTTTGCAGGTTGTTCACATTCGTCAGTCTTTGTTGAGTATACCAACACCCTGAAGCCGTTATCCGTGTGTATCCAATGTTTGAAAGGCATTTATAACCTGTTCCTGACCAACATCTATAAACTGAATCCAGTCTCCATATGTTACGATTATTGAAGGTAGGCTATACAGCCTATAGATATGTCATGGCCTGATGTGGATGACACCGTGACAGGGAAGGGATTTCTTTCCCTTCACAAAGCTCACTGACACACACGTACACCACAGAAGACGCCTTACGAAAT
The DNA here is from genome assembly GCF_032854445.1 of Liolophura sinensis. Taxonomy (NCBI): domain Eukaryota; kingdom Metazoa; phylum Mollusca; class Polyplacophora; order Chitonida; family Chitonidae; genus Liolophura; species Liolophura sinensis. The sequence goes on from NC_088295.1 coordinate 77,421,135, forward strand.
GGCACATTCCAGTGTCATCATCTCAACCGCAATAATTATGCTGTTGTTCAAGATTGTCCTCAACATTTTGGCTCGAAGTTAATTTCTGCATTAAATGTTCTCTTTTCTTTTGAATGATTCGAATAAAGGTATAGAGATACTCAAATTTGAATATCCTTTCCTTTTAGCAGAAGGGGGGATGTTAGGGGGAACAGGGGGGGGGGCTCACTTTGAAAAATAAGACATCCTGGTAAAATGTTTGGGATCATCGCCATAACGACGCCAAAAGGCTAGTCTGTTTCACGATGGTGAGTCACAGTACCTGTGTATTTTCTCAAATCGTTTACCCCGAAGCAAGAGAGAGAATGAACGACAGATAACACAGCCTGGGAACGACGGGGTTAACAGACCAAAGAAGTCCCACACCTGATTATGGCTTTAAATATCGAGGACGGTGTGCTGTGGTCACCAAATATCACATGTTGACTTTAACGGTTGTTTGTTGTGACAGGTCAGGCTGGTCATCAGATACGTGACGAGACATATCCCTGATATCAGCCTTACAGCCCCGTTAATGGCGTGGTATCCGTTTCTAATTATCAACATGACTATTTCCGTCATTCGCGGCTGTCAAACCCATTAAACCGCTGACTTTTACAAACGTCAACGACACTCCGAGTTGCTGCACTGCTACTCTGTTTTTGTATCCTTGTGTATTGGAAAAAAAACACTTCCTTGTAAAACCACACGGCTTTCTCGAATCCGGATCATTTCAATTTCAAACAAACCAATTTCCCAGCCAATGGAAGGCAAAAATTGAAATATCCGTCATTTTTCATTTTCTTATTACATTCAGCGACTGTGTTATGTCATCGAATTGGGAATATGCAGCTAATGAATTTTCTTTCTTTCTTCGTGACGGCTTTGTTACCTGAGAAAACGTCAGTACCGTTATTATAGAAGTATTGAGGACCGCGTGTACGTCTCTGTATTGATTTATGCCAAAGCAAAACGCTAACGGATGTGGTTTGCACGTATCAACTACATGATGAAGCCTGACATCTGGAGAATATCATTGCGGTAACGGGATGTTGTCTGGCAGAGTTATATCCTCATTACGCGGGAAACCATGTCGGCGAACAGATTTAAACAGATGGAGATCCCGATAAAAGCGTCTGTAGTTATACACAGACTTGTGTGTCTAGACACCCGACGACTTCGACATGGATCACAACCAAAGCATGAAGACATGCCAGACGACTGGAAAAAAAAGGAACTCCTAGAAAACAAATGAAATGCAAATTTCCACGTGTGTTGGCTTAATAGAATATTAAGGGTAGATTTCCCATTTTTCCTTATTATAGGCGCAAGGACACTGTGCGAGTTATGAATCAGTACCAAAGCATGGAAACATGCAAGACACATGAAAAACTGCTACGAAAAAAAAAATGAAAGACCAATTTTTATATTTTTTATCCCTTTGATAGAATTTTAAAACAATATTTAACCTGAGTTTTTTTTTCATGGGGAAATATGTCATTTCCACCTCCTCAAATGTAAAAAGTATTTAAAATTTATTAATGAAGGTTGAGCCATCAGAAACATGACTCATCAGGAAGACATACCATTCACTTCAATGCCTGTGATAATCTGCAGACTCCAGAATTAATGGTTATCCCATCAGTGCTAATGGGACTAACCATTACCATTAACCGCCGACAATGTCTGGCTTGTAAATTCTTTATTGGTAGATATAATGGTAGAAAATACTTTCTATCAAGCACCAAACCTTGAAATGCATGCCAGCACGTCGTCTAATTTGGAAGAGAGCATATTAAATTTCATGGAAAGTCTTAGCAATCTGAAGCATATTACTGACACCAATCAGCCTCATTGTGTACGTTGTTTTAAACAAAACCTCACTTCCGAAAGACCTTTGTCCATGTATAATCGTACTCTTCTGTTCTGCATATTTAAAACCATTTTCAAGTGTTTTTGGAGTACATTAAAACATTTAATTCAAATATACCAAATGGAATGTAAATTTGGAGGATATAGAATGACATTTATATAACATGGCCAATTATCAAACAATCGACTCATAACATGAATGTTTCATGTAATAATTGCTTAAGATCACAATCTTTGGTAAGTTAGTCTCCTAACAGACCGTAATTCATGGATGCTTTGTGAAAGAAAACGGACAGTTTAAGGTTAAAACTATCTCGTATACGAAAATCCTATACATCTACTCACAGGGTAAAACTGTCAACCTCAATGGTTAGAACCCTGATACAAACGGTGGAATACATGCGTCGATCAGTGAGAGACCTAAGTAATCCCATGGAGTCAGAGAGTTCAATTCCTGGAAACGCCTTAAGGCGTCCACATCTTCACTGTCAAGAGTTAGGACCATATTGGATGCATAGGTTGGTTTGGAAGTGAGCATCTCAAGTGCTGAATAGACAATTTTATCGCGAATATTCAATATCGTGAAAAACAATTTCACAAAAAAGCTTTACGCTTTACGCACTGCCTGTATCTTCCAGTCAGGCCTTGTCTCCTTGTACACGGACTGAAGTTGTACTTCTTCTACACAAGGTTAGAATCATCGAACGTGTACACCAGCAATCAACTCATCCGATACGTGAATGAAAATTTGCAGGTTTACAATAAGGTAATGTATAAAATGGCCAACAACCGAAAAATCGACTCATACCATGAACATTCCCTGTTAAAAGTGTTCAAGGTCACAATGTTTGGCCAGTTAGCTTTGTAAATGATCTGAAATCAGGGTTGCACTGCGCACAAACCAAAACATTCCGAGAAAAATTTTTTTCAAAACTCGGCCGTTTTCAAACTGTATCAGTGAGATACCCATTGGAGTTCTCTAGTTAGAGGTAATTATCCTGGAATGAAGTTAAGTGGTAAATTCTTGGAAGCAAACGCCCTACTTCTTAACTGTCAAGAGTTAGGGCGATAGGTAGGCTATGTGTTTATCAGGTACCCGTGGTCGGCAAACACAGCGTGTGGATTTACACTCTTCAAGGATCGGGCTGTTATCGATTTTATTGCGATACCTCACTCACAACCATCCGAAATCGAAATGGCGTATCATAAATTCCTTCTGTGCCAGTGAATAATTTACACAAGCTTGCACCTCTACGCGTGTAAACTTTAGTTTATTTCCATCTTTGTTAACTTGCTGAAACGGTTAAATGAAGTTCAACGCATTAGCTCCGTTGCCATATATAATCTTTCCAGAACGTCTGAGTAAACTATAGATTAGGTCAGGAGCTATCCGGAATGCGATACCCAAATAAATTACATCTGAAGGTATTCAATTACCTGTAATCTTGTATCTGTAACTCAGATGTGTTGAGCTCCAGTCGACGTAGCTCAACCTCTGTCAGGCTAGACAGGGCAATCTCACCAGTATTTATTATTCAACAGCCACCGCCTACATCCCTCTCATAATTCAGCCTCCTTCTCGTGTGTACACCAATAATTATTAACATCTATATGCTTTTCCACCAGTGTTCGAAGGCCTCTGTAAGACACTGTTTGGGACTGTCACTATGCTTATGCGGCCACTTTTTGTAAATCACCGCCTTGGGCTACTAGCATCGCTTTGCAATCAGCAATGTTTTCGCCACATAAATCTGTCCGTAGCATTTCTGAAATAATAGTAATGATATACCACAAGGATTCAGTTATCATTTTCAAATTTTAAGCCTCTTCGTCTTTTTCAAAAACATTGTTATGGAACCCTTACTTGTCACAGAGTATGCTGCCAACAGTCTTCGGAGAGTGCACAAACAGCATGGAGTCGTTAAGTTATGCATCGGCATCCAGTGTTTGTAAGGAATTATAAAATGATTTACTTCCTGTTATCATCTCAAGCGCAATAACTATGCTGTTGTTCAAGATTTTCCTCAACAATTTGCTATTAGTTTTATTCCGTAAGATCGTAATTCATAGATGCTTTGCGAGAGAGGAGGGAAAGTTTTCGGTAGAAACCACCGGTACGAAAAACGGATACCGCTTCTAACACGGTAAAACTTTCATACTACCAACCTCAATGATGATAATCTGGTTTTAACAGTGGAATAAAGGTTATGTGCAGCTCGTCCGCATGTTGGGCAAAAACAGCGTGTGGATTTACAGAGTCAGCCGTGGAGCTGATTTGATGCATGGCTTGCGTTTGAAAAGCTGTACAAATCTGAAATGCGGTGCCTGCTTCATCTAGTCGGGCTTGGTCCCTTTGCAAACGGACTGAAGTCGTACTTTCTTTATAAATAGTAACTACAGGTGTTTGAAACAAAAGCTGACTTACTGGCAGATCTTTGTTAACCTAATTGTAATTTTCTTTTTGTACTAAGTCCTTTTGTCTTTGAGCTGTATATTTATCAAGTAAACCATCTCAGTTCAAGATTTTTCTTGATGCATGCAGCAAGGTTAGAGAATATGCACATAACTATTTAACATGGACAACAATAACAATTCACTCACCGGTGGGTGAATGTATGGTGTTCGAATGCAGATTATAGGATAAGGTCATATACAAAATAGCCGAACAATCGACGCAAAACATGAATGTTCCGTGTGAACAATGTTCAAGGTTATGATGTTTGGCATGTTAGCTTGATAAATTTCCTGAAATCAGTGTTGCATTGTGCACAATTCGAACTTACAGAAAAAAACACCTCAAAACCCTCACGGTAAAACTCTCACGATGTCTATTTCTTCTGTGTCAAAAGTTAGTGCCGCACATAGATTATGTGTAGCTGGTCCACGTGGCTGGCAAACACATTAAATTTGGTCACTCACTGCGTTGGTCACGAATCGAACCGTTAAAGGATTTATTGCCATTCCACCATTACAGCTACCCCAAATGGAAAAGGTTTATCACCAATTCCTGCTGATCCAGTCAGTTATTTATGGGGTATAGATTTCAGTTCATTTCCTTACTTGGTAACTTTTGGAAAGCGTGAAACGAAGTTCAACGTATTAACTCCTTCCTTCTGTACGATGTGTCCAGAACGTCTGAGTAAACTATAGGTCACGAAGCATCAGTAATGTGATACTCAAATAAATTATATTTGGAGGCCTTCAATTACATGTACCTGTGGTCTTGTATCTATAACTCTGATGTGTTGAGCTCCAGTCGACGCAGCTCAAACGGTGTCCGTTCAGACAGTATTCATTATTTAACAGCCATCGCCTCCATCCTTCCGATAATTCAGCTTCCTCTGTGGTATATACTATTAGTTATTAAGATGAATGTATGTGTATATCCACCAGGTACTGTACGAGACTTAGACAAACCAACACAAGACACATGGAGAAACACCAGAGGGTTGGACGCATGACAGATCCAAGTAAATAAAGAAATAAAATGAGGAAATTAAATAACGCATTCATGAAAACACAAATGCATCAGTCGCTTTTCCAATATCAAATGAAATATGATCAATATAACTTGTGAAATAAGATTTCCAGGTAAAATGTTTGGGATCATCGCCATAATGAAGCCAAAAGGCTAGTCTGATTCACAATGGTGAGTCACAGTACCTGCATATTTCTCAAAGCGTTTGCCCAGAAACAGAAAGAGAATGAACGACAGAAAACACAGCCTGGAAACAACGGGATTAATTCAGACCAAAGAAGTTCCACACCCGATACCCCATTATAGAATTATGGCTTCAAATATCGAGGACGGTGTGCTGTGGTCACCAAATATCACACAGTGTCGTTAACGGTTGTTTGTCGTGACAGGTCAGGCTGGTCACCGGATACGCGACGAGATACATCCCGGATATCAGCCTTACAGTCCCGTTAATGGCGCGGTGTCCGTTTCGAATTATCAACATGACTATTTCCGTCATTCGAGGTCGTCAAACCCATTAAACTTTCTCGAAAGTCAACGACACTATATTGCTACACTGCTAATATATTTTTAATACCTTGTCACCTGATTTTGCCTTTCTTTCCTCGTGAGGAGTCAGCTACTTGAGAAAACTTCACTCCCGTTGTTATAGAAGGCTTAAGCCAAAACAAAATGCTAGCGGATGTGGTATACACGTATCAGCCACCTGAGAAAACCGAACCTAAACCGAAATCTGAAGAATATCATTGCAGTGACGGGATGTTGTCTGACAGCCTTGTTCTCATTACCCGTGAAACCGTGTCAGTGTAGAGATCTAAACAGATGGAGGTCCCGTTTAAAGCGTCTGTAGTTATTCACAGCCTGGTGGGTCCATTCATTTGACGACTCAGGCATGGATCATGGCCAAATCGTAGGGATATGCTACACGCTTGAGAAAAAAATTAAGTACGCGCGACAAGTGAAATGTCAATTTCCACGTGTTTTTGGTTTAATAGAATATTGAGACTATATATCCCATTTTTTCATGATTATAAGAACATTGCCGAGCTGTGAATCAGTAACAATGCATGAAAGCATGGAAAACAGTCGGCTCACAACATGCGTGTTCCGTGAAATAAATCCTTCAGTTAACAATGTTTTGTAAGTTACCCTGTTAAAAGATCTTAATTTATGGAGGCATTGTGATGCTTACATGTCCATGTAAAATGTTCGCTACGACCTATACCTGTTCTCATAGGAATATGATTATATGCAGAAACTACTAAGGAGTAATCCTCACAAGGACCGATCCATTCACTAAACGGTATATTGATGATCTGCTGTACTCTCCAGATAGTGCACCTTATGTGGACCTGTATTTGCACAAAGACCAAAACGGTTTTCTCTCTCGCAGACTTTACGAAAAGAGGTATAGATTCAAATTTGTCATTATAAATTACCCTTACTTGGATCGAAGGGCCCTGCATATAGCGAAGGGTCCTGCGTACGGTGTGTACATATCTTGCCTTGTGGCATTTATTCGCTCCTGCGTGTTGTGTGACCATTTCAATCAACGTCAGGAGTTATTACCGCAGAAATTAGTGAGTCAAAGCTACTCCATCAAACGCCTTTACTCCAAGTTTCTTAAGTTTTACAATGAGTATAATTATCTTGTAAGTAAATATGGACAGAACGTCCAGGACATCTAGCGTTCTGTTTGATGATTGTGTCTAATTCCGCTTAGCCCAGGCTGGAAGGGGGGGAGGTATGCTCATCGTGTTGAATTAGACCGCCACGTTGGGTATACGAACTGCTTGAATCAAAGCGCAACTGAGATACATATTTGATATCGACAACTGATATTCCAGCATGGTACACGATTTCAATGTAGATTTCACTCAGTCACCTAGAATATACCTTGCGTCTTTCCAGCATAATTGAAAACTGTCGACTGCTTCTCTGCATGATTCTGTCCTCTTTTCGTATTTGGTATACTTTCTTAGTTCTTTAGTGGTTTATGTTATACGTCGTTTTGGGAACTGACCTTGCAATTATTGACCTGGAACGTCCTTATTGGTTAACGGCTGGTATATGAATGTCTGTTTCAACGCAGAGATTCATCGCCTCAACGAAGCCAAAACGCTATTTCAGAAAGGTGAGTTTACAATATACCGGTTTATTTTCTCACATCGTTTGCCCCGAAGCAGAGAGAGAATAAACGACAGATAACACAGCCTGGAAACAACGGGACTAATTTAAACAAGAGAAGTTCCACGCCCGATACACCATTGTCGAATTAGCTTTAAATATCAGAGGAGTTGTATGGCGGTCATCAAATATCATACGTTGCCGTTAACGGTTGTTTGTTGTGACAGTTAGATCAGAATGGTCAATGAAACATGACGCGACATATCCCTGATATCAGCTTCACAGCCCCGTTAATGGCGTGGTGTCCGTTTCTAATTATCAACATGACTTTCCGTCATTCGAGGCTGTCACTGAAGATCACTAAACCGCTGACTTTCACGAACCTCAACGACACTATTAGTTGCTGCACTGCTAATCTATTTTTGTATCCTTGTGTATTACTTCCTTGTAAAACCTCAAGGCTTTTTTGAATCGAGGTCATTTCAATTTCAAAACAAACCATTTTCCCAGCCAAAGGATGGCAAAAATCGAAATATCCGTCTTTTTCATTTTCTCATTACATTCACTGACAGGGCTATATCGTCCAATGGGGAAATACAGCTCCCGGGCATTTTTCCATCTGAATTTTCTTTCTCTCTTCGTGACGGCTTTGTTACCTGAGAAAACTTCAGCACCGTTGTCATAGAGGCCTTGAGGGTCGTATGTACGTCTCTGTATCGATTTATGCCAAAACAAAATGCTTGCGGATTAGCCCGAGACCGCGGTCTTAGGGTGGCTTATATATACTGATACGCGGGCACTGCTGGTCACCTTGTGATCTACGCCTAACCCCATATCACAACCGGGATCCTTGGCTACTGGCAGATGTGGTTTGCACGTACCATCTTGGACTATTATACACATAGTCCCAGGTATCAGTTACATGAGGAAACCTAACATCTGGAAGATATCACTGCGGTGACCAGATGTTATCTGACAGCGGTGTAGAGATCTAAACAGACGGAGGTCCCGAAAAAAATGTCTGTAGTTATCCACAGACTGAGGTGTCCAGACATTGGACGAGTTAGACATGGATCAGGACTAAAGCATGAAAACATGCTAGACGATTTAAAAAACTGAAATACTAGAAAACAAATGAAATACAAATTCCACGTGTTTTTGTTTAATATATAAAATATTGAGGCTACAGCAATTTTAACATCTTTTGATAGAATTTTAAAGCAATACTTATCTGCTGTTTTTTTTTTTATTGACTGAAAGTTAAATACACAGAAATGAAATGTGCTATATACACCTACTCAAATGTTAAAGTATTTAGAATTTATTTCGCTGAATAAATGAAGGTTGAGCCATCAGACATGACTTTTCAGGAAATCAGACCATTCATTTAATGTCTATGATAATCTGCAGTCTCCAGATATAATAGTTATCCCTTCATCAGAAATGCAACTAACCATTACCATTAACAGCCGATACGGGCTGGCTTCTGCTTAGACAGAACGGTAAAATCTTTTTTGGCAGATAAAACGTTACAAAATACTTACAATCATGCACCAAACCGGGAAAAGCATGCCAGTACAACGTCTAGTTTAGAAGCGAGCATCTCCAAAATTCCCAAACGACGTATAACACAAACCTCTGAAGAACTAAGAAAGTATATCAAATACGAAAATAGGACGGAACAATGCAAAGAGAAGCAGTCAACAGTTTCCAATGACATTTGAAAAACGTAAGGCATGTTCTGGGCGACTGAGTGAAATCAGTATTGAAATGGTGTACCATGCTAGAATACCCGTCGTCTACACTAAAATATATATCTCTGTTGGCTTTGATTGAAACCGTTCATATATCCAGTGTGGCCATCCAATTCAGCGCGATTAATATACTGCCCCTAGCCCGGGTCAAGCGGAATTAGACACAATCATGAAGCAAACCGCCACAGATTCTGAACGCTGTGTTCATATTTACTTACAAGAGAATTATACTCATAGTCATCCATTGATCAGTGAGATACCCAGGCAATTCGAGGGTTAGTTCTTGGAAACAAACGCCGCATGATGTCCACGTCTTCACGGTTGAGAGTTAAGACCATTCATAGGTTACATGTAGTCCGTCCACATGTCGAGCAAACACAGCGTGGTTATTTACACTTAGCCAGCAGTGGCGCTGATCTGATGCATTTGTAGGTTTGGAATCGAGCATAAAGTGCTGAATAGACAATTTTATGGCCAATCTCGTCTATTTTGAAAAAAAAATTACATGAAAACTTTACAAATCTAACGCGCACTGTCTAATTTATGCGGTGAGGCCTGATCTTAATGTAAACGTGGTGAAGTCGTACTTTTTATGCAATGTAACTGGAGGTGTTTGAAACAAACGCTGGCTTCTGGCTGATCTCTGTTCATGAAATTCAAATCTTCGAAAGTCCTGTTGTCTTATTTATCAAGTAAACCACGTCAATATGCAAGATTTGCCTCGATGCATGCGACAAGGTTAAAGAATATGGACAAAATTATTTTAAAAGGACAACAAGAATCGACTAATCCCATACACGTGAAAGTGCCGTGTTCGAATGCAGATTGGAAGGTTGTGGGATAAGATCATATATATGTAAGACCTGTTTGTCTGCGGTTGAATCACCTGCGAGACTATCTTACGTTGTCGGGTGGACACGTGACTGGCGTTTGGGGGAACAAGTGTTAAATATATGCTGGACAAAGAACGCAAATGCTCTGGTGGGTTTTCACAAGTGCCACAGCCTGAGAATTTATTATTTAAGACAGAGGTAATCAGTATGAGAGTAGGGGTATCTGTAAATATGTTCCTTTCCCTTCCTTCCTTCCTTCTGAGTTTGGATAGTTTCACAAGGGGAAGCAGCCTGGAGGGTAACGTCTGGCAGTCAAGACGGTACAGCACCTGGGTGAAATGTATGAATGAAGACTGGCTGTGATCTTGGTAAAACACGTCTTGAGTGCTCGGCTGTCTTGGAGGGAATGGGGGAGCTACTAGAGCTTTCAAGTATTAATGAGTAAATAATTTAGAACTTAGCTTTCAAAGACTTAATAGAAGTGCCATATGATCATAACAGGTAGGTTAAACAAGTTAAGGTGTTGGACATGATTATTAACCCAATTATATAATAGACATATTACATGTGTGTCCACATGTATACACAGTGACCTATACACATACATGTAGGTCAAGGTAGGTTGAAGTTGAGAGGTCAGCCTGGCAGTCAGACCATAATGCATGTAACGTTTAAGCATGGCATCTAGAAACCAAGTGACATCATGCTAACAATGATTGCAATATAGTCAATACTAGAGAGGCCAAGGGTCACAGGGTTACCGGTATCCTGTTTAAGAGAGGCATCTAAACATAATGTCGAGTACGTTGCCAGGCTTATAAGGGGCCAGGCTCGCATTAGAAATTTAGATGACTCAGTGTATCCATATGATGGGTACAAATGCATTTTATGATGCCAGGTCATATCTCTTATATAACAAGACATACTGGTCTATGCCAGCTGACCTTCACCTCCAACCAAAACATAACATTCGTAAGTTACTCTTTTGATCATTTAACATACAGGTTACAAATCAATAGTGTAGACTACTGTATGCAATAATAATCTGAGTGGTACATTTTTATGCTAGGGGCTGTATACATATTGTACAACCCAGAACGGTTACCGCATGAGGAACAATGATACGGGTCACACAGGGTATTTTGATAATATATATAAACTAAATACAATATTACCATGCGATAGCCTATATGCATATTAACTGTATACACAAAGTTAATATCTATATATATGTATCTATCAACAATAATAACAAATGCTTACTGACTGGCCATAGAGAACATGTACACTGGACTCAAAATGTCAAAGTCCAAAAGCATGATAAATTCCAGTATATGTGCATCTGCAGTGATATGTAATTTCTGAGGATTGTGTTGTGTTAGGACAATCACAAGCATAACTAAATACAAAAACTCAGAACAGTTACAAGTGGTTGCTATTGTACTGAGTTTTCATTTGGCCTGTGTACTACTGGTGCAGCCATCTTGTTTAGCCACTTGATAAAGGCTGGGCTGATAGGATGAGATTAACCAGCAGGGGTCATCAGGGGCAATAGATGCCAAGGAGAAATTAATCCCTTCCAGATGTGCTGCCACCTTGCTTACATACACTGGGGTAATACACATGTCTGTAGCTACTGGAGGCTGGCATGGTCAGCTCAAACAAAGGAATTAAGCTTGACCATGTGTTAACCAGTGTAAAAGGAACTATCTGTTCTGGAAGTTAGGAGATTGAGTTAAGTTTAGGCAGAAGCTAATAGTTGATACATATAATCCTTAAATTCCAGATTAATTTAAGTAAACAGTGGTCACTTTTTAAAACTAGTGAACTTAAGTGGGTTAATGGTTCCAATGTGGAGGTTTATCCCAAACTAACACAGCTAACCAAATATTTTCACTGTAAACAGGTTGATGGGAGAAGCAGTTATCCCACCTGTTTCTTAGTGTAAATTCCTGAAATCTATTCAGCCAATCCTTTTAGAATGTGTGTATCTCTTTGCAGAGATCACACTAACTTGTGAATGGCTAACCAAAGTAATAACTTAAATTACTCAAAAAGATGTGCATAATATATCCTATATGGCACAGTCAGATAATTGCATATGTGACAACAATTACATATATCAATTTATGGAGTTGTTCTGAGACCACAAGGGTTAAATTCTTACCTGGGTGAAATGTATGAATGAAGACTGGCTGTGATCTTGGTAAAACACGTCTTGACTGCTCGGCTGTCTTGGAGGGAATGGGGCTAAAACAAAGGGCCGCATGGCAAGGCTGGGGTGTGGAGGTCATGTGACCTCTCAGGCCATGGGCACTCCCCCACAAGCATAAGGCTTGGTTACTGATGTGACTAGCTTACTGGTGAACACCCAAGGCAGATCTGGCCTGGAGATTTGGGCAGATCTGACCTGGGGGTTTACATATAAAACAGACAACAACCGAACAATCGATATGGATAAAGTTATCTCTATCAAAGTTCTGATATCAGGGTTGCATTGTACACAAACATAAACATGGTGAAAGACCATGTGGAGGTGGCTGGTTATAGAGGCAGTTGTCCTAAAATGACGTCAGAGGGTAAACAAACGTCTCACGGTGTTAGTGCCATAGATAGGCTTTGTGTAAGTGGTCCACATGGCTGGCAAACACACAGTCAGGATTTACATTTGGCTAGTCACTGTGTTCGTGACGGATCGGACTATTAAAGATTTTATTGCCCTACCTCAGTTACAGCTTCCCGAAATCGAAAAGGTTTATCACCAGTTCCTACTGATGCTGTCAGTTATTTACGTGATCTGACACGCCTTCGTGTATAGATTTCACTTTATTTTCTTCTTTGCTAACTTTTTGAAGGGGTGAATTGAAAGTTCACCTATTAGCTCCTTGACAATATGAGTCCAGAACGTCTGAGTAAACTATAGATAAGCTCACGAGCTGTGAGGAGTTCGATACCCAAATAAATTATATATGGAAGTATTCAAATTATCGTCATGACTCTTGAATGATTGTATATTGAATCTTTGTCGACGCATGTATCTCAAACCCTGTTAGTCCAGACAGGCCAATATCACTGGTATTTATCATTTAGCAGGCATCGCCTATATCTCACCGATAATTCAGCCTCGTTCTCGGTTGTACATTAACAATTATCAAGATTTATATGTAGTTCCACCAGGCCGAGTGTACGATGCTCACGCGCCAAACGGAAGGCACAAACAAAAACAACGCAGGCTTTGACACTATGTACAGATAAAGCGAAGGAAATAATATATATTCATGAAATTATGGACGTGTCAGCCATTTTCCTATGAAATTAACTGTATCGTAAAAGAAAGGTTGTAAGAGAGCTCGATAGCCATGTCCAAAGGCGAAATTTCCCAATACTCGTTTAAAATGACAGAATCAGCCTTTGAAAAGTAGAGATTGGGACTATTAGCACTTGTTAGTATATGTCTCATGTCCGAACAATTTGGGGATAATAGTATTCTTCTGTATTCAGCCTTTATAAAGTATCGTTTGTAGCTATTCGCATCCCTCTGCACCAAATCTTGGTAAAGCACGTGTTTGGACTGCTTGCACCCGTTTTAGCCTTGACTATTGTATCCAGTTTGTTTGGAAGCTGTTAGCAACCCTCTGGGGCAAATCTTGACAATGGACTATCTTGGAATATTCGCATTTGTCGATGTACGATCTTCCTATTGCTACTATTGAGTATTGCTCGCTGACCTAAGCTCCTCTGCAGCCAATCTCCGTGAAGTTTTGAGCTGTTAGCATTTCTCTCCATCCAGGCCTTGTACAGTGTTGTAAACACTGTAGACATCCCTCTCCAGCCAATCTTTGTGAAGCAATATTTCTGGTTGTACGCACCCCTCTGTGACCAATCTTTGTCAAACACTTTTCCGGGCTGTGCACCTCCCTTTAATTTATTTATTTAGTAGATTGTGTTTTACTCTGCACTCAAGAATAATTCACTGGTACGACGGTTACCAGCATTATGGTGGAAGAAATCGGGCTGAGCCCGGGGGAAATCCACGATCATGTGCAGGTTGCTGGAAGACCTTCCCACTTACGGCCTGAGAGGAATGCAGCATGAGCGACCGCTTTGGTGAGAGGCTACTGGGTCATTGCGCCGCGCTGGAGAGCTAACGCCCTCAGTCACGGCCATGGGCTTTTCACGCATTATCACGCGAGATCTGTAGTATTGGAGCATAGACTGTAAATGAGAATTTGCGAGTCACGTGGTCTGTCTGGCAAAGAAAAGCCAATAGTGCACCTTAAATTGCCACGGAGGCCCAAGCTCCCTTTAAGGAATTTGTTGTTAACGGTTCTCTCCATAAAGTCTTTGCATAGCACTGTTTTGTCCTGTTTAACATTAGCATCAGTCTGTTCCCAACGGAGCTAGGGGTGCATTAGTAACAATCGACAACCTTAAGAAACATTCTAGATCAATCAATCAATGGCAGCTTTTATCTTTTCATCAGAGTATCATTCACGGTTATTTGTAGATCTTCTGTTTAAGTCTATCAGCATCGGTCTTAATATTTGTAGAATATAGTTTGAGTCTGTTAGCGTCCACCTTAATTCAAACCCATGCCCCGATGGCTCAGTTGGTGGAGCGTCTGTTTCGGGCGCGGTTGATCCAGGGTAAATCCTGGGTCGGATCACACCGAAGACCTTACCTCACCGAACTTCCTCGCTTGGCGCTCAGAATTAAGGGGATGTGCAACGACTGGCTGACCCGTATCAGTATGATGGCTCGGGTGGGGCACATCACTGGCCTTCCGTTAGTCGTCTCGGTGAAGCAGCACTAGATAAAAGAACGGTGGAAGTTAGTCCTAAAACAAGGAGCACATTACATTTACATGCCCTCTGAGGACTCTTTCGTCGTCATACGACTGAAAAATTGTTTTAGAACGACGTTAGACCCTAAGCACTCACTCACTCACTCCACCTTAATTCAGGGCTTGTCCGACTGTCAGCTTCTCTATCCAGTGAGTATATCGACCTTGTTTAACATGAGTCGTCTCTTAGAATTACCGTAAGTCGTGACTTGTTATTATTTATTTTATTTGCTTTGATTGGTGTTTTACGCCGTACTCAAGAATATTTCACTTATACGACGGCGGCCAGCATTATGGGGGGAGGAAACTGGGCAGAGCCCGGAGAAAACCCACAACCACGCGCAGGTTGCTGTAGGTCCTTTCCACGTACGGCCGGAAAGGAAACCAGCATGAGACTTGTTATTAGTACAGCTGACGAGAAATCCCGACTAGCTACTGGAGTTTCAGGGTTGTAGGAAGTATCGGCTTCAACTGGAACTTGCGGTAATTACATATATTATCTCCATCCGATTGGTTGGGATCACAGTACCCCAGGACTTCCAACAAAAAATATCAAAGCGGTTTGTAGCCACATTGGCGTCAACCAGTAATATCTGCTAACTTTACAGTAAAACATGGTATCGTTTAACAACAACCAGTTGATAGCGACAAAGTCTCTGGTTGTTCAGGAATGTGGTTTACTTAGCCTCAGTAAAAGCTCAGGCCCCAGGGTCATGAATTTATCTTACACTTAAGTCACACTTAGTCCTTTATTCAAAACAGTTTTCTGCTCTAACATCGTTGCTTAATTCAGGATTTTTAAAAATAGTTATGCTTTCATAACAAAACTTAAAATTTCCACTTAAGTTAAAACAATGAATTTCAGGAATTGCACCATTCCTAAGTCTAAGTCTGACTTAAGTCTATGGCAGCTTCATGATCCCGGTGCCTGAAAATATTACATTAACCAATGTCCCGTATCGGTGGTCAGAGGGTGTATGCTGTAGGCATGTGTGATGTATGTAGCGTCTTGAAACTATTACAGTGGTCAGAGGGTGTGTGCTATAGGCCTATATGTAGCGTCCTGAAAATATTACTGTATCCCATGGTCCGTATGGGAGGATAGAGGGTCAGCTATAGGCCTATGTAGTCCTGAAAATATTACAGTAACCCTTGGTCCGGTATTAATGGGCAGGGAATCTGTTGTAGACTTATGTAACGTCCTGAAAATATTACAGTAATTCATGGCATCATATCCTATTTTAGAGGTTCTGCTATAGGCCTATATGCAGCATCTTGAAAATATTAAACAATATTAAATCTATGGTCCAAAATCAGTGGTCAGACGATCCGGTATTAGGCCTATATCTAGCATGTTGACAATATTACACTAACCCATGGTCCTATATCGGTGGTAAGAGGGTCTGTTGTAGGCCTATGTAGCGTCCTAAAAGTGTTTCTGTAGTTTAGGGTCCCATATCAGACTTTTGAGGTTCTGCTATATGCCTATATGTAGTATCCTGAAAATATTACAGTAATCTATGGTCCCGTATCGGTGGCCGAGGCTTGGGAAAGTATCGACAACAGCCCTGTCAGTGACTAGAGTAGATTACAGCCATCCATCAACCCGTAATTTAACGTCCAGTCTATTTTAAGAGGAATTCTCTTAAGACGACAGAAACTCCTTATTGGTACCAATTCATTTATTACCATGACACGAGTCGCTCTATTCCTTACAAATGTAATCCCATTTTGCCATGTCGTATTCTTTATAACGCTGCGGAAAAACTGAAAATCCAGTTAAGTGAAGTGACTGATCGATATCTTTATACTACACAAGCCAGGTTTCTGGTCAATAAAAGAGTTTAGACTGGGGTATTCCGTATTGATTAAGCTCGCCGGCGAGCTGGGATAGGCCGGTCGTCTCTGTCAGAGTTTGTTGCCCCTGCTGAGCACCCTTCCACGCAGGAGGCCCCTTTTCTCTTCAGACCTCCTAAACGGACAAAGGCCATAGAAGAGGCAGAGTAACCAAAAAAAAAAAAATTAAAAAAAGAACAGATTTTTCCTTTTTTTTTTTACAAACACCAAGTCTTTTAATTCAACTTGATAATAGACATTTCTACAAAAAAGCGATATAGATACAAATTTTTGGGATAAAATTCTAGAATTTTACAACGAGGTACTTTAGCAGATGATTCATACAAGTAGTAAATGGAATAATCTATAATGATACACATACTTACAACCTAAACATCAACTTTACAGCTGCCCATTTCCAGTGTGGTTACAACGAAGACACAAGCATATTTGGAGGCCACTTTGGAACGTTTGCCATTAACCCAGGTACTCTCTATCACAAATTCCCCGAGGTGATGATATACCCAGTCGACAGCTTTATGGTCAATGGGTATAAGGAATTCAACACTACAGATAATCTTTTTGATACTTTCCCAACTACAAATAAATCAATTCCTGTCTTCGAGAGTTATTTGTATATTGAAAGTTAATACACAAAAAGAGGTGTTAAGTCGTCCATCATATATCCATTATGTGCCCATTATGGGTCCATTCCCAGAAACTGCTCAAGCAATCAGAACAACTATTAACTGAAGGCAAGACTATGTCTATTCAAGTCTGAATGACGGTCAGATCTGATATAACATATAAATACTGCTATATGGTAATTAAATAACTTTAATAAAAGTATCAATCTTGCTTCAAATTTGTTCAGACAACAGTGCACATAGCTGTCTCTTATTTCATAGAGGACTCAACCTACAAAATTTCCACGTGAACGTTATGCATCAGAATAATCCAGATTTAGTCTGCTTCTACAGGATCAGGTGGCTAAACTTTTACTGGATCAGGTGGCTAAACTTTTACTGGATCAGGTGGCTAAACTTCTACAGGATCAAACATATTTAATGGAATTCTGGATCAAACACATTTGATTAGAATTGCAATTTTGATGCAGATCAACAATGCTTTCTGATAAAAAAAAGAATCTGAAGCAGTATTAAAAACCATATGGACTTAAAATTGCACTGCGCAACCACAACAACTAATGATATTTACAATTTGTGTAGTAACATATGATATATATACAATGTGTATCACAATACAGTATAAAACTTCTCTACATGACAGAGGCATCAATGTATACAGGTTCAGCAATTATAAAAATGTCTTCATGGTAATGTGTGTCGTTGAAAGAGGTAAAAAAATAGACTTTAGGCTGATCACCACATGACTGGTATTAGAATGCAGATACATGCAAATGTCTACAGCATGACAATATAGTATTTATGTGTATAAATGTACATAAAATGTGAACACATGACTTCACGTAAGAGTCATTCTGCCATGTTAAAAGTGAAGACCAGCTGTTGACTGCATATATGAAGCCGTAAGCTCAATCAGGTATGTGTGTCTAACTCTGGCAACTCCATACAGCTGTGTTCAATGAACTTAAAGCCAAGTTCCATATAAAACTGAGCAGAGCATGGCCTGATGATGAGATAACAGTGATGGTTCAGATGAAGGCTCCCAGGCTCCCAAGGCACGGAGAGACAATAGCATCAACATGGCTCCAGTTGGAGGATAGTCTAAATGAAAAACTCTTTTTTCTTCTGCACATCTGGCTGTCCCATGTGATTATATACGATTGCCATGTCAGGGTTATCTGCCAGTTCTGCGCCCTTCGCCTCATACGTTCTATACTCTCCACCATTGCGCATTTTGCAGAATATCACCAATAAGAGGACAACAAGGAGGAAGATGGCAGCGACGACCACTGTGGACAGAAATTGACAAGGAATATGGTGAGAATAACAGGCAGATAAATCTAGACAGTGAATATTTATATGTCTACATACTTGCTATTTTATACTGTCGAACTCAAGAATTTTTCACTTAAACAATGGCGGTCAGTTTTATGTGGGGAGAAACTATAGTGCCTTTGGCAAGTTATTGGCAAATTTTCCCACATACGACCTAAAGAAATACACATGATATTAGTGGAAGACAAGATATCTGAACACTGGACTGTACAAATAGCCGCTTGCTGTTACAAGGACCCCACAAACAAATTAAATAGAGCTGGGTACTCTGCAAATTCCCTCTTTAGATAATCTGAATTGAATTTAAACACACATTTGCTTATTTCACCATGGTTTATGTAGGCCTTAATTTTAATGCTCAAGTAAATAAACAAAACAAACCCAACCTTTCAACCAAATTGACCTTGGATTCAGGTTGTGGATGAATCTGTAACTCTTCTTACAAAAATGTTCAATGGTGGAAACTCCTTCACCATTTAATGTATGTTTAGTTGTTAAATAAGCAGTAAGGAAACTACGCCCATGCTACATGTTTACCAAGATGAAAACTGACATTTTATTAATACTGCCCAAGGCACAGCAGAAGATAAGCCTCAAACACAAACACGTCACATGGTTATAAGTCATTCAAAACATTCCTTGCACAAACATTGACAATCTTCTCAAAGCCTTTGAGCTGGAAACACAATCTAAACTGACTTTGCACATTGCATAAGAGAAAACCCTGTTGTGCATAAGTTGTAGAGACCAGTTTGACACTGACTGTAAAAAAAAAACTTTCCTGGAAATCCCACTGCCTCCAACCAACATCACACACGTAGGAAATGCCCAAATTATCATATAGATGAGATCCCTCCTCAAGGAAAGAAAAAATTCAGCTTGTTACAATGTACAACAATTTTTCGATTTAAAGGGCTTGCCTCTTTACACGCTGCTATCAAGAAAAAAACGCCTCTAATGGAAGATTGTGTGTGGATTACCTTTTTTTGCCAGCTGAGTTTTTCGATCAACACTGACATTTCATACTGATAGGGAAAAACATCATATCATGAAATTCATATGCAGAATTTTCTTGCCCCATTTTATTGCAGCTAGGAAATATCAGCAAGATCAATGCCCATCAATACAGTTTTTCTTTCATGTTACCAGTTTGATGTTTATTCCTTGTCAGGTCAAGCACAAAATTCCCATGCATCTCTGTGCTTTATCTAATAAAATACCATTAACTGGCTTGATTGAATTTCATGTGAAGCATATGACGTGATGACAATATCAAGCATTACTCTTATCCAAGGGACATCAGCTGCAGAAGAACACAATATCGATCTAGTGCATAAATAATAGAAGAATTATCTCAGAAAACTAAGATTAGAATATATAAACTCATGCCCTTCTGTTGAGAATGCATGACAGATGGAGATATAGCTCCTAGCTATAAATAGCAGCATGGGGCAATATACTTTGTAAATTTTAATGTCCTGCCCAAGAACACTGTCCTTTTTCACTTTTGTTGGACAGGTCTAGCAAAGATCAGACTCGTTTGAGCACAAATAAAAGTATGATACTAGCAGGACAAACAGCAACATGAAAAAATGCCCTACATGTGGATTTATTTCCAATAGGATAGTTAGTTTCCTCCACGCACTTTCCTCATTATTATACTGTAAGCAGCAGGATTGTTGGTTTCTCTTTTAGCTCTGCCTGGTTTCCTCCACCCAACTACACCATTGTGGTAAAGTTATCAATGAGATGTAACATTACACCCAAAAGTACTGACATTTAAATGTTATTTTGATGATGGTTTGTGACGTGTAGCGAGTTAACCAATAAAAGGGGCTCACCTGCTATTATTATCTGGTAATTAACGGACATCCTGTCATCAAACACTGATGGTTGGGTAACATTGACAATGGTTCCTGCTCCTGGGCGAATTTCTACAGGGTCCGGAGGCTGAGTGATCTCCTCAAACCCACACATATCCTCCAGGATCTGACCTGTCACACACAAAACATGGCAGTCATTAATATACATACAGGGTTCAGAGGCTGAGTGATCTCCTCAAACCCACACATATCCTCCTGTCACACACAAAACATGGCAGTCATTAATATACATACAGGGTTCAGAGGCTGAGTGATCTCCTCAAACCCACACATATCCTCCTGTCACACACAAAACATGGCAGTCATTAATATACATACAGGGTTCAGAGGCTGAGTGATCTCCTCAAACCCACACATATCCTCCAGGATCTGACCTGTCACACACAAAACATGGCAGTCATTAATATACATACAGGGTTCGGAGGCTGAGTGATCTCCTCAAACCCACACATATCCTCCTGTCACACACAAAACATGGCAGTCATTAATATATACATACAGGGTTCAGAGGCTGAGTGATCTCAAACCTGCATGTACTTCCAGGATCTGACCTGTCACACACAAAACATGGCAGTCATTTATATACATACAGGGTGCAGAGGCTGAGTGACCTCCTCAAACCCACACATATCCTCCAGGATCTGACCTGTCACACACAAAACAGTGCAGTCATTAACACACATATAGGGTCAGGTGGCTGGGTGATCTTCTCAAACTAACACAAACAAGACAGTTATGAACACAGAGGCAAGATAGACCAGAAGTAAAGTGTTAAGTCACTTACATACAAAACCTGAGTCAAACCAGACCAGGACATCAACATATTATAAAGACAAACAGTTGGACACAGAATGGCAAAAAAACTATACTCAACAAGATTTAATGCCAAGGTACCATCAGGCAAAATTTGAAGGAAAAAAAACCTAAGCCAAGATATCAGACAGAAGCCAAATTCTGGAAAGAAAACAGGACACATTGTACAAATAGGAAAGGCAGGGAGATTAGATTCTCTCAAACCTACATATATCCTTCAGGATCTGAACTGCCACAACTCAACCAGCCTGCTATTATGATTTGTTACTGAATATGAAGAATGACCTGAAATTTTGTCTCAAAACATGCATTTTCAGAGGCAAAACAATGTGTTATAATACATTACATAGTGTGATGAAGCTTACATTTTCCCAGAGGGGTATCATCCAAACAAACATGAAAACATCTTTCTAAGATCAATAGAACTGTGCAATTTAGTTACTGGCAAAAGTTTCAGCCCATTACTGTATGTGTATGAATAGGAGTGTTGACAAGGTATGATCTAGATATTGCATACTGAATGGTTCAATATAGTGCAAGGCATCTTTAGTGGCTAGGCCAAATTAGTGGTGCCTGATTTCCACAATTCCTACAGAAAATCTGGACTTAGTCCTCAAGTTTGCTGTAATTTTTTCCATAAGAGAATAGAGATAATATCTTGGATAGATTTTCTACAGGAATCCAATAAAACAGACGCCATTCTAGTGATCAAGACATCAAAATCTACAATGGACTCCTGCACATCTGGGATTCCATGTGGAACGTATCCTCCCTTATGGGGTGAGAGTCAATGACATTCTGATTCATGCAATGTCCAGTTTGGAAGGATACTATAAGATTATCCAACATGAATCCTCAAGGGAAAGTAACCGTCTTGCTAGCGAAGGTCTTAGTGCAACACATCAAGATCTTGCAGACAACTGTGACCTTATGTTTAGGGTAATTTTTTTCTGCTCGAACTGAATGACGACATTCTCATGCAAATAACCAAATCAATACATGTTCTGTAGGACAACTCAATCTCCACAGAAGGAGCTCTCCTAGTGGTTATCTTTTCATAAGCTACACTGGAGCACTGTGATTAAGCCATACCTCACAGGCACAGCAGCCTTATCATCAGGTGGGATGGGAGCAGTGACATTCACACGAGTGCTCTCTGCTGTCGTGAACTGAAGATGGCCCCTGGAAATTGGCTCTTTGGGGTCTAGGCTTCGAGTATTTGGCAACCTAGAAGGATTGTGACCCATGTGGCAGCTGGGCCTCATCAATCAGTCTTTATCCAGTTTGTCAATCAATTATCAATCACTGCCTTCAGCTTTGGGTCACAGCGAGATCTGAAATGTTGCCACTGTGGACATGGACAGGTTTCTTTGATCTGCTCACCACTGGATAATCATCCTACCAATAAACCCATTTTAGTTTCTCACGTTGATCAGGGCTTCACCATGACTGCACAAATCAGGAAAATTAGGGCAAATTTTCCTAAAATTCCACAACAACACTGGCAAATATACTTTATGTAACACTACACTGAGTGTGCTTTAAAAGCATGCACACAACCACAGCACAAAATACAACTGATATTCACACACTAATCAACAGTGAATGCATAAATGAACAGGTTACAAATTCAGTCGCATTGTTTTTTGGATTTGATTTGTATTATTTTTCACTTGAGACACCAGGGATAGCAATGAAAAGAAAGAAATGACAGCAATTAAGTCAGTGAAATTTGGCTGTGGCCGTGCTTGTGAAGAAGCCCTCAGAGTGTAATACTGAAAGTGTAGGTAGCTTGTGGATCAATAGTTCAGCTAAAACTAACTCATACATGTAACTGGGCCTTACTGAGAATCAGCTTCAGTTTCCTGCTCATCCTACAGATATATATCATCAATTACACAAATGTTTCCAGTGAGTTGCTGGTGAGGAATGATGGCCATATCTCCATGTCATCATCCATCTTGCTAAACAGGACTATTTTGTTCCATGACAGACAACCCCACCAGTGAAAGCAGCAATTTAACGAAGCAGACCACAAAAAGCATTTCCTTTCACTCCATTACACAGCTTGGGCCGGACATGCTCAATGAGCCTCGGATAAACTCTCCCCTTGGCTGATGGAGCTTTCAACATGATCAAATTCAACTTGGTCATCCTGACTGGACTTATCCATTCTTTAAAATTGGTTCTTTTGGATATGGAGAAGCGCTTGTACTTACACAAAAAAGGAACAAACTTCCCTTTACATTTGCCAAGACATGATTCCTAAACAAACAAAGTCTGGATCCTTGTAGGTTGCTCTATTTGTGATGGCCAGACAAAAGCTAACACTGTAATTCAGCAGCTCCTTCAAACAGCAGAACTGATTATGATAAGCCCCATTTTCAGAGGCAATTGATATTAGATAGAAAACTTCATGTTTGAAAGTAATATTCAATAAGATAAAACTGAAGAAATATGGTCATAGCTGAAAAAAACGGTACGGTTGATATAACCCACATTTACAAACAAACCTTGTACAAATCTAAATGCTGGAAGTTACAAAGCACACCCTGACACATTCTCCTGACAAGATAAACCCAAACTTTCCAAAACCTCGGGAAAATATAAAATTGTGCCATTCTATGCCTCTAGAGGGTGAAAAAATTAAACCACCTCAGACATTTAACTTTCAGACAAATCTTGCAAAATCAGATCTGAAGTTTTTACTCACCCAGACATGGTCAGGATTTCATATCACTTTGCTGCTACACAGTGAAACATGCAGTCAGCACAATATCCAAGTTATTATGTAGAAACAATGGGGCTGACACCTTGATATGTGTGGCAGGCTGCGGAGCAGAGCAGCAAGATCAATAGCTAGTGCCAGCATGAGCAACTCTTCATCCCACCAGATTCGCAGGCACACAGGGTAGCTCTCTCCGATAGGATGGGCTAAGCCACAGTCCTGCGGGCAATCCACAGCTGCCTGAACCCAGCTAATCAGTCACCAGCCAGCACATCCTAATCAGAGCTAACATCTCAACATCGAACCTGACAAGTTCTACTCCTGTGATCCTGTTTAACTGTAGCAAGTGTGTAGTGTTCACCCAGCAAGCTCTAAGACGAATACAGCCATATATCTTGTTTACTTAGCAACAGACAAAGGCTTTTAACACTACACCTGCATACTTCATAGCTAAAACAACTATAAAGTGTGTCTTTCCCATTCCAACCATATCCAATGCACGCTTAAAGTCTACCGGAGTCTTCTCATGTAATATGCAACATGTCAGAATCTAACACGGACAAAGCATTATAGCGCCGACTGGTAATTCTTAGAACAGCCTTGGCTCAGCCTTTTAATGGCAGACTGTGTTGATATATGGAGATGGTTGTGATAACTGTGGGGAGTATTAAGCCTGTACTAAAGGCAGGTGGCAAAGACAGGGCCAGTTTGGGCCAGTCTACAACCTGAACAATTGGCTCAATCCAATGAAACTGGGCCATGAGAAGGTTAAAAGCTGAAGTCGTCATCCTCCCAAAGGAATACGTTAATGGTTTCAAGACTTGGATCACTACATAACAGCTGGCTCTGGTAAATCATCTCGTTCCCAGAGCAGATGAACATGGTAACACTTAACAGGTAGAGCGGACAAGGACCATCCAGGATCCAACCAGAGCGCTGCCCCCCATATCAACACATAATGATGTGAGTGCCGGGAAAACCCACCTGCCCAAGGGAACAACAAGCAGAGAAGTGCTGGAAACCAATTACATGCTGTAGGGACTGATTACCAAAGCTACGGATGAGAGGAGGAGAGGCTGCAGTAATCCTAGAGCCTCAAGGATATCTGACTGGACAAGATTTCATCTTCACAATGTTATAATATAATGAACCAGGACTGAAAAAAAAAACCCCTCGAAATCATGTTCCACACAAATATCATCTTTGCTGTTACTTTGTTAAGAGTTTGTCAAACTAATTAGAGCACATAAACGAAAGGATTTCAATTCAAGCTGAGCTGCTTCCATTCAAACGAAATATAACCAAATAGATTTTTAAGCTTATTGAATTTATTTGAAACTTTATACAAATTCTCAGTTCAATGACCACATGACAATAAATGATGTTTATTGTCAGTTGTGTGCATTGTTGAGTAGATGCAATGGATGAGAAGAGATTCTGGCATGGAGATGTAAGCAACGTGGACTAAACCTCATGCAGCTCATGAACAGTGGTGTGCTTCTCAGCTTAAACCAAGCTAAAGACTGATAACTTTACAAGATATCTGTATGATTTGTCCATAAATTGTGGCTTAATTTCAGCTGTCAGAATAATGGCATTTGTCAATATATGGAATGAACAACATAAAGAAAATGCTGACAAAGAACTGTATCTGGCAGAATCAGACAGGCTATTCGGTCAGATGAGGCAAAATCGTAGCATGATTTTGGTCTGTTTAAAAAAGGTCAAGGGTGCCCGATAGTCATATAGCGTATTTATGGAGCCTGTAATTGAGATCTGTCAACCGCACTGCCAAGTAATGACTGGAAGCAGAATACAATTTGACCTTCACAGGTCTTATGCTTGATAAGATTCCCACTTCACACCAAGAAAACTCTCGCTTTCAAAGCAAGAAAAAAAAATCAAGTCCAAGTGAAGATGCATGGTGCCTTAATACTGTTAAGGGAAGACTATTCCCAGTGGTTCTTTACACGATGCCAAGCCAAGAGTTTGAATTGTAAAAAAAGACCACAGGATGAGTCGGGCCACACAGGAAATGAATCTGGAATTAGAGTCGAGATGATGTAGGCAGATGATCAAGTTAGATGCCTTTAAATCAAAAAGACGGAAGTTAAGAAAAAAAAATGTCTTACCTGGAGGTTCCAAGGTGATATAGGAAGGACGGGGATCCTGGAAGGCACGCTTCAAGGGGAATATGTTATCAAACTGCATTCTGTATATACAACCATCAAATCCAAGCCCAGGGCCTAGAGTGCCTGTAAACAGAGAGCAAAACTTATGCTTTTCACAACAAGCTGCTCCAAAAAAAGATGGACTCCATCATATTTATACATCTGTTGTAATGAAAGAAATTCAGTGCTGTTTTAACTAGATTTACTAAATTTTCCTCTGGGTCAAAGCTGGACTGACCATGAATTGTTCTTTTGCAATACCTGTGAACTACACAATCAGTTTCCTCAGGAAAACAACATGGCCAACAGAGGGATGAACAACATAAAGGCAGCTGAGGAATGGATTACTTCAGGTGGGAAAGGTTCAACATTCAAAATGTTACTGATCATAAGAAGAGTAAATTTGTCCTGCTTGTTACCATATCTCTTACAGCTTGAATCCTTAATATACATGTATATCTTAATATAAGCGTTAGGTCCGACATTCATATACCATTCGTAGTCTGTAGAGGGTGTAGAGTCGATAATCGCAAGATCCATTTCCAAAACAACGTTTAACAATAGCTCCCAAAGACAAAGGCATGTAAGAAATTATACAAATGAGAAATAAAGCCGGTAACACACAAGAGAGAAGCAGTCATCAGTTTTCAATGATGCCAGGCAGACAGTGGATATTCCAGGCATGAATGCCATATCAAAGTTCAAATTCGTAGTCCATGAATGAGTTCCAGACACACTTAATACATTCAGATAAGATAATATCACTGGATGAATTAAACTGGAGAAAACCAGAGCACTTCAGCATGATTTCAGATGTCTCCTTTATACTTTGCTGAAGGCATGCTAAACAGGCGGTATGTCCAGCATCAACCATGAGGGTCTAAAGGTACAATTAGGAATTAAACCTTAAATGATTCCAATTACACTAGCATTTTAAGAAATAGGTAATTAAAGTCAGATCACATATAATGTGGAATGAACAGAGGTTTCATATAATGTTAATTCTACCAACATTTTCACATCCTCTGAGGACAGTCATTGTTCTTTAAAATTTTAAATTGGAATATGTACAGTATGTTCAGAATGGCAAAAAAACACAACTCAAATAAATCAATAAATATTTTTAATCCAGCGACATTTGATTGGGAGGAAAGCACAAATGATGTGACAAAATTTAAATTGAATTGAACAAATGAAGAGGATAGTTATGCAAAGATACAAACATCAAAGAAACATGGTGTCACTTGCCAGTGGATGTAAATGGTATTAACCCAATAAAACACACTGCAGTGCTTCAGGATAGGCTAATGTCAAAAAATGTCTGGTCTGGAGTTAAAGGCAGGTTTAGTGTGGTCACTAACCATGCTGTGTTGCCCCACACAAATGATTAAGCTTTCCTGTCATCTGTCAGAGACAAAAGGCAAATCTTGCTGAACATATTTCCCAGGGACCATGACAGAGGGCCCGCCGATCCACCAAGTCTGCATTGATTCTTCAAGTGTTTCATATTAAGGAAGGCTCAAACCACTCTGACCAGCCTAACTCAATCAATAATGCACAATATGTTTTCTACACGACCTGTCAACTTTAGAGTTCCAAGTCACTCCTAAGTCCCTAAAAAACAGACAGACCCACAGATGCTGCTCTTAAATACCAAACTCCTAGGCCTTTTTAGTCAAGCATTTTCTTGAAGCCATAAAAACAAAAACTGAAACTGTTGCATGAGCATTGATTTTTACGATCTCAATCCAAATCAACATCAAGTTTAGACAGCCTAGGGCCATTATCAGATTGCCCATTAGCAATCCAATAACAGGAGTTAAGCCCCGTCATTCGCCTGTGGGAGATGAAATCAAATTTGCCCTCCATCCTGTAATGAGCTGTTACCTCTGGGAGATGGTGCTTGCTTAAAACTCTTCAAGGATTCCTTCAAGGATTATATTCAAACAGGACATATCTAGGGACTTTAAACAGAGACCATGCAAAAGTGACAAATTATCCAAACAGAAAACCACAAAATTTAATGCAAACCATAGAAAAAATGATATCAATTTATTCATCAATGATTTCATGCAGTCCAAAAAGAAATTGCTTTTAAATGCCATTATTGGAAATGATATTGCACTTGTCACATGAAATCATATCAAATGGGCTTTTGGGAATAGCTTTACACTAATCAAGACAAATAGACTGACACTTCTCCAGGGAATGGTTTGTACTGTTCTTGTGTAGGAAATGGCACAGCAGAAATCCAGGTAACTAATTCGGCA
Organism: Liolophura sinensis; assembly: GCF_032854445.1. Taxonomy (NCBI): domain Eukaryota; kingdom Metazoa; phylum Mollusca; class Polyplacophora; order Chitonida; family Chitonidae; genus Liolophura; species Liolophura sinensis. The sequence goes on from NC_088295.1 coordinate 77,449,743, forward strand.
CCAAGTCATAGTAAATAAATAACATTACACTGCTCATAATAAACTGTTTTACAATGGTATGGTTTTACACCTTCTTCCATAGGAAGTGGCATATAGCATAGGTAATCATATTGCGCTTCTTCATCAAATTCCATCAAACTGGAAAAGGGAACAATTCCACACTGGTATCATCAACATATCATCATTGTACTGAGGGGGATGATGCCATATCCTCTCTGTCTACGACGAGAAGTTCAGGGTCAAACAGCTCTGTCCATACATCGGAGATAAAGTCTTCTAGACATCACAGAAAAGATATTTTATGTATCAGCTACCGGTGAAGACAGAAACATGGAAACCCCTCTGCTTCACAAATCTGCAGAGTAGGCCTACAGTGGGCCTAGAGTTAGCCCAGCAGTCTCAGGCCTCTATGCAGAGCCCATCCTCAGAATCCCTTATTCATGATTACAAAAATTACACCCAACCAGCAATGGCAAACCCTCTTCTAATGTATGTAATCCAGTGGTTTAAATTTTTCAACTAAGTCAAACCGAATTCTCATATGAAACAACAATAAGAATGTCTTTCGGCTGGGTGTCAGTAGGTTTGTTTCCATTGGTACATGTGGATTAGCGGTCTCTAGGATTTGCAGGGTGTTTCAGCAGATGTTGATAGACCAGAAGGCTATGGCCTGGTCATAAAGAGAGCAGATGCCATACTACTCATGCTAATCTCTGTTATAACAGTCTAAGAGAATGGTCTCAAACTGCTTGCTGGATCACAGTGTTTTATGTTTAAAATATAGCTAAAGGATAATCTATAAAAAACCTGTTCCCTTCAATGAAATGATACTTATATATTTGATTTATTTTATTGGATTTTTGTTTAATGCCACACTCAGGAAGTTTTCACTTTAATACATAAAGGCAATTAATTTTCTGGGCAAATGAAACTGGAATGCCAGCGATAAACCACAGAATTTGGAATTGCTGATAAACTTTCCTGCACATGACATACAAGATGATGAAAGTGATGAAAGTGATGAAAGACAAGTGGTGTTCAGCAAACATTAGACCATGCCACATGAGCGTCATCAACAGCTGATGGTCACCACTGTCCCACAAATTGTGAGAGCAGGGAAATGATAATTATAGGAAAGGATTTCATATCGATTATGAAAAATAGCTTCTATCATGTCATATAATAATAGCTTCACAAACATGTATTGTATCACCGTCTGGCCGCACTGGTCAAGGGATATGATACTCCACTGATCAAGGGATATGATGCTCCACTGATCAAGGGATAAGCTACTCCACTGATCAAGGGATATGATATCCCACTAGCTGAGGAATATGATATCCCATACAGAAGTAACTGTTAGATTTTGCTGTGATCTAACCCTCAACCATCACAGCTTGTCAGAATGGTGATATTAAGGACTTTCCTCAAAGCTTTAACCAGCTACAGGCTTATTAACAGGTGGCAAAGACAGAACAGACCCACTGAGTAAATATATTCCCATTATTCATTCAAATATATTTCCATTATTCATTCAAATATATTCCCATTATTCATTGAAATATATTCCCATTATTCACTCAAATATATTTCCATTATAAGCCATGAAACACTAAGAAAACTGAAATACGATGAAACATCAGAAACTTGTTTTATACTAACAGATGAATTCCTGTCAATGCTATTCTATTATTGCACTAAATTTAAAAAATGACTACAAAATTCTGTTTTCTATCAAAGATATCAGTGAAAAATTAATGACCAGTCCTACTTCTGAAGGTGATCAGCTCTCAGGTATGAAGTTTCACACCAAAGCTGATTAACTTCAGCCCTCAAGTCCTGGAGATATCCTACAGTGTCAAATACTAATGAATGAATGAGCAGACAGACAAATGCCAGAAGCTGATCAGTCCTCAAAGGAAAATGTTATTAACCTTTAACTTTAATCCAAATAAATTTCACCCAGTATACACAGAAATAACACATTTACAAGGTAACTGCCTGCTACAAAGTCAAAATATTGACGAACTGACAACCCTACAAGTTGATCAACTGTTGAGGCCTTTACTACTGAGCTTGAAATTGAAAAGTAACTTGATTAAATTTCTGCCTTTAGTTCCACAGGTATCACACAGACACGGTTACTGCCTCCTAAACTGTCTATATTTATTTATTTATTTCAATGGAGTTTTACGCAGTAAAGGATATTTAACTTATTTAACGGCAGCCAGCTTTATGGTGGGAGGAAACCAGGCAGAGTCCGGGAGAAACCCACAACCATCTGCAGGTTGCTGCCAGACCTTCCCACATACATTAAATCTGTGCCACAATATGGCTGAAACATTGCTCATGTAGCGTTAAGCCATAATCATTCATTCATTCACTTCATCTGCCACTTGAAAAGGGGGCATAACTCTGTCTGAGGATTACAGGTATATTTTAATATTTGTTTCACTGACATGTTTTCTTCAAATGTGGTGCTGAGAAAATATGTAAATAACGCTATTTAAAAACACAATAACATGATAAATCTGCAGCATGCCTGAATTCATATACTTACTATTTCTGCCTATGTAGAGATACTTGGGATTGTCCAGAATGGTGTCGGCCGTGGAGGGAAGGTACTCCCAGTTACCAAAGCCAGGATCATAATCATCAACCTAAACATAGTACACAAATACAAACTTTATACTGGAAATTATGTTTCGTTGTGTAATAGTTATTATCAGATTACAAGATTACATGATGAAATGAACTAGGCAAATATAATACCCGATTATTTAGGTAAACACTGAAGCTTATATGTGATTCAGAATAATTTATGCCTCTCAGTTCATTGAGAAAAATTTGTATTTCTTGACACAAGGTTGAAAAACTTTTAACTACAGTAAAAAAAACACTAGTCAGTGATTCACAAATGCAAGACTGTAGGATTGAAAGAAAAGTTATTATGAAAACACAGCAAGGCATTCAGAGAATCCCAGCAGCTCACCTGCTACAGCAGTCAACAAGACAATGGAATCAGAACAAAGATAGTTGTAAAGTGTTGTAGTGGTAAAGACATCTTTGCAGGCAGTCCGTGCACAAAATTGAGGTAGCTTATGTATATATATGTAAATTGTGAACTGCCTGTGGCAATCCGTGAACAATTCCAATGCTGTGAATGGCTGTGCAAATGTTGAGTATGGTAGTAAAAAAACTTTGTTGTGGGGTGTTCAAAGTACCAACTTGCTGGAGCGGTCTTTGATATGCAAATCGCTTCCTATGGCTGGCTATCCGTGTACCATGGGTGGTCGCTGCAGCTCTCTGATTGGCTGAGCAAATACTCAGCTAACAACAGTCACTGTCTGCGTGGATGGTTTAAACATTCCGTCACAGTATATATAGGAAGGCACAAGCATCGGCCAGTGTCATAGGCTCATAATACTAATACAGTATGTGGAAAGCTTTCTACAGACACTGTGTACACCAGACAAATTGGTATACACCAAGGTAAATTCTGACACTCTACAAATCTGGTAAATTATGTAGTGAGACAAAAAGCTTATCTAGAGAAGCGATTGCTTAAGAAACTGTATCCCTACAAGAAATTCTTGTAGGAATCCATGTTTACAGGAGAACAAAATGAAGTCAATCAGAAGGTGTGCATGATGTCCACAAAAAAAAATGGTAAAGTCATCACAGGAACCCAATACTCTTCTTGTTCTCCTACATGTAGGTATGTGCAAAAAAATTGTCGCCGTACATGACACTTTTCTTGATTACGAAAATGGTAAATCTGGTAAAGTCCATAAATCTCAGTAATGAAGTCACAGGAAACCTGTATGCAAGCAATTATTGCCCTGCAAGGAGGCTTAATTTCTAGAGAATGTGTGTACTACAGAAAACAAATTGAAGTTTATATAACTGGTAAATTTTTGAATTGAAAGTCTAACAATTAAAATCATTAAAAACATTCACAAAGCCAATAAAACTAAAACCAATAAAACAGCTCAATCTTCCATCAGTAGGCCATTTGTAGATGTACACAAAAAGAAAAAAACAAACAAAACATAACTTTCTATCACTATGTTGGAGATCCACGAATGATTGCCATTATACAGGAATTTCCCCAAAAAAGCTTAACCTGCAATCTGAGAATGTGCATTTACACACCATACCTTAGAACATAGAAACCGGCGGATGGTCGTGGGTTTCCCCCAGGCTCTGCCCGGTTTCCTCCCACCATAATGCTGGCCGCCGTCGTATAAGTGAAATATTCTTGAGTACGGCGTAAAACACCAATCAAATAAATAAATAAATTAGACCATAGAAGCCAAAAAAGGCTCACCTTCAATCCATGTGTCATGGCCCAATATACAAGAGCTAAAAAATAAAAGCTTAACCTTCCAAGTGTGCGCACTTACAAACCATACCTTAAACTAGAGAGCTAAACAAAAAAGCTTAACAATTAATCAATGAATGAGAGCCCATTATACATGTACAGGAGCTAAAAGAAAAAGCTTAACCTTGAACCCATGTATGAGAGCCCATTACACAGGAAGCTAAAAAAAACAAAGCTTAACCAGACATCACCAGTGACACTTTTTTCCCTCTCTCACAACACCTCGTCTTACTTCTTACAAGGTGAGCTAAAAAAACAATCATGAATACAACAACAGAATGTGTTCTCTCATCCACTGAACTATATGCACGTATCCTCTGCGGTAAATCCCACTTGCATTTGTGAGGAGTGAGTAGTTTGTTACCTGCACGGTCATGGTGCGCCCTCGATTCTTCCTCCTGATAATGACTTCATGCTGCTGACCATTGGTGTAGTCTATACCCTGTGACGGGGTGTTCACCTCATCTCTGCCAAACCCTACATCCAGTGCCACCTTCACACCACCTGTAACCAACACACAGGAAAGCATATGGGTCAGTCATCATTATCTCCACATTTATTCTGTCACCTAATACTGGTGCTGACTCCATGCAAGAATACACAGATTTCAATGACCACATGACAGGATTTGGTATTCGAGTTACCTTTATTTCCATGAATACAGCCTCTTATCTGGCATTAAGCATTTTAAAGTTGAGGTATTTATTATTTCAATAAGGATGAAATATCAGGATTTCCTTTCATGATAAAAAGGATATTTCACATTCATTACAAGTCATATTATTTTTGTTATTTCACAACCAGATACCATCACCTTGAACACAGAAATCATTTTTTCATGACTTGACAAAAATATGACCTCAGTTTGATGATGCCATAATACATGTAAACTCTACTCACAGGGAGCTCCATCTTGACAGTTCATCTGGAAAACAACAATTTCTTGTCAATAATGACGTTATGTGTTGGAATCTTACCATTATTGTTCATTTCAATGGAGATGTATTCTTGGCTGTTAGCATCCACAATCTGCATAAGAATACCCAGCTTATTCTTGGTGGCAAACCCAATCCTAATGTACTCTCCATCGGCCGCCGCCAGACCTTGATCCTTGTCAAAGGCGTACTTAATCATGTAATTCTTCTGCATGCCGACGCCCACCTCTGAAAACAAGAGAATCAAACTTATCATGTAGTGAAATGCTACACCATTTGCTACATACACTGGCTCAAACATATTCAATAACAGTGCATTCATACGAACACAAACACTAAAATGCATGGAGTAATATGTCTGGTATTAAGAAAACAAGAATACATTTGCTTCTGCTATTTGGCACAGTAATGATTTTGAGCATGATAAATTATCAGAGATGGCAAAAACATTTATATATTTATTTGCTTGTTGTTTAACACTACACTGAAGAATTTTTCAAGTATACCATGGCAGTCAGCATTATGGGCAAAGAAAGCTGGAGTGTCTTAAAAAAAAAAAACTTTGGCATTTGAGCGACAAACTTTCGAAGGGTAACAAAAATTTTTAATTTTTTCGTCCTGGATTCCCATATTGATGAGCAAAGTTTTAGACATGAAAGGCCTTTCTATAAGCAACTTTTAATCATGCTACAAGTAAAAAGTATTGCTGCCATTATTTGCGCAAATATGTCAATCTTGGCAAATATTTGTGTACATGTATGCATGCTTAAGTTCAAGTCACACTCAGTAATTTTTTCAGTCATAGGACGATGACAGGTACATGTGTGTACATATACAGTGTCTTATTGTGGCAGGGCGAATCCATGACCCCACTGAAGTATCTTGCCAAAGACAACAAATATGACACCCCACTGTGTCACATAATACTGTCATCGGACAGATCCGTCCTCTTTCCTTGCTCTAACCCCTCAGTGTTGAGTGTCAAGTGAGGCAGCAACAAGTACCATTTCTGAAGTCCTTGGTGAAACTCAAGCCGGGTTTGACATCAAGGCAGACTCTCTGACCAACAGGCCACCAAAGAGGTCTCAAAAATTTGTAAAAAGTGCAATGTTCATGTACATGTAATCGCACAAATAGCACTGATATCACCCCTTACTCATAGCTCATAAAACGAGTTGCTTAGCCTCCGAGACAACTTACCCCGTCCACACATCCACCCTCTGAAAGGCGTATAGGCACAGTCACAGGTGTAACCATTGTATCTCTCCTTACACGTCCCGCCATTGAAGCAGGGGTTGCTGTCACATTTACCAACACAGCCTGATGACAGACAAAATACTTCACTAAATTCAAACAAGATTTTTTTTCTTTCTTGTACCACATAAACCTCATCATAACTCTTCAAATATACATGTGCCAGTAACATTCAATGACTGACTAAATAAACCAACTGTTACTGTTTAGATGAACTTTATGTAATGTCAAGAGCAGTGAAATCTTATTATTAAAACAATGTGAAGTTATTTTAATATTATACTGTACATAATACATCAAACTTTTCACGACTTTGAAAGATGTTTTATTCCAGCATATTCTGAGTCATTATACTGTGTGGACTGATAAAATTATTGTTTTCATGAAGCACTGGGATTGGTTAACCCAAACAATGCACTTTTGTCTCTAAAATCAAATTAAAAAGGTGTATTTATTGAACTCGAAAGTTGATCTTTCATATACAAAAAGGTAGAGGCAACATTGCATACATGTTACACTGTAGTCTACAAGAGAAAATACTGCCTACCTGATGTTACTCCATAGACCACCTGACCACGGTCCACCATTCCACGCAGGTCCATCAGCTTGCCATTGACCATGAGTGCACGAATACATCCCACAAAACCATCACGGTTATCCACAGAGGCCCCTGAGCAAGCATGGGAGGAAAAGGCATGAACCGGAGACACATACATGTCCAAACAAAGTACAGCACTTTTCAAGAACAGACAATAAAATAAAATTGTGTATATGTATTCAAGTGTGATGAATGCAATATTTTAACAGCCAATGAGTATTTTATGTTATTTTGTAAGCTTAGACATCTTTTTTAGTAAATCAATCATAATTTCTCAGAACTTTTCACCGACTAATTGATCTGCCCTTCAAACTGTGGTACAAAAGGGTAATTAGCTGGTTAATTTGTTTATAAATCTGATCGGTATGTTACACCATATCAAGAATACTTCACTTACACAACAGTGACCAGTATTGATCAGTATGTTACACCATATCAAGAATACTTCACTTACACAACAGTGACCAGTACTGATCGGTATGTTACACCATATCAAGAATATTTCACTTACACAACAGTGACCAGTACTGATCGGTATGTTACACCATATCAAGAATACTTCACTTACACAACAGTGACCAGTACTGATCGGTATGTTACACCATATCAAGAACATTTCACTCATACAACAAAGACCAGTACTGCTGTGGGTAGAAAAGGCAAGAAGGGAAACACACAACCATCCACAGGTTGCTGCAAGACCTTCCCACAAACAACAGGAGAGGAAGCCAACATGAGCTGGACTTGAACTCACAGCAATCACATTGATGAGAGGCTCCTGGGTCACTGCACCGCTAGCAACGGGCCCGGAGACCCCGCGTAATTTGGTCGGTGATGTATGCGACAATTTTTTCACCTACTCAGTACAGATGTGCCCAGTTGGTGAAAAAATTCCATATAATTACAGGCTGTGGTTTTCTGTGAAGATGTATTTCACTTCTGTCTATACATCTGAATATTCTTTGTGGCCTAAGCTTATCTCAGTATACCTGGTACCTTGAAAGGATTGTCTGACTGAGGAGGCTAACTTGATGTTCAGCTTGTGGAATTTGAATTAACTTTTCCGGAAGATCTTCTATCTCTTCTAACCTGGTTTTAGAAGGCTTGGAAGAGCTTCTGGAAGCAGAAGAGCTCAAACTGACTGAGCTGAAGAAATATTCAAGAAAAAAATACAGGTACTAATTGTTTTGAGTTAAGAACTAACCGACAGCAAGGAAACTGTTGAGATCGAGCGTCCTGTATCCCTGCTCCTCTGCCTCATCCCTGACCACAGCCCTCTGAGTGTCCACCCTCAGCCAAGCCTGTTTACGGTTCCTCTCTATGTGGGCTGTGTGCCAGTGGTTATCATTCAGACCAGATGGTGCGCGGTACTCCAAATTATAGGCACCACTCCCAGCATTGTATGAGAACTGTATGGTGTCACCATCTGAAATAGATCACATTTTATATCGGTGAAGAGAATTCAATAAGATAAACACTGACTTGGTCAATTAAGGTCCCTTTTATTTTAAGGTCATCATTAAAAATGTTTGTTGGAGATAACCAAAATGAGCTTCCAAATCAGGGCCCTATGGTTTTCTTTGGATTTTTAATGGAATTTCTTTTCCGTTTATTTTCTCACAGCATTAATTTCTTTAAAAACGTTATCTCAAATAATCATAATTCCAAAAAATGTCCATGCTGACTGACATGTTACCCCCAACGAAAGAACTTTTTAATGGTGGCCTTACATTTAAAAGTTTTAATCTAAGCTAAAATATGCATAGTTTTTTTTCAGAATATAAAATGTGCCAAAAGGGTTTTAAAAACTGCTTGCTAACAACCAGTAAAGAGAAATCTTACTGTAAATTCGGACTTGAATATAATCTTGCATTCCAGTGTTGTGAAGAATGATTCCATCTCGTTGAGTGGTCTTGAACTGAAACCAGATGTCTCCAGAGCTCTTTGCATCAAAGGTGGGTAACTCAATGATGGCATCCCTTTTCCTGAATGTGATCACATTGTCAAACATATCTGAGGATGAAACACAACAAAACCATGTTATATTCAAGTAGAAATGCAGAGATCTTCAAATATGATCTGTGGTCTCTTCAGTAAGGTTCATATTCAGAGACATACAATTATTTAATACTGATGTCAATTATAGGATGTATTTATTTATGTATTTGATTGGTGTTTTACGCCCCACTTAATAATATTTCACTTATATGACAGCCGTCAGCATTATGGTTGGAGGATGCCGGACAAAGCCCAGGGGAAACCCATGAGCATCTGTAGGTTGTTTGCAGACCTTGCCACACATGGCGGGAGAGGAAGCCAGCATGAGCTGGAGTTGAACTCACAGCGACCGCACTGGTGAGAGGCTTCTGGATCGTTGCACTGTGCTAACCTCCTCAGCCATGAAGGTCCTCCATTATAGAATGTAACAACATTGCAATGAACATTTTTATTCAATGCTGCATCAATGTGAAGACGTCTGCCTATTTGATCAAAAAGGCTCCACAAACAATAGAACCTTAATTATTTTCAAAGATGTAAATTGTTACAACCATTTTTTTTTTTTCAATGCTGTACGTGGTAACTCTATAAATTAACTACTATTCTGGTATTTTTATGAAGCCATTAGATATGCCATGTTTAGAAAAACCCAAAAACATGGCATCACTCCTACAACAGGCACATATGGTCAAGAGTCCATTTAGAGCTTGTGTCACGTCAGTGAAGAAAACTATATTCTAGGGCTACATGGTGTTTAAACTGCAATACTTGCAAGCAGGCAACATCACAAAAACAAAGGTATACCTTGTAAATATTATAAAGCATGTTTTATTGATACATGCACAGAATTAGCTGATAAAGAAATAAATAAATTTCCCAACAAGATGACTGTATGGCTTTCTACCAAGTCTTGCATGATTTGACAAACTATGTATTTCCGAGCTTTTAGTGTGCATGCCTACCTATAATCAAGCATCCCCACTGTGTTCTCAAATAATCTGCTTATCACAAATACTTACTGTCTCCTTCACAGATGAGATGATCTAGCTTGTGCCAGCCCATCTTGTAGTCTGTGACAGTCCCAGTGTCCCCAAAGTACATCTCTAATACAGGCAGGTGATCTTTGTGCTTTAAGTCACCACTATCGAAGGTGATCTTCGTAGGGCGGGCGTCGCAGTTACAGACATATTTTTCTGTGTCTAGGGGTCTTGTACTGCACCCATTTTCTGACAGCCCACACTCGCATCTATTGGACCCCGGGGATGAACCTCCCCAATAATACTGAGGTTGATAGGAGCGCCCTACCCACCAGCCATAAGTCTTCCACTGCTGGTCCGCTGGAGCTTGTTCTGTGCATAAAAAGACGTTTAGGTTTTACCTCCATATTGTTGACAATTATAATGCTTCAGCCAACAATTAAAATTTTTGCTTCATGAGCATTATAAACTTTCTTTCAATGTCTGAGGTAAAAAAATAAAAGCGAAAAATCATTTAATTTGTGGGAAGTATTGACAACTCCAGAAATTGTTCCTATTAATGTGAACATAAAGTTTGCCACTATACATCCACAGAAAAAATGATACAGGACACAGTTATCACAGAAATATATGTAAAAAAAAATTCTATAAAGCTTTGAAAGCCAAGATGAAGTTCAATATATGGCACTGATGGACAATTCACTCCAAGCAGCCAAGTTGTAGAAATTCTTATGAACTTGGCCAATCACTAGCACTGAAAGTGTCACATGATAATTGGCTATTCTGTCAAAAAAACCCTATTAGCTCTTGATTGTCAGGGTGGTTTCTTGTAGTGGATAGACAGATACTGATACAATAAATTGAATTTTGTGGTTTGGTTAGATCTAAGAGTTAAACCAATGCATTTTGAACCACACATTTACTGAGAAGGGCTGCCTGTCTCACAATGCGTACATGTTTATCAGGAGACTGGAGTAACTTGTCAGGCTAAGCTGGCAGGAAAACTGCCTCAGGAGAGTCAGTGCTTGAAGAAAAATGTTTTGGCTTTGCATTATTTTTCCTTAGCAAAGTCACATTTATTAAAAACAAAATAAATAATCAATCAGTAGGTCGTGAACAGAGCTGATACCCTTTGGTTGGATATTTTCTAATTGTCACACTGTTTAACACTGATGGTACATTTGTGGAATACTACTTTATCAATTAATTCAGCTTTAGTGGCTGCCATTATGTTCACTTTGAAAACAAACATAACTAATCGAAAAGTCTTGAAAAATCAGAAAATGTCAGACTTCGTGCTACTCACCATCAGGCTTTGCCAACAGCCTGGAATTGTTACATTCGTACTTGATGAACTGTTTACAGGTAAACGAGCGCTCAATGACAGACTCGAGGGCCTCGTCCTCTGCGTCATACTTGACCTTCCTGTGGTAGCACCCTGGATCCTGGCAGCCATCTACCTTGGTTCTCCCCATACTGTCATGACTGATATATGTCTCTGATGTCTCTACAGCATCACCTTCATAAACACACCACATACACTTATATATGTCTCTGATGTCTCTACAGCATCACCTTCATAAACACACCACATACACTTACACTAACACCAACTTGCTTAATGACACATTAAATTTGTCTATTCCTTCTCAGAAAGCAGAACAGTAGATTCTGCCATATAATCACTCATATACTGACTGAACAAGTTTCTTACCTATAGCAACTAGAATATTTAACATTTTGGTTCACTTTCCCTGCTGAGCCAATTTTTTCACACAAATAATTAAAAAAAATTCATGGTGACCATTTTTTATTAGTGAAAGCCCAAAACATGTTGAATATAACTGAAGATAATACTGTTATGGTTTTCTCTCTAGAGGCTTCTACATTTCATACAAAAAATAAAATAGAATGAAAAGCTATGCTCAGTGCCCTATAAACTGAAAACTATGTCTATTATCCAAGATTTCCAATATACATAATTACCAATCAGGGGACACAAAAATTTACGTACAACCAATTCAGAGATGTTGTTGTCTGAAAAATGTGAGATAGTCATGAACAAGTGAAGAAAGGTGGGGAGGCACTCCATTTTTGAAAGGCCACATCTCAAAAACCATTGAGAGTGAAAAATTAATATTTTGCATGTGTTCATCAGCCATGTGTGTAGTTAAAATGTCAGGGATTGATTTGGGACGGACTGATCCATGGAGTACTCACCCACATCACAGCCCACGTGGAAAGGTGCTGTTGGGCCAGAACCATCCACATCTATGATTGTCTGCTCCCTATCCTTACTTCTGGAGTACATCTTGAAATGCATGCAAGACAACGGGTGCATGGCTGTGGGGAAAAATCATAACAGAATCAACAGCTCCACTTAGGTCTCACAGAAACATGGCTTAGTTATCAGAATGACAGAGAGTAGGCTGTGTTCCTGAAAGACTGCATTTTTACACACATAGCTCAATAATTTTTACACAAAAATAAGAAATTAGAATACTTTTGTAATCTGTCCTTACTATTTCAAATTAACATAAGAAATATTCCAAAAATACTATATGAATTTTGAATAAACCCAGCCCACAAATTACAACATACCAGAACGAGTCAACTCAACTTCTGAAACTCTTGATTTAAACGGAATATTTATGCTAAGCTTGTGTTTTTACATCATTCTTTTAAATAACAATTTTTCATTCATATGGCAAGGACCGATTTGTGTGTCCACAAATAATGTGTCTTCTTGTGGTAAAGCAATTCGATGCTGCCTAACCCAGCCTGCTTGGCCACCAAGCAGTGAGCACCAAGCGAGGCAGCAAAATGTACCATTTTTAAAGTGTTTGGTATAACCTGGATCTCCCTGGCCTCCCAACAACGAGAGATTTCCATTTCAATACAACTGTAATTGATGGTTGATCTGATCAGACAGTACACACTACATGTGATCTGGTGGAGAACTTACAGATGTGACACACAGCTCCAGTGTACCCTGTACCATCACACAGGCAGTGGAAGGTCCTCCAGTCCTGTATACAGACACCATTATGCTCACATGGGTTAGGTGTACACCTGAAAAGACAAATTAACAGGTAAACACATACACCTTTAACATGCTCACACACCAACAGGTAAGCACGTACATATACACAAAAAGTTGAGAAAATTTACCAGTATTTTCATAAGCAAGATACTACAAAAAAATCCAGCACATGTATTAACACAACTTGTTTTATGAAACCAGAATATTAAACTGGTCTAAAAACCTACTTTATGTGTAGGTTACTCTCAAATGTGCCTCTAACACCACAATGGGTGTTGCATCAATTGTTAACCTCACAAAATCATAATTCCCTTCTTACTTAGATGTAAACATACCTATCTCTTATACCGCAGGTTCCAATAACCACAAAATTCTTCTGTTCTTCGGTAAGGGTATCTAGCTCAACAGCTTTGTTTCCAACCACTATATTCCTCATACATCCCAGAAAACTGTTTTCTGTGTCATATCCACCTGCAAAGAATCAATCAATGGATCAAAATGCGCAAAAATGCCATAAATTCTGGTGTCAAACAACACAGAATTTCTTGGCTACTTCCAAGTAAAAACCCATGTTGTTGCTCACCTATCCAGTAGATACTTCCTAGGCTGAAACTGAGAGACCTGGACGAGATTTTAGAGTTCCTGTCAACGGTGCAGTTAACCATTCTCGTATCTACTGTGAGGATGAATTTATGCCACAGTCCATCATTGAAAACATTCCTTGGGCTTTCAATGTCATCTAAAAAAAACAAAACAAAAACAAAGCTAATTAGATTGGTCTGTGATGCCATAATCAAAGCATAATTCAATAATTACACAGTGACAATTAGGCTAACATGTACATCTGATGAAATGGCAAGGATCCTTAATAATGACTATATTATATATTCCTCACATTTCATCAGGATGCACCAAGCTTGGATAAAGTTGCGCAGCCTTTCATTAAGCGCATTCACATATGTGCAGCCAGTCATTAAACTTATTCAAATAAAGTAAAGCTATCAGCCTAAGCAGAGCTTTGAAACCAGTCATTAAGCTTGAGTAAAGTTTGCAGCCACTCATTAAGCTTAAGTTAAGCTTGCAGCCAGTCATTATGTTTATGTAAAGCTGCACAGCAAGTCAACAAAGTTAAGTGAAGCTGTGCAGCCAGTTAATCACTTTAGGTAAAGCTGTGCAGTCAATCATTAAGCTCATGTTAAACTGTACAGCCAGTAATTCCATGCAGGCAAGTCATGCAGCCAATCATTAAGCTCATGTTAAACTGTGCAGCCAGTCATTCAGCTTAGGTAAGTCGTGCAGCCAATCATTAAGCTTATGTTTAACTGTCCAGCCAGTCATTCAGCTTAGGTAAGTCGTGCAGCCAATCATTAAGCTTATGTTTAACTGTCCAGCCAGTCATTCAGCTTAGGTAAGTCGTGCAGCCAATCATTAAGCTTATGTTTAACTGTGCAGCCAGTCATCCAGCTTATGTAAAGCCATGCAGCCAGACACTGATTTCATGTAAAACTATACAGCCAGTCATTAAGCTTATGCGAAGATATGTAGCCAAGCATACACACAGGCAATGTGACTTGTCACTCAAGTACATGTACAGTATGTGGCCTACTGGCAAGCAGTTAAAGACTGAAATTCGATACTGTTTTACTTGGCATTGATGTGTAAATAAAATGAACAATCACCCTGTTACATGATGATGCACAATATGTACCTGTGCTCTTTCAGAGGAATCATTCATTACATGTACCACTTTTTTACCACACTGAAAAAATTGTATGACAACTCTACATCACTCACTGTTTCTCACAACATCCTCTATAACCTGCCTCTCATTGTCATAGGATAGTCTGTACCAAATATGACCATCCTGATTGATTCTGGCCTGGAGAAAAAATCAAACATTAAAAAATGTCTTGTTCATTTATTCCGTTATTTTGAATTACTTTTACTTCTTTTACTCTAGAAAGAAGAGACTACAACATACCTCCAACGTGCAGTAATTTTATGTTATTTCAATAATCTGTGGCCAAACACAGACAACTTGTATGGATTCATTTCAATTTGTCCAGTATCACCACAGGACATTAGCCCTAAGGCTTTAAATGAAGGACTGAGATTATGTAACTTGCCACAATAAAATTTGGCAAAATTCAATCAAGCATCAATTGGGAAAAAAACACTCAACTGCTTTGATCTCAAGCAAGCTTAAACGCTTTATACCAATGGTCAACCACTCCAAATCAATGATATAATTCCAGCTAGACTTTACTATAAATTGACATTTAATAGATCTCACTTTTTATCTATATCACAATATGAAAACTAAATCAAATTCAAAATCACAATCCTAGAACACTAAATTGATGATTACTCCATTTGTCTTGGGACTGAGTTTTGTCTTCCATAAAATATAATGTCTTGTGCTGCACTGACCTTGACCTCCCCATTGTCAGCCAATTCGTGGTATACCAACAAACCATCTGTGTTGTGGGTACGGAATTCCAAGCTAGTGGAAAAAACACTGGTGTCTGCTCCACCAGCATTGAGAGAAGAATCAATCCTGTTGAAGGTGACAGGAATGATCTGGGAAAGCTGAAGCCAAGATCATTATGAAGATTTTGTGAGATACATACTCTATACAAAACATCGCTCAGTAATTATATAAATCATTGTGGTCAACTTGACAAGTTTTCTTCAAAATGCATGAATGAATTTGAACCTGCAAAGTTTACATCAATGATATAACTCCAATGTAACACACACTTCCATCAGAAAGGAACACTTTTAAAAATTCAGTCTGCTGTCTGCAGTGAATAGCAACTGTTAATTTTGGCCGTCTGCACAGATAGTGAATAACTGCTAATTTCGTTCAGCTAACAAAGACAATGAATAACAACAGTGAAAGGCCCCTTACCCGACAGTCAAAGGTGACTGGCCCAACCTTCTGGTAACGACTCAATCCATTACGTACACCCTGTATGATCTTAATGTCATCAAACACTACATTCTCCATACAGCCTTGGAAGTTGTGCCTAATGGTCAGGCCATCCATGTTAAATGTGGGCACACCACCCAGAAAAACCTAAAAGGAGCAGATCAATATATCTCAAAAACAGTAAATTCTGTAATTGCCCTGAAAATTCAACCAAAGTTGCATTGCGAGAATCATGAAAGTCATAAAATATTACTTTTGGCACTGAAACCTATATCTTTCCAGTAGGATATCCACACAAATCTCAGAATACCTTTCTGAAACCACCTAAACTCTAAGAGTCAAGTAAAACAAGTGATTCTGTTTGAGTGAAATTTAATGTTAAATACAGAAATTTAAATCAAGATCTGACACACATGTATGTATTGTATGGTATTTTCAATTATTTAATGTGAATCAGGAAAAAGTCTCATACAAATAATGCTCAGAACAAAAACATTCCAAATTACACATTCATTTGATTACAGTAAGGCCATACCTTTTTGTCTAAATTCAGTCTGAAAAACTCTCCATTGCTCTCAACCTTGGTCTCCAGTCTGTCCACCACCACAGTGATGCTCTGCCTGTCTCTGCTGATTATAACATCATGCCACTGAAAGTCATCGAGAAGACTGCCACCCACAACTGACGTCTCACCCGGAGAACCTTCAATGCTGCCTGTAACAAAAGTACAACACATCCTTTACAATGACCACCCCTACAATAGTTACTGATTTTATGGATTTGTTTTTAGAATGGTCCTTGAAGTCCACATCTTGTGAAAATCAACATTCCAATATATCCTATGAGTGCACTAATGTAAATGCATAACAAGAAAGCTTTGCCTCAGGAAACTTACTATAATTTCATTAAAAAAATGGAACTTTGCAACGAGTCACAGAAAAAGCCAGCCAGACTGAAACATGTTATCAACAAGCTGCCATCACAGATCTACAGAAACCAACCCCTGAGTGCCCCCATTTCCAGTTCATCTAGAGATTACATTATGCATGTAATTGGTTTTTAACATTGCACTCAGGATTTTCTTATGGTGGTAGCTAAATTCACAGGATGAGGAAACAACTGCTTCTTGTCTACAGGTACCTGACACAGGACCTGTTTATCTTCAGTCCTGATGAGCTTAGTATAAGCATCCTGTATTCAGTTCTACTGAAACACCACAGACTCCAATGCACAATCTGAATTCACAAGTTTTTTGGTCTGATTGGGGTTTAATTTCATTTTCAACATTATTTCAGTCATACCATGATGATGTCAACTTGTAGTAGGGTCAAGGTCAATGGGTTTACAGTGTTGCCTCACTGCAATGTCATTTCGAAAACACCAGAGCTAACTGAACCTACAGTGATCTGGAGCAAACAAAAGCAACAAAGGATCCCTAAAAAATAGCTTTTTATGGGATTCTTTCATTCAGTATGGAAATCTTTCAAAAAAGCTTTAACATTTCCTGGTTTGCATTATCAGTGTTCATCAACATACTGCTTACCTAAGTTCAGACGAAACCACAGGTAACCTCTCTTAAGTTCCAGTGCAAAGTGGTCACCTTGATTGCCATCCGCATAGAAGAGGATACCATCTGGTTTGTCAGTACGGAACCTAAGTTTAAGAGAGTCCTGGACCGTCTGGATTGAGTTTCTGCTGGGATCCTGATTTCCAAACTGATTGCCACTAGTCAGATCCAGTACAATGTAACTGTCGGCAAACATGGCAGGGTCAGCATCTACAATTCACACAGACCAGAAATGTCAAAAACAACCATTTCAAATAGCATTCACCCAGCACAAGTTTCATGCTGGATACAGAAATTCATACCACTGAAACATTATTTTAGGACAAGTTATTTTCAAACAGCTTCAAAAAGCACACATCTGGAAAAATTATGATGCCAAAATGAGAAATCCAAAGCAACCCTAAACAAATGATCCCATAATGTGCTTTATGCTCACAAACAAATAATTGTCTTACGTTTTGTGCAGACATTAACAAAAAGTATAATTAAGCATAAGAAAGAAACTGTCTTACCAAATTCACATCCATACAGTTCTAGTCGCATCGAGATTCGGGTGTTCCATCTTTGCGGACTGAAGCGAATGTATCGAGCAACAACAGGATAACGTAGAGTATTTTTCTTCCTAGCAAAACCATCACTGTTGCCATTGAATATCTGAAGTAAAATTTAACAATGAATATGTGATTGTTGTTAGAGGTCACATCAGCATTTTTTGAGCAATTCATTTGTAAGGGTTATGAGAAACCCAGCAGCTTGCTTATAATGGCTTCAGTACAAACGGTAGCCTAAGCTTCATGGCGATACCTTGAAAACTGATAACAGCTGAGCCAAACATAAAACCTTACTCTGAGGCTACATTTACATAGCAAATCCTAAAAATGGTACTTTTTACCATATCAAGCCCAAGGAGTTTCATGAACATATCACGAAAATGCTTACTTCACAATGGCGAGGTAAAAATATAAATATCACTAGTTACTCAAAATGCGCAAATCCCCAAATTTTGTTCATTATTCCCAACCAGTTTCACAAAAATGATGTGAAAACTGTTGGAATATCTGACCCAAACATAAAACCTTACCATGTCCAACAAAACTGAATAGTTCTGACTAAGATAGATAGGCAAAGTCAAAAACCTGATAATATGATAATGAATAAAAATACAAATATACGTAATTATTTGAAATTATTTACTTCATAAAGTCTTCAAAGCTTCAGCAAGATGGTGTAATAACTGTGGCAACAGCTGACCCACACAAAAAAACCTTACCCTGGCCCACATTAGTACTGGGTAAAAAGTCCAAAACCTGATAATTTCAGTAAGAACATCATTTATCTGATGATGTTTTCAAAGCATGTGCATTGTCCCCATCAAGTTTTAGCAAGATGGTGTAAAAACTGTGGTCACAGCTGACACCCCCCCCCCCCCCCCGCCCCCACCACCAAAAAAAAATCTTACCCTGGCCTTTTATAGGAGTGGCTTGAAAAAACTGTCTAAGTCCAAAACCTGATAATTTGAATAAAAATGCACACATCCCTAATTTGCAATCAAAATGAGTAAATGTACAAATCATATTCATCATTCCCACCAAGTTTCATAACGGTAATGTGAAAACTGTGAGACTAGCAGATCCAAACATAAAACCTTACTCAACTGACCCAAACAAAAAACCTTACTCAACTGACACAAACAAAAAAGCTTACTCAATTGACCCAAACATAAAACCTTACTCAACTGACCCAAACCAAAAAGCTTACTCAACTGACCCAAACAAAAAAGCTTACTCAACTGACCCAAACAAAAAAGCTTACTCAGCTGACCCAAACAAAAAAGCTTGCTCAACTGACCCAAACAAAAAAAGCTTACTCAACTGACCCAAACAAAAAAGCTTACTTGGACATTGACACTGACACCAATGCCACTTTTCTCTCACACTTGCAATACCTAAATACAACCTTCACTGAACCTAGACCATCTAGCAATTTAAAATCCCAATTCACGTTGGTTTAACAGAACGCCTGAACCATTAACAATCAGGTGCTTTTTTTATGAATGCCATTAAGTGAAACCACCTTATTAAAGAATTTACAAATTGTTGATCTTCAAGACAATTGTGATCACTGTCTGCAAGATGAATATCTCTTTTTTTTAATTTTGCATATTAGGTATATTAGGCCAAATGTACTAAAACAATGACAATCACTTTTATGGATGGCACACTCTTTAAAGAAGGCAGAGTCAACACAACACCACAGAACCCGGTCAGACAACTGACAAAACCTCTCACGCAAGATCAACATCTCTCACCGAGAACAATTAAGTCATGTTGTGGAGAACCCTTTAAATGACTCGGCCAACGTGGGCTCTTGTGGTAACACAGTAGATGTACCAACATTGACAAACATCTTTCTCCTTACCTGTGGCATGCCAAACTCGTTAGTGTAGTATCTCCAGGTATTCCTATCATCAGAGAACTGAACATAGTACTCAGTGACATATTCAGAACTTCCTTTACGTCCCTGTGTCTCCACAGCTGTGACCATCATTCTCCTGCCTATGTCCACACTGATGTACTGAAAGGCATTGGCAGTGGAAGCCGTCCAGGCACCTGTCAAGTCCAAGCATACAACGATCAGACGCTAAAGTAAAGCAATGCTCTTTATTTCATTTACTTCCTTATTTAATTAATCTTATGTGCTAAAATCAAAAATACTTCACTTATACGATTGCGGTCAGCATTATGGTAAGTGTTAAACGCACAGAGCCCAGGGAAAACCCACAACCATCTGCAGGTTGCTGTCAGACCTTCTCACAACACGGAGAGGAAGCCAGCATGGGCTGGACATGAACTTACAGCAATCGGATTGGTGAGAGGCTCCTGGCTCACCAGTCTAGCAATCTATAAACCAGTAGGCCTTGGAGGCCACTCCAGACCCTAAGAGCAACCATCATAGGTTGTCAAGAAAGTTACAACCTTTTTATAATACAACCACAATCAGATGTAACAATGTTATTGTGTGGTAAGTTACATGTGCTTAGTAGGTTCAGAGGCCCTATCACAGTTAACAAAGGAACAAATATGTTAGATATCCCCATGTTTTTTAATGCCATTACCAGGTTCATCTCCAACTCGGGCCTGCTGGGGTGGTCTCTTGGGTTCATTTGACGATGCTGTAATGGCAGAATCTGGGATCCGCCTTGATTCCATGCCCAGTGGTAACGGACCGAGACATTCCTTGTCATGATAAATTTTCTCCAATGTCCCCTCCACACGCTCTGAAAGAACGAAACATAATTTTGACATGCAGATAATTGGTGTTATTTATTTTCTGTTAAATGCAAGCTAAAACTATATCCTCTAGGATTGCTGTGTCTACTGATCTGCACAAGAAAAATATAAGCCAATAATAAGATTTTGTTATGTGCTTTGTAAGTTATGAAAACCAACTATAAACTTAACTTAATACTTACGAGAAAAAGTTTCAATCAATGACAAGAAATTAAAGACTTGGATGTACCTAGTTATACATGCCATCCACTGGACATAAATCTGTGATAAAATTGCACATGCTATGAAGTAAATGTAAGTAAGGAAACAATAAGTTATGTGTGAAATGAAATCTATTCAAATCTCTCTGCCAATAATTCATGTGCTGACAATTGTCACAATGATAGTCAAATAAAATTATTTAACTATAGTAGTTATTTAAGCAGAACAATGACGTTCTAAATGTCACGCAGACATAGACTTGTCACAGGGTATATTTATTTACTTATTTGATTGGTGTTTTATGCCGTACCCACGAATATTTCAATTATACGACAGCGGCCAACATTATGGTGGGAGGAAACCGGGCAGGCCTTGCCACGTATGGTCAAAGAAGAAGCCAGCATGAGCTGGACTTGAACTCACAAGCCCACATTGGTGAGAGGCTCCTGGGTCATTATGCTGTGCTAGTACACTAACCAACTCAGTCTTTCTCTCATATGACATTGGAGCTGTTAGATGATGTTTTAATTAATGATTTGATTGGTTTTGTTTATTTATTATGGCGAGAGGAAATCAAGCTCTCTGCCCCAGGTAAACCCACAGATCATGGGGTATAGCGCCGTGCTCGTGTACTTTAAACATCCAAAGGACTCATTTTATTTTGCCTAATTCTCTTCAAGTTGCAGTGCTAAGGGGTAGGTGAACAGTTGATTTTTATGTGTTCACACACCGTTTTCAGTCAGTAATGTCTGACCATGTTCCAGTTATAACGTGGCCATCACAGCTTTATGCATCTCATCTCTATGCACTGTGAGAATATTTGTGATAAACACTGCGCTTATAAAATATTTCACTTAAACAGAAATCTATACAATCACTGTATTTTGAGTTAAAGCCTTGAATTGTGTAATAAAATGATTTTGTGGGTACATAATGTGCTTGTGTGTTGTATTCAATATTCTTATATGCCAATACCAAGTCCAGTTGAAGCTGGTTTCCTCTCCGGCTGTGCGTGGAAAGGTCTGTCAGCAACCACAGAAGGTCCTGGCTTTGCCCAGTTTCTTTCCACCATAATGCTGGCGGTAAAAGTCGTTTAAGTGAAATATGCTTGAGTACAGCCTAAAACACTAACCAAAGAAATAACTCTGTAACTTTGTACTGAATATCTACTAACTCAGTATGCTGTCTGTTCCACAGTACATATTCTCTACGTGATACGTATACCCGTAGCACACAGTGACAATTTTGTTGATAGAAATGTATGTGCGTGGATATTAGAATAAGATTAAATATTCCCTCACAGCGCAAAATTAAATCAGTCAAATCTTGTCACACAAGGCGATACGACGCAGAGGGCCGCCATGTTGTCAGCTAAGGTATCAACGTATCAAGTACACAGGTGATACAGGTAAGCCTACCTTATGTAAGGTACGGGGCAACGTGATTTTCTGGAAACTAAAAAAAGCTTCACTTAGTATACTCACCAGCAGCTTGAGCTAGATCAACAACGGAGAGGAGAACTAAAATCCACCACATTTTCAACCGCTCCATGTTGTAGTTCAAACCCCCATTGCCTGAATGCAATATAGAGGTGAGTTGATGACCTATATAAACCATGTGACCCTATTGCGCCTCGGTGATTGGCTAGACAAGTCAAACACCTGCATAGAGGATATAGTGAGTCACATATTCAGATCTTCATACCTTTGGAATGTGACCTCCGTGATAATTGTTGATAGATACATTATTATTGTGAGTGTGAAACGTACCACACGAAACATGGGAACAAACTGTTTACATCATTGACACTTGAGAGATATTAACACCTGAATTGTTGTCTTTTTAAAGTAATTAATCAGCTGTGCAGAATCCTGTCTCGGGCGGCCACAAGTACTGACTTCAGAGGGTTAGCGAGTCACAAGATTGAGCGAATGGGCGCATGGCCAGCGTAGACCTAGTATGAAAGCAGTGGGAGATCAATTCCGGCATTTGCCAATGTCAATGAATCAAATTTAAAAGTCTATTCAACAAGGCTCTGCCACGATGAAAAACACATTATCTTTAGCAGAAATAACAGAAAGCCCACGTCGCAACACTCACAACAAAAGAATAATAAGTAAGTGATTAAATATGAAAATTTCTTAAAAACTATGAAGTTAAATTAAAAAGCACTGGAACAGATACCTAGCTAATCCCGCTTTACAGTGGCGCTCGATTTTTGTCATTGGGCATATCGTTTAAACTGTATTTCCAAGGAACATTTTCTTTAAAAAACCCTTGCTGTCCTTCAGTACAGACAAAATCACTACATTGAAATGCGTTAATCATACTGCGTTATATATCGACGCAAAGTCCAGTTTGATATTTCGCCCAATTCGTTAACATGCCACATCGTCCACGAATGCAGGGTTTTGCACCGCCTATTGATGGCTTATCGCTTATACAGTATTACACACCAGCTAATGTATATCCCGATATTTATTTATTTGATTGGTGTACTCAATATTATTACACTAGGGGCCGTCGTGTTTTCTAGGGTGGAAGAACCAAGAGAGATGGAATATAGCCCCAAAAGACTTTATAAACACATATTTATAAATGTTCATGTACATTTGCATTGATGACAGAACAATTCAATATATTACGATCGAGTGGCGAGATGACTATGGTTTTATTACGGTAAAGATTAAAACCAATCATAATTTGATTACTTTATAAAAGACTAGACTTATACTGTACCCGCAAGGCACGTGAGAGCGTTTTAAGGAGCTACACTGTAATAGTGTTTCAGTTTTCTTTTTGTTGTGCTTATTGTCACGGTATGCAGTCAAACTATGCAAGGTTCGCCCCTTTGTGGGAGATTGACTTGATGAAGAAACGCAGGTTACTAGTTGATATGCAGACGGTAGACAGAGATCTGGAAGACAGAAGGTGATACACATATAGAGCTGGAAGAGGGGAGTTGATACACATAGAGCAGGAAGAGGGGAGCTGATATATACAGAGCTCAAAGAGGGAAGTGAATACATACAGAGATGGATCAGGGAAGTTGATGCACATACAACAGGAAGAGGGAAAATGCTACACACACAGCAGGAAGGGGGAAAATGCTACACTTATAGCAAGGAAAGGGAAAATGCTAAACATACAGCAGGAAGATGGAAAATATTACACATACAGCAGGAAGAGGAAAAATGCTACACATACAGCAGGAAGATGGAAAATGTTACACATACAGCAGGAAGAGGAAAAATGCTACACATACAACAGGAAGAGGGAAAATGCTACACACACAGCAGGAAGAGGGAAAATGCTACACTTATAGCAAGGAAAGGGAAAATGCTAAACATACAGCAGGAAGATGGAAAATGCTACACATACAGCAGGAAGAGGGAAAATGCTACACATACAGCAGGAAGATGGAAAATGCTACACTTATAGCAAGGAAAGGGAAAATGCTAAACATACAGCAGGAAGAGGGAAAATGCTACACATACAGCAGGAAGAGGGAAAATGTTACACATACAGCAGGAAGAGGGAAAATGTTACACATACAGCAGGGAGAGGGAAAATGCTACACTTATAGCAAGGAAAGGGAAAATGCTAAACATACAGCAGGAAGATGGAAAATGCTACACATACAGCAGGAAGAGGGAAAATGCTACACATACAGCAGGAAGAGGGAAAATGTTACACATACAGCAGGAAGAGGGAAAATGCTACACATACAGCAGGAAGAGGGAAAATGTTACACATACAGCAGGAAGAGGGAAAATGCTACACTTATAGCAAGGAAGAGGGAAAATGCTAAACATACAGCAGGAAGATGGAAAATGCTACACATACAGCAGGAAGAGGGAAAATGCTACACATACAGCAGGAAGAGGGAAAATGTTACACATACAGCAGGAAGAGGGAAAATGCTACACATACAGCAGGAAGAGGGAAAATGTTACACATACAGCAGGAAGAGGGAAAATGCTACACTTATAGCAAGGAAGAGGGAAAATGCTAAACATACAGCAGGAAGATGGAAAATGCTACACATACAGCAGGAAGAGGGAAAATGCTACACATACAGCAGGAAGAGGGAAAATGCTACACATACAGCAGGAAGGGGGAAAATGCTACACATACCGCAGGGAGAGGGAAAATGCTACACATAGCAAATGGAGAGGGAAAATGCTACACAGAGCGCAGGAAGCGGGAAGTTTATACACACATAGCTGTGTATGTGTGTTGATATATAGAGAGCTGGAAGAGGGAAGATCACACACAAGCGGCTGGAAGAGGGACGTTAACACACACAGAGCTGCAAGAGGGAAGGTAATACAGAAAGAGCTGGAGGGCAGAAGTTGATGCACTGAGAGCTGGAAGAGAGGAGGTGATATACACAGAGCTGAAAGAGGCAAGTTGATACAAACAGAGCAGCAAGATGAAACGTACAACTAATATACAGAGAAATGAAATAGGATAAATGATGCAGAGAACTGGAAAGCAGTACATGATATATTCATATCTGAAATAAACTGTTAGATGAACCAGTGTATGACTTTGGTCACCAAAGAAAGGGGTCAGTTTGGGCAAAGTGCCGTGTTTAAGAATGTACATCCTTTTCCAGGGCTCGTAATTGGGATGCATATATTAAAATGCATCCACCAAGCAATTATGATTGCACATGACGAGGAAAAACAAACAGTCAGGAGCACGGTCACTCAAACCCGAAATTCTGGGCCGGTACGCTTGATCGCTGTGAACCTAATTAACTGGTGACATTTAAAAGAGCAAACAGCCGATGTTGACCGAGTAAAGCTCCACTCGGCTGCGACTGAAACTTCATAAATTACATCCACATATTGCGCTTAGTCAACGCTATTTCAGCATGTAGAACAAGAGCCGACGTAATATACAGCTGTTGTGCAGTGTTTTGAGAGATCTTAGACCAGTCACACAGGTATGCGGTTTCGTGCGTCTGAAGTCCGATCTCAGAGTCTGCCTCTTACCGCTTGGACAGGTCAGTTCAACTGGGCATGTGGAGAGACGTATATCGTCGTTGCTGTGCAATACAGTACGTCTGCTGAAATTTCTCAGTGATAGTTGAACTCACTAGAGTACCGTTACAGGATGTGGTTTGCGTGTATCCTGTGGACATGTATCACAGTAGCTGTTTTCACCGCAGATGATCCAGGTCCCTCTGCAGAAGTTGTGTATGAATGGGTTTCTCTGGACTATGACTGGCCAAACGATACAACAAAAGTAGACTACACGGCTGCTAGAAAGTATATCAAAGAAAACAATATCATAGCGGGCGTCAAGGTCTACAAAGACGACGTTTACGTCACCGTTCCCAGATGGCGAGAAGGCGTTCCTTCTTCACTGAATAAGGTGGTCATGAAGAACGGTAAACCCATTCTTCAGCCGTTCCCAGCCTGGAAATCTCAGACAGTCGGTGACTGTGACGCTCTTCAGTATGTGCAGAGCATGGAAGTGGATCCAAACCGTGGCTGGATGTGGATTATCGACGTGGGGCGGATTAACACGAACCCTGCCAAGGGTTCAGCCCCGCAGAACTTGTGCCCTGCCAAACTTATGATTTTTGATATCAACAAGCACAGCTTTGTGAAACGCTATGATTTTCCGGCCACTGTAGTGTCTCCTACGACAAACTTTCTTAACGACATCGTGGTGGACTACGTGGACGGACGACCTCGCTATGCCTACATCACGGACACATCCAGAGACAACCCGGGATTGGTCGTTTACGACTTTTACAACAATACGTCTCACCGGTTTACGCACGTCCTGGCTATGACGTCAGAGACTAGCGCGCAAAACATAACGATCAACAACATCACCTATGTTATAAATGCACCCATTGATGGTATAGCCTTGTCTCCGGACTCTAAGTTCCTGTATTTTTGCCCTTTGGCGGCGTATAGTCTATATCAAGTGTCCACGGCAGTCGTCAGAGACCCTCTGGCTGATTTTGGAGCCGCCGTGCATAAAGTGGGCCGAAAAGTTGCACAGACCGACGGAATGGCGTACGGACAGAATAACCTTTACTTCGGAGTCTTAAGTCTCAATGGTGTGTATAAGTGGGAAATTGGTGAAGACGCCAAGGTCATGCAAACATACGACAAGATAGAAATGAAAACCCAAACGCCAGTCGTTCTGGACACTGTAGGAATGCAATGGGTGGACACTTTCGCCTTTGACCAGTCTGGTTATCTATGGTTTACCGCTAACAGATTACAGCCGTTTTTTCACGGGACATTAGACTTCACAGATACGGCCTCCTCGGCCAATATGCGAATCTGGAAAGTGTTTGTGGGGGAAAAAGGATATCTCGATCACAGCATTTCGGCCAGTAACTCGCTGTTCATCAGTAACACGTTTCTCTTTGTCACGGTCAAGCTTATCTTCATTTATTTCCTTAATATTTGTGTGTTATAGTCAAAATATATCAACACTACATGAGTAACAGCAAACGAACATACTTTTGTACTTATGATCAAAGATACTATCAGTATTATTAAGAATTTCCTATTTCAAGGACTAAAAGCGATTTTAAGAAGATATAGCGGTATTTAAAATGGAGCAAATCTGATTGATGTTTAAATCCAAACATAGGCAAACATTATCTCTCATGTCAACAAAGTGGTATTAAAAGTTACAAGCTCACCCTCGCCAAAAAAGAATTCGGCTGTAGCGATGTCATCACAGAGAAAAAGGAAAGAAAAACTGCTATGCTCAGATTTGAAGAAAATAATGAAAATAATTACTCTGAAAATCAAATGATAAATCTGTCTTAACAGAAGTAGGATAAACATGGTTTTCCTTGTTTCTATATCTTTTAAATGACCTGTAACTAAGTGGAGTGTATACAGCACGTGCATTTATCTTATATCACCCAAGCCTCCAGTCTTGTAAATGTCTTGTATAAGGAAGTGAAATCAGCGAGCTTGAGGTGTATAGCTCTTCCATGACGTCATTAAAACGTTGACGAAGATGGAACCGTGGCATCGTGGCTACCCCTTTCTATTTCCGTCAAATTCCAGTTTGATCAGTTAATATTTTCCATTTGTTCTGCATGTTCGATGAATGTCTGTAGTTAATCTACATGTATATGTCACATAGACATGATTTATGTACAAATTAACTTTTATTGCAAGTATAGTTGTTTGTTATATTTATGAATACAGACACTGAGTTAGTTGTATGTGTATTTGGCAACGGCGCCGTGTCACGGTATAATCAGTTAATGAATTATGGACTTTGATACAGAGCCGCACGTTGCCTTCAACACAGAGTAGGAATTGCTAGTTATTTTCGGACTATACTTTTCGATACGGCTAACTTCACCAGATAAATTATATCTTATTTTACTTAACCTACAAAACAAACCAATATCGACGGGGTAATAATTCTTTCAGAATTGCAATTTTAATTCGTATTGAATTTGTGACATGAAAAAAACATTTATCCAAAGCACGACGTTAAAAATCGGCTTGGCACATTGAAATGCCTTATACAGAATGTATGCAGCAGGGCCTTGAGTCAGACCTTGTCCTAACTCCTAACAATTTACTGCTTGAAATAGTGTCTTCCCTTAGGAATTTTTATTTGAATATACCGGTATCAAAGATTTATCTTCGATTTTCGAGACATAATTGCAAATTAGTGGTTCAAGTAAAATTCAGGAATAAAACCACAAGTCTAAGACAGCTTCCTTCCGGCAGCCTGCGCTGTTTCTCTTGATGACGTCACGGTTCGAGATTTTCAAATGTTTCTTGAAACTGCAATGTTATTAATAGATTTCAATAGTTTAATAACATACAAATCCGATAAATTATATATCAAAATAGTCCTTTGTTTCATTAGCTTCGATATATTTTGGTTAAACATTTATTATACAGTCAAAACGATATCTTTCTTGCAACTGTACATGTAAAAGCATTTACAAACATCTATATGAAATGTTACGTGAATAATATATCTGCATTTTATAAGCATT
This sequence comes from Liolophura sinensis, assembly GCF_032854445.1. NCBI lineage: Eukaryota > Metazoa > Mollusca > Polyplacophora > Chitonida > Chitonidae > Liolophura > Liolophura sinensis. The sequence continues at coordinate 77,478,936 of NC_088295.1, forward strand.
TTCTAAGAGTATATTTAAATGACCTTTGCGGTAGGCAAATTATGCGATACTTAGAAATATGAATATATGGTAAAAAGTAAAGTTTTCTTATACGAAAGTTGAAATTCTGCATGCATATTGTTGTGAAACAAACATTGAGCTTGTAATAACATACGGCGTGTCTGAAAAATGTTCGCAACGTTTAGATGGTTGTTTGGTGTTACTGCATGCATTAATATGACCTTATATAATTCCATATTCAAGTTGCTTCAGTTCTGAATGAATGTGCATGTCGTCTTACTGCAACACCGGGCTTAATCAGCTGTACGTGACACCATATTTACCGTTTCGGTATATTAAATGGTTACAATATGAAGACATCTTTTCTTGTGTGAATTTTGAATTGTTTCTGACCAGTGCGTTGACTCAGCATTTCTACGCCCTCTATGACTTTACGTTTTAAACCGATGGGACAATATGCAACAGTAAACATGTGTTGACCGAGTTAAAGTTGCCAATCAACATCAAGTTATCTCGTAACCTCCTTAACCCAAGGTCAGCTATCCTTTTTTAAAACTGATCGAGTGCAAGACCCGTAAATTTCAATCGTGTTGGACATTTAGAAACATGCGAGTTTTCGTTAGTCTGTTTGTCTTTGTTAGTTTTCGCATCCTTTCCACTGAATCGGGAACAGCTCATAGAGCCGAAGTGGTTTATGAATGGGTGTCCCTGGATTATGATTGGCCGACAACCAGAATGAAGTCTGACTACATTTCCTCTGGAAAGTTTGTGAAGGAAAACAACATAATAACAGGCGTGAAGGTGTACAAAGGGGAGGTATATGTGTCTGTTCCCAGAATGCGAGAAGGCGTTCCGTCTTCACTGAACAAGGTGGTCCTGAAGAAAGGTAAACCCGTTCTTCAGCCGTTCCCAGACTGGAAATCTCAGACCATCGGTGACTGTAACTCTCTGCAGTTCGTCCAAAGCATGGAAGTGGATCCTAATCGTGGCTGGATGTGGATCTTAGACATCGGTCGTCTGAACATCCTTCCGGGGGTCACACCACGAAATTTGTGCCCAGCCAAACTCCTGGTTTACGACATCAACCGCCGAATGTATGTAAGACGTTACGAATTTCCTGCCACGGTGGTTTCGCCAACGACAAACTTTCTGAACGACATTGTAGTGGACATCATGAATGGTAAACCAAGATTTGCTTACATAACCGATACGTCTTTCGAAGACCCAGGTTTGGTGATATACAATTTCCAAAACAACACTTCTCACAGGTTTAGGCACAAGACTATGGGCCTCGATCCCGAGGCTGTGAATGTGACTATAAATAACGTGACGTACCCTATGCCTGGCACAATTGACGGCATAGCTTTGTCATCGGACTCTAACCACGTGTATTTCTGCTCTCTGGCCGGTTACAATTTGTTCCAGGTACCCACAGAAATAGTGAGGTATCCGAACGCTGATTTCGCGGCCGCCGTTCGAAACGTTGGCAAGAAAGTTTCTCAGGCGGACGGCCTGGCGTATGGCCAGAAGAACCTATACTTCGGCGCTCTTGACCGTAACGCCGTGTACAAATGGCAGATTGACGCTGACGCCAAAGCACAGCACGGCTACGCCAACGTTCAGATGAAGACTCAAACACCCGTCATTTCTGATAACGCCCGGATGGAGTGGGTGGACACTTTCGCCTTCGACGAACACGGGTATTTGTGGTTCACCACAAACTTTATCCCCAAATACCTTTATCAAGTCATGGACTTCTCTGATTCTAACAAATCAGCTAACATGAGAGTCTGGAAGGTGAATATTGGGGAAAAAGGTTACCTGGACCACAGCGATAATGTAGATCCACCAGTTGTAGGGTAGACACGAGAAACTATACAGGCAGCATCCAGATGATGGAGTTCTTAGTCTTAGATCTGATTAAATTTTTGAGTGACAAAATAATTGTATTTGGTCTTTTTGTTTGAACACTGGAGAACCAAAGCTGAGTTTGTTGAAGACGAATGCTTTATGATCCACACGATTAGAAACTTTCTCAAAATAGTTGTATACACATACCGCTATAGCAGATTGCTGAGCACAGCATCATGCAATAGACCTATACCAGGTAAATTTTTCTGTATCTGCATGTCATTTGCTGCAGAAACAACGTGTCAACATCGCGCATGCAAGTATATACACTTACTTTTTTGCCTAGGCTTATCTTTTAATAGAAAATCAAATTTACTATTTAACTTCTTGTGCTGATACTTGTTGAACAATAAATAGCTAAACGATAGTCATCAGACAATCACAGTGAATAAATGTCACCTCAATGTTGTTCTCAAAACGGGTTCCCGGTGATGTTCTCAGCACTCGGCAGACAGATGCTTTAAAACAACGAAAAACAGCATCATATACGTCATCGAAATTACAGGTGGTGTTTTGTCATCTTCAGGGCCTCAGCATTCATGTCAGTGAAAGCCAAGCCAAAGAGACACGCTTAGTTGTTCATTTACTGCCAAAGAATGTTTTACTTATATGACAGCGGTCAGGTTTATGGGTAAAGGAAATCGGAGATAATGGAGGAAACCGAATATATTGGAAGACACCGGGTAGATGCTGGTGGGAACCGAGGGGGCGGAGGAAACCGGTGAGGGTGAAGGGAAAAGGGGAGAATTGACGAAACTGGGTAGATGTTGGAAGAAATCGGGTATATGTTGGAGGGAACCGAGGGGAGGAGGAAACTGGTGAGGGTGAAAGGAAAAGGGGAGGATTGAGGAAACTGGGTATATGTTGGAAGAAATCGGGTATATGTTGGAGGTAACAGAGGGTGTGGCGGAAACCGGGGAGGGTGGAGGAAACGGGGGAGGGTGGCGGAAACCGGGGAGGGTGGAGGAAAGGGGGAGGGTGGCGGAAACCGGGGAGGGTGGAGGAAACGGAGGAGAGTGGCGGAAACCGGGGAGGGTGGAAAATCTCCTCATCTCATCTGACCTCGGACACCCTAAAATGCAGAAACTAGATTCGAACTCGCGACAGCATTCACCATTTGTTCGCGGGCCTGCTAAAGGAAAGTAGAAACTAAATTCATCTCAGTCAGCGAAAGTACAGGTCTATAACTGTACTGCATCCTTATCGTAAACTAGTCATAAAAGTTAAGCAGGTAATAGCCCACCTGTAGCCCAGCCTTGGGCCAATTGTACTCTCTTCGACGCTGAATACATTCGTGGCTTGCCATTCGTGGTGGCAACCGATTTCACTGACGTATGTATACAGTAGGTCTATACCACACTAAATTTAAACAGGAAGCTTGGGAGAAAGCCACGTGAATGTATCGAAGATGTAATATACTGACCCAAACTGAATTGTTGTTTGACTGTGATTTAGTTTCGGTCATCAGAGTACATTAACACCGATAATGTCATGTAGCAATATAGATAGTCAAATCAACGAAAGAGCGACTTTGTCATCAATAGTAACATTGAGTAACACTTTCTGTGAATGCTGTAATTTCAAACATCTTTTAAGTGAAAAAAGTTAAAATATGAAGTATAGAGGCATACACCTGAATCTGTCCCTAAAATGCTTTAATTTAAATTTGGCATTAATTTTTAAAAAGAGGGATAAATGCATTCAGATGCTTGAATTCTATGCGTCGTTGACTGTGTTAGCCATCTAAGTGATGTTTAGGTGCTAAACACAATACCTAGTTTTTGATGTTGGAATAGCACTTATTTCCAGAAGTAAAAGATTCTTCAGTGCTTTCAGTTCGCCTGTAGGTAAATATAAAGACGAAAAAAAGTGAGGTTACGTCAGAGACATATTCCGATGTCTACATTGTTCATAAAACCCATCTTACAATTCAAACATCCGTGAAATTAGTGGAAAATGTCGAAAAGAATAAGTACACATATTTTAAGTTCCAACGGCCTCCTCCTTGTGAGCACTTCATCTTTTACACATTCAAATTTTCTTGGATATTTTCTTCCGTTTTTTTTGTTTCTCTCTCCATTTTAGAGATATAACAGGACTATTTCTTCGTATTACAAAGGGGGGCTCCGTGGCTCAGTTGGTTAGCGCGCTAGCGCAGCGTAATGACCCAGGAGTCTCTCACCAATGCTCTGCCCGGTTTCCACCCACCATAATGCTGGCCGCCGTCGTATAAGTGAAATATTCTTGAGTACGGCGTAAAACACTAATCAAATAAATAAATAACGTATAACAAAGCCTAACCTAGTCGTGCAGCCTGATTGGAGACAACAGAGATGTGCTATCTCAGTGACCACAGCATATAGGCAACGGGCAGATCACACTTGCTCGTGGTCAGTGGACTCGTTCACAAACAGGACAACATTTGAAGAACAATGCATATTCCCATACCCGAGCGAGAACTGGACTCATTCATTTATTTATTTCATTTGTGTTTTACGCTGCGTGTAATGAAGAATATTTCGGCCACGGTTCCCCCAGAAATGGACTGAACCCAAGTGTTTGACATACATTCAATGACAATAAGTTTTACACTATGAGCATTTTGTTATTTATATCCCTCTATAAATCTTTTATCAAGCTAGACATTTGCGAAGATTACTTGTGGTAATAGTAACTGATAACACTGAATAACACCTTTACAATTTGTTACACTGGTTACTAGCATCTTTTGGGGGTAAAATTTTAGCAGTTTACAGTTGTTTTTGTTGCAACTACAATCGGTAATCAAGCCTTTCAACAAATGATAACATATATTGTACATACTTACGTTAAGAAGAAAAACAATACCAAAGTTTTAATATCTAGTGAATGTCTTGACGATCTAAAAAATTTATCAAATAAATAAATTACAATTACCTATCTAAGTGAGCCCTTCTTTTCTTTCAAAGGAAGTCTTGTAATTTACTTTTATTCATAAAATAATTAGTACAAAGCTAATTAACAAACATGCAGTCTAAATAAACACACATAAAGCTATATCCCCCCCCCCCCAAAAAAAAACAGCTGGTCGCATAATTGCAAACTCATCACAACTCAGCATGTCTTGATGTTATGAGTTTGCCTTTTTGAGGCCATGTGACAAGAATCACTGACCACCATGTGTTGACCAGGTTGGAAGTTCAAATAACCTGTAAGATATGATGGGATATATAGTTTATCAGGTCACGAACGCCTTATTTAAATACTTCTGTTGAAATGCTTGTTGATTAATTGAAGCAAAAACTGAGCAAACTACGATGAAGGAAATTTTCGCCGTGCTGCTCTTGATTCACGTTTGTGGGAGACTGTCGACAACTCCTCCTCCTGCCGAGGTCGTCTATGAATGGGTGTCCATAGATTACGATTGGCCAAATAATACCACGAAAGCCAAGTACATTTTCCTCAGGAAAGTATATCAGAGAAAACAACATCATAGCGGGCGTGAAGGTCTACAAAGACGACGTTTACGTCACCGTTCCCAGATGGCGAGAAGGCGTTCCTTCTTCACTGAATAGGGTTATTGTGAAAAAACGGTAAACCCATTCTTCAGCCGTTCCCAGACTGGAAGTCTCACACTGTGGGTGACTGTGACGCTCTTCAGTATGTGCACAGCATGGAAGTGGATCCTAAGCGAGGCTGGATGTGGATCATAGATATCGGCCGTTTGGATATCCTCCCGGGGGGAACACCGCGTAACCTCTGTCCACCCAAGATTCTTGTGTACGACATTAACACCGCCAGCTACGTTAAACGGTACGTCTTTCCCGCTAGTGTTGCTTCTCCCGCCACAAACTTCCTGAATGACATTGTGCTGGACGTTATAAATGATAAACCCACGTATGCCTACATAACGGACACGTCTTTCAATGACCCAGGGCTAGTGGTCTACAATTTCCAGCATAACACCTCTCATAGATTCAGTCATAAATCAATGGGACCAGAACCAGAAGGTAGAAGCATAACGATAAATAACGTGACCTACGCCATGGCAGCTCCCATGGATGGGATTGCCTTGTCCCCAGATTCTAAATATGTGTATTATTGCGCGCTAGCTGCTTATAGTTTATTTCAAGTACCAACCAATGTGGTGAGAAATCCTTCCGCGGATTTCGCCTCTGCCGTAAAGAATGTTGGTAAGAAAGTGTCACCAGCCGACGGTTTGGCATATGGCCAAAAGAATCTGTTCTTCGGCGCTCTTGACCGTAACGCCGTGTACAAATGGAGGATTGACGCTGACGCCAAAGCACAGCACGGCTACGCCAATGTTCAGATGAAGACGCAAACACCCGTCGTTTCCGACAACGCCCGGATGGAGTGGGTGGACACTTTCGCCTTCGACGAACACGGGTATTTGTGGTTCACCGCCAACCGCCTGCAGCCATTCTTTCAGAACACGATGAACTTCTCGGATTCGAACAGTACGCCCAACGTTAGAATCTGGAAGGTGTATGTCGGGGAAAAAGGTTACCTACACCATGCTGACAAGGCCGACCCCTCAATTATCGGCTAAACTGATACAAGACAGCCTCGTAGGTATAGTCCTGCAAAACCTTGTACTCTCCAAAAGCAATTGTGTACAAAAAATACACAAGATGTAAATTAACTGTAAAAGATTTTCATAAGAACATTAATGTGTACCGTGTATACATCATCTTTATGTAACTACACATTTAATCTGTACCTGTGATACACATCTTGTTTACATAGCAGGCTACACAAAAATGTGTACAAAATGATACACATCTGCTATTTGAGCCAATACCGTCTCGGGTTATCAGATGTGCAGTAGACAGTCCTGTAACACATCAGGGAAAAGGTTATGAATTCAGCATATGTATGACGTCAGGGAACTTTGACTTTGCTCCATGTCGCATGACATGCGCTCTGACGTTTGCTGTTCTCAAATATGCAAAAAAGCTGGCACTATACCAATTAAAATTTACGCAATCGTTTCAAACAATCCAGTGGCGGTGTTTAGTTGGAACGTTTGAAACGGTTTCCCTATTAGAGAGATAAGACCGCCATATCCGACCGATATAAAGAGAGGTACATTGTAATGCATCCATTTGCTTACGAGACTGATCTTTCACGCCAGGTTTTGCGAGACTACTCATGGGTCACATAACAAATACATGGGTCATAATACACATGTATACATTTCAATAACGCTAACTTTATTAACAGTTACCCCCCCCCCCCCCCCGTGATTTGATTTATTTATTTGATAGGAGTTGTATGGTTGTATACTGAAGAATTGTCCATTTATTTATTATTTCATTGATGATTTACGCCGAATTCATTATTTCACTAACGACGGCGGCTAGCATTATGGTGGGAGAGCCCGCGGAAAACCATGACAATTCGTACGTTGATGGAAGACCTTCCCACGTACTGCCGGAGAGGAAGCCAGCTTGAGCTGGACTAGAACTCACAGCAACGGCATTGGTGAGAGGCTCCTGGGTCATTGCACCACTCTGGCGTGCTAATCCCCTCGGCCACGGAGGCCCCAGTTTGCCATTTATAGGACGGCGGTCGGCCTTATGGCCTCAGACCCTCATTAATTTTCCGTAAACGACAATGTTAACGTTTATCGCTGTAGCTCAGTCCCAAACATTCCGTGGCCAATAAGCTTTGGCGCATACCTGGCCCAGCCTGTGAGAAACAAGCCATAAAAATCTTGACATAGATTGACCGTCAAAATCTGGACCTTTCCATGCCGGCAGCTGGGAGGCGTGCCTAGCAACGCCAAGGGGACGTCACTCGCTGCCTCATAACTACCTGACACCTTGTGTCTTCTCACCAAGAATTTCAAACTTTCATCACTAAAGCTCATACCTCCTCAAAGTTTAGACAGTTTCCAGCAAAAATGGACGCCTAGGAGCATAAAAAGACTTTATACCCTAAAATTCACACAACTACAATCGTCCCTAACGAAAAATGTTCCGTTAAACATGAAAGCTTACCTTTCGGTTAGCAGAACACGCGAGCGAGAGTAAGTCTGTTCCAGTCTTTGATAGCGCCTGCTTATGCCAAATTGTGTGAACTTTTGTTTCTATCTCAGTATCTCACCAAGTTACCACCATAGCAGGGGGGAGTGTGGTCATTGGAAGAACCGTGGGGCCTCCGTGGCTCAGTTGGTTAGCGCGCTAGCGCAGCGTAATGACCCAAGAATCTCTCACCAATGCGGTCGCTGTGAGTTCAAGTCCAGCTCATGCTGGCTTCCTCTCCGGCCGTACGTGGGAAGGTTTGCCAGAAACCTGCGGATGGTTGTGTGTTTCCCCCGGGCTCTGCCCGGTTTCCACCCACCATAATGCTCGCCGCCGTCGTATAAGTGAAATATTCTTGAGTACGGCGTAAAACACCAATCAAATAATAAATACATCGGAAGAACCGACTCAGGGCACAGTTATACACAAGGGAGATTACTCCGACACAAAGCTGCTTCAGTTGTTAGGTATATTTAGGTGTAACATATTAGGTGAAATATTAGGTGTAAATTGTTTGCAGTTAAAAAGTTGGTTTAAAGACTGATTAAGCTGGACATATCATAAACATTTCAGATTAAATAGTTTGATTCAAATATCAGATTAACTCTCTGCTATCATTAATTCAGTCTTTATTATAAAAGTCTAAAAATTTACAAGTATTAAACAGGAATACTAAAATAAAACACACAACATGAATAATACTGTACTATTTACTACATAACATGTTCAATATTGTACACCAACAGTGTTGTTCTTGGCAGATAATATTTCACGCTGTCACTGTTACTGAATAAAACTTGTTAAAAATGAACAAAAAACTTTTGAGCAAGTAATGTTTAGAGTAAGGTTTGATTAGCTTGGAGATTGGCTGGCCATGTTAATAGCTTAGCTTCCACAATAACCGCTCTGCACTGTCACATTCACTAACCTAGGGCCCATTCCACAAAGCCATTTCTGACTTAAGTCAAAAATTGAAATAGAATCATAAAGCTTAACTGTCCGCTTAAGAAATTAAAATTTTGTGCACCTCATCAGTATTAGCTAAAGACAAAAGCGTCCACATTTCTACTTCCAGCACCAAAAACTAAGCATTGTAAAGAGGTTTTAAATTTTGACAAGTCAGAAATGGATCTGTGGAATCAGCCCCTGGAACTCAGCACTTTGTACTGTACTCCAAACAAACTGGTTTCCCTTGTAATTCAAGTCCTCGTGACTTCATATCACCTCAGTATCTCTGAATAATAAATACTATAGCTTTGCAAATACCACAAATATAACCGATGTAACCATGGCATTAAGTCAAACAGCATGTGAACGTCGCAAACCACCATTTTCCAATCACATGTTGCTAAGGTTGACTCTTCCCAAAATTAAGATAATCATCTTTTTACCAGTCGCTTGTAGTTTTCTCCATTCATGATCAAAACAATATTAAAAGACTCCCAAACACTTTGTCCATCACCCTTTTCAATGATTTTATTGGCTGTCAATGCACCAGTCCCACTCATGCTTACTTTGATGTTATAGTCTTTATTAATCACCAATAACAATGTAACATGAAGTTTGTTTTTTGTAGCGTACAGCTTTGCATATTGAGGATAGCACACTGGAAAAGATTGAGTTCCAGGTTAGTGAATGGAAGAGTACAGATCTGTATTCCTGAAAGCAAAGCTGGGAAGGATGAAACAGACCTCAGATCAGTTTGGTCTGATATTTGATTAACTCTATTTCAAGATTCAGGCCACACAGGTTGCAATGAAAGAAATCAAGCTGCCAGCCTTCTGATATCCACCACTTACAGAAAATGCCAAAAATTTTGTCCTAGATGTCCAATTAATCAAAAGTTAAAACTCATAATGACATTGCACTGTAGTGTGCATAGATGGCAAAATATTTTCCGGATACAAAATCAAGAGTGACCATGGAAAGCATGAAGCACTTAACAAACATAAAAGAAATGTAGAGACATCTGAGGATTTCAGGTAAAAAAAAATCATAAAATATGTTCAGAGCCTCATATTCATATTCAAATGTATGGTGACGTAAAAACTAGGTAAGAGATACAGCTTAAAACTAGTCAGGTGAACTGATACCCAACTAATAATAACATGGATCCATCAAGTTTCACCAGTCCCTATTTCGTCCTCGTATTCTTCTGGCAAGCTGAATGTCTTTCTGCATCAGAGTCACTCTTTTGGCGTGAATCGCGCACAGATTGGAGTCCTCAAACAGGTGGACGAGAAAAGCTTCGGATGCCTGTGGAAATAGGAATGTATGCACGTTGAGAAGCGGGTCAGTTTATATTAATAAAATGTAAAGACAGTGTACATGTATTTAGTATTTTATTAAAAATTCAAAAATACTACAAGACACTGGCACTGCGTCCTGATCAAGCACTAAGCCATGTTCTGAGGTTTTTATGGATTATGTGCATTTGCAGACAAACTATTGGCAGCATGAGACTTACATGACACCAGAAAGTGCAGATGAGTGTAAAACTAGCAGAGAAATGCTTTATTTCTGAAATCGTTAAAAAGTTTGTTTCTGACCTTGCCTTTCTATATACGCACAGTACACATACAGAATACTAGTATGGCTGGGTGTATTGGAAACAAGGTCCTGTGACCATGTCCTAACTTGTGCTCTTTGTGGATGTTTATAGCTTAATACTAAATCACTCCTATGTCAGCCAGGTTTAAAGAGAGGAAGTTACAACTAGGTGTGACCCGACCCAGGAATGACCCTGGATCTACCACCTCCAGAAGCTTACGCTCTACCAACTTCCTGGTATGAAGCTGCAGACAAATTAGCAGTTCCTGGATCTGAACATTCAACTATACAATTTAATTAAACCAAGAATGCCTGTCAAGAATATCGTAACCTTCTGATAATGTGTAACAGTTTAATAAGAGCTGATATCAAGTATTGTTCCACAGACTCTATTTCTGCAGTTGGGAGTCCTCTCTGCATACCCCAGTTGTACTCTGAACACAACCCCACACCACCCCACCCCACCCCACACACCCGTGCCCCTGAAGTTTTCTCAGTAAATTTCATAGACCACTTTGGACGATGTTATATCCTAGCTCATGTTTTGTATACTTGGAAAATGAATTCTCACAACACAAGGGAGACAATCACAATATGACAACAGACAAATACTAAGAGAAAACTTCCCCTTTTGATTGAGCAAAAACACAGGTATTGCCTGCTTGGAAATGAAAACGATCTAATAAAGACAAACCATGACAGAGGCTGACAAACACCTGCAATTAGTCCAGTAAACAAAATCACAATAACACAACTTTACGTATGGACAACCAAGATCTCAGTATCAGTGAGTAATGAAAGAAATTTTTCAACTAAGTATTCATATTACTCTTTGGTAACATGATAGCCAGTGATAAGTCATCTACAAAAAATCCAGTGTAATTATAAAAAAGGCACTATTAAAGTCACATCTCTTCACTTACCTCTTGTAATGCCAGTATAGCCATTGCTTGCCACCTCAGTGGTTCACCTACATAAAAATATTCTGCTATCTCCCGAACCTGTAACAAAACTTTCCAACCTTGACAAAGAGTTATAAAACATTCACATATAGTTTAATAAAAATGATACACTTGCAGAAAGAATAATTATGATCAAAGAAAAAAAATAAATGATACAAAAAAAAATAATAAATAAATTTTGTTTCATAATCAGTAATTAGTGGTCTAGCTGAACAATATTTTACCCCTACATTTATTATAATAAATCAAAACACAAATTCTAGATATGATATCGCAACCAGGTATCTGGTATATGGTGTCAAACATCTAATCTAAATCAAAATCAAACAGTTAAGAAGTAAATTATAAATTTAGCACAAAAAAAATCAACAACTTACAACTCTTGCAAATGGCAATTTTCTTAATAATAAATTTGTAGTTTTCTGGTAATGCCGTATTTCCATAAGTGCTCTGGTTCCTGGTCTAAACCTGTGCTGTCTGGAAGGACTGGATTTGGAAGGCCCTGGTTTTGCAAGACTTTTGCCTTACATAAGTCAAACAACAAAAGCATAAAATTATTCCCTCCTCATTAACAACAGTCCGAATTAATCAGCAGTTAATACAACAGTTGTGTGGTGTCTGACAGTAAACCATCTGACAATATCTAACAAACTACATGTATACCGTCCCAAGGCCCAAAGATATCCATCTCTGTCAGTCTTAATAAGTGTTTTATAAAATCACTGTAATAAATATAAACTCACTGTAATGGTTGCTTTTTGGCTTATTTCACCAACTACAGCATACAGCTCTGTAGTTAAGAACTATTTACTTATATATCTGTGGTTAAAAACTATTTACTTATACATTTGATTGTACATGAATATTTCACTTCTACATGCAGCCAGATGGCTGTATGTGGGAGGAAACTGCCCACAACCATTCGCAGGTTACTGCAAACCTTCCCACATGCAACCGGAGAGGAAGTCAGCATGATCTGGACTCAAATTGACCGCAATGGCGAGAGGCTCCAGGGTCATTTTGCTGCGCTCACACAATGACCACTAAGGGACAGAGGCCTTTTTCATCTGGGCCTGATTCCCCAAAGCCACTGATGAACCAATACAAGATAAGTGGCTGATTAAGCATACACAGAAAAAAGAGTGTATACAGCTGTAGCTTAACATCATGATAGTTATAATATACCAGTACATGATCATCGTGTTCATGTGCACTTACAACAAAATTCATGTAAATTATACATAATAAACTTTGAATTACCTATGGGATGATCGACAGCTCAGATTTTAATCAATCGGACAGTCGGGGAAGTTGAAATGAACTGTCCAACTCGGTCCAAACATAAATAGGCAAACATCGTCATCTTGGGCTAAATTCAGAGTGGCATATGAACAGAAACCTTACAAGCTAGGTAGCCTAGATGTACAATTTGCAATTTGCCTTGAACGCCAATGTTTGATATCTATATGTTTGGATGGCGCTTGCATAATCAAGGATTGCTAACATTCAAGCCTGACATACCTGAAGGAAGTTTTGTGAAATTTCAGAAAACAATTGATTACTAACCTCCCTGGCCTATGGAATTTACTCCTTTACAGTGCTTAGGCTCCCTGACCACCTGGTTGATAAAAATCCTAAACTGTTGATCACCCCACAGTAAATATCCATCCACATTTCATCAAGCTCAACCTGTCCGTTGATTCCAAGTTCCTGAAATGGTGGCTGTCTTCTGTCTGTAACGATGCTGAATATGGTGATTATCCAGGTTGCTGGGCCTCATGACAACAACAGTGGGAATGTGTGGCCCAGGAACCCGAATGGAGTATATGATAGGCGGCCATTTGTGTGAAGTTCAAGCGAGCGGAAAAGTTGATGAAATATGGATGGATATTTATCTATGGGATGATCGACAGTTCGGGAATTTATCAGCCCAGGTCCGGTTTCATGAAGCTCACTTAGCCAGGTAAATTAAGGGCTACATAACACGAAATCTGCTTCATGAAACCGGCCTAAGATGCTCTAGGATATTAAGCATTGTAAAGGCGCCGAGTTGTAAAGAGTGAGTGAGTGAGTGCTTGGGGTTTGCCGAGTTGTAAAGACCAGGTTGATGCTTTTCTTGGTCGCTGACCCATTCCTAAGATGTTCATTGTGAAAAGGAGATTATTCGATGAATTGTCACTCTACCACGTGACACCAACCCAGTCTTTACACTGGCCACATGGATAACGTGTGCTCCAACTTTCCAACACTAACATTCGACACAACAACAACAGCCAACAGCCGTTATCAGCAAGAATATTAACAGGCAGTACCGCACAGGTCTGTATATACTAACCTGGAACATGTTTGGACTTGTGTTTAGGATTGTTGTTGTTCCTGTTGGCGGCCTGCTTTGTTCTGACCATCTTGAAACTATTTTTTCATTTACATTTTACATTTAGTGCTGTTCAGAGGCATTTTAAACCAAACCGCCACATTGCACAGAATTTTTACCTTCTGCACGAAAGAGTTCTAAAGGGCAATACAAAAAATGGAATTGATTAGAACACGAACACGGATTCAGTGACACTGACGGATTTAATGTCTCTCCCCATATTTCTTTTAACAGCATAATCAGTTATTTACTATGTTTGCAGCTTAAAGCCCTTCTCAAGAGTTATTAACATACACGACTACGGTTTGAGGGTTGGAGGAAATCCAGTAGGGCTAAAGTTATGAGAGGATTCAAGGCTAGTTACGAGTTCAATGGTTTCCTCCAGGAACATCCCAATGAGCCGGTAAACTTACAATATAGCAAGACGTTTTGGTGTAATTTATTCTCTGATTATGTACATATGTGCAATGTAAAATTAAAAACTGTTATAAACGTCATGTGTAAAATCCTTTTGTATATACTTACGCACTTACAGGGCCTGTAGTGCAATTATTTTATGCACGAATAAAAGTATAGAAATTAAAGTGTTCCATGTTTGTAGGCCTACAAGCAAACGAAAACTTTTGGACATACCGTACGCATAAATATTTGTTTATATGTGTCAGTTGCCTTGTATGGCCGTTGTGGTTGACTTGGTCCCAAGAAGTTTTCACTTGTATGAGGTCTGTCAGTTTTATTGCATGGATAACACAGCGGCATGCCCAGAGTAAACCACTACCACCATAACTGACAAACCCTCCTGATCACAAAACCCAAGCGGAAATAGCGAGAGCTGGATTCGAACATGTATCCCACGGATCAAGCTGATAGTCGCAGCGAGCCCAAGCTGTTTTGTTAATTATTTTCTAATTATACATACAAGGGCCTTATGCGCATAAGAATTTTTCTGTTATGTAAATATGTAAAGTTCTGCTTTTATACATATTATAATGATTTGCACACATGTGCAAACAAAATGCATTTAACGTACCGGTGTGTACCAAAGAAATTGGATGTTTCATTAGAAAGTAAACACCGGAAACTTCGCCATATAATAAGCTAAGGCTAATCAGATAAGAACTTCACCAGTTGTACTGAAATCAATCAGTTCACTCCAAACAGTAAAACCAGTTCAGTTCAAAGATAGAATTCATACCAGCAAATTCAGTTCAACACAGAATTAAGTTCACACTAACCAATTAAATTCAAACACAGAACTAGCGCCATCCAGTTCAGTTCAAACATAGAACTCACACTATCCAGTTCAGTTCAAACACAGAACTCACACTATCCACTTCAGTTCAAACACAGAACTTGCACTATCCAGTTCAGTTCAATCACAGAACTCACACTATCCAGTTCAGTTCAAACACAGAACTCGCACTATCCAGTTCAGTTCAAACACAGAACTCGCACTATCCAGTTCAGTTCAAACACAGAACTCGCACTATCCAGTTCAGTTCAAACACAGAACTCGCACTATCCAGTTCAGTTCAAACATAGAACTCACACTATCCAGTTCAGTTCAATCACAGAACTCGCACTATCCAGTTCAGTTCAAACACAGAACTCGCACTATCCAGTTCAGTTCAAACATAGAACTCACACTATCCAGTTCAGTTCAAACACAGAACTCACACTATCCAGTTCAGTTCAAACACAGAACTCGCACTATCCAGTTCAGTTCAAACACAGAACTTGCACTATCCAGTTCAGTTCAATCACAGAACTCACACTATCCAGTTCAGTTCAAACATAGAACTCGCAGTATCCAGTTCAGTTCAAACACAGAACTCGCACTATCCAGTTCAGTTCAAACACAGAACTCGCACTATCCAGTTCAGTTCAAACACAGAACTCGCACTATCCAGTTCAGTTCAAACACAGAACTCGCACTATCCAGTTCAGTTCAAACACAGAACTCACACTATCCAGTTCAGTTCAATCACAGAACTGGCACTATCCAGTTCAGTTCAATCACACAACTCTCACTATCCAGTTCAGTTCAAACACGGCTAGAACTCACATGAACTAGATTAGTTTAAATTTGCAGATCTCACACCAACCAGTCCATTTCACAGAACTTACACCAACCAGTCCATTTCACAGAACTTACACCCAACCAGTCCATTCCACAGAACTTGCACCAACCAGTCTATTTCACAGAACTTACACCAACCAGTCCATTCCACAAAACTTACACCAACCAGTCCATTTCACAGAACTTACACCAGCCAGTACATTTCACATAACTTACACCAAGCAGTCCATTTCACAGAACTTACACCAACCAGTCCATTTCACAGAACTTACACCAACCAGTCTATTTCACAGAACTTACACCAACCAGTCTATTTCACAGAACTTACACCAACCAGTCCACTTCAAACACAGAACTTACACCAACCAGTCCACTTCAAACACACAGAACTCACACCAACCAGTCCACTGCAAACACAGAACTTACACCAACCAGTCCACTTCAAACACAGAACTCACACCAACCAGTCCACTTCAAACACACTGAACTTACACCAACCAGCCCACTTCAAAGACAGAACATATACCAACCAGCCTACTTCAAACACACAGAACTCACACCAACCAGCCCACTTCAAACACAGAACTCACACAAACCAGTCCACATCAAACACAGAACTTACACCAACCAGTCTACTTCAAACACAGAACTCAAACCAACCAGTCCACTTGAAACACAGGACACACACCAACCAGTCCACTTCAAACATAGAACTCACACCAACCAGTCCACTTCTAATACAGAACTCACACCAACCAGTCCACTTCAAAGACAGAACTCACACCAACCAGTCCACTTCTAATACAGAACTCACACCAACCAGTCCACATCAAACACAGAACTTACACCAACCAGTCTACTTCAAAAACAGAACTCAAACCAACCAGTCCACTTGAAACGCAGGACTCACACCAACCAGTCCACTTCAAACATAGAACTCACACCAACCAGTCCACTTCCAATACAGAACTCACACCAACCAGTCCACTTCAAAGACAGAACTCACACCAACCAGTCCACTTCAAAGACAGAACTTTCACAAACCAGTCCATTCCAAATACAGAACATAGACCAAACAGTCCACTTCAAAGACAGAACTTACACCAAACGGTTCACACGTAGAATATTTAAGTCCAAATGTAACACTTACATCAACCAGTTGAGTTTAAACATAGAACTCCCATCAACTAGTCCAGTTCAAACACAAACCATTACAATTCAAACACAGAGCTGACAGGCACCCATTCATTTCAACCGTAGAGTTCGCACCAACGTATTCAGTCCTAACACAGAACATATCAGTTCAAACACAGAACGCACACCTACTTGTTAAGTTCAAATGCAATCTTTATTGTCTTTACAGCTGAACAGGTGTGTACATTGTAAGTCGCCGTGAAATACATTACAACATGATTGTAGCTTCTTCGGTTATCTGAGTCGAGTATAAAAATATGAAATGCATTGTTTTACAAACTGATAAAAATATAGCTTGCAATTTATTTATATGCAATTGTGTCTGATACGTTCGAAAATCGTCTAAGGGTTAATATTAGCCTTCCGTTTTTTCCGGCAGTAGGCGGACGGTATCTTTGGCGGCCGGACATTGAATCCGGGGAGACACGGAATGTAACGAGAACAGGCGAGCTTCTTAAGACATGGCATTATGAGAGGTAAATCATAGGTACTAATGTCCGTGGGAGTGCCGGTATCGTCCTCACACGTGAGCTCCACCTGAGCTCGCCACTTCAAGATGCCCCGTTCCTCATCACTACCTGCAAAATACAAACACACTTTTATTTATTTATTTATTTATTTATTTATTTATTTATGTATTTGTTTGTTTGTTTGTTTAAATGACTTGCTTTTTTTCCCTCGCCATGTAGATTTAAGTAATTTCCATATGTATGACAGCTGTCGGGTTTACAGCGTAACTTCACTACGTGTAAATTACAAACACACTTATTTCTTTGCTTCAGTGTTTTTCGGAATTGTGTTTCATGCCAGCATGCCACCGACTGAGGCGTGGGAATCTAGGGTGCCCTGATACAACCCCCCACCACCAGCAGGACATCAGCATGTCACCTCATTTATGAGGGGCATGGCCACCAAATGAGGCGGGGAAATCTAGGGTGCCCGGATGCAACCATCCACCACCAGAAGGACATCAGCATGTCAACTCATTTATGAGGGGCAAGGCCACCGATTGAGGCGGGGGAATCTAGGGTCCCCGGATACAACCACCCACCACTAGCAGGACATCAGCGTGACATCTCATTTATGAGGGGCACGGCCACCCATTGAGGCGGGGGAACGCTTTATTGACATATGTGGCAGACATGGGAATCGTAAACAAACGACTATTTCTAGCAAGCCAAACTTTGCAAAATTCAGAAACAAGCAAATACGTTTACACAAACTCTTCAATATTAAAAAAAAATCCCGTTTGATAGAGACAAAATCCATACAACATCTGAATGAAAATTGAGATTTTTATTTAGTAATTTTATATACAAATATTTACAAAGACTTTTAAATGATTTTTCATTTTGAAACAAATAATGTGGAATGAGATGTGGAAGATTGAAAACATCATTGTGTAATTTTGTAATGCGCTTTTAGTATATATCTCACCCTCTGGGAATAAGTACCGTTATACCAATCACAGACGGCCCATCATCTGCGTTTTTGGAGCATGACATTTTTCCGCATCACAAGCAGTCAGTGGAGATATACGACCGTAAATGTCCAAAACTATTTAATGTCGCATTTATAGGCTGTATCGCATTTATCAAATGGGATGTTCTATAATGTGGTTGGCTGCACAATTCATTAGTATTTATAGACTGTCTGTCCTAAAAGGGTGAGCTCGAGCTGATAACAGTTTATTTATTTGACTGGCATTTTACGACACCATATTGAAGAATATTTCACTTATACGATCGAGCATTATGGCGATGTATCCGAATAGAGGTGGTATTTGTACACTCCGTGAAGATTGGATATTGGATAATAACAGTTGTGGCGATTGTATATAGCTGTGCTGTGTGTGATGTTATTATGTAATCAACAAATGTCAGGTGCGTTACCTGGTACTGTGTTGTCCAGTATAAACCCCAAAGCTCCCCCCACAAACATCGAGGTGGACAGTAACACCTTTATAGCCTGATCAAATTCCGAGTTACCTGCAAATGTCAACAGAAGAAACAGTAAGTTTAAAGAGATTTCAACAATGTCCAAAACACAACTGCAACCCACTAAATTATAAATGTTTTCCCCACACCTACTGCCGCATGTCGGCATTCACATGCACCTCATGTTGCATTCACACAGGGTTAAGAAAAAATGTTGAAAAACACAATGTCATTTTCGACCAGACCCGTTCACTAGATTTATTTGTTATTTTCATTAATTGCAGTCAACATTTTTTTAAACTAATTGTGCTTAAACCATGGTATTTGTGGTCATGTAACTTTGTACTTTTTCAGCATTTACACGAACAGTTACAGCGACCGGGTGGTCAGCCAGATAGCAAAATATAATGAATCCTCACACCAATGAGGTGTGTCCAATTCATGCTGGCTTCCTCGCCGGTCGTATGTGGGAAGGTCTTGCAGCAACCTGCAGATGGTCGTGAGTTACCCTAGAATTCTACCAGGTTTCCTCTCACCATAATGCTGGCCGCCTTCGTGTAAGTAAAATATTCTTGAGTACGGCATAAAACACCACTAATACACATAAATGAGCAGTTATAGTAAAATCCAATGTGAGGTAAAATCTGGTCGGATTTAAGAGGTTATGTGTGACCATTTGCCAACTGTCACACGGCCGTTGCCGCTCTGGTTTTACCCTCTGCAGTTTTTTTTTATTTTTTATTTTTTTATATATGAACATACTATAATCCAATATGAGATCACTATGCCAAATATCAGTTCATCAAGAAACAATTTTAGTACCTGTGTTGATAACATCCGGGTACTTGTGGAGATACTCTGGCACCATCAAACCAATCAGCATGGCAGAGCCAATGATGGTGAGGTTTCGAGATGACGTCATGTTCACAAACTGCATGTTGGACAACCCGACGGAAGTGACTAGTCCAAAGCCCACGAGGAGGACCCCGCCAAGCACGGGATCCGGGATCATGGTGAGAAAGGCCCCCAGCTTACCCAGGACCCCTGACACCAGGAAGATCAGGCCGGCTGTCACGAACACAGCACGGCTTGCTACCTGTGTGTGAGAGAAATTAGTAATACTCGATTAATGATTATTAAGACTGGTCATACCTAGCATAATAAATGTAAGACAGCAATTTTAAGCGCATGTCACGGCTGTGTTTTTATGGTATTCCTCTCTGCTTACTGATTGGTCGATTATACCCTCCGAGCAGTATCGTGTGTCCTATCCAGCAGATAAGACAAAGCCTCGTTTCGGCACACTCGATATGGATTGCGATCGTTACCATTGGGGGCGCGCGAAATTTTACCCTCTGATAAGTATCAAAAATTGCTGTTATGTTGTTAGTACAGATAATCGGGCACAAAAGTGTTTCATGATTAGCATTCTATAAACTTGTTGGTAATTTTGAGAATATAGTATTCTGCCTCTCTTGACTTGGGTCCGCCTGCTTGGCCAGCCGTTAAGTTTCTATGTCGGGACACTGCCAGCGCTGACTTTCACCTCCCTGTCGACATCCCTAACTCGCCAATTCCATGATCTACCCTCGCCTGTTCCAACAACAACTTTAACCAAAGGCCAAGATGACATTCTTGGCCCTTACCGACCTGTCACACTTTTTTGATGACTTTATTTCAGCATCGAGAAGTAAATCCGTCGCAATAAACGACAATAAGATCATTATCACGGTTGGTTAAGGAGGATACAAAGTATTTACATGGTGATTAATAAAACTGTTGCCGGTCGAGCCGACAGCCTGGACGGCTGCCAATTCCACATTCAACATGTAAATACGTCGTATCTTTCCAGCTCTGCCCCCTTAACCAAACATGACATCTTTCTGACCAATATTACGGCCCCGAAACATTAAGGCCTTATCTCGATGTTTTACCGGTGGATCTCTTTTGTCCAAGACGACCAGCATGTGGACTTATCCAGGGAACATCTGTGTTTGAGTATCTCAGCCCACTGTGGCCTTCCACAGGTAGCCCATACCTGAGTCGTGAACCATTACAATGCACTGGTCAAAACGAATGTACCCTTTAGACAGGAAAAAAAATGGAAAGTGCAAATAATCTGACCTACGGGTATTATCAAGTATGAGCATTTATACTATTTCATGTTTGTCCTTAACTGGCTCTTCATTATACATCATTATATATGAGTTATAAAGAAATTTTTTTCCTCTAACTTGAACATTCATAAAAGAAAGATGGTGATACCCTAGTGAATCCTATAGCCCCCACGTTCTGGCTGTAAGAGGTTGTAGCACCCCCGGACCCCACCGCTCCAGAGAGTAAGCTTCCTACACCCTCAATGAAAATCCCTCTGTTCACAGCATGCGCCGGTGGCGGGGGAACGTCACTTATTCGCGCGCATGCGTAGTAATCTCCAACGGATTCAATGATGGAGGTTATGGTCGCTGCCAACATCGCAGCAAAGCTCGCCGAGCTGATGGTTGGCATTCCCCATTGGCCTACACAAATAAACATTATAACACATGAGAATTTCTGATTTAAGGCGACGTATAACAGGTAAACAAATTCTCGCGCATGTATAAGGTAGAAAGACTATGTAATTATTGGTTAACGTAATAACAAAACAAACTACACGACTCTTATGTGGTCACCAAGAATTACTCACCAGTGAATAGTTATACTCAAACAAGTGTTTAATCAGTACTGAGGCGTATAAATTACGGATATAATTATTGTCAATTACTAGGGAAATACTTCCCTATGTTTCCTCGCCAAGCGGCAATTTCGCGCGCTCTCTCTCTCTCTTCACCAGTGAAAGGGAAATTTCAGAATGGTGACAGCCTTTAAGCTTGTACCTTGAATCTTAGGGAATGCATCACAGGGCTAAAAAAAAGTTTACTACATCTTAATATTCAATCCAAGAACTGTAAGCTGTCTGGGGAAGCCCCTATTATTTTTGTTTATGTTTTGAAGGGAGTTGCTTCCTTTAGCGCTATAACTTTTATTTTTATTGTTCATGAGACACTTGCCAGGATATGGGAAAAAGAACCATCGAGACTGTTGTAGCACGTGTTGCTTGGCATCTGTGCGTGCCATCTTCTCGGGCCCCGTGGGTAAGAATACATCATAGGAGGTGAGTATCGCACATAATCCCCATGCAATGATCACAGTCAGGATAACCTGCCAGTGTACGCAAACAACACAACCACAATTCCTAATTCATTGACCTGATTTGGCAAAGTTCCAATAAAGTATTTTCATATTAAACAGCACAAGTTAATAACTTTATTATCTTAATATGTATTTTCTGACATACATGCGTAATTCCCAAATTCGAGGTTGTCCAGGCTTGGTTGGAGTAAATTGGGAGGACAATGCATGCCTCTGGTAACCGATCTATACATGCAAATGTTTACTAAATTGGTCATATTTGGATAGTAATATACGCCATCATATAAATGATATATTTTGATTACGGCGTTAAAGCACCAATGAAAAATATTTAATGACTGGGGTGAAGAGTACTCACTTCTCTGTGTATTGTATGGAGTGAAGGCCAGCGTGTAAAATATTTTGTGCTAAACAGCTGAGGTACTAACTCTCATATATCAACCTTGCTTTCTGTCCTAAGCTATCTGGCTTGCCAGATGCTCAGCAAAAGCCCGCAGCAATACTTACCGAAAATAGTTTAAAAACTGGATAGTTAATGATATGGAGGCCTTCTTTTCTACTCCAGGCCGGTAGAGGAGGTTTAATATTACCCAGATACAGAGAGAAGACGAAAATCAGGCATACCGTCCTGTGGAGAAAACAAAACAACTCTTTATCTTTGGTCATGCATCAAACTGTTTGTACCACGCACCTTAATTGTGCACGTATTAAGCTTGTTTCACTGTTACAATACAATTGCATAAGCATCTGTGTAGCTGCCTAGAATATAAAATACACATTACTAATACTGAACATATGTATATATTAGCATCTATCTACATGTATGCCTTAGCACAAACATGCATTATCATGCACAGGGACACGATGATGTGAATAAATTATATGGCCACTGATTGAGTGGACTCTATAGGCCCGTTTACGTCGGTTGTTGTATTGACTTCCCGTGACGTCATACAGGTACGACCGTAAGTACGCATGCTTGTCGCCTTGGTTCATGTACTGTTTAATGATCGGTATTAACATTCATGCGAGTCACGAAGCACATTTTTTTTGTATTGCATTGATACTCTGAATACTTATAAATGAGTCTTTGTGTAAAACTCCGAATAGAGCAAATTTTTCCCACACTGGACAGATAAAGCTGCCAGTGGAATGACTGATAAATAACAAAATTGTACATGTTATAGAAAGAAACAGTCCAGAACCATGCGTATGCTTCTTGGCCTTAATGTTTAGTATGCTCATGCAAAGTTGGAAAGGTCTGTGCCCGTACAGGTAAAAAAGTTTTAACACAGGTGTACAGAAAAATGAAACTTCCTGTGACTGTTCTTCACAAAAAAAGATCTCTCGTAGTAAAATTTTCATCTGTAATTCATCACGGCGGTATCCTTCAGCTTCTCTTTTGAAAACGTTTTGCTTTAAACATTATACATCAGAATGCATGAAGGACCCTATATACTTACAGAGCAGCTATACCCAATTGACTTGCGCAGAAGTTCAGGGCGACGTTCACCAATGACAGGCCAACAAGGGTGATGCAGGGAATGATAGTCAATGGTCCCAAATAGTTCAGCAGAAATCCCAGGATGCCTGTGCAACCAATGGCGACTTGCACGAGTGAGGCCAGCATAATCCCTCCCTGAATCTGAGCAACATAACTACTTTTATCATGAGGTTATGATTGCTAAACAATGACAGTAACAAATATATATTCTTAATAAATATAAATATCATGATGGTGTTGGTTTTTATGGTGAGTATTTTAAGCCATACTCCGCAGTTTTTAAAATCGTAGAAGAGAATTGATATTGAGAACATTTTTATATAAAGTCCTGTTTTGCGAACCTTTCGCAACGAACATCATAACATTAGCCACGTACATTAGAGTTCTATAGTTAATATGTTTTGCTAACATCAGTTTTGAAGATGCTGTCAATATCGCTGAGGCCGCCATCGCATAAGTGAGATATTCTTGAGTACGGCGTAAAACATCAATCAAATAAATAAATCAATATCGCTGACGTCATAACTGAGCTCGTAATTCATACTGCCGTAAAAGTGACAGAGTATGTGTAATATATAAACACAACTATAAATGCATTTATTTTACATTATTGCCGTGATTATTGACCAACAGAAACGCAGAATAATTTCGTGAACATGTCTTAGTGCAAATCTTGAGAGAAAGACATCCATAAGATCTTGTGAGCATAACATAAAAAAGTTCTCGAAAGCATGACATTACAAAGGTCTTAAAATCTTCACCGAGTACAACTTAATGAAGATTTCGAGAGAACAACATGATCAAGGGCAAAACATAATTAAAATAACTCATACTTGTGTTATCCAGTTTTAACATATTTTTTAAAATCCGGTACAATGCATGGTTTACGCTTTATCAGAAGTTCAGACAGTGACAGATTTGCGTTGACATGACACTTATGATAGTTCCCAATTTTAAACCCAGAAAAAAGTAAGGATTCAATGATCTGTTGCGTCCAAACTGTTGCGTCCAAAACTGCTTCGTGGAACTGTATGCCTCCTAGTACATTTAGCCACGCCATGTGTTTTCGGGCCCTCTATACTTACATGGTGTATACATCCGATAACGGAAACAACACGTGGCAAATTATCATCAGTTAAATAAACATATCGCTGTTGATTAGACCAGCGCCATATGTCGTCGGGCCGTCTATTCTTACATGGTGTATACACTGAAACTGACATGTTGTACGATTTCAGTGACTCTGCTCCACTTTTAGAGCTCCTACTGTTGTGTCTTCAGACTCAAGGAGCACAGCGACCTTATGACAGAGTGTCAGGTAAAACACTTATATCTCTCATCCTTGCATGTCAAACTTACCTCTGTCATTCTTTCCATGTCAGGTTAAAACAGTTACGTCTCTCATTCCCGTGTGAGGTTAAACACTTAACTCTCTCATCCTCACTTTGCAACTTCCGTCTGAGGTTAAACACTTACCTCTCTCATCCTCGCTTTGCAAACTACCATGTCGTGTAAAACACTTATTTCTCTCATCCTCGCTTGCAAAAATTCCTTGTAAGCTCTCACTTAACTTAACTCTCTCACCCTCGCTTTGCCAACTTTCATGTCAGGTAAAACACTTAGCTCTCTCATCTCGCCAACCAAACTTCCCTTTTGAGGTTAAACACTGGTTCTCTCATCCTCGCTTTGCAAACTCCCATGTCAGGTAAAACACTTACCTCTCTCGTCCTCGCCTACCAAACTTCCGTGTCAGGTAAAACACCTACCTCTCTCATCCTCGCTTGCCAAACTTCTGTGTCGTCGTACAAGGTGACGTTCAAGTCTACTGCATCTGCTTCGGTTCCATTCCAAACGGATTTCATCAGTTCTGGAGAAAATATTAGACACCATTGCCAGTAATTAATCACGCTTTTGTATTTTATTTACTTATTTTCTTATCTGTTGTTTTGCACAGTCCTTACGAACATTTTATTACTATTATATGGTAGCTAGGTTTATAGGTGGAGACAGCCTTGCCAAGTGCCTGACTAACTACCCTGAGATAGATCCCTACACGTTATCCTATCGGTCCCTTCGTCTGTGAAAAATCCATTACACCAGGATGACAGAGGTAAGTGTTTTACCGGACACGAAATTTTTCCCGCTTGTATGTGTACCCTAGCCCAATCGATGGCATATAAACTCATCAATGTTCAAGTCGGGTTCTCAGTGTTGTTTTTCCCAGGTGGGGGAAATCAGCCAGCTTTTGATTATTTATGAGATTATGCTGTATCTGTGCCACGATTACAATACGGACCCTCGCCGGCTCAGTCGCGTGAAGCTTAGCCCTCTTCCCAGCTGACAAGTGACGTCGCAGACTCGAATCCAGCTCTGGCTGGATAGGTTGAGGGGTTTATAAGTAAAGAAGCTTGCCAACTACGTTTTGAAAGGCGATTGCTTAATATGGGCTCCCTTTACTCTGGTAATCAGTAACCATTTCTTAAATAAGGCGACACCAATCAAGTAAACAAAACTCACCTTTTGGTGGACACTTCCAGACGTCAAGGGACATCAAGGCTGCGATTGCGGGCAGGAACTTATGACAACCGCCTTGAAGGATCGGTAACCTGTTTTGCAAAAAAAAAATTAAAAATTAGAAAAGATGTAGAAGATACCTTTATTCTCGTGTTTTGATTTATTTTCATTTGCCTAACTGATGATACTTACAAAATATTTTTAATTGCTTTTAATTTGTATTCATTAACACAGGGATGGTATTAGGAGTTCTGAGACTACGCGCAGCTGAGGTCACTTTCACAAAACTTCAGTTAATTCACTTTTTTCACCGGTGCAGGCGATGTGTGGGTTACAATACTATATATTGACGTAATTTATCAGGACAGTTAGGTCAAATCGTCCTGTGAGCCCCACGTCAAAATGAGATGCGAAACAGCGTATACAGTGCGGTTACCCGAAGTGGCACGTTAGATTCATCTCCGTGAAAGCCTGGGTTTGACCGTAAAGTTAAGATTCCTGTAGACTGACCTGACGCCAAGAAGATCCTGAAGCAGGGTGCAGACTCCACACATGAACAGGAATGTGGCCATGATCTCGGCGGTGACCAGATCCAAGTGGTCAGCACACACATACCTACTGACCACCAGCGGGATAGAGATGGTAGAGCTTATACTGAGTAACACTTGCTGAAACGCAAACATAATGACCGTGACAACTGCGCCCGTGCAAGGTCAGAAAATATTTATGCCTCACTGCTACCCTGGGGATGACCAATGCACTCTACCCTGTGAATGACCAATGCACTCTACCCTGTGAATGACCAATGCATTTCTACCCTGTGAATGAACATGCATTCTACTCTGTGAATGACCAATGAATTCTACTCTGTTGATTAAACACAGTGGATGACATAATGCATTCTATGCTATCGATGACTAATCAGTGCATTCTACACAGTGAATGACCTTTGAAAAAAAAGGTATTGAACGTGAAATAACAATTAAACTATAATTATAACAATGCAAAAGGGACAAGCCCTCGGGGGTGCTTATCCTTCAGAAAATTCTGGTTTACGCAGGCATACACTATACAAAAGACAGCATACATAGCGTAAGACCAGAGCAGCAACGACAGTGTTACAGTTGGCAAATGCATAGTCTCGCGTCACCCGTGAAATCTGGCCTCTCGTCAATTTACCTCAGGGTTTTAGGCCTCCTGCTTGCGCGCCAGTCGTCTCGTGTAACCAAGCAGTTGCCCAAATGAACGCTTAGCCTGTGCAATATTTTGTCAAGAAATGAAGGATTTTGTGGTTTACTGAAAGCCGGTTTTAATGGCTCGTAGTAATTGTCTGGTTGTGCAACTTATTTTTAGTAAAGCAATACATCTGGAAGTCGTTGAAACAAAAAGGATACAAACATGTAGCAACTTTATGACGCGTTATGATTTCATGCGCGGAAGGATTTACCTGGAGTCCAAATATAAATGACAAGAAGGGATGAGGTACATCGTCTAGTTTATAAATCAGCGGGGAAATGGCCGGTTTATGTGACTCCTGATAGCTGGTCGTCAATGAATCCTTCTCTAAAATACAAGATCAGTAAAATCCAAATTTGTACGGAATGCACAATTTCGATTCATAAGCTTTAACTGATGAAAACGTCATTCGTCAAATTCAGTGAAATCTACAAGTCACATGAGTACAGATTTTAAATATATAAATTAGTTGCATTTTTTTTCAACTCTATTTACAGCTATAAATCCAAAAGCGCAAACCCTTATCAAATGTGAAAGTACCGTTCTCATTCTCTCTGCTGATGGCCGGAATCTCTTCAGAGAGAAGCTGATCTTTTGTCTCTACGCCCGCTGCCCGTAACTCCATCATCCAGCTAACTCGTTCCTCTCTATCCCTTGTCATTTTCTAAGACTAAACCCTCCGGTTTTGAGAATAGCACTTGTCCGCATGAGAATTAGTTTATCAGTATACGTGTCAGATACGCCAGTTTACACGTCCGGAGCAGTTCGACTACTGTGCATTATACAACACACGCGTGATGCTGCATTGTTTACACGCCTATGGCTACAAAATTAGATAAATTTCCCTTTGAAAAGATCGTGAATGATACTATCTGGAATGCACAGCTGCATAGCTCAAAACTTAACTGTGCCTTTTCAACTGTTGTACAATGCAGGCGACTGATAAATTTGTACAAGTAAAACGATTTATGTATGTATATCTGGTTAGAATATAGGTAGTTATGTCACCCATATGTAACAAGCAGGGACAGCTCAACGGGCGATGTGACCTTCAGATGCCAACACTCCTGTGGACATTCAGGCGTTTAGGTCACCATTTAACAAGCAATTTCTGGTAAGTACTGTCGGTAAACTCAATTATTCTGTATAGTTCTACTCCTACCCTTCACGTGGTATGTACGGGTACATAGCGGTAAGAGGAAAGATCAAGGGCTGTAGTTCACTAATGGCCATTCTGATTGGTAATCATTACAGCCCATCCCACCTGGCTGCATGTGCTTCAACTGATACAGCCTGAAAGGATTTCATTAAGAAATGGTTGTATTATATCACTCTTGTGCCAAAACAACGTTCTTGACTATGTTTTGAAGTTGAAATTGTAAAAACATTACATATGGGGTGATTGAAAACTTTTTTGACCTACATTCAAATATTTGTTCTTTTTTCCTTTCACAGTAAAACTAATTTCACAATTTTCTAGCGCCACGATGATGAATCTATTTCATCGTTTTAAAATGCATAATATATAAGAATTTATCAAATTTTCAGTATATGGGCTGAGCGTATGATGGTCTTAAACATGAGTCTGAGAACAAATTTCAGCGGAATGATCACAATAATATAAAATAATAATTATTATTCATATACCATCCGTTATGAGCTGGATATAAGACTTTAGTAAAAGTGAACAAATTGCCCATATTTATGACGTTACCGTACAAAAGATAACGACCATGACGTAGTTATAACTGTTGTGGGAAAACACAGTTGTAGTAATATTCTAATCAATGGTATATTCCATACCTGATTCACATTCTATGACAGTCATATTTAAAATATTTACTTCTTAACTCGCGTGTATTTGGGTAGTAAAGTCAAGTTATTCTGTGTGATTGTGTGACGGGAAATGCATCATATAGCATACAAGAACTGAAAGAATCCGGAACAAAACGCCCTCAAGCATAATCAGGAGGATTTACAACTCTGTGCGTTTCGACCACTTTTAACACGAGCCGAATGATGGAGCATATCCATTTGATCTGAGTATTATAACTATGTGTATAAATTGATATATTAACCCATATAAAGGACCTAGGATATTTTGTTTTAACGTAGCGCATTGTCGACGGATTTTAAAGAGATACACTCATTTAAAGTCAACAGTTAATTCTTTGTCTATTCTAAAACATGCAACAAAGTGTGGCTTAAAATATTTTAATTTATTGCTTATACGTTTACTGGGTCAGTCGTGCCTATGTATATACGGGCAGGAATCCGTGACGGAGATCGCCCTGCCTCAGATTAAAATCAAGTAGTTGGACGTAAAACACACTGAAGTTTTAATCCTGGGGTCTTGCTTTGGTTTTGTGCGTGGATTATAACAGGTGCATGCTATAACCTTGTGTATGTATCATGGCGATAAGCCATTTAGCCCATGACATGACGAATTGGTCTACTTAAAGCCTGAAGCACACATGAGAAATATAACACGGGCTTAACACTCATCTGTCAGGAGTAACACCCTCTTTACGTATCGCATGTCTATAGTGTGCCCGGATTAAGCTCAAAGAATACTTCTCCTCATGCTTTACAGGAAAGTTTTCTGTGATGTGTACGATGATCTTGACAAACTGCATTGAACCACCATGAACGGGGGAAAATGAGCAGGAAAATATACGGAGGAAAGAATGGTGGAGTTTGGCGACGACGACAATAACGATAGACTTGACAAGACCAATCCGAAATGTATATATACACTCTAAATTTTAGTAATTTTATCCCTCTTTTCCTCAAGTTTCAGGTCATTTATATCTGGGGTCGTACTCTCAAAAATCAAATATGTACTTCTTTGTACACATCCCGTGTTCGTTTGTACGTTGTAGTGTTAACCAAGTGCATGTGTACCATCTGTAGGTACACAGTTTGGTACACATTTAGAGTGTAGTCTCCTAAGGATGCGTTATGCAATGTAAAGAATAATGTGTCAGTGCGAATTTATTACAACTAATGTGTATCACGTAAAATGAAGACAGGCGAATAAAGCACTTCTACCTGAAACCCAAACACAAAAACACGTGTATAAAACACTTTTACCGGAAGCCCAAACATAAAAGTATGTGAATTAAACACTTCTACATGAGGCCTAAAGATGAAAACACGTGTTTAGTACACTGTTACCGAGAGCCCAAATATGAACACAAGTGTATAAAAAAGTTGTACCGAAAGCCCATATAAATGAACACCGGTGTATTTGGCGTCCGTATATGAGCATTTGTGTACATAAAACTAGAGTCCGAAGATGACGACATGTGTATAAAACACATTCACCACGAGCTCGAAGATGAACACCGATGTATAAAACACTTTCGCCTAGAAGCCAAAGATGAATATTGGTGTATAAAACACTTTTATCTGGAGCGCGAAGATGAATTAACACAGGTGTATAAATCTTTTATCTAGAGGCTGAAGATGAAGTCAGGTATATAGAACACTTTTGCCTGGAGCGTAAAGACTGACACAGGTGTATAAAACACTTTCACTTGGAGCCTAAAGATAAAAAAAATACGTGTACGAAACACCTTTACATAGAGCGTAAAGATTAACATAGGTGTGTAAAACACTTTTACCTGGAGCCTTAAGCTGAAGACAGACGTATAAAACACTTTTACCTGGAGCCCGAAGATGAAGCAGAGGTGTACGGGAGGGATATCGGTGAGTTTATACTCGAGTGATGTTTCACTTCCAGCCGCTGGCCGCTTCGCCATGCTATCCCCCATATCTCCGATGGATCCATTCTGTGCCCCGACTCTGACTCTTATATCCCCTAACGCATCCTTATCAGGTGGTCGCTTCGAGAGGCTGTCTTCTCCTGTCTTTCCGATAGACCCAGTCTGTTCCCCGACACTGATCCTTGTATCCCTCAGCACATATTCATCAGCTAGTCGTTTTCCAGTCCTTCTGGCCTCGTCGTCCGTGGTGTAGCCCGCATTTTCCATACCGTTACATATAACTATGTAAAATAATTAACCCTAAACCGCCTTTCTGAACTCCCTGTTATCAGTGGCTTGTTGATATGTTTGCATGGCTTTATATACGGGCACTTCATATCGCAGCCCCCTCCGAAACGTCACATGGTCCCACGTGCCCTCCGTACCTTTTTGCATGTACACATACATACACAGCTGCAAGAAAAAAAAAGCCTCAGGGGGAAAGTGCATCTAGGAACAGCCTACAGAGCATGTTTTACAAAAAGTACACCGGCAACATATACAATGACTGAACCATCCATCATCCTCTAGGCGTATACAGGTATTCATGTGAAAGAATAGTTACTGTTGCCAAACAAAGATATGTGTAGCAGTGAATGACGGTAATACTTAACATGTCACAAGCTAGGTTATACGGTAAATAGGCAGAATTATTAAAAGATAAAAGGATAAAAAGATAAAGGCCAGTATACAATCAAGTATGATTCATAACAAAATGAATAAGTTTTGAACCTATTCAAATCCTTTGTATTATTGATTCAGGTACAAAAAACACGGTATATTTTTACATACTGTACAACCTTAATCGAAGCAAATCTTTCAAACCACCCACGTGGAAATAAAAAAAGACGTTTTTCTCCTATGTCTTTGTCAAAGTCGTTAACTTCTTGTTATTTCGTATTAATTGCTGTTGTCATATTGACGGCATATTGATATAAGATAACAGCCACATTCACAGAAACTAACAGAAAACACCATGTCTAGTTGTACATTTTCGGGTTGTTGCGTGCAGGTTACATGGTGGCTTTACGCTGAGCACCATAAATTTTTACAGCCCTTCTCAAAATCATATCGACAGACTATTGATTTCATTTTAATTTTTACACTTTTCAGGGAAGGTCATATGGAATTGATACTTTATACTAAGTTACGTTGAACAGTTGTATTCCATCCTACATAAATGAGCTGAAAGAAGGTACAGGCAGAAACCACATGTATCGGGTGCTGAACGGTCCAAGACAATGTTGATATATATATACCTTTTCCCACACCAAGGTATTTTAATATCTGGGTTAATTCTGTTCGGGTTATCTGTGGACTATATCAGGAGGAGTTAACGCATAGTTTATAGTATTATGCATTGAACTGACGTGGAGATCACTGACCTATACACCTCAACTTACAACACAAACCCCACATTGAGGCTGCTAAATTTGAACCCGCGTGTGAACTCTTGCTTCGAGAGGATTGTTCATAATCATTCACTGGAATCGTGTGGTGGGGTTGGGCGGAGGGACGGGCATGTATATACATGTGAGGAAATGGAAAAGATTATAACTGCATACTTACGAGCACGATAGATACACTGAAATACAGGCAGATATTATTGTAGTTTTTTGTTTTTGTTTTAATTATACTGTGTATATGTATGAAGTACTGTATTTAGGTCATGAAACCAGAGTGTTTTTCGACATTTCTGCGATAGCTGCGGTCATACCATATCTTTTAGAAGGGATGCGTTTAGAGGATGGGGAACTAGCGCTCCCAATTTAGGTGACAAATTGACCTCCTGACTCACGGATGTAGCCGAACCAGTGACACATGGTCATTGCTCAGTGAATGGTGCATTTAACCTTCTGTATGTAAAACTGATTGTTTAATATGATGTTTTACGTGGTACTCAAAGATATTTCCCCACCCGCAGTTTGATCTTCCGACCTACAACCGGAGAGGAAGCAAGCAAGAGCTTGGACGTGAACCCCTGGGTCATTGTGCCCCAGGGTCTTTGGACCGCACACATCACACTCTGTGCACAAGAAGCCGTATTATTCCCCATCATCAAATTACATGGACTCAAACATTTAATCACAATGCCTATAGTTGCACCACACAAAGGCAAAGTCTGGGTATAATGTCATACCATAAAAACGTCTGTCGTCCCGCCTTTGTTTGCCGACATTCTTCTGTATTTGTGGATTTCTACGAGGCATGTATAAGAGGGAGGCTTTTCAGTTCGGATATTTATGGCTATGCAAAAGAGCAGACTACACCATAATTGCAGTATCATGATTGTCCATAGATAAAGTTATACCATTATTCATTCATACTTCAAATGTATTATATTCTGTCTTGGTAAGGTACACAAAGGAACCAAAGAAAACTACATCGGGATATACATTAAAGTAAGGAAGTCATAGTAATATGCTGATGTCGTGCACCTATATACAGGCTTAGAAGAAATACATAACAAGCAAAAAGTACAGGACTGTTTTGATATATCGGTAAGGATTTCACAAAGTCCTTTGACCATTCAGCATCTCTTTGAAATAACCTGACAAGTTTACCTCAGTAAATTAAGTGGCCTAGTATTGCCACCCAGCGGACAGCTTTGACCTCTCGAGTCAGACGATACCTCAAGTTTGTTTCTCTGGTAACTATTTAAAACAAAGTGTTTGCACATCGACTGCTGTTATGTTACCCGTTCAACCTACGACAAGGCCTTAAGAGCCAACAAGGCGGCAAGACTTATATCGTGGGAAGGCAACAGCTCTCAAGTAGACGAAATACGCGCTCCTTGCACAGATTTTATACAAGATAAAATGTCCATATCGGTAAATTCGTCCGCAAGTGTATCAACGGACATGGTTCACAATGATATGACAAATAAATTTAAAACTGTAGCATACAGGCACAAAACATAACGACCACTTTCACTCTATCGCTGTGGAACACGCAAACGTACTTTAAGATACATGGGGCCTCCCCTACAACTCTTAGCCAAATGATGCAAGATGAGCTAGCATGAAGAATTTTAAAACTATGTATTTTGATTCGATTTATGATTAACACGACTTACTGACACTGATAATACACTATGGTTCAATGCTATGAATTGACAGCCTAATTAATTAAAGTCCATGTGAAGCCAGGCAATATGAAAACGTTAATTCTGCTTTTGCTAAAATGCTGATAAAGATGTAAACGTGTTTACTATAGTCACATGTGTACCATAACAAACGCAATTCTTAGTTACTAAATATAAGCTTTTTATGACTTCAAACCCAGGCGCGTTTCTAAACTATAACGAAAAAGTGTTTAAAAATGAAACACGTATTTTTAGTGTGTAAGAGACATCTTAATCCCAGGTGTACAATACAGTTATAAACCGATATATTTTAAACTGATACATGTTTACATACGGATATTATTTTAACAGATAACTGTCGTGAACTCTTGGCATATAAGTACTACTATTTAAATTTTTATGTAAAGTGAAATTAATCTAAAAATGTCAATTCTTAAAAATATGCTCAATTTATCCGCTTAATGACATTATATTGTGATGGGGTCAGATAAAAACATGGTCAAACAAATAAATAAATATAATAAATCTACGTCATCACGTGCGTGTATCACACTTGCGTGTATCAAGATTAAACTGGAAGAATTAAAGATATTTTGTTTCCTGGCAGTTAAGACGCTGAACCATCTGCCTTATTCACTGACGTAAGTGCCTGCAAAGGTAATATCTGTAGAGATCTGAACCCAGTGTTACACACACTCATAAATGAAGATGAAACTTTCTCTTCATTTAGCAATCTGCCCGAATCTGATTGGGTTTTGCTCGAGTCTTGTGAACGTCTCGATCACGGGATGACTGTCGATGCCACAAATGCTTCTCGACTTGTGACCTATCGTTCAAAAACAAAATTCTAATCTCTAATCTCTAGGTAGCGGTAAAAGGGAGATGGCGTTTTTTTCTTTAACTGTGCGTATTTTTAAGCAGATTCAAAAAAAAAAAGCAGAAAAAGAAACTCTGATGATCGGATTTGCTGATTATCTCGGGACCCAAGATTTTTTTCTGGGAGTTTTTCTTCGCCTGCTTGAAAAGAAAATCAAACCGAATCGTTTTTCTGGGAGTTTTTCTCTTTTTTGGAGGGAGGGGGGGGGGGGGGGGGGGGGGCGGGCTTAAAGGGGTATTTAACTTTTAAAAGATTTAGACACCAATATAACTAACAGTATTATCGTTAATACGGATTACACTTCCTGAATATAAAATGACATCTATACCTGACCAATATAACTAACTAAAAATAAAAAAGCGTGATTCTTAGTTCACTCAAGTTTATTATTACTTGTTTACATCCGTACCCCAGTCGACTTACCCGTACCATTTGAAAATCGAATGAAGTCTTTTTACTTCTTTCCCCAGAGAATATCAATACGTCCACGTCGATACTCTGAGTCTAGGCAATGCTTTCAAATATTTTGCATGTAACTGAACGAAGTCAACTGCTTTACACTATAGTATCACAAGAATTTAAATCAATTTAATTTTTCGATTAAAAGTTAGAGATTAAATGTTTAGCGTACATGCAAAATATGATGTTATACATACAGTCTAACAGTGAGCCGTTCGCCTAGTTCGAAGTCGGGAGACCCTGGGATCAAACCCGGGTCGGGTCATACCAAAGACTTTTTAAAAATGGAGCAGCTACATCGCTTGGTTCTCAGCACTAGGAGGTTGGAGTAATGAAACAGGACTCGTTGGCCCGGTATCAGTATAATTTGACTGCGCGGGGTGTCTGGTGTCTTTGATCTGATACTTCCGGGCGGCAGCACTTTCGCGGAATGGACTCGCCCTTTCACGAGAAGACACAATATAATTATACACACACATCTAATGACACCTCGTCGTCATATGACTGAAAAATAATATAATAATAATGAATAAACCACAAGCATTACAAATATGTTATAAGGAGCATAATGTGGAAGCGTACCAGTTTGTTGGAGTTCACACAAATTACTTTCAGTCGCTGATGTAAATAAACACTGTGCGTAAAATTTTGACGAGAATCACAATCGCACTCTGATCTGAGTGTGCTTCGTACAAACCTTTCCACATGTCAGGCCATACATCCTTGTCATAATTTTGTTGACAACTGCATGACACATTATTGCTGACTTAATAAATAACATCGTAAAACTGTTTACATCTGTAGGCCTATATATAAGGATTTATGATGCTTTGCCATTAAGTAGAGAGGCATCTGATGTCCATATGGACAGTATCCATGTTCAGATTATATACGTTTGCATCGATAAAGTTAAAGACTACCTTGATTAATGAATTAAAACTCACATGGAAATGGAATTGGTCTTCAGTTTGTGGCGATTGGACATTGTTGTTACTGAAAATATCTTTAACATGCATTTTACTTGCATTGCACTTGTGATCATAGATCATGGCGTCGTTTTGTTCTTGTGATTGTGTTATTATTCCCTAAGATTTCGTTAAAACATCTGTTTTTCTCCCAGGGGACGATAGGAATTTGTGGAAAGTTACAGCTTCCTAATTAAATATATTTACCAAATATTTTCATTTCCATTGATTTCCAAAAGCTTGGTTTGTCGTCAAAATATCTCTGCGCCCATGTGAACTTTAATGCTCGAGTATGTAAGTTAAAGTTTCCAGCATTAATACAGCCTTAAGGTTATCTGTGCATAAAGTAATAACTCACCCAACTTTTCCTTACATGTAGTCCAGACCAAACCTGTAAAGTTATTTATTTATATAGGTATACAACAGAAGCTACATACGGCTACTGCGATATTCCTTTTACCTGTGTTTACACGTGCGTGAACATGAACTGCCCCGTTTAAGATTCACCCTGCCATACGTTTTTCTATGTCCCCCCCTCCCCACCTTTCGTCTTCAGTGTATTACCCTAATTCTTTCAATTTTTGGGACAGATATTAGTTTACGTTGAAAGTAGAATATTTCATTTCTTTACCAGCCTTTTGGAAAAGTAAAGATATGAGTATGTTGTTCATTAGATGGCCTAACCATGTTGAAAAAGATAAACTCTATTTCTGCTACAATTACATATATATTGGCTAAAATGAGCAGACCAGGTGTCACAAAAATTAGAAGAGATGTGGTAAGCTAAAGGAGATCGTTAAAAACTCCCCACAAATAACAAATGATATTTTTTTTAGATTATATCTATAAATTAGAAAGTTTCTAAAGTGTTAGATATGTATATATTTGCAATGGTAAAGTCACATTTTCAAAATTTACTAATGTTTATGGATCTCGTCGCTGTTGGTTTCTATGGTGAACCAATATAGAAATAGGCCCGTGACATGAACACATATTGAACACGGTAGGTTAATTATGGCCTATTCGCATATAGCTGCGACACACCAACCTCCACACAATGCGGATTCATGTTACTGATACTTGTAGTGTTTATCTCTTAACGAGGCACTCGTTAAATAAATGACTGACAAACCGATAGATAAAGCCTCGAACGATTTGCTGCAACTAAAATCCTCACGGTGTATAAAGCTGTAGTCAGCTTATAACTAGAGGGACATGTAGTACGAGTTGACTTGCGACGGCCAGCTACTAGCTGGGATATATATATATATATATATATATATATATATATATATATATATATATATATATATATATATATATAAGGTTAATAGTGGTTAAATTTGTGTATTTATTTGGTTGGTATATTTCACTTATACGATGGAGGCCAGCATTATGGTGGGAGGAAGCAGGGTAGAGCCGGGGAAACTCACGGCCATCAGCAGTTTGCTGACAGACCTTCCCACGTACGACCAAAGAGGAAGCACACATGAGCTGGACTTGAAGTTACAACGGCCACATTTGGTGAGAGCTAGAGTGCAATAGCACGCTAACCACTATTCAGGGGTCTTTCAAGCCCCAAAAGTCGTCAATGAAATGACCCTGTATATAATTTAAAAACACGCATACAGGTGCATGTATGCATTTTGTCTTAGCGCTATATTTGATTAACAAATGCATAAACGGTTAATTATTTATTATTTATACAATTATTTAATTAATTAATTAAAAAATCACCTCCACCCTTAGCTTAATATAATAGGCCTACTAAGAAGACTAGAGAGGTACAACCCTGTGCTACATAAAAATGTATGGCGGAATGTTGTATATTACAACAAAGTGGGTATATGTTCAAACAGTGTTTGATTGATACTAGTAATGTTTGTTACATACTGTAGATCTTTAAAACGGTTCAAGTATTTGCAGCTTACAATAAATCAACCCAAAGACTCCCAAAGATTATCGTTATACTACACCTTGTAACCCCGGACCACATGGGAACGATAGGGGTTAACAATGTAAAATCGTGTTCAAGGGCCGAGTAAATGCCCAATGGCATGCCCAGGGCTAAAAAAGTAAAGAAAAGAATAAATAATGAATAAAGAAAAAAGAAAAAAAAACACATTAAAATAATACAAAATTACAACAAAGAAGTTAGTTCATGCAAAGTGAACATCCCACGATAGGCATTTGCTTCCTGACATGTACATAGTTTAACTGGCACGTCAGTGTCCCAAGTAGCGCGGCTGGATGTTTTTACTGTGCGGAGAGTTTTATTTTGTTGCAATGTTTAAGTCGTAGGATTACTTGAAACACTACTCCCCCTCCTCCGATACGGACTTAAGTGTTGAGCAAACATAACGCATATTCTTTGCTGTCCTCGAAACTGGACTAAATATAGTAGACTACAGTAGATCTATGTCCATATTGGAAAAAGGTTAACAAACATAAAAATGTCGTGAACGGTTAACGAGTATTCCCTGTCCATTTCCGTTTATATTTTCGTTCTTACTTTTTACATCTCCCCGACACTCTACTTAAGATTACCTTGGGTAAAGTTGTACAAGAAAGTGACCTCTGCAGTAACTGATGTGTTAAAAAGAACAGTAACTTGCGTTAAGACATATGCGATTTTTTTTTCTGCAAACCAGTGCATCTTAAGAATTTGTGAAACACTACTGGGATATAAACTAACGACGTAACTAAGGAATCCACATAAGACACGAAACTGTCGAACGACACAGGGTACGCATCACGAAATCACGTGGTTGCCGATTACCAGTCATGTGATGTTTTTTTTCCTAAGTATGTCATACAACTGAATGAAATTCATGGGTTGTCGAACTTACCACTATATGTACTAGGGTATCGGTAAGTTGAAAGTTGTTTAAAACATGCCGTCAGTGGAGAGTTAAGAGTGAGCGTATTGTCTTCGTCTCATGGTTGAACCACCGATGGCTAGTGTGGATGCACTGGTAGCTCGAGCTGGGTTAACGATTACGTGCAGGCCGATCTACGATGTAGTTCATTCACGTTAAACTGCACACTACAATAATATGCATGCGTATCAACTGTCGACGTTGACGTTGCATGACATATTTCCTAACTTGAAATTTTAAATAGGACTTTTAATAGATCCAATCTCCTACATTAAGGGATGGAGGTTTAAACCTCCGTGATTAAGGCTCTAGGCTACATCAAATAATGCACCTTAGTTATCACAGAAATTGTAATGTTTAAACACGGGTTGGAGTTTTGGTCAGATGATAGCAGATACCTCAAGGTATGTGCAAACACACAGAAAAATCTGAACATATCACCGTGTTTTTTTTTTATACACAAGTTACTTGTGCCTCATATTGCCATATTGCCTCATATTGTCAGTGATTCGTTGTGCTGTACTTCCTTGTGTCAGCAAAGTAAGTTGTAGATGCGATGTTGGAAGGGTAATGAGGGTGACCCAAGCAGGTAGTCTGGATAGAGAGTATACTGACCCAGGCAGATAATCTTGATAGAGTCTATTGACCCAGGCCGGTAGTCTGGATAGAGAGTATTCTGACCCAAGCAGGTAGTCTGGATAGA
The DNA here is from genome assembly GCF_032854445.1 of Liolophura sinensis. NCBI lineage: Eukaryota > Metazoa > Mollusca > Polyplacophora > Chitonida > Chitonidae > Liolophura > Liolophura sinensis. The sequence continues at coordinate 77,519,151 of NC_088295.1, forward strand.
GAGTATATTATGTGACCAACAGGTAAATTAATGCCACACCTTATGTGTTGGGTTTTCCACCTTGTGGTGAATGTGGATGATGAGTGTGTTGTTTCTGGTTTGCTTCTTATGTGAAATTTACATGATCTTGCAATTTATCCTTAGCTGTGTAAAATGGATTAAATATATATCCCCATTTTCTTGTTTTTTGCAGGCAATAGTGGCATTCCATCATTATGAAGGGGACTTTCTTCTCGGGCCCTTTTGTCTTGATACTAGTCCATTTGTCATCACAAGCATCCAGGCCACATATAATATTTATTGTTGCTGATGATTTGGTAAGACTTCAGGGCTCAGTTTTTCCAAAGGGTATTTGAACTTGAGCTCAGTATTAACTTTAGTTTAGACCTAAATATCATTGATTTTGCACTTTGCAGCTTTAGACTTTTTTTTTTTTTTTTTGGACAAATGACTGTGTACCTGAAACCGCTTTCCTTTTTTATTTTTATTTTCATCGTTTGTTACAGGGTTGGAATGACGTCAGTTTCCATGGTTCTTCCCAGATCCCTACCCCCAACATAGACAAACTGGCATATAATGGCATCATCCTGAACAATTACTATGTGTCACCTATCTGTACACCAACCAGGAGTGCTATCATGACCGGCAAACACCCAATACACACAGGTCAGTGTTCTCATCATGACAAACACACACCACAAACAGGTCAGTGTTCTCAGAATGACACATGATGCACTCAGGTCAGTTTTCTCACTTTGGCAGACCAACATCTTGTACGCACGGATCAGTTTTCTCACTGTGGCATACAGAGACCCAATACACACAGGTCAATATTCTCACTATGACACACAAATAGACACCCTACATGTATGCACACAGGTCTGTCTTCTTGCTATGACAGACATCCTGTACACACGTCCATGTTCTCACTGTGACAGGTAGACACCAGGTATACACAGGTCATTGTTCTCACTGTGCCAGGTAGATACCAGATACACACGACAGATTTTTCGCTGTGACTAGTAGACACAAGGTATACACAGGTTGGTGTTCTCGCATTCCTGGCAATGTTGTGGACTGCTTCTGATTCTGATTATGTTGTGGACTGTATCTTTTCCTGATAATGTTGTGGACTGTATCTTTTCCTGATAATGTTGTGGACTGTATCTTTTCCTCAGGTTTACAGCACAGTGTCATTGTTGGCTCTCAGCCGTATGGACTACCCCTAAATGAGACAATCATGCCACAGTACCTCAAACAACTTGGTTACACCTCACACATCGTGGGAAAGGTGAGCTATCCTGTGATAAATTTAGCATATCTGTGATAATCGATTATCACATTTTCTTAAGTATATGTACACGAAAAATGAAAGTGAAAGTTTGAAGACGGTGTTGAAAGACAACGATGTAAGAAAGAGGATTTCTTTTGGTGTCTCTCACACAAACACTTATATGCAGCACTGTTCATTCTTGAAAAAAGGGGAATCCACCAAAAAGGGGAATCCCAGTGTTTCATACAATATGTAATGTGTTTATACGTCACAGTAGTACCACAACAGCTTCAGTAGCTACATGTAGGTGCACAGTGTTTAAAGTAGACATAATTATAATTGTTTTGTTTTTATGCTACATTATTATGACTGCGATATGTAAATGGATTACAATACCACATTTCCTCTAAAAACCCACACATACAACTTTATAATGTATGAATATACATTAGTTGATTTATATCATGCAGGAACTCCTTCAGAAAGCACATGTATTGAAATTTTTAAAGACTAACGAAACTTCCGTGGCCCATTTGCCTAGAGAGGGGCCATAATCTTTTAGTACAATAGCCACACCCTTCTTATTAAAAACCAGCTTAAGCTGGCTCAGCTGTCACTTTATGTCGGGGCCTCCGTGGCTCAGTCGGTTAGCGCGCTAGCGCAGCGTAGTGACCCAGAAGCCTCTCACCAATGCGGTCGCTGTGAGTTCAAGACCAGCTCATGCTGGCTTCCTCTCCGGCCGTACGTGGGAAGGTCTGCCAGCAACCTGCGGATGGTCGTGGGTTTCCGCCGGGCTCTGCCCGGTTTCCACCCACCATAATGCTGGCCGCCGTCGTATAAGTGAAATATTCTTGAGTACGGCGTAAAACACCAATCAAAAAAAAAAAAAAAAAAATCAATTTATGTCAGTGTGTGTCTGTAGTATGTTGCATAGGTCAGAGTGTTATACAAGGCCTTGCACTTTTTTCCAGTCCTACACTTGATTACCATTGCCTAGTTGAAATATTCTTGAATGCAGAGTAAAATTCCCCGTACAGTATGTTTGGTGTTGAATGTTGTATATATCCACCATATGATGTAACAGGTTGAGGTATAGATGAGCTCACCTTTTCACACCTGGTGGCAGTTAGGTTGAGGAATTAGGGTATGTGCTGTGTGATTTGCCTGATTTCTGCTTTGTTTAGGGCTGAAGGGATGGTTATTTAGTTAATTTTAATGTGTTTGATTTCCAGTGGCATTTAGGCTTCATGAGCAAGAACTACACGCCGACGTACCGAGGATTTGATTCACACTTTGGGTACTGGCTGGGGGAAGAGGATTATTATGATCACACTTCTGAGGCAGATTATGTAAGTAGGTGTCCTCAGCAAATGGGATGTATAAGTAACCCACATTGCTGACAGTGCTAAGAAAATTCTTTGTGTACATCTTAACACCTTTGAAGTTAAGGTATCTGCCGACATGAACAGGAGGCCTTGTTAATGGTTATTATGATAGATTATACCAGGGGCCTCCATGGCAGAGGGGGTTAGCACACCAGCACGGTGCAATGTCCCAGGAGCCTCTCACCAATGCTGTCTGTGTGAGTTCAAGTCCAGTTCAGACTGGCTTTCTGTGGATGGTCGTGGGTTTCCCCTCGGCTCTGCGAAGTTTCCTTCCACCATAATGCTGGCCACCGTCATATAAGTTGAATTAAGTCCGGCATAAAACACCAATATATAAAAGATAAAATAAATAGATTATACCAGGGCATTATTTTATTTTAATATCTGCTCTTCAGAAGTTTTTTAAAAGTTTGAGTGATGTCACGATGACTGATGATCATTTGATGATGGTGTTTTAGGGAGCCTGGGGCCTGGACTTTCGCAGGAACATGGATGTGGTCAGGAACGCCACAGGTCAATATTCCACAGAGTTGTTTGCTGAGGAAGCCGTCACTATCATCAACAGACATGATGAAACACAGGTGAGTAGACTTCCATGAACAATTTTAAAGTCTTATCTGTACACGCAACCATTGGGAATGTACACACTCAGGCAATTTTGTCAATGCAGTCCTTATATGTAAATACAATGGAAGACTTACTGTCTCACTGAGCTCACATACACAGATAGTTGTGACGTAGTAAAGGAAAGAAGAAATGAGTTCACAGCTTTGGATCATCTTGACACAGGTGGGAAGGAGTTTTACGAGTTCTCCATTACCATAGCACCATTGTTCTTGTACATTACATGAGAAATGCCCTTACAATTCTTGGGGCTTGCAAGATTTATGATTTAAGGTAGACAGAATAGCTGAAGGGTGGCAATGAAAAATGAATGTCCTGTAATTTGTCAGCTGACAGCTGTCAGCAGTATAAACCTACTGACATGGGGTCTGCTACATGCAGTTGTGTCATGACATGACTGAAATAATGTTGAAATCTGTGTTAAACCTCACACAAAGAAACAGACAACTATAAATTCAACTCATCGTATTGTTGCGTGTCTTATACAGTTACTATGGTCAATTAGCTTTGAGTCTGGTTGCCATGAACATTTGTTACCCATTTGGCTGATTGTGCAGTTGCAAGTCTCCAACAATCAAGTGGCCTTGATTCTTGTTGCCTTAAAGATTTGATGTTACTCTAAATAATTGTACAAAACCAAACCAAGTAATTTTTTTGCATTAATTTTATCAAATGTTACCCTTGCAAGTAGTGAAATAAAGAAGGATTAGGATAAAACGTCATTACCTCTGTTGCAAGTACATATAATTACACAGGGTACCTCTGCTTCTAGCTCATATAGGGGTAGCCTCTACTACAAGTCATTACACAGGGTACCTCTGCTTCTAGCACTTTTAAGTGGGATCCTCTGCTTCAAGTTGTTACAAAGGATACCTCTGCTTCTAGCTCATATAGGGGTAGCCTCTACATCAAGTCATTACACAGGGTACCTCTGCTTCTAGCATTTATGGGGGTAGCCTCTACTACAAGTTATTACACAGGGTACATCTGCTTCTAGCACTTATAGGTGGAATCCTCTGCTGCAAGTTGTTACACAGGGTACCTCTGCTTCTAGCTCATGTAGGGGTAGCCTCTACTAGGAATTGTTACACAGGGTACCTCTGCTTCTAGCTCATATAGAGGTAACCCCTACTAAAAGTCATTACCCAGGGTACCTCTGATTCTAACACTTATAGGTGGAATCCTCTGCTGTAAAGCGTTACACTGGGTACCTCTGATTCTTGCACTTGTAGGTAGACTCCTCTGCTGCAAGCTGTTACACAGGGTACCTCTGCTTCTAGCACTTACAGGTGGAATCCTCTGCAGCAAGATGTTACACTGGGTACCTCTGCTTCTAGCACTTATAGGTGGGATCCTCTGCTTCAAGTCGTTACACTGGGTACCTCTGCTTCTAGTACTTATAGGTGGAGTCGTCTGCTTCAAGTCATTACACAGGGTACCTCTGCATCTAGTACTTATAGGTGGAGTCGTCTGCTTCAAGTCATTACACAGGGTACCTCTGCTTCTAGTACTTATAGGTGGAGTCGTCTGCTTCAAGTCATTACACAGGGTACCTCTGCTTCTAGTACTTATAGGTGGAGTCGTCTGCTTCAAGTCATTACACAGGGTACCTCTGCTTCTAGTACTTATAGGTGGAGTCGTCTGCTTCAAGTCATTACACAGGGTACCTCTGCTTCTAGTACTTATAGGTGGAGTTGTCTGCTTCAAGTCATTACACAGGGTACCTCTGCTTCTAGTACTGATAGGTGGAGTCGTCTGCTTCAAGTCATTACACAGGGTACCTCTGCTTCTAGTACTTACACTGTATAGAGGGAATGTCTGGTCTCCAAGAGATAGAAGTAGACGTACTGTGTGTAACCACGTGACGTGCTTGAAGTAATTTACCTCTGCTTTTAGCACTTTCATGAGAACTTGCAAGGGGCACATTTACCAAAAGGGGAACAAATCTTTGAAAAAAAGAGAGTTGCAAATTTTTTTGTTGGGAAGTGAGTTGGGTTGGAGGCAGAGTTTGGAAGTGGGCTCAGACATGAGATATGTTTTCTCTTGGCTCTAGTTTCCAGGGTCAAATAAGATGTTAATACCATTAAACTCTGATTGAGATGCTTTGCTTGCAGCCATTGTTTCTGTACCTGCCATTCCAAGCTGTGCACAGTGGTAATGGGGACGAGGAGCCCCTGGAAGCACCTCAGAAATACATTGACAGATTTCCACATATCAAAAATGTCAAGAGAAAAATATTTGCAGGTAGGTGTTTGGGCATAGCGCCGCATGTATCCCAAGATGAAAGGAAGATAGGTCTTTTCAACTGAGAGTAAAGTTTGAACCTAGCTTGTGCTGACTAAAATTCAGCTTTATGTCAAATTTGTCAGGGACTTTGTGTGTGGTGGTTTCTGCCAAGGCACTTTTATGCTTCAGTAATAATCCAAGTTGCTGATGTGTCTACAGCAGAACTGAACATTGGGCAATGACCATAGACTGTTGGTGAGTGTCCTCATCAGAGGGAAATGATACTGAATTGATATGAACTTGTAGAAAGTGATAACTGTGTCTCTCTGTTAATGAAATGCCAGAATGTGAAAAGCCATGAAAGTTCTGAGTTTCTGCATGGGGCCCTCCCTGGCCTGGTGGGTAGCGTACTAGTGCAGCACAATGACCCAGGAACCTGTCACCAATGCGATCGCATGAGTTCAAGTTCTCTGGTTGTACATTTGAAGATCTGCCAGCAACCTGCAATGTTTGTGTCCTCTGGGCTTTGGCTGGTGTCTTCCGGCCATAATGCTGGCTGCCATCGCATAAGTGAAACATTCTTGAGTACGGCGTAAAACACCAATGAAATAAATAAATAAATAGCTGCATTAATATAGCTGCATTAATATAGCTGTATTAGATCGTGCATTGTAATTCAGACTACAATGCTCTATAACAGAAACACATACATGGGAAGGTCTGCCAGCAACCTGTGGATGGTCATGGGTTTCCACAGGGCTCTGCCTTGTTTTCTCCCACGATAACTCTGGCCATCGTCATATAAGTGAAATATTCTTGAATGTGGCCTAAAACACCAATCAAATAATTAAATAAATATAACAGAAACCTACATTTTATTTTTATTTCCTGTCACAGGCATGGTATCAGCCCTGGATGATGCTGTTGGTCAAATAACTGAAACATTATTGGCCAAGGGAATGCTGGGAAATTCCATCATTGTCTTCACCACAGATAATGGTGGACCAGCCAATGGGTTTGACTTCAATGCTGCGTCTAACTGGCCTTTGAGGTATGTTCAACCACCATCCATTTTCTAAGTAACTAGTCTGCATCCTCAAATTGTCCTAATGTTGATTTTCACCCGGTGACATCGAGAATTGTATGATAACATGTATATAAACAACTAGTGCATATGTTTTATTCTGCCTTCTAATTGCAATCATTGTCAGGGAATATATCGAATTTTTTTTATGATTGATTTATTTATTTTGTTTGGTGCTATACGCTGAATATTTCATTTATATGACAGCAACCAGCATTATGGTGGGAGGAAACACATCAAATAGAAGTGAACTCTTTATAACAAGCAAGCCATTTTCATCTGAAGTGAGCAGTTCAACTGGTAGAGCAGCAGGACTACACACCCTATAGAAAAATTCTTAATTTCACTCCAGAGCATCACTGTACATTAATATATACGTTATATATCTTCATGGTTTTAATTGGGTTTGATTTATACAGAGGTGTGAAGGCCACACTATGGGAAGGAGGAGTGCGAGGGGTGGGGTTTGTCTCCAGTCCTCTCCTACAGAAGATGTCCTACGTGTCTGAGAACATGTTCCATGTCTGTGACTGGTTACCCACTCTGTTTCGGGCTGCAGGAGGCGACTCCAGTACCCTAAAACACATGGATGGTTACGACATGTGGGACATGCTCTCTAACAACGATGAGCCAGTTAGATCAGAGATCCTCCATAATATTGACCCCATATCTCAGATTGCTGCCCTGCGAGTCAAGGATTACAAGCTGGTGATGGGCCAGACATACGGTGGGGCGTGGAGTGGGTGGTACCCTCCCTGGCAAGCGGAAGATGATGACTTGGACACCCAGTTGACTTTCACATCACTCAAGGGGCATCAGGATGAAGTCAGGTCTGAAAGCTTGACCACTCAGTTTCAAGGTGAACAGTCAGTCCCAGTAAAGTGTGGAACCAAGCCTGCCAATGCTAGCACCAACTGTCAACCTACTGTTAAACCATGCTTGTTCCACATTCCGTCAGATCCATGTGAGTATAACAACATAGCAGCCGAGTTTCCTGACCTAGTTAGACATATGATGCATCGTCTGACCGAGTACAACAACACCGCAGTACATCCCCTCAACTACCATCTACGCCAGGACCCAGCGGGTAACCCAAAACTTCATGGTGGAGTCTGGTCGCCATGGAGATGAGACTCCCAGTAGATAAATAAGATTTGGGAAGAGCATTATGTCATAGAAAGGAGTGGAAGATGCTGTGTAAAAAACATTTTAAGGCCGAATATGCAGTTCTCGCTATTCTTCCTGTTTGACAGAGACTGTCAGCATACTCCTTACAGCGAATGCGTTGCTCTGTCGGTTTGGTTTACATCACTGCCACCAGTAGACAAGCTTGTTTAGCCTTACCCTCACCACTTCTTAGCCCGGAGCTATTTAATTAGCAGTCATCACTATAATTGTTTCATATTTTGGTTATAAACACTCTTTAAATAAAGTGAATGTATGTGTATGAAGTATCATTAGAAACATGGGTTGAGATGAGTTGTTTGTGTTTTCTGACATCACTTCCTGCCTCATCACTGTGAGTGACCAGTGACCTTGGCTTTGTTCAAAGATTTCTGGACAAAAGATGCTATCGATGGCAGTGATGTAAAGCGAATGTAGAGAGCGCCTCGTGAGCTGTTAGGAGTATGGTGTGTCAGTAGGATTAGTCCCGTTTGACTCTACAATTGTCAGTCGTCTGTCTTGTTCAAGTATTAAGGTGAGGCTTCTATTTCCTTCTATGCTTTTCCCAGCTGTGATACTGCTGGCCAGGAAATGCATTTCAATGTTAGACATATATTTTGGGGGGAAACAGTTTATTTTGTAGAGAAATTGATAATCGATTTTGATGGATCTTTTTCTGTTTGCTTTTTTCTTAATATCGAATATAGCTTTACAGTGTTTGAGAGTAAATCTACATTGTAATGCTATCTTGCCATGATGGACACCATGTACAGTGTATCAGTACTCCCTTAACCAAACATCCTCTCTTGTACTTAATCTGTTGATTAATTATGCATAAGTATGCATATGGGGGTTACTGTAAATCTTCAACCTTTTAAATTTCCAAAGGACTTTTTTCAGGGGAATTTATCCATACAATTATTATAAAAATGTCGCCTAAAATGATTTGTTTGTGTCACTATAGATGCAAGCTTCATAAAACTGCACAACCACACTCTGGAGTTCTCTCAGAGTGTTTCAAAATGTTGGTTGCAGTAGTGGTTGAAAAGGTTGAAGAATTGTGGTATGTGGAAAACAATGATGGTAGGACCATCTACAATGACAAAAGTGGTACATGCATATAAATGACACTTATTTAGTGCTCTTTGTTGTCGATCCTTGGGATCCTGTATATAAATTGATTACATATTTTAATTCCAATAATATGTTTTACATTGGTTCAGTTCTCCCTTAAGTGCTATATGGGGCTGTATGGAAACAATCAGACTGGTACTCAAATGGGATAATATTTTGACATAAAGACCTGTGGTATACAAGATTTGTATTAGTTGTGCTCCCTGTGTACTGTTGAAATTGTAATGTATAACAAAAACTTTAATTTTTTTATCTATTGGGAGGTACATGTACTTTAATTTTCATGAATACCTTGATGTTAGTAGATCAATAATAGAATCTGGACTACTGTTGTTGACTTTTCCAAAGACAGTTAATTGTTTGTGAATATTTGTTCATATCCAAGAAAGTATCAATATTAACACGGTTTGTTGCTGGCACGCTTTCCTGCATCCGACAAGTACTTGTACGTGTATTGTTGACATTACATGTAGACTGGCATAGCATTTTAAGTGTTGAAAGTACTCGCCTGGTTCTCTGGATGTCTACATGTGCCATAATATGGTGGTACAAAGATGATATTTTTATGCAGTATATTTCCACTTATAAATACCAAAATCTGCTCACCATAATGAGATTAATATTTTGGGTGGATGGTGTATCGATTTTGTTATGATTGAATTGGGTTTACACTGGTATATATTTATTTTATAGAGACACATTTTTGTCAGAAAGCTTTAAAATGAAAATATGCAAGCATTTTGATCTATAAACATGCTCCTTCACATTTCAATAAAATGTGTACTAAAAATTTGTGATTGCACAGAAGTTCCCAAACATGCTTTTCATTTCTGTGTGAGATTGTCCACTAAAGGAGAAGGAAACTGATGGAGCAGAAGAGAATGCCTCTTATCAGCGGTTGTCTCTCTCTCTCTGTTGTTTTGTCAAATATTTGACATCCTATCTTTTGACGTTCCAGGTGATTTGACGTTTACTATAACTCTTCTAAATTTTGATGGGCTGTTCTACAAGCATTTACTTTCTGCGAAATTTGAACAATATTACGAATTTTGACTATTTTTTTTTTTTAAAAACAGAAGTCAAAATGACCTTGACATCAACTATTTCCTTTAACATCTAAGACAACAGTTCATTTACATTTGAGGTGTCTGAAAGGGTTAGAGAATTTTTCACTGATAATGGCAGGATAATTCAGGAAGAAATGAAACCAGATTGCATGGAGCACTGCACTCACAAAACCTTCTGATTGAGAGCCAAAGCCATTGAAGCAAGATTTGGATTTTAACCTGCACCTTTGGTTTGTGGTCAATAAGCTGGAGCCGTAATGCTAATTCAAAGCTGCTTAAAAAATCTGAGCAAACTTTTATATCAAGACACCCACATACCATATCTAACACTAATCAGATGCATTTGAGTTGATATATCATACTGACATCAATTTCTTGACCAGCAGACAAACGTTTGGTAAGCTAAGGCAAAACATAATCACCAGGATCCATGCCTAGGTACCCGAATGGCATATCTGAGACCAGTCCAAACTGTGTAAGCCAAGATATCGCGCGGAAACAAAATTCTACATGCAGGTATTTATCGTTATGATTGGTCTTTGATGCCATAATGAAGAATTTTTCACGTACAAGGTGGCAGTCAGGTTTATGGGTGGAGAAAAGGGAGGGAGGGATAAACAAGCTGAAACCATGTGTGTACAGGGGCAATAAACACAACTAACCAATCCGTCAAACATGGAATATTGTAACACAACACACAATAAACAGAAATTGAAATTAAAACACTAGGAACATTTAATTTATGTATACCATATGCAGATTTATTGTTATGGAAATCCTTCACAGCTGGTTTATAAGGTTAGTTATTTTACATAAATATTTATATTTTGTGCATTTGGGAGAGGTAATAGGTCAGGTCTTTCTTATTGTGTATTATAGATAAACTGAAATCCATCGACTTCAATGTTTCCCGAGGTCTTCACCTTGTCAGCTGATACACACTCACACTCCTTGATCAGGGGAATCTGTAAAATCATCAACACAAATAAGTCTGTTTACACTGGCAGATAACAAACCGCTACATCAAAAACCTTCTTGGAGATTTACACTCAATCTCAGACCAGATGTTCAATAGTGTATGTGGAGTTTAGCTTGGAATTAACTTTAGTCTGGTTTTAAATGTCAGTATTTTATCAAAACATGAATGTATATTGTCTGTTTGATTTGAGGTTTAGTATCCCTTTCAATAATACTTGGGTCATATAACCACAGCTTGTTCTTGTAGCAGGCTATACCCAATGTGGACATATTTTTACAGTGCTGCCTCACTGAAGCACCACACAAAACACATTAGACATGACACCTCACCCAGTCACATTGTGCAGACAACAGGATGACCCGTACTTGGCCTTTTCCTCTTTATATGCTCAGTATCAAGCAAGGTACATGCACTACAAAGGTTACACATTTCAACGACATGACTGGATATGACTGGATTCTGGAATGAACCATTTACACATGTGCAAGAACACAACTGGATTTAGCCTCATGTAGTCCCACAATACAGTCTTGAACAACCGTTCCTGACATACAGAGTAATCAGTATTGACAAACACTGATTGGCTCTGTATACACAAATCTGTTCAATCCATTTCTTCTCATCCTAAATACTTTATTTTAATGTTTAAATGTTAAACATTGAGCCACTCATGGAGTGTATTTAAAGGTTATATTGAACATTCTAATTAATGTCACATTTCACCTTTTGAAATCCGATTTATATGTCTTTATATATTGAAAAATTCCGACATCAAAACAAAATAAAACCACGGCTGCTGTGTACAATATTGCCCCTTTTAACACTCGTGTCAAAATTAAAACGAAACAACACCCTTTATCAATCAAAAAGTCATGCTTACTATAGCATTATGATAAATTGTCATGCTCACCTGTTCTCGTTTGACCTTGTTATCTTGGCACTTCACCTCGGCAAAAACATTTCGGAGTTTGGACGGGTGACAACACTGGCCAGTGACACTGCCGCATCCACCTGAGCACTTATTGATGGCTTGGCGTTGGGTTGTCACACAGCCCTCCTTAGTTTTCACATGGCCAAAGTGAGGCATAATCCCACACTCCAGAGGTTGATTTGGTGTGTCAACTACAAAAGATGCAGAAGAAGGAAGAGCAAAGTTAATATTAACTCCATCAAATCCACAAAATGAATTCTAGAAGTAAGAATTTTAGAGGTTGACAGAGTAACATCATAGGCTTTGTACATCTACACAACAATTACAATGTACATCAAAAGGCTGCAAACTTTTAAATCAGAGTAAGTGGAAAGGTCTGATATCTGCGGGTGAAGTGCGGATTTCCCCTGGGATCCTACTATGTAGGCCGTGAAATATAAGTGAAATATTCTTGAGTATGCCATAAAACACCATAAAAATAAATAAATAGATATAAATCAACAGTTGTTATCTATATTCAAACCCTGTGATGTCACACCATGAATATATCAATTATCACTCAAGAATTCAGAAATAATGGTGAAAATCTGGTATTGGATGAAATATGAGTAACACATAATTTGCTTGTCTTACCTCCACATTTGTTAGGGTACAGCATGTAGACGGTCTGTTTGAGAAGGCAGGCGTCTCTGTCTAAGCTACACTTGTTCTTCACAGTCTTTGTCCCATTACTGTACATTCCACAGACTGGCTGTTCCCCGAGTCCTTTACAGTCAGGACATTCACACACAGCCTCCTTTCCTCTCGTCACACACACCTCTCCTGGTCCCTGGCACTCCTTGGAGGCACATGGACCTGGGTATGATAACATATACACACTTTAGTCAGCTGTTCTATATGTTTACACATATACATACAGACAAATTATATAAAACAACACAAACAGAATTTATACACATCTTGTTTTCTATGTCCAGGAATACATGCACAAATCACACCCATCCTACTTTTCTATTCCTGTTATATATTATAAACACAGTGGTTATACAAGAGTTTCCAGTTAGGAATCTTCTGTGGGCACAGCTGTGACACAGTCATTCCATTTACTCAGTATATACCATATATGAAGGATATATAGAAATGTATTTTCCTGATATACAATCAGTAAGTTGTGAACCTCATAATTTATGTATTTTAAGGTGCGCAAAGTATCTTAGTAATTTGCACACAGGAAACCTGGGAGTTTGGAGTTTGAACTCTTTTTATTGCTAAAGGTAAAAGTTCTACTGTATCATGTGACCAGCCCAAAATGTTAGGCAATCATTTTTGATCACATTTACTATAACATGGGTGGCTGAAAAAAGTTTCACACAAATAAGTTGAACAATGGAGAAAACTGAGGAGCTGGATGTTGGTGAACTTCTTAAGGAAAGACATCTGACAGCCACCTACAGATGGTTGAGGATTTCCCCCCAGGCTTTGCCAGATTCCCTCCTGCCATAATGAGGGCCAGCGTTGTATAAGTCAAATATTCTTGAGTATGGCGTAAAACAGTATTCAAATAAATAGCTAAATAATTAAAATAAAGGAAAGAGATGGCATTTATGTCTGGAACAGGGTGAGACAGGTGATCGATTAATTAATGTCAACAAATGTTACTAAACATTTTTCACAAATCATATGATACAGCAGGACTGTTTTTACCTTTAACCCCAAAAGAATTTGAACTCAAAACTCCCCTATTAGATGGTAAAAACTTCTCTTGTTTATATACTCACTTCCTTTGCAGGGAGCCTCATAACAGTTACCAGACTCTTCCAATACAGGGCAGGCCTCACCCTCTCCTATCTTGTCCTGAATTATCTCCCTTGTTCTCTTGATCACACCATTACCACAGGTAACACTACAAGGTTGCCATGGGCCCCACTCTGCCACAACACAGTCTGTAAAAACATACAATATAGTTTTGTATCTATTTGTCTTGTCATTCTGATACATCTCAGGTTTTACATGCCTTGCTTAAAATAATATTACACCTGTCAGCGCAGACTACACTGCCTATTTTCAGATGTCACAAGTATGAATTTTTTTCTACATATGTAAACATCACAAACCTCTTTTTTTATTTATATTTTGGAGAAAAAAATCTATTTATTTCTTACAACTTTTTAGCCTACATTACGGCAGTCAGGTTTTGGGTTTCAAGTATCTGACCAACCGCCTATAGCTGCAGTTGACAAATCAAGAGCTGGATTTGAAAACTCAATGTCATTGGTCAAGGCTTCTTCGCTTGGCGTTCAGCATGAAGGGAATAGTGCAACGACTGGTTGACCAGTATCAGTATAATGGCTCAGGCGGGGGCGGCTTATGCCTTCGGTAAGTTGTCTCAATGAAGTAACACTAGATAAAATAGCGGTGGAAATCCGTCCTGCAACAAGGAGGCACATTACATACACCTTAAGGATTCCTTCGAAGTCATATGACTGAAAAATTGTTGAGTAGGACGATAAATCCCAAGCACTCACTCACTCACTCACTCATTGGTCAAGGGCCTGACAGTTGTATTGAGTTGGCACTTTAACCCGCCTGAATAAGCGAGGCTCATTTGTTAGGTAAAATAATACATACTACTACATACTTATACTGAATTATATAAGTTTTACACATATAAACTCACCGACTTTATCTGGGCATTGTCCAAGTGAGGTGATAACCTGGTCATCATCTGGGCTCTCATTACACTGGTACTGTTTGAAGTGGCAGATGCTGTAGAATTGCTGGTACTTGTCAGTACATACCTCTCCTGTAACCATGCATGGTAAAATAACAACACATTGTGGAATGAATCAGGCTGATGCTAACACTTAGAGCTTTGGACAATCCCTTTACTGACACATGGCATATGCATCAGAAGAACAATACAGCAATGGTAGAAACCTTGATATGTGTTATAGCAGCTAAGCTCACCCTTTACTGACACATGGCATATGTATTAGAAGAGCCATACAGCAACAGTAGAAACCTTCATCTGTATTATACCAGCTAAGCTCAAAATGGCATTATTTGTGTTTAACACAGAAATCTTCCCGAATTTGTTAGAATGCATCATTTCCCTCTACGATAGAAAACTGCAGAAACAAATTAAGAATATATGCAGAGCTTAAGGTCACAAAAGAAGAAGATTTTCTCCATTCAGTAAACTGTCAGACCAGTGTAGACAGTTATACCTGCACAATAACCCATGTATCAATTTGGACAGTTTCTGACCACATCTACTTATACATACAAAACCAGATACATCATGTGTATGAGGAAGTGTTGGAGATAACTGACCTGACTCCTCTTCCTCCTTGGTACAGGCTTTACATCTACAGTTGGGCTTGCCAGCTTTGTTCAGTGTACACTCTTTGTGACGTGGGCACCTCGCATCATCACAGGTTCCTGAAGAGAAATAGCAATTTTCATCCATGGTCATAAATGTACTGACACTATGAACAAAGTCATCACTGGGTATCAGCCTTTTCAGTAAGTTCTGTGTATCAGTTTACCTTTGTAGTACACAAGTAGCGTGAATCTGAAAACAACTCACTCGGCATTTTGACATTTATTTGACGGTCATCAAGATTTAAACTAAATTTAACTGCCACTAAAAAATTAAATTTACATCGTTCAGAAACTGTCTGGCGGTTATATGAATTTACTGTTTTTTTCTCCTGTACCTATGTTTGCTTGATTGATGTTTTACACAGTACTAAAGAATATTTCACTTATACCACGGTGGCCAGCATGATGGTGCGAGAAAACCTGGGGGAAGCCCAAGACCATCCGCAGGTTGCTGGCAGACCTGCTCACATACGGGCAGCATGGCCGGAGAGCAGGCCACAAAGGCAAAATAGCCTTGAGCATATTGACATTACACCACAACATTTGCAAAGTCACAAAAAGTATCCTGAATTATGATGTCAAATGGATATCATAATTAATCATTTACTGAAATGGTGAATACAATGGAATTCTTGACTCAACAATAATTTTGTTACATGCAAATAGGTACAGTTTCTACAAAGCAGAAGTCTTACGTTTGCAGCTCCCTCTGTAGTCCACTTGGATGTCCTGTCCCATGTTACAGGCAGCGATGACCAGGTCCTTCTCAGACTGGTAATCCACCCCGTTGGTGCCACAGACTTTGCCGTGTCGCTTGCAGCGCTTTCCTTCACACTTGCACTGACAGGTGGGTTTGCCACCATGAACAGCACACACCATTCCTCGTGGACAGGTAGTTTTACCACAAGTTTCTGATAAAAGACGACTAAACTCTTTGAGCATACATTTATATGCATGTTCCTATAGTGAATATATTCCACAGGTATGCAGATATTAGCCCTACCTGAAATAATGTGGCCCTAAGCTATGTAGTGGATGGTTCATTCCTTTCTTTGCGATGGCAATTTGTGAGCAAACTCTTGACAAATATGTAGTATTCATACATTACTGTAGAACTATAGTCAATTTAGCTTAAGTACCTTTTTATACTTTAATACTGTGTTTACAATGATGACTGAAAGTAGACTTCAAATTTTAAATCCAGCTACAGGAATTGTTACAGTTTTATAGTATACTCTCATTTACATATCATAAATAAAGTGGCATGGAGGTTTAGGGGTTGGTGTGGAGGGGTAACTTACGTGCACATGTTAACCCATCTCCATGGAAACCAGGCAAACAGGTGCATTCAAATGATCCCTCCGTATCTTTACATTGGGCATTGACATCACAGTTGTCTGTTCCAAAAGCACACTCGTCTATGTCTGAAAACATAGAAAGATGTTACACTCAATCCAAACAACTGGTTACTTTATTATTATTTGATTCAGATTTAATGACATAACGAAGGACATTTCACTCATATGACTAAAATCAGCACAACAGGTGGAAGAATCCAGGCAGAATCTGGAGAAAACTAAACCCTTCAACATGAACTTAAGCCAGACTGAGACGAAAACATAAAAATGATGCCAAAATCAGATAAAGGAGTGCTATAACGTTTTGCAAATTTGATCTTCAATATTTTTTTCAATTTCATTTTTTTTTTCATGAAAAAAGGGGTATTTGAAAATATTTTGTAAGGTGGCTATTTGGAACCACCTCTTGTTATATATCATTTACACATAATAATGTTCTAAATAAGGATGTGATGCATGTCTAATAAATATATCTGAATTTTAATTTGTTCATATCCAAACTTTTGCATTCAGTCTGAAATATGATAATATTTATGAATACATTAAAAAAAATATGATCAAAATCCATTTGTTGGCTGAAAAGACCATATTCTACTGGAAATATATTTATTACACATGTGTTCAATACATTATCATTTATAACATTATCACACAAATATCATTAATACACCAAAAGGTGGCCCCAAATAGCCAACATACAAAAATTGCTTTCAAGTGTCTTTTTCTCTTGAAAGAAAAATCCCCCAAAAGTATGAAGACCACATTTACAACTAACTTTCTGCTCTCTTTCTTCTGGATTTTATGTAATTATTATGTTTTCCCCTGCTTTGAAGCAGGAATTGGCTTTGATCACATGCCTTTACCGGCTCAAGGATCATGTGTAGCAATACCAGGAATTTACCTGACTGAGCCATTGAAGACCCCAATGGTTTGTATTTGTTTATGTTGTCTCCATGTACTACAGTGCTCAAGAAATTTTCCCTTAAATGAGGACGTTCAGGTTTTGGTTGGGTGAAGGAATCTGGAGAGCCCGCACAGCAGTACATCATGTAAATCTTACAAACCACATGGTTTACACCTACAGCCCCAGGAGCAGCTGATTTCACACGTACCCTTATTAGTAAGAGGCCGGTTAGCTAAGGTGGGAGCTGGCCATTTGTCAAATGAGCCAATGAGGGCCCTTCAAGAACTGGTGTTTTACATCATATTTGAAAATATTTCACTTATATTACGGTGACCAACATTATGGTGGGAGGAAATCAAGCAGAGCCCAGGGGAAACCCACGACTATCCGCAGGTGCTGGAAGACGTACAGTCTCACGTACAGTCTGAGAGGAAGCCAGCAACCACATTGGTGAGAGACTCCTGGGTCATTGCTCCATGCTGGCACACTAAACAACTGATTTAGGTAGGCAGCACAAACACCCGTCTTCAAATGTAATGCAGTTATTATTAAAAACAGAACCATTTTTCTCATCTTCAACACTACTGGTACCCTGATTCCTCAATGAACTGACTACGTGTACTTGTCTACTTTATCTTTGATCTTAACCAAGATGGGCTACCACTCTCTAAAAACTAAATTATTTCTTCCTGCAATATTTTGTAGTCTAACGAACTGTTGACATGAAATTTCCACCACATGTATTTGGGAAAGAGGCCAGAGCTGGGATTAATCCTAAACCCAAAAAAGAAATTTTTTTTTTGAACATTGGTAAGAGAAGGCAATGTGTTTTCCAATAAATGAAGCAACCTGACAAATTCAATACACTCACTTCTGCAATCATCCTTGACAAACTCATAGCCTTCAGGACATTCACACAGGTGTCCACCGTCAATGTTAAGACAGTGACCCAGACTGCCACAGTCGGCAAGGTGTGATGCACATTCGTCCACATCTAAACAGAGACAGAAACAAGACTTCATACTGGATCTTTCTCATAGCATTTGTTCTACCATAAAGTTCTACAACAAGGTAGAAACTAGGTGGATAATATACATACACCTTGTGGTAGTCAGGAAATTTACGGAAGCATGTGTGATTTGATGCAATTATGTTATTTGCCAAGCTTTGTATTATTTTTTTTGTGCATACATTTATCTTTATCAAACAGTAAGCTGCCTATGTTAAGCTGTAGAACAGTTTCTTACACAGAAATAAAGGGTTGAGTATTTTAATCTGCCATACTTATTCTGATTGTTTGCAGCATTTACCACAACAGAGAACGATAAAACCTACCCCGACAAGCGCCATCTTTTTCTTCATAGCCCTCACCACAGATACAAACATAAGAGCCACCAATATTTCTACACTTGGCAAACTTTGGATCTCCACATATTTTGGGGTTGACATTGCATTCATCAATGTCTGAAAAAAAGATAAGACTGTACTACCTGCATATACATGTACATCACATTAAAATATCAATGTATTTTATTTACATATCCAAGAAAAGGGTTTTATGTAGGAAATACATGTACATATTATACAAATTTAACACCTGGTTGGATTTATTGGTGTATAATTTTTGTATTCAATGCTCCCAATAAACTACTAGTCTTTTATATTAAGGTAACTGACTACATGGGATGTATTTATTTATTTGATTGGTGTTTTACACCGAACTCAAGAATATTTTACTTATGCAACGGCAGCCAGCATTATGGTGGGAGGAAACCACATTGCTGACAGGCTCCTGGGTCATTGTACCATGATGGCATGCCCCTCTGCCACGAAGGCTCACATGTAGCTTTCCCACGTCTGTAGTCACTCACAGATTTTCACATGCTGAGCTATACATGTATGCAGCTTAATGTGTCTATCATTTTATTGGAAGGCAATTCATGTAAGACTTCCTAACCTACTTTTTGAACCTTTCTGCTTATAACTATTAGTGCAAATTGTTGGAGACCAAAGTACATTGCACTGGGCTATTTCAATGTTTCACAAAACATATAATTTGATCACTCTTCACAGAATAATGCTGTCAGAACATAAATTTTTAACAATTATAGTAAATGGCTTTAAGAGAGCCGCTGATTGCCACCAAGGACCCAGTTGAGGTGATGGAATCTCAAAATTCCCAGTCTAAAGCTGGTTACAAAGTGAACTTAATTCTTATTAGAATATTTATCATACAATACAAGTGTGTATTATTTGCACAGACACAGAGACAGAATAACATTAGCATAAACTTAATCACAAAGGCATTTAGACGCACTAAGTATTAGTATTGGTGTCAATGAATGAAACCGTCATAACCATTTACGACAGCAAATCAGGTTTCTTCCTTAGATCCTTACCCACACAGCTGAAGCCATTGCCAGCATAACCATCCTTGCAGTCACAGCCAAAGGAGCCCACACTGTCCGTACAGATTGCATTGGGGTGACAGCGGTTACCGTCTTCACACTCGTTAATGTTCACACAGCTGTCCCCTTCCCTCTGGTAGCCGGCTTTACACTCACACTTGTAAGAGCCACTGGTATCCACACAGGATTCTGACTGGGTACATCGCGCAGCTGCAGAGTGGGTCGGCTTCAACGAACATTCATCGATGTCTGGAATCAATTGTAAAACACATTTCAGTCTTTGCATGCAAGTCAAAATCATTATGCAATTTAAACATACACACTTTAAAAAAACTTTTGGGACAGAAATCACAATGTGACAAATCACTCCATAAGTCTATTTACAGTATATACCCTAAAGTTTGGCCTGTAAAATTGCACTTTCAGAAGCACATATAATCAACCTTCCCCAAAAAGCTCTTACATGCCCCTATAAGCTAGATGAAACAATCAGAATCAAATAAATAAGTCACATGAATAATGCTAAGCTTTAGGTGAAATACAGTTTGTCCCTACATCATCCGTGATTCTTGATTGTGGGTTAGTGTTGGCATACACTTGCCAGAGCTGCAGGCCATGCCCACAAGAGGTATACTAAATTTTAACTCTGTGAATCATAACTGTTACGCAGGCAAACAACTTTTGTCTTTGTGACTCTAAATTTATACCCTGCGCAGCTAAATTACTACGCAGACTGACCTAATTTTACTACATGACTCTGCATCCCATGGCATCTCGTGACGTGACGTCACTGTCTGCAGTTGACACAGCTAGCATGATTTTCCTTAGCTCAGCTTAACATATACGAGAGATTTGATTCATATTGTAGGGGAAAAATTGCTACCCTTGTGTTGTTATTTAAACCCTGGGTGTGAAATTTTAACTCTGAGCCGCTGGCCATAACTTATAATATTTCTTCAGGCAAACGAGTCAGCAAACAAATGACAATAGGCCATGTAAAAGTGTAACAGGAGTAGCTAGCGGGTTCATTTTTACAGTTAGCCTTGGGGCTGCAGTCATTACTTCCTGAACATTCATCAATATCTGAAAAAAAATCCAGATTCGAAGATTACGCAAAAAACTGGAGACCTATATACACATACTAAATGAGAACAAACTATTTTCCATAAGTACTAAACGCGTTACAGACATGACAAAAGTATATGTATGAGTCAACTTACTGGTACACACTCCGCCTTTGAGTTCAAAGCCATCATGGCAAACGCATTCATAGGCTCCTTTTGTGTTCACACACTTGTCCCCATGACAAATATCCGTCTCTGCTTTCTCGGCTGCAGCACACTCATCTTTGTCTGTAAGGAAGTGGCCAAGTTAGACAGGTCAGCAGAACACAACAACAAGTAGTTTGAAAGCTTACACTTTGCACATGACAGCTTCTTTTGTCTAAGAAACAATGATGATCGAGACACAGGTTAGTTCAGTTTTAATACAAGAGAATACTCTGTGATGTATCTTTATCATACCTTTACAATGAACACCATCGCCTTCATATCCGTCCCGGCATTTACAGGAGAAGGTCAGCTCCTCCTCAATACAGTCAGCATCAGGGCTACAGTTGTTCACAAGGCATGGGTTGACCTCTGTGCAATGAATCATTAAGAAGCAATGAGAATAGCCACTGTAAAAACACAAAAATAAACTTCATAATTTAGTGTTAAGATGGAAATCACAATGTCCATTTGCTTACTTTTACATTCTTTTCCATCTCTGACCGATTCATATCCCTTTGGACAAACACACTGATGACCTCCTCTGGAATTGGAACATACAGCTTTCTTGGGGCAAACTGTTGGTGTTTCTACACACTCATTGACGTCTGAAAAAATAAATACGAATAATAACAAAACATATTGAGCAATGCACTAGATACCATTGCCATAATCATAATTGTACATGTTGAACAAGCTGAATGAAAATTGCTCAAGGAGTTCAAGAGATGTGGTGTTTACAAGCCAGTTGCAAAATATAACCACAATGACCCCAATGACCTTGATCACAGAAAATAAACTGGTTTCTTGGTAAAATAGTTTTAGTAAAGTAAGCCAGGCTACAAGCATTCATGACATACATGTAGTGTGTTTACAAAGAAATGGACAGAGAAACAAACAAACAGATGTTACCACAATACAGCTAGGCCAATTTTGGATCAAGATAAAAATTATAAAAATAACACTGATACAAAACACACAATCAACTTCACATACTTTATATGATGTCAGTGCAATCCCGCAATTGTTTGTTTTAACCACTACATAAACAATATGTACCTGTTGAGGATTATGTTTTGGAGATTGTATCAATTATGGCAGACATGAAAACGAAGTTAACTGACCTTCACATTTCCCATCGTCCCGTTTTCTGAAGCCCGGCAGACAGTTACAGGCAAAGGAACCAATGGTATTTCCACATATGGCACTGTCTCCACATGGTTCACCCCGGGTGCATTCATCCACATCTAGGAATAGGATACAAAGTTTATCAATGTTGAACAATGCATGCTCAAACATGAGATTTCTTATCATTAAACACTCTTACATATATAAGTCAGAAATGGCAGTCTCCAGTCCACATTTTCAGAGATTAAAATGGGTTCGTATTAAGGGAAATAATGCTAAACAGTACAGTGGTGCCTTCAGTTTAAGCACCAATCAAGCAACATATTTTGAAGAAAACCCTAATATACAGATGCAGGTCTATATTTTTACCCACTACATGTATTTAATATATGGAAAAAGACAACTATTCCAAAATACATTTGGCTGACCCATGCAAAATCTAGACCATGATCACTAAAGGAAATAAAGATACTGACCTATACAGGAATATCCATTGCCCTCAAAACCAGCCTTACAGCTACAGGTAGAGCCTCCCTCAATGTTTGTGCAGGTAGCATTTTCATGACACCCACTGGTCCCCTTCTCACATTCGTTGATATCTGGCCATAAAAGTTAAAACATAACAGTGGAGAGCATACTCCCTATGTATCAATGTAAAGCAATACTGTTACACTGTCAGATGAGATAAGAAAAAAAACTATTTCTCAAAGTATACAAGTGTACACTGATATGGACACATGTTCAAAAAATCTGTGAAGTTTGAAATGCCTGCAAAATTTTTCAGCCAATTACCTGTACACTTGCGTCCATCTCCCTCAAATCCTGATTTACACCTACAATCATAGCCTCCATCTTTATCTAGACACTCTCCTGCATACTTATGACAGGTGGCCAGGCCTTCGGCACATTCATCAATGTCTGTGGTAAGAAAGGTGAGACAATCAGTGGACAATCTGCAGGCAACCATGCTCTGGGACATCTTGAATGGCAGGACTCCTGCATTCATTAACCAGACATCTAAGCAAAATTTCATATTTTACCAGTCCTATCCAGAGAGTAGTGAGTCAGGTTACTCTATTGTGCTAGACATATTCTAAACATAAAATCTGTTGATATGAATTTTTAGGCCCTCAGGGAGGAGTCTGTGGCTGAGGGGGTTGGCATGCCAGTGTGGTGCAATGACGCAGGAGTCTCTAACCAATCCTGTTACTGTGAGTTAGAGGTCCAGCTCATGCTAACTTTCTCTCCGACTGTACGTGGTAAGGTTTTCAGCAACCTACGGATGGTCATGGGCTTCCCCAGGGCTCGGCTTGGTTTGTTCTCACCATAATGCTGCCTGCTGCCACACAAGTGAAACATTCCTGAGCACAGCGTAAAACACCAATCAAATAAATAAAAAAATCTAAGTCCTCAGAGTAATTCAACAAAAAGCCTGTGTTTACATGTTAATCTTACCTTGACAGAAGCCAGCTGAGTTTTTCCTGAAGCCTTCCACACACAGACACAGATAGGAGCCTTCTGTGTCCTCACACTTCTCATTAGCCCTGCAGATGTCAGCATTTGTTGTACATTCATTCACCTGTGTACAGGCTTTCCCCTCGCCCTTGTAGCCAGGTTTACAAGAACAAGTAAAGCTTCCCCCAGTGTTGGTACAGTCAGCAGATTCGTGGCAATCATCTTTACCCTCAAAACATTCATCAATATCTGAAAAATCACAAAACAAACCTCATCAAAACTACAACACATTACCTGTCAAAGAACTGTCATTAAACTATCTGCCGAAGATAGATGGAAGCCTGCTACTTTTACCACCATCTGTGATTTTGAAAATGACCTTAAATGTCAACCATGATTAAGTTGCACGTTTTGCTTAAGCCTAGCACACACGCAAAACACTTGTTGTCGAAAAGTGGATTTTCAGATCCTGGTGTCAACTGATTCAGAATATTGGTTACCTACACACAAGCAACATCAGTGGCTCATTTTTGAAGAATCCAGCAGCAAAAGACAGTCACAAAGTACATTCAAGGTCATGTGACCCCAAAAAGTAATGTCACAGCTTCCATTTTTTATGTACTCACACGACATATATTGGTTGACGACAGCGATCTCACAAGATCCAGACTGCCCACAGATGAGAAAGAATCTTGTGTTCGGGCTAATTTGTCCCTGATTTTTTCATTATCCAAAGTTAAACAAGCTGAATCTTTGGATCAAGTGATCCAGACTCTGGAATTTTGTGGTTACCCGCACACCAGTAAATTTCGAGGATTTTTTGTTGTCTGCATCAAGAAATTTGTTTTCGACAAGAAATGTTGTTTGAGTGCGCTGGGCTTTAATTATGAGGGTTTCATTGATCATAGAGAGGTGTTATGACTTTTGGAAGATAAGATGATAAGTCCTACCAAAAAAATGTACATGTAAACTTCAGCACTTAAAGTAGTGTTTTGGTACATATATATGCCACCAAAAATCTACCTTTCTATGTGAATTTTTTAGTCATTTGATCATTATCTCCGTTATATTGTTTTTTTACATTTATCTCATTCCAGGCTTCATGTTGCCTAGTTCCTTAAAAGGCAGTGTTAATAGTCTGTGGTAAGGCATGTAGTAGGTTTACATACATGTCACACTTAATTATTATGCACTGCACTATTACATTGCAAACACAACAGACTAGCTGACACAGCTATGATGAAGACATAGTGACTTCTTAGCTTGTCCACACAATCCATAGTAACCAGCAAGATAACCTATCTCCAGCATGACAGACACTTACCATCACAGACTTTGCCATTTCCTCTGTAGCCTTTCTTGCATTCACAGGAGTAGCTAGCGGGTTCATTTTTACAGTCAGCCCTGGGGCTGCATTCGTTACTTCCTGAACATTCATCAATATCTGAAAACAAATCCAGATTCAAAGATTACACAGAGATTTTAAAAATTGGAGACCTATATACACATACTAAATGAGAGCAAACTATTTTCCATAAGTACTAAGGACAAACCTGGATAGACCTCAGAAAGGCCATTACCCTTCATCACAAGCATGAAAATCCTCGACACGAAGGCACATCTAAACCAGCAAGAGCTGGAATCCAGCAAACAACCTTGGACATATCAGTAGTATCGAGAGTGATGCTTTAGCTAAATAAGTCAGTGAGGCTTAAAGTCATTATTTTAGTTACAGATCGTGTAGGTAACTGGTTACTTCTAATATTAACAGACGCATTTCCTACCTGTACAGCCTTTATCAGGGTTGCCTTCAAAACCAACTCGACACTGACAGTGAGGTTTGGCTCCAGTCGGCACACACATGGCATTCTCACCACATTTTACAGACTTCTCAGCGCACTGGTCAATTTCTGTACAGAAAAAAACAAAAACCAAAAAAAAAAAAAACGCACCATGAAGACCTTATGAAAACACATATAAATATATAAAAAATTAAAACATTTTTTGTTTTTAATTTATATATTTGAATGTAATTATCAACTCTTGGTTTGTTTTTTGTATGTATGAATGTATGTACCCTAATTCTTCGACCTTTTCAACAATCTCTGCAACCAATATTTGTAAACATTCTGAGAGAATATACTGGGAATAGAAATGATTTGCACTGTTTATGAACTTGTAACATGGTTTTCTCTGAAGGCCTATTTCATTGTGATATTGAACTTTAATAAATAAGGATACAGTTATAATTACATGCAGTATTTCCCATGTATAATGGCGGTCAGGTGTATGAGTGGTGAAAATTGGACACAGCATGAGGGAAACCATGTTGTTCAGGTACCAAGCAAGTCGTTTCTAGCTAAGTCCTCAACCATAATGGCCAAAGGCTAACAAACCTGCCAGAAAAAAGGACCCAGTACACGTTCATAAATCTGACAGGTCTTAATATCAAACACATGATCAATGGAAAGTGTCGGATAACACAGTATTTATCAATTTTAATGAATCAATCAACACATTCTGGAAAACAATATTTCAGATTGTCTGGACATATCAGGCTACTTACCAATACACAAGTTTCCATCTTTCTTGAAGCCATCGTTGCATGTGCAAGTGAAAGACCCAATGGTGTTTTGGCATTTGGCATTCTCATGGCAGTCATCTGTGCCTGTTCCACACTCATCAGCATCTGATCAAACAAGATCAAAAAAATTTCCCTGACTAAAGTGGAACACACTTTATTGTTGCTCACTGTGTAAAAATGTCATAAGTGAGGTTTATAGCTTACCCTTCTCAAGGCCCCACAAAAATAATGAGAGCAAAAGAGAATCTAGAAATTCCCAGCATGTCATTTAAGGTCAGGATTGAGAGTATAACTTCTGTGCCAGAAGTTCTCAAGAGTCACACAATGAGCCACATTCCACTTCCAGATCACTGGTTAACAAAACTCAGAGCTTTACATGAATTGTCATCACTTACCCACACAGCCTGAAGGTGTGGCTGTATATCCATTCTCACAAACACATACATAGGCCCCTTTTGTGTTTGTACATTTCGCATGGTCACCACAGTTATGGGCACCCGTTTTGCATTCATCAATGTCTGGAACAGAATGACATGGA
Source organism: Liolophura sinensis (assembly GCF_032854445.1). NCBI lineage: Eukaryota > Metazoa > Mollusca > Polyplacophora > Chitonida > Chitonidae > Liolophura > Liolophura sinensis. The sequence goes on from NC_088295.1 coordinate 77,546,045, forward strand.
AACAGTTACACAGGTTATCCCTGCTCTTCACATAATGAAAGAGAGAAGTTCATCTTTGGAGATTTAACAACCTTATTTATTTAGAAATACCTTTTAAACTGGCTTCGAACACAGACATTGATGTCAATAATTTCATCTCAATGGCATTAAAATTATTTAACAGGCATATATATTTGATTTTTAGCTTGTTACAGAAAAGCTTGGTCTGTTTGATATTATAGATGAACTTGAGCAGGTAGTATGGATAACCACATGTCGTAAATTACGTACCGACACAAGTATCTCCTTCCTTCTTGTAACCTTCTTTACACTCACATATGTACCCTCCGTCTCTGTTCACACATTCATGTAGAGGAGGACAGTTGTAGGTTTTATCAGCACACTCATCCTTATCTGAAAGTTAGGAATACAGCAATTATATAGGGATTCCCTCAGCTGCATTAAATTTCCTCAGCAAAGCAGGTGTTCTTTATCCTTGAAATAGGTAGTTTCAATTTATTTCGTCACAAATTTTCATTAAACAGTTGTTTCTTCTGAAAATTAGCCTTGTGATGAATTTGAGAGAAAATAGAAAAAAAAAGATGTTACAGCAATGGTGAATATGTGTTTATTTTCTTTTGAGAAAAACTTACATAATTTATATATTTCTTGCTTCCATTGCATCAAATGAAATAAATCAAATTTTTTCATCCAGACAACTACAACTGAAAGGTTGTTCTCAACAACCTGTAACTACACGGGCATACCAATGCATTGCTAACAATTAGTCACCAAGAGTAAATTAGTACAGTGTATTTGTACTATCCACAAATACATGACCAACTGGTAGTACATCTATCATGGCATATACAAGTAAAATATGTAGAGCTAAAACTCACTCTGGAAATATTTAAATAAACAAAAGGCCTACAGAAGTAATTCTACCATTATAAATGTCTTTTTGGCTGATTTTCATGTGAAATTTTAAATGAATGAATGTCAAACCATACACCTTGATGACTTTCCTTTGAGTATTATTTGAGATGAAGCAAACAGTGCTGTTTTATACTTAATCTACTGTTTTGATCAGGAATAATATCGTCTTAGACTATTTTTTGATCTGCTTTACCAAGCTAAAGACTTTACAGCAAAAATGATGGATAAGTACCTGTAAGTTACAAAATACATAAATAAAGATCATGAAAAGATTTTATCCTACCTGTGCAGACCTTTCCATCGCCATCAAAACCATCTTTACATTTACAGATAAATCCTCCAGGCACACTTTTACAGTCGGCGTTGTCACTACAGTCATCTTCATCCTTTGCACACACATCATAGCCTGTCAACAAACAAGGGTTATGAGTTGACTGGTTCCTTTGGAAATACATGAACAAAGAACAGAATTACGAGTCAAGAGAAGCTGAATACAGTACACGTTACCTTTGCATCCGTATTTTCCGTCTTTGGCAAAACCAAATCTGCAGACACACTCATAGTCGCCACCTATGTTGAGACAGTCGCTGTTGGATGGGTCACACTGATGGCCTCCACCATTTGGTGTGTTCGGGTCACACTCATTGATATCTGCAATGGCAATCACAATGGAAATTAGAAGGGTAAACAACATCAAAACATCGATCCACTAAAGGACTACATAAGTTTGTACCTACACTGTAGATCTCACACTTGGGCAATGTGAAATTCATTTAATTAACACAAGCCTTTTACAAATCTTTATCTTGAACCAACTGCCACAGTACATTAGTTAACAGACTGTCAATGTGAAATCAAAACATGTCTATACTACTTAAGTATGAAAATGTCTTTGACATCATTGTACAGTACATAGTAGCTTATCAGATTTCATAACTTAAAACACCATGACATGGCTGAAATATGTTTAATTAAACCTCTGAAATCATTCATTCATTCATCACTTACATATGCTTGAATTATTTTTTCTTGGTGATTGAGGACTAACTGATTTCCCTCAGCACTAATTTTCTCAATGACAACAAAAAAAAAAATAAAAAAAAATGAACTATTACCATTATTATTTACCATGACAGTTAACAAGTTCATCCCAAATTAAACTGCTTGCCATAACTCGCTTACTTTCAAGGTGAAAATTCTATCCCATGACAGCAAGATTTTATTTATTTGACTGGTGTTATATGCCATGCTCAAGAATATTTCACTTATAAGACGGCAACCATGAACAATCGGAGAGGAAGCTAGCATCAGCTGAACTTGATTAGTGAGACGCTCCTGGGTCATTCCGCATGCTAACCCCTTCCGCCACGGAGGCCCAACTGAAGGCTCAAGATCAGAATTCTAGCCCTGATAAATCCTATGCTATATAAACTGACTTACCATCACATTTGAGGATTCCATCCCCATTAAACCCCTTCTTACATGTACAGGTGAAACCATCCTTGTTATTCTCACATTTAGCATTAGGATGACAGTTGTGAGTTCCAGTTTCACAGGCATTCACTCCTATTTGGAAATACAGATGAATTCATGACAGATATCAGTCACTCAAGTAGAGGATGTACATAGGAACATTCTAATATTATGAGTATCCTCAACATATAGTGAAAGAAGACAAATGTCAATGGAAATACCATTGAAAACTATATCCAACAAATATCTATCTTTTTATAAATTTTTTTGTAATTTTGCCTGAACAAAACATATTCTAATGTTTGTATTCTAAGTTGGGTTTTCTGGATCATGACAGGTGTCAGTAATACCACAAAGTATTTTTTTATACCTAACTGAAGAAATTTTCTTCAATGTAAAAATAGGTGTTAAATATTATCAACAAACTAAACTTAAGCTTTTAATGGCATGTGACTTGAGATCTCAAAAGTTTCTGCTATCGTTACAATAATGTTTTATTGTTTTCTATCACTTCAAGTGGTATAAAGGTAAATAAAATTGTTGTGGAATAATCTGAAATGATCTTTTACAATACAAAAATTTGACAGAATGTCATATAAAGTGTAAGCAGACTTAACCATCCAACATTAGACCTGTGTCATACAGATATGTATTTATGGAACAACAACCTTTTTACAATATGATACCATCAATTATATATAACAGTGAACCTACTGTTGCAGTTCTTGCCATTTCCCTCAAATCCGGGTCTACAGGTGCACACAGCAGTGTTCTCCTCATTGGTACAGACAGCATTGGGGTTACATACACCTGGCTCATCACATGGATTCACCTCTGTAATCAAATAATTTTATAAACTTGTCAGTCAACTCAAAAAAAACATCTCCAAGAGATGCAGGGCACTAAATTGTCAGTCTTTCTCATATAATATCTAGTTTACAAAAAAAACTGTGAGACGACAAAATATTCTGAACAATAAAGCAATAAAATTGAACAGAATCAATCTTATCTACCCCTAGAGTCAATTCCAAACTTACAAACTTGTATAAATCACAACGTACGTAAGCAGAGTTTTCCATTGCCCTTGTATCCAGCAGAGCAGGCACAGGTGTAACTGCCCTCGTTGTTCTCACAGTCTGCGTAGTCACTGCAGTCATTGTCGTAGCCCTCTCCGCACTCATCTATATCCACACAGGCTGTGCCGTCCCAGTCAAAACCACCGAGGCAGCCACAGGCGTAAGATCCCACAAAGTTAAAACACTGGCTGTTTAGGCCACAGTTAGCTGTTCCCATCTCACATTCATTGATGTCTACAACACATAATCAAGCATGAGCAGGATTTTTTAAAAAGTTTAAAATACACCATTCAGTGAAACTGAATTGACACACTGTGGGAGAGCACATGTTTTCAAAAATTATTTAGAAACAAGGTTAAGGATACATATTTTTTTCTGTGATAAACCTATAAAATAGAGGGTTAAACTGTTAGATATTAGATGGTTGTTTTAATGATGAGCTATCAAATACATCTATTCATACACAATATATTCAATGATCTTCAACTTCGAGTGCTAAAGACTCAGTATGTACTGACTTCCCAAATATTGCATCACCTCCACATCACACCCACCCACAAAATGAAAGGCATTCATGAATTTTATACAAAATTTATCATTACATGTAATCAGTTTCAGAATGGGGCTAAGGCTTGCCATTTTGATAATCAAGTTTCATAGTCTTCATATGTTTTTAATATACTACACTTCAGTGAATTTATTAAATAATGCCTTTCCATATCTACAAGTTGGATTTTTATTCCAAGAAGAAAGGTACAACTCATATAGCTCAATTTCTGGGATACTCCACACTCCTGGTGAACAGAAATTCTAAACCCTTAACCCAAGTGTCTACCCTGGCACAATACATCTAGTGACAGCAAGAAACTCCAAATTTCAAATTTATCCCAGGGACATCAGCCTTTCTACCTGACTTCATCAGCATGTACATTAAGGTTAAATATTTAACTCTCACTTATTCGACAGCCAATACTTATACAAACACATCTGATACCCAAAACATAAATGTATCAAGCTGTGCGAACATGACATACCTGTACAGTCAATACCATCTCCCTCATACCCCTCATTACACTTGCAGAAATATCCTGGTTGTGCGTTGTGACATGTGGCATATCTGTGGCAGTTGTTCATGGAGAAGTCAGCACACTCATCAATGTCTGCAAGGATCATTAACACAACAGCTTTTCATTCTGAATTTGTACCATGCATACTTACATCAGAATACATGGTCTTTAGTTTTAATATTATTTCAGACGAGCTGACACAATATGTCCATATAAACACAATGGTGAGAACCATTGTACGCACTGGGACTAAATATAAAGATTCACAAGGAATTATTATACATGTTCACACTAATGTGAGCCTGTCAAACAACCAGCAGCTGGACCATGACATTATTTTGTTGATGTCAAATGTTCCTCTCTGAACTCATCATGATAACATCACATAAAAGACAGTATGACGTTACAACAGAAATTGACAATTTGCAACAATGTGGACCTTGGCCCACAATCCACTTTCGATGTAACAATGGCTCAAGGTTCTGCTCCACACTAGCATCACCTAAAGGGATTAAAAAATTTGCTGCCTTCCCATTAAGACAAAATGGACATCTTTCTCACACTAAGCGTGACCATCCAAAAACCCTGAACATTACAAGAAATATTCAAGCCATAAGAACAAGACGCAATCAGCATTAAAATGAAGAATCTGACTGACCTTGTTCCATAATGTCACCACAGACACCGTTTTTGGCGGGATGACCATCATCACAGACACACTCATAACCTCCGTCATAATTCCTGCATTCAGATCCTTCCTCACAGTTGTTCAGGGAACGCTCAGCACATTCATCCACATCTACATGATTAGAAATTAATAACTACATCAATAAACATGTTTATATAGAAAGTATAAATAGGATGTTAACATTGTTATTCATGGGTCTTCTTAATTTTACAAAGAAAACACTGAGGAATTTAAAACCAAAAGGTTTGTCAAGGTGTATTTCCCTTGAATGTAATTATATTAAGAGAAAATTACAATTTTGTAACTGCAGGTCAGTATGTACAGCTGCTGGTATGTATTATTTGCATCCAAACAAAAAGCTTACAGTGTTACTAAATGGATGCATGAAACCATAACATACAAATGTACAATATCATCCAGTATCAGTCTTTAAAAACAACACAGTCTCTACTATGATGAACACAGTCTTTACTATGATGAACACAGTCTCTACTATGATGAACAGTCTCCACTATGATGAACACAGTCTTCACTATGATGAACACAGTCTCTACTATGATGAAGTCAATACATCTGAACCTAAACATCTGCATAATATTTGTGGAGAAAACTTTATAATACAACAGAATAATTTATGGCTTAATTTCATGTTAGTAATATTTCAACCATATTGTGGTGAGGGAAATTTAAAGCTGAAAAAAGATTCGCATATAATGCAGAGATTTTGTACACGAACTATTTTTCTTACCTTTACATAGGCCTTCAACTCCTGCATAGCCTTTGGAACATTCACAGACTTCTTCTCCATCAATCTCTTTACATTCACCAGCATTAACATCTGTAACACAAAATACATGCATACACATTTACTTCAACAGGCTCTTATGTCAATGGATATATGATCAAAAAGAAGTTAATATTTTTTTTCTTCTCCAAAAGTTATTTGAAATGCTGTCGGTTCGATCTTTATGCTGGAGGCAGGGTACTCACTTGTACAGATCTTCCCGTCTCCACGGTAACCAAAGTTACAGGTACACTTGTAGGTGTTGTCAAGAAGAAGGCACTCAGCGTTGACGTCACAGATGTTCTCAGTCAAACAGCCAGAGTCCCCTGAAACATTATAAAGGGAGAGACTCGTAGAATGTGCCAGACGTGGTATCTGCTAAGCAAATTACCTGCACACTAATACATCATTCAAGGTCACATCTTACAATTTTAATATCAGTATCATTTTAGCCATTATCATGTTCATATCCTGAAATCATAGTCCCAGAAAACACTACAATTCACTGTACAAATATAAAATACAAATAGATATAGGTGTTGCTTTACTTACTGCCACATGTCTTCCCATCGCCTGCAAAGCCTTCCATACATTCACACATGAAGCCTCCAACCAGGTCTTGGCAGTTTGCAAAATCGGAACAGTCATCAATACCCAGTTCACATTCATTGATGTCTGCAAAAGATAACAAGAAGTGCCCAACTGATTCACATTTAGTCATACATGTATACAGTTATAATTAAAGTGATAAATGGCAAATTGTTGTTGTATCCCTTGTAGCAGTGTTGCAGAGGTGACTTCTTTTTTTCTCCTGCAATGAGGCGCATTACCCGCCTAAAACAAGTGAGTCCTCGTTGTGTAGATTACTACATCATTATATCAGTGTCCCTGTGCAGTGTTATGTCACAGCCTCAAACAGGCAGTTGTGCTGGCAGGAAACATTGAGCAATCACACCCATTTGTTAAGGTTGATCTCAGTCATCATAGTTATCAAGTCAGGGTCAAAACGATCAGAAGATGGTAATAAAAGAGAAGATATGATGGTTGAAATAATTTTGTACTGGCACAGCATGACAATATTCTCCAAAAAGCCAATATGCTCAGAGAGTTTAAAGATGAAAAGAGGTTTCCTGTTCTTTTCCTAGATATACACTGCAGATCAATAGTTATTAGCTGCTTATTAATGACAGTATGAAGAAATCCTTTCCTCCCTACGTCTTGCAATACATGTATTTAAGCCACTTGACACAAAATTCACAGGCTATGAACTCACTGAAATTTCTGAGATGATCTGTACATATACAAGCTATGGTACAACAAAGCTGTGAACTAGAGAAGATGACCTACTGGTGCAGGTCTTTCCATCTCCAAAGAATCCTTTGTTACAGGAACAGGTAAAGCCTCCCTCGTAGTTAGTACATGTGGCATCTATAGAACAGTCGTGTGTGCCGCTCTCGCATTCATTCACATCTGAGCAGCCAACACCATCTCCTTCAAACCCTGAGCGACACTTGCACACCACACTGAGTTCACTGTCAGTGGTGCACATAGCATTACTTCCACACCGACCATTGTCATCATTACAAGGTGAGCCCTCTGTAAAACAAGAACACACCATTACAAACTAAACAGTTTGAATGTGATATTCCTTAGTACGCAAGTTCATGGTTTAGCGAGGGAAACATAAATAAATGGTGCTGCTTCCTCATTCAATGAGCAGGTTTGGTTGTATAGGCCATTGGCTTCGAAAATTCCAGCTCTTTCTGGCATGAAAGTGACCTGATTGAACATATATGCAGGTGACACTGTTTGAAAACTCGTGTATCATCATGTTTCACCTCAAATGCAAATCATTTATGTTCAGGATCTGTTCTAGTGAGACCTTAATTTTGCAAACAATAAATCACAGGAGGAGAATACAGACACACCTATCTCACAGTTGTAGCCGTCTCCAGTAAAGCCTTCATTACAGTTACAGGTATGACCTCCAGGTATGTTTGTACACGTGGCATCTGGGCTACAGGGGTTAGAAGCACACTCCTCAACATCTAAAGTCAAACAACAAGCATTTACTACAAGAAACAAGATAGTGCCTAAATCCATAGAGTACAGATGCACAAGATGTCAGTAAATGTTGTAATACTTTGAAAATATCTAGCATAATTAAACATTCTGAAAATATGTTTGAAATCGACCAAACTCAAATGTTATGTTTAAGTCATCATGGTGAATACATAAACACCAGTTTCAATTCAATACGACGACCCTCCTCAAAAGAAAGGGATAATTGACTTGTCACAGACTGACAGACCAATAGTCACATTCGGTACTGATGGGGGCTAAAAGAAAAGAGCAAACTTACTGCAGAAGTTGTATCCATCTCCTTCAGTGCCTGGGTTACATTTACAGGTGTAAGAGCCAACAGAGTTTTTGCACTGTGCCAGAGGATGACAGGCTCCATTACGAGCACACTCATCAACATCTGTGGACATAGAAAACCATTGTGTGGATAGAAAACACTTTACTATAAAGGATTCCTGATTTCACAAAGAGATTTTCTCACTTAAGTCAAAATTTGAAACCTCCATAAATATGCAGCTTGTGGCCTCCAGAGTGGAAATTTTTGAACACAATGCTAAAAGAGTTTCTTAATTCAACTCCTACATGTATGTTCCAAAAAAAAAAAAAAATCTCTTAAATCAAAATTCAAATTTTGATTAAAGTCAAAATTGAGTGCTGCACAATTGGCCCCTGCTTGGTTTATCACAAAATAAAAAAAGCCATTGTTTTCTATACTGTCTAGTGTAAACACTGGTATTATTTCCAGTGAAAAATCTAACATATCTTCACAAAAGTTTTACACACATCTGTCCATTACCATATATATGGCATTGCACACGCAGTAAAAGCGAGGTAACAGAAAAGGGGTTTACTAGATATGTCCAGTCTGATATAATGAGCGCACTGACAGAGCTTACCTGAACATCGATCCTCTGTTTTACAACTAACAAACTCAAAGCCCACATCACATTCACAGATTCTGTTCGCCTTGTCCACACAAACACCCTTTTCACCACACCCACAGTTGTCGTCATCTGAAGCTGAAATACACACGTCACAAGTTCATGACACATACATGTACAGTGTAATAAACAATTTGATGGGACTTTTTTTTCATTTCCCCCAAACAATATGAACAAATATCCAGAGAAAACATGATAATAATAACAAAGGTATCACATTTTTTTTTTTTTAGTAAGCCTAGGACAAACAAGCACAAATTATTTCACTTAAAATGTCACTACATTATTCACAGGGGGCTGTCTAATATAGATACCTTATGATAAGACTTACTTCCAAATTGACAGGTGAATCCATCACCAGAGTACCCAGGTGGACAGATACATTTGTAGGAACCAACCGTGTCCTCACAACGGGCGTCCTCACTACACTCACTCATTTCTGCAGCACACTCGTTCACATCTGTATTCGTAAAAAGAACATAGGCATATGGATGTGAAGGATACATTCACAGAGCTGTTTAAGAAAAGCTACATACACATGCTCACCATTTATCTCTTTATGTGACAAAAACAACCAAACACTTCATTCATTGCAGTAAACCAGTGTACATTAGTGAATGCTTGGGGTTTAACGTCGTACTCAACAATTTTTCATATGACGACGACAGTGTACATTAAAATATATGAATATATATATAAGACCAGATGCATCACTTACTTTCACAATAGCGTCCGTTACCACGGTATCCATCATTACACGTACATTCAGAGCCAACTGCCGGGTCATAACCACAAACTGCGTTTTGGTCACATAAATCTGGACAGCGGTTGATTGCTAGCAAAAGCAACACAGGACAGGTATGATATTAGCAAGAAAAAAGTGTGTACATCAGAAAGTTCAGGCTATCAATGCGGTCACATAAACTGTATACATACACCTCCTACCTGCAAACTGCATGCAAGAAATTCACTTTTTAAGCCAATGACCAGCTGTTTTAATGCCAAGGCATGACAGAGACATGAATAGAAAGATAAATTTCAACAAAACACTGGCTTAGCGTTCCAACAAAGCATAATGAGAACTTTTCCACATTTGATGCGCAGATATCACACAATATAATTAGTGAAAGAGAAGTTTTACATAGCTGCATCCAACATTATTGGCATTGTTCATAAACCCAACATTGGAATTAAAGCTTTTAAAATATTTTATTCAGCCAACAACTAAGAAAAAAAGTAACGTTTTGAACACAGATTTAGTTTTTGTTTTCTTTCACTTTAACTATTATAGCTGACATATTTTATCTAGTTTTCAGCCGCAAATGACAACTGACTCATATTTAAAACCTGAATTGAAAAGTTCACTGTTGATGTGGACTTACCAACACAGGAGTCGTCCCCCTTGGCTTCAAATCCAGTCTGGCAAAGACATTTCTCTTCACTGCCAACCTTTTCACAGTACTGGCCTGCTCCACACTGTTTCTTACACCCCTTCTCACTTGACTCTTAAAGTACAGAATATAATGCTTCACATACATTTACATTAATACCTTGATGTCAGATGGGAGTCATCGTCAAGAATATTTGAATGAACAATGAATTTCCGACAAAAAAAGCAATCGTGATACAATTGAAAATACAGGCTTGACTGAGACTCTCTTGAATCTAGCCCCAACACACAACCAACAGCACTACCAAGCCAGATGATTGGTCTAACAGGGAATAACTTTTAAGACATTGCAGGAAAGTATAAAGGCTAGTATTATCTCAAGCTGATTTTAGCACTTAACTTTGCTTCAGAGTTTGAATCTACCCAAGATTTTCAAATGAAGACATCGATGTATGTACTTTTTCTTGCATATATAATCACCCTCCTTACCTACACATATCCGGCCATCTCCCTCAAAGCCTGGCTTACAATAACAATCATAGCCACCATCATAGTTGGAACAAAAACTATTGCCTGAACCATCTGATTTCTCGTCGCAGTCATGGGTGCCCTCTTCACATTCATCAATGTCTGCAATACACACATTTAATTTGTGATAATTCTGCACCAGAGATTTTTAGAATTGATTGAGTCTGTAATCTGTTGATATATTGTTTAGACTGTATTGTAGATGTCAGATTAATACATGTCTGTGATGTACACATTCACAATTTTCCTCACGTACATTTTAATTTGTATTTATGTTTATATTCATTTATGTTTATGTACATGTGCAAATCGTCTTGGCTCGTATTAAACAGTAATTTCTGAAACAACAGTTCAGGATTCGTACACTGCAAAATATTTCAAATTTCCTTTTTTTTCAAAGCTTTTCCAGGCTACCTGGAATACCTAAACTTCTACATGCTTAGAACAGTGCCAATCCCTTTGGTGGCTTAATAGTTAAGAGTGTCCACTTCGAACACAGGAGGCCCTAGATCAAACTAGGGTCCGGTCATACCAAAGACTATAAAAAATGGTACTTGTTGCTACCTGGCCTGGCGCTCAGAAATTAGTACAAGAAAACAGGACTGGTTGGCCCAATGTCAATAATAACGTGACTGGGTGCCATGTCTGGTGTCTTTAGCATGATACTTCCGTGACGGCAGGTATTGATTAACAGTTATGCCAATATGCTGCCTTCAAGGACACCATGTACACCAGTTGCAAGAAGCAGAATGTAAATATGGATAGCTACATATCTCTCTCCATTAGATTCAAAATTTATATAGTTTTCTCTCTTTTTTTTAATAAGATCTAAAATGCATGCATTTGGTGATGTGTGAATGACATCTGTGTTGTGAGGGAAAATCTTCCAATTTTTGTAAAAGTCTACAAACAAATTTTTGTAAAAGAGACAAAAGTATTCACTAGGGCCACACATGACTTTGTATAACTAACCTTCGCAGTAGTCGCTGTCAGTGTCATATCTGTAGCCTTCTTCACAGATACACTGGAAGGAGCCTGGGGTGTTGTAGCACACTTGGTCAAAGTCACAGTACAGTGGTTCAGCGCACTCGTCTATATCTACAGCATGAAGGCAGAGAAATAGGAATAATAGGCACTGGAAACGTGTAAAGGAAAGTAACTAATAAAACAGTATTTATATTTAACTTAAAACTTTGAAATGCTTATGCATGTTAATCTAATTAGTAAGGTTGTCATGATTGGAACTCTTCTTTATATCTTCGGATGTCTATACTCAGCTTAACAAATAATAACACAATGAAATTTTATCTACAAATCCAACAAAAGCAACCTTAGTAAATGTTATTTGAAATTATCTGACAAATTTGAGTAAGAACTTACCTATACATTCGTAATCGCTGACACTTTCAAATCCCTCTGGACATTCACAGTGATACTTGCCCTCTCCATCATCTATGCACTCCGCATTTTCACCACAAGCTGTAGGAGAGTCACAGGCCTGGGGACGGGCATCTGATTAATTTATACATAAAAGATTACACAGTGACAGCGCTTCACTCACCTTAGTACCACTTAGAATATTATACACACAAGAAAATGAAATCTTAATATGCTGGACAAATAATTTTGAAAGGATGTTTTATGCTTAAATTCTCCCTGATGAAACTACCTGTTCACACACATTACATCTGAATACAAGATGAACTGTCCTTGAAACACAGTACTAAGCCTATTAACATATGGAAAAATATGGTCCAGTAGAGAAATCTGCTGTCTTTTTCCTGTAAGGTATGATTAGGTGGGCTGAAAGTTCACTAGGGTCATTCCAGCGGCTTGGTACAAGGCAGTCAGTCTGATGTGACAGGTCAAATTGGTGGAGGGTAAGTCTCTTGAGCTTCATGCAAGACCATACCATTGATCATTTATTGCCACCAAGGCTTTGTGAACAACAAAAGCCTGAGAATCAAGGAAATTCACTTCCTGAGAATGGAACTGCGTATTTACATACAGATTTTTGGCAAACACTTTAACCACCTGGTCTAATACAGTGAATTCAATAAGGGCACTTGAAATAGTACCAAGATATTGACAGATTCTATTGACAGGTGTAAATTATTACTACCTTCACATGTGAAGCCATCTCCAACAAATCCAGAGTTACAGAAACAGGTGTAGGACCCAGCAATGTTCTTGCAGCTGGCATTCGGGTCACAATCGTTGGTCTTCTCTGCACACTCATCAATATCTATACAGTAAAGGAAAAACTTGGGATATATCTGTGTTAACTGCACAAACATGTACACGCTCTAGTCATACTGACTTTATCAAATGTTTTCTATTCAAAGGATCAAATATTCAAGACTGAAGAGTAAAGATTTGTCTTCAAAACCTGTAACTTCCTGCAATCTGAAGTTACTGAACAGGCCCAAGACGAGTGTAAACTTTAAATGTCAAATACAATTTTAAGCCTATAGGTCTTCACAAGTACTAGATCTTCAAGGCTGGGCTATAACCACTGTTAACCAAAACTGAGGATTTAACACGAAGTGTAAACATTACCTGTACACCCCTCTGTTCCAAAAATGGGATTACCTCTGGCACCAGGGGGACAAATACACATGTTATTCTTACAACTGGCTGTTGAGTGGCAGACCTGACCCCCACAGTTAGATGGATGAATTTCTGCAAGAAAGGTAACAATCAGTCTCAAATAAAGAACATTCAATACTGCTTTCAGGTACTGTGACAGTGCCAGAAGCATCTTATACTCATATACTGATGTTAACCAACATTCACATGTACATGTGATTACTAAGACATGTGACTACTAAGACATCTATCAAATTTCACATCTCTTTCAATAAAGAAAAAGAGCAGGTATGAATTTTTTGTCATCTAACAGTATGTTGCACTTCTCCAATGTGGGTATTGAAAACTGAGCAATATACAAGTTCTATAAATCATGGTTATTGTAAATGCACCCGGAAATATTATCATGCACCTTTAACAATGACATTCACAGACTAAAAAGGTGCCCATACAGGATCAAGATGGTTATTACCACGTCTAAAACTTACCTTCACAAGTTTCCCCATCTCCCTTGAATCCAACATTACAGATACAAGCGTATGATCCCTCAGTGTTAAAACAGCCAGCATTTTCATCACAGATTTGACCATTACTGGCACACTCGTTGACATCTGAAAAGCACAATAAGTATGAATCTAGATCACTTAGAACATAACACAAAATGTCATTTCTTCTGAAATGAAGTAAATCAAGGATGTTGGATTGGTTAACTAATTACCGAAGTACATAAACAGTAGATCATACAGGTAAGCAATAAACAGGGCTGAACAATGTTTTAACTTTAACGACAATAATCAAAACTGAGTGAGCGAGTGAGTGAGGTTCTTCAATACAGGACTTCCGAGTCACTTACATGTGGACACATTGCTTCTAAGCAGCATCACTAGGAATGAACAAATGAATGAACTTACCTGTAAGGTGAAGTCTGGTTGTGATTTGACCAATCTTTTACAAGTGCTTACGGATTAGAGAGCGCATGCACAATCAACCATTCATATTTCAGCTTGTCAATGGATGTGGTTCATAATTAATAGAAAGGAGGGATTCTGGGTGGGAAACATACTCCCTATGCACTTGTAACAGATCGGTAAAACCACAATCAAACTTCACCTTACATGTAGAGTCTCGTTTGATTCGTTAATTTTACCTCACTGTCACATGTCCCAGTGATTCTGTGAGACTTGAGAGTCCACTTACGTTGACTTAAATCAAATAATAACAATGAACACCAGTAATTCAGTAATTCCACTGAATTGTATTGAGAATAAGTTCAATGGCCACATCCGCAATACAGTTTAAGTTGCAGATTTTGATAATTCTTGCCAATATAAACTTAAGATGCAAAAACAGCCTCAGCAAAACGACCATCATTTCAAACAAATTTATTGTACTATTTGCTGAACGAAGATGCCCCATTCCAGCCCCATTCCAGCCAGCGATAGAAAGAACTGTGAAAGTGTCTTTAATGGCACTTTATGTTTGTGAGCAGCACTGCAGATCCAGTGGGGTGAAGCTTAAATATACTTATGTCAATTCCTGCTTTATTCATCCATGTTCTGTTGTACAACCCGTTTGTGCACCCTGATTTCTGGTCATCAATTTTGTGATTTCGTCCAATGCACTGTAAACATATTCATTTGCTTCCCTTGCAAGCCAATAAACTCCTTGAAGTCAAAGTTTGTAACAGTGAGTGTGTCACGAAGAGGGCTCAACTCTCATTTTCTGCAATGAAAATCTCTACTCATTGTTTTGCCTGTGCAGCTTGATGCCAAAGACGTAGATTTTGATGGCTTTAATGGTGACCGGTAAAGTTTCTGAGTTTTACGACATTTTCCCCTCCTTCAAAATTGAGTCACAGGCTGGAATATCCATAAATTCTAAGATTCCACCCAACACATCAGACGTCATTGTCTTTTCAAGAGTATGGACGGGCCTCGACTCACTGTCTCACTTTCCTATGATAATGTCATATCGGCAGATTGCCGCCTCAAAGTTATGATCTACCGTGTGCACACGGCTTGGGGAGCATTTAAGTGTGATTGCACGCACTTCTGTAAGAAAGTCAATGATTAATGACCACAGACTTAACACCAATGTCATCTCCATGCTGCATATACGAATTGAGGAAGCAGCAAGCTATGAACGGTTGGATGCACATGAACTCTGTCACGATTCACTGACTGCATGGGTGAGGGCTCTACAGGGCCTCTACAAACTGTCTAAAACACCTCTAGGATTGTGCCAATCTCCTGCCTGGTTTTGACTTTTAGCTTGAGCTGTACTTTACTTTGTAAAAATGAAAACTTAAGCATTAACTAAGTACCCAAATTCTTCAACCTTTTCAATCACCTCTGCAACCAATATTTTGAAACACTTTTAGAAAACAATGGAGTGTAGGGAAATAATTTGTGCAGTTGCATCTTTAGTGACACGAACATAACACTGTTGCACCATTTTGATAATAATTGTACAGATAATTTCCACTGAAAAAAAGTGCTTTAGACATTGAAAAGGTTGAAGATATACAGTAGTGATTCAGTGATGATATATCTTACCAGAACAGAATCCATTCTTATCTTTTTCATAGCCAAGGTGACAGATACACTCGAAGGAGCCATTTGTGTTTTTACAGTCCCCATTGCGGCCACAATCATCAATACCCAGAATGCACTCATTCACATCTGTAGAAATTATTATGGAAAGAAACTAATTATGTAATTTTATAATGCTAATCATACATCTTACACTATCAGATTTTCATATCACATTAAATATCGTAAGACAGAGGTGAACAGGTCAATGGTTCATCATCAAAACAGATAAAATGCTGCACTAAAACAAGATATTTACATTTCGATAAATTTAGTTTTTAGCTTAGGTAAGTGTTACATCTGCATGTATATGTACCTGAGCAAATACAGACTTCCACAGATCCTAAAACTACATATCTGACATCCAGGATTTATCCTAAATACAGATCATATAGTGACATTTAATACCAGGGCTCGTAGGGGCCTGAAAAAATTTGAAATCCCTTGAAACTAAAGAAACTCTAGACCATGGCTAAATACATTTGTACACTTCAACATGAGTTAAGCTGTTGCAGTATATCTTGTATAACACACAATTTAATTATATCAATTGGAAATCTGTCTTTCATTTATAAAATTCATGTTTTCAAAAAAAGGAATGACAAACTTTTTTGTATTAAACAGAATATACGAATGTGAAGTTCCTACCATGGGAATGTGCATGAATGAGGCATATGCCAAACTCTCAACCTGTTGACATTTTAGAAATTACAATTTACATGTGTGAGGGTTTTGAAAAGCACTTATATATTCTGGTAATTTGCCCTGAAAGTCCTTCAATACTTGGCAGAGAAAAGCTATAGAAAATAACCAGAATAAGGACATACGTGTACATGTGTTACATGTGTAACAGTGCGATGTGTAGCAGTGCGATGTGTAACAGTGCAATGTCATTTATTGTGACCACGTGCCTATGCAGAACTTGAAGACCATCTGGAATCCTGGTGGACAGCCACAGGTATAGGTTCCGTCCAGGTTAAAACACTCAGCATTCTCATCACATTCAGCCAGGCCTGCGGCACACTCATCAACATCTGAAACAATTCATCATGCCACAGGAACTGTTATCTGCTCCTTACTGCCAATGCCTTAATACCATAAAAATACTTTTTGCAAGTACTGAAGGGTCCTGTTCACAATCTTGCTGTTTACCTTATGTCAGGAATAATACTAACATCATGAACCGAAGGAATTACTCTGAATGCTAATCTCAAGATTCTGTTCCCTAATATATGCGGCACCTCTTGCAGACAGGTGAGGTATGAAGAATGAAGTGGGGCTTGTATTCTTGGTTTAAAGGTACATGAAAAACAAAGAATGACATACACTGGTAACAATAAACATTTATATGCTCTTTTTTCTTTCTACTACTATACAAAGCTCAACAGATATATATTCTTTCAGAGAGATTGTGTCAGCAAAAAGGGACTGTTTCACAAATACCATAAATTGCATAGTGAAATGTCATAATTAGTTTTGTCTATCAAAGAGCAGGGCTTACAGGCAGGGCACACCTACCTTCACATGCATCGCAGTGGCCGGAGTAGCCTCCCTTACACTGACAGATGAATCCACCCTCCGTGTTGACACACTCTGCATTCTCAGCGCAGTCATCATCACCATTAATACACTCGTCAATGTCTGTAATAAACAATCATTACAATATGCACTGGTTGATGTAGCTCACAAATGGGCACTTTAATTGTATTTGGATGCTTTCAAGATATTTCACTAATACCTACTTGTATGTCATAAAGTGTTAAAAGGATCATCTCATTTTATGAACATGATTATTCCATGGCCCTTCATTTAGAAAATAATTTTATGCCTAAAAGAGCTGGACATCACTACCCTATTCTCTTCTGTAATACATAATCCCATTGTGTTTATATATCGTACTTATATTGTATATCCACATACATGTGTATGATTTTTCTTTTATTTCTCCAATCAGTGTGCTAACCAAGCATCATGTGTGTCTGTTATATACACTGCAGTCATCAGCCTTCTTCCCTCAAAAACCTGAAGGGATACTTTTTCATTACGTTTCCTACTTGGACCTGTTTTCCAACGCACCAACATTTTCTGTATAGTACAACAGTGTGAGTGACCAGTCTTATTCTGCTTGTCACATTGCTAGGGGGTACAACATTATTGCTACTATTTAAGGCTTTACATGAGCAGTTAGAATAAAACCCCGAGGTAATCTGACAAGACACTGGATTTCACTGGCTGCATATGGCTACTTGTTAAATATCACACTGTTATTGCCGCTCGGATTTTAATCTTTCTATATCACTTACCACTGCAAGTGAATCCATCTCCAATGTAACCTTTCACACACTCACAGGAGTATGTGCCAACACCGTCAACACAGACAGCATTGTCACTGCAGCCATTAGGTCCAGCACACTCGTCTATGTCTGCAACCACAACAACATAACAGTGTGTACAGTCTGTAAGAATAGCTCAACATAAGACTGGAACAGTTGCATCACCCAGCAAAGACCATCTATACATATAAGTATTATAGTTCATCTGCTGACTGGTACATAAAATTACCCTCAGTGTGTGTGCAAATTTTTTTTACTGAAAACCTTAAGGTTACTTTCCATATAGCAAAATGTGAAGCACATCAAAGTTAAAAAACATGGTGCAAACCATTTAAATAAGGTACCCATAGACAAATATGCAATATGTTTAAAAAGCAAAATTATCATAACCATTGTAACCACTGGCCAAAGTCAACTTCTCTCCACTCTTATTTAGTTATACTACATAATAAGTAATGGTGATGGTAATGAAACTTTGGTCAGCACAAATTGGTAACCTAGAACTAGTAAATTTCAACTGGTGTTGGCATAGACATTTGATTTTAAGATGTGATTACACTTTTTGTTTGTTCACCTTTGCATGATTTTCCATCGCCTGTAAAACCCTTTCTACAGACACAAGTGTACGACCCTGGCACGTCTTCACAGTCAGCATTGACATCACAATCATGCTGGCCTATGTCACACTCCAGAATGTCTACAATTGAAACGCACACAAAAAAAGATTAAATGCCTTCTCTGAACAAAAGGACAATTGCTGTTTTCTGCAAATGCAGAACATATACCTATCAATATAATACAAAGACAAAGTTTCCACAAGCAAGTTTCTACAGTAGTGAGACAGTCGATACCACGAGAGCTTTGAAACCTCAACATAACAGACAATACCACCAAGCTTGGAGCTGATGAATGAAATATGCAGCATTGTCCTATTTCAAATTTTAAGTGAAGCAATTATTATATGTAGTGTTAACAGCAAAAACCACTGTATCACAAAAAAGGCATAAGAGTAAATTTTGAAAAGAATGTGACTCACTTTTAACAGGCTTTTTGTTCTAGGAGTAGAGCCAGAAAAAGAACATATTTTATTACACTACTAGAAGCGCTTTTGAAGATGCAGTCGATGGCAGTGGAAACATCAAAAATCTATCCGACTGGCATTTTACGTCATACTCGAGAAGTCCACTTGTACAATGGTGGCCAGCATTATGGTGGGAGGAAACTGCACAGAGACTGGGGGAAACCCAGAACCATCCGCACGTTGCTGGCGACCTTCCTACATATGGCCAGAGAAGAAGCCATCAGAGAAAATCCTACCCATGATGTGGAAATGATAGTTTTATGTGTAACAGTATATCTTTGCCAGGCAAAGACAATAATATAAAAATGCCATGTAAGTGCGATGTGAATTAATGAAAGAAACTTGCCCAGACAAGACTTGATGCCCATCATGTCCTCGTACATCTCAAAGCCTTTCTCACAGGTACATTCATAATCGCCATCTGTGTTCTTGCATTTAGCACTGTCATCACACAGGTGAGCTCCAGTCTGACACTCATCAACATCTAGCAAAAAGAGAAATAGAAAACATGAATTTATCATCAATACAAGAAGTATCTTCCTCCTTTGGTGGTACTGATTTGGTTAACCAACTTCAAAAGACACTGCTGTGAACAATCATCACAGTTTAACATGCTTGATAATTAAGAACACACAACAGTACTGTGTAAATGGCAGTAGAGTAAGAACTGTATTTCACCTCAAGTTTAGAATTTTTGTTACTTTGACACATTTTGTGTGATTGGTTGATTCATCCTCCTCCTTATAGGGTCAGTTAAGATTTTTTTGTGAAGTTTGATTACTTTCTTGTCAGAAAAACATAAGATTCAACATCAAAAGTATCATGTAAATGTCTTCATGTGCTTTTTACATTCCAAACTTCACATGAAATTGACATACTCACCCACACATTGACCACCTTCTTTCATTTCATATCCTTCAATGCACCGACACTCGAAACTGCCCACTGTGTTCACGCACTCCTTCCCCATAGCACAAAGGCGCTTGTTTTCCATACATTCGTCAACATCTGAAAACAAAAGCCCACAATGGTGACCTAATAGGAATCCATGATAAAAGTGTGGTGGGCTAGGAGCGAAAATAAAGAGGGAGTGCAAGAGTCATTACAGTACTTACCATATATCTAACATAACAGACTTCATGTATGAATTCTGGATGGATAGAACATTAAAAACAAAACACGGAAATAGCAAACCGACCCATCCGCAAATTTAATTTATTCATTTGATGATTTGGTGTTTATGCCATACTCAAAAATATTTTGGAGACCAACGTTATGATGGGAGGGAATCGGGCAGAGCCCAGGGGAAACCAACAACCATCAGCAGGTTGCTGGCAGACCATCTCATGTACAGCAGGAGAGGAAGCCAGCATGAGGTGGACTTAAACTCAATGTAATGGCAATGGTGAGAGGCGCCTGGGTCACCGTGCTGCCAGAATTCTAACTACCTCGGCCCCTCCAAACATTTAATAAGAATGCATCCTATAATTTGGGTTTATCACCACCCACCAAAACTTCTGTGCATCAGTTTGGACACAGGATATAAGAATTTTAAGATAAATAGACCATTAAAATACATTATATACTTAGGTGATGCTTGATCAAGTCTATTACCTTCACATCCTGTCACTGTCATCCTCATGCCCAGCTCACACTGACACAAAGCCCCTTCGTCTTGCTTCACGCACACCTCATATTCACCACATCTGTCGGGGTCATATGTGCAGTCATTAGGAGCTGAAAAAATAGATAACAGTGCTAAATTTACAAGTGCATACTCCACTGGATTAAGGCATTTGTTATCTTTAAAGCATATCTTCTTCGAAGATGAAACATGATGCAGTTATCTATAATAGTCAATTGACACTTGGGGCCAAAACTGGGGAAAATATAACCATGCAACATCTATGTTTAGTTAAAATCAGCAACATGACCATGAGAACTCTTGTGAATTACAGGTTTTCAGATAGCAAACACAGATGTAGTCAAACCTTAAATATCAAAGTTTTGACAAGCTGATAAAACAATCACTTAAACTCAGAAATATAACAAGCTCAAATTTGCAACAGCTGCAGCATCTGCCAAAACAATCAAAGAAGAAATGTGTGACTTAATTAGTGTACTGGAGAAGTATGTGAGAATCCAACAACAAATTTGTGACTCATAAAAATAGTCCAGATAAACTTGGAAAAGGGATCAAATTGTGTAGTACATGGATGTTTCTCTTCTACATCTCTGGGGCATCAGAAATTGCAAAAATTAAGGGCTGCAGGAGTTAAATGTATGTTTTTCATTTTTAAATATGCTGTTTACGTGTTGTAAAATAAACAGAACTGCAGTCTTCAATAGGCTCATGCAGTCAGTCTGGGAAATATCTAGCCTGATATCAATGGCGATTGCTATCACAACAACGTGGCATAGAGTAGAAAACAAATTAGAAGCACTGAGCCAGTCCCTCTAATTAAGGTGGGAAGTTCACAGTTGTCTTTTCTAAAAATTTCAGACCTTTGCCAAAAAATATGCATAAAATAGAGGGATGAAATAAGAAACTTTAAGCATGCTCCAAAAATGAAATTTTCTGGCAGTACATGCATTGTGTATTTTCAACAAGTAGATACTGGCATGGATGATTACAGCTAAATTAAGAGTCAGAAGGCTGCAACGGTTGGGTGCTCAATACCAAATTTATTTTTAACATTTCAACAACACCATCATAGATGTTTCATGATCTATGCAATAACAGTGACTGTGTCAAAAATCCTCCACACAATCACCCCTGTAGCAAATGTTCACATCAGAATAATAATACCAGAGATCTCATCATGATGAGGCATTTTAGTGAATATCAAATTAATTTACCATATGTCTAGATGCGTGTCTGAATTACTTACCCAGACATGTTTTGCCATCTGTATGCATTTCATAGGGCTCGTCACAGTAGCATTCATAGGAGCCCTCTGTGTCTGCACACAGAGCATTTCTGCCACAGGGAGAGTTTTCTTGAGCACATTCATTAATATCTACAAGAATAAAGCAAAAAAAAATTTAAGAAACCTGCCCTTGAATGTTAGCCAATAGAATACAACAATGAAGTGATAAACCCACAGGTAGGGTAATTCTGTAAAAATGAAAAAAATGCAGACTTTCTTATGACTCAATACAGATCGTCATTTTGCCTTCATGGTTCTCATGAAATACAGAGTACAGAGAGTATTTTCAAGAAATAAAGTCTCAAATTTCGTTTTCAGAGTTACACTACGTGCATATTACATAAAACTCATCAGTAGTACTGAAGTAAAGTGGCAACAAATTCCTGATTTATCAGTTACGCAAAGCCACACCAACAAGGAAAAAAAACGAACATCCAGGAACAAGGGTTGATTTCTTTCTGTACTGACACTTCTTGCATTAATTAAAACCTCTTCACCATGAAATTCATCACAAAAAGAAAAGCTACAAACACTGTTTAACAATAAATAATAAATATTCTACTAGCTTACCGCGACACTCTTCATATTCCATCTTGTAGCCAGTTTTACAGATACATTCATATCCCGCTTGCTTGTTCTGGCAGTCACTGTATGGAGGGCAATCAAATGTGTTTTCGTCACATTCATCAACATCTGTTCAATGAAAAAAAATGAAGCTGTGGTAACGAATGCACCTTGACCCTGCAGTTTATCACAATAGGTACCAATGGTCAATAAGTCTGGATACATTATTGGCCAGCATGTAATTTTGTAGAAAGTGAATGAAAGCCAAAATGAACGTATGACTAGAGCATGTAGGTCGAAAGTCATGTGTGCTTTATGTATAAATCGGGCACAGAGGATCCACAAGTGATTCAATGTACAAAGTTTTGTTTGCCTCAATAATTTTGAGAATGATACATAATGTGTGAATAGCCAAATGAGTACTGATCTCAGAAAGTAGGTCAATGATCAGTAATACAGTATATTGTCAGATAATGTTCACTTCTGACATGCTATTTTAATGGTGGGTTCATGGAACATAAAAAGTTCTCCAACTTTTATAAATACATGAATTTGTTTAAAATTTTTCAAGAAATTCAATGACAAACATACCAGACCACTCAGCTAAAGTTGGCTGAAGGACTAAAAATTATTCAATAAGACAGAATTTCACAGCCAATAAATCTGCAGAATATTGAATGTTTTCTTTGTGATAATTTAATTAAAAGCAGGCAATTTATATATTATTACATGTATTTTCATTTACAGATAAATTGTGTATGAACATACCATTGCATGTTTGACCATCACCAGCAAATCCTGTTAAACAAGTGCATTCAAAACCTCCTTCGAAGTTATCACACTGGGCGTTCTTGTCACAGCCACCATTGTTTTCTTGGCATTCATTGATGTCTGGTCATGAAAAAAATTAAATGAATAATATAAACAGGTCACCATCCCAAGAACAGTGAACAATCATATTATCAAGATTAGAATCCATTTTGCATTGACTATTTTCTGTTTGTCATTCCTCATCTCATTCTGTAAAAAGTACCATAGTTCCATAGCATACCTTCACATTCCTTGCCATTTCCTTTAAAGCCAGCTTTACAGGTGTTGCACTCATATGTACCAGGTGAGTTTTTGCAGACTCCATTCGGACTGCAATCTGCAGTTCCATCTGTGCACTCATTAATATCTGTGGAGACAGGATAAAAATGGCTATCAACAGCTGAAACGTGAATAATGACCTTCTCTTTATTCTGGTAAACAAAAAAAATGCAAAAGCAATTAACAATTTTGTTACATGTATGAAACAAGTGGCGGTGTGTGGGAAGGTCTTACGGCAACTTGCGGATGGTCGTGGCTTTCCACCGGGCTGTGCCTGGTTTCCTCCCACCATAATGCTGGCCGCCACCGTATAAGTGAAATATTCTTGAGTACGGCACAAAACACCAATGAAATAAATAGATAAACCAAGCATGCCAGGGGGCCACTATCATGGGGATTTGTGATGTGTGATACTGTTTGAGAAATTGTATTCACAATATGGAAATTAACAAAGGAAGTATTATGGAAATCTTGGAAGTGACTACAAAATTATGTGTGAGATTCACAGCCTTCCCACTGTCGATTTACAAGTTAATGCACCTCATGTCACTACGGACAACAGAATACATTTGGTAACAAAACTGCCAAAAAGTTTACCTGTAGGAGACAATGAATGGATTTTAACACACAAACGAGATTGGACTGTCATAAACTAAGTAATTTACACTTCACACACACAGAGTGGAAAAGTGGAACATCTTCCTGATGTTTTCGTGCTTTACACGTATACAACCCTGACCCAAAAACATGCTGCACTTTTTGAGACACTAACCCTTACATTTGCCTTAATATTAATTCCAATACACTAGTCATAGTCATAAATTTTGTAATTTTATGTTTTTTTATTTGCAGACAGGGCATCAACAAAAAACACCCCCATCGTGTTATTATGCTTCACATGTGTGCAAATACCTGAGCTGAATACATGCAGTACTTTTTGAGATTTTACATTATTATCTGAATTTGATTCTAATTCATACACAAGGTTCTAAGTCATATATTTTGTAATTTATGGTAATTAATATGCACACAGAGCACCAACAAACCTCCTAACATTAATGTGCTGTGCATGTGTGCAAAACCTGAGCACAATCCTTAACATTTAACCTAACTTTGCTCACGCTGTCACTGGACACTAGACGCTCAGTCATGTCAAGTACATGTATGACATGAGCTACATAAGCTAAAAAGTTAATAAAATGTACAAACTTCAAAATTTGTAAATCAGCACAAACTTATCCCATTTGAGCAATATTAAGGCCATTTCTACAAAAATATAGCTTACCTACAAAAATATAACTTACCATCACAAGTAAAACCATCTCCAGTGAATCCCTTCTTACATGTGCATTCAAACGACCCATCATTGTTGCTGCACAAGGCATTTCCATTGCAGGTATGTGGATTGGAACACTCATTAATATCTGTATTTATACATAAAAAGCAAACTGTATGAATGTAGAATCTAGTTATGTCCTATATACTATTGTATTTCTCCTAATTATTAGCATTTTTCACATGATACATTTTTCTTGATTCTGACGGATTCATTAACCCTATAACATGGATAGTTCTTTTTGTGACAATTTTTTAACACAAAAACAAGTATTGGCATCTAAAAGTGTTATACAAGTTCTTTCTGTACTTCTAACAGTGCGATTTTACATACCAAACTTTAGATGAAATGCAGTGACGCTTATTCAAAACCAATCTTCAGATATATAAGTTATACTGGTAAAAGAGTTAAGAATGATTTGAATACAATATGCACTGTTAATATAATATCAAAGTGTTTAATATAGAGTAATTATCGATCTTCACCTTTGCATTTTCCAGATGCCATCTCAAATCCCAAAGTACATTTACACGAGTATCCTCCCTTGAGGTTCTCACAGATCTGGTCCGCAGCACATGGGCTGCCCTCTTCTCTTTCACATTCATTCTCATCTGGAGACCAGGGACACATATATGTATATATGTAGACATATGCATAGGTTAAAGAACTACCACAGTGTAAAGACCTGTATGTCTTAAAAGTAAGGTTAAATGATAAGGATCGAGATAGTCTGAACTGCTTTTGTAAATTGTACAAAAATAGCAATGTATTAAAACCGCTGTTGTTAGTTTCGGTGGATGAAAATTTTGTGTTGTTTCCAACTTTTGCACCAAAGCAGTCGCTATAAGTTCAAGTCCATTTCATGCTGTCTTCCTCTCCGGCCATACATGGGAAGGTCTGCCAGCAATCTGCGGATGGTTGTGGGTTTTCCCCGGGCTCTGCCGGTTTCCACCCACTATAATGCTGGCCACCGTCGTACGAGTGAAATATTCTTGAGTACGGCACAAAGCACCAAATAAATAAATAAATCCAATTTTTGCCCGCTTGTGTCATCATGCGAGAACATTTGGCATCACCCATCGTTGATCTATAGCAGCAAATGATGTCATGCTTTCAAATGCCCATGACATCATTCCAGAATAACTGCCTTACTTGACATCACATCTATCTGATTCATCGTCACACAGGGAATATTATCATGTCACATCAGGGAAATTTTACGGAAATTGCCGAAGATTTTGCTTTTGAGGACTCCTCACAAAATGAAGTCAAATAGTGTTCCTCATCGCAAATCTTTTCAACTTTGGTGTTAGCTCTGTTCCTAGGGTATTCTTTGTATCGTTTCACTTTTTAAACCCATCTTCACTCTGGACTAAAGTAGCACTTTGAGGCTAAATACTTCATTTCTACTCATTTAAAAACATAAAATGCAGATCAAAGCACACTTTTAGAGCTAGAAGAAAGACTGATTGACTGACTGATTGACATTTTAATTCCATACTCAAGAAGTATTTACTAATGTGATCATGGTCAAATTTATGAGTATAGAGGAAACATGAAACCCAGAATAAACAATTGCCCTTTGCTAGGTACCGCACAAACATCACAAGAGCTGAATTTAATCCAGCAACCTAAGTGGTCATGGTGGGCGCTTTATACCTCTGGGTCAGTGAGGGGCATCTAGAAGGGGACACTATTGTTTACCTTTACATTCCTGCTTGTTGCCATCAGCCATTTCAAAGCCTTCCACACAGGAGCACTCATAGGAACCAGGTGTGTTTTCACACTTCATATTGTCCGAGCAGGGTCCTGGTTCATCAGCACACTCGTCCACATCCTTGCAGCTTCCGTCCGGCATCGGCTCGTACCCTTCTTCACACTCACAGGTGTAACCTCCAACCATGTTGGTACACTTCTGACCTTGGTCCTTACAGGTTTTGTCACACTCGTTTATATCTGGTAAAGAAAGTCATGCTGCTTTTCACAAAAATACTGGATTCTTGAAAGTACTATTGCAAACCACTGGATTTACAAACTGGCACACGACCCTGAAGCAACTCATAATAGCTGCAGGCCTTCAAACCATGTGTGCCATTTGGGGAAAGAATAAAAAAAAAAAAACACTATGTAAGATGGCAGTAAATGTATGGCTGTAATATTTTCAGCTGTTTATTTGATTTGATTGCGCAGGCAGTCTCATGGGTGCAGGAAACTGGAGTGCTGGGCGTAAACCACCAATCTCTGGCAAGCTCCTGACAAACTTTTCCACACTCGTAACTAGGAGCACATTACTTGTGGAAGTAAGAAGTCTTCATTGAAAGTTATGACTGACTACAGGAGCATTTTAGAGACTCGTTATAGAGACTAGACTACAAATGTAGCTATCAGTAAATGCACTGTAGTGTGACTTACCTTTACACTCTTTACCATCTCCTTCAAAACCTGTCATACAGGAGCACTTGAATCCAGGCTCTGTGTTTTCACAATTGGCAAATTCACTACAGTCATCATCTTCATTGGCACATTCATCAACATCTGAAATACATTTACTAAACTTTAAAAACCTGTTATAACATCTTTAACATCCACGATGAATTCAACAGTACGTAATTTAGACTACCCACATTACAAAATGTACGCATATATCAAAATTTTAGAAAAAATTCAATAATAATATTCCATGGCATAAGTAACACTCCAAACAAACAACAACTTGTCAAGCTCACAAAAGAAATTAATGTTATTACTGGACAAAATATCATGCTTTTTTTCACCCCAGACTGAAATCATCAAGTACCTTGACAGTCAGATCCAAATTGCTCAAAACCATCTTTGCACAAACACTCAAATCCAGGGTCCAAATCTGAACAAGTCTGTCTCTTGGTGCAACTGTCTAACTTCAGCTCACACTCATTCACAGCTACAAAAAAACAAATTTACAAAGACCTACGAAATCTTTTCTGAGACAATTAAGTTTTGATGTGAAATATGACATAGTAATACTTTAAGCATTTTTAGGATAGTGCCATTTTCATATACAAGCAATTTCCCACTAATGACCATTATTCCTTTCATTTGGAAATGTCACTGTCGCTATTATAGCAAAAAAAAATCACGCTTGTATCTGAGAAAAACTTGGTATTTTATGCATACACCGATAACAGTTTTACTGTAATTCTTCAACCTTTTGGGATGTTTGCAAGGTGTTTATCCAAGCATATCCTGAAGGCATTATTCTGTGTAGATTAATAAAATTATACTTTTTGTGAAGCAATGAATTTCGCCCATCCAGCCAATGTAGATTTGTCTCCAAAATCACATTAAAAATGCTCATAAACTGGACTGAAAGTTGCTCTTTCATATGTGAAAAGGTTGAGGAATTAGGGTAGTGCCAAATGGAAAGGACATTTTTAAAACAAAATTTCGAATATTTCACCTGGGCTACAATGGTTTCATATGAGAGAATGGGGAAAAGCATCACTTAAATTAAAACCTTTTTTTGTCAACCAACACTCCAGTCACAGGCAGGTACTGATACAGGTTACTTTGAAGGCCCAGTTTCCTCCCACCATAATGCTGGCCCCCGTCCCATAAGTGACATATTCTGGAGTACTGCGTAAAACACTAATCAAATATATAAATAAATAAATACTTTGAAGATGCAAACTATTTTTGGTGACAGATTAGCATTCCACATAAAGAATCCTCAACTTAGGGGAAGAACATCCACCATTAATCCTTCTCTGCTATTGATGTGTCTAGATGGCCTAGCTATGAGTCTGATAAACTAAGCCATCAAGATTATTGCAGGGTGAGGCATGGGATGATGTTTAATTATACCAAAATTAGGATTTACTGAACTTTCAAACAATATGTCAAATTTCTAACATGTAGACATGTAGACCTGCCTAGACCAGATCAAATACTTGTTTTGTTATTCCACACTAGAGCATATCATATAAAATATATCATAAAAGATAAAGTGTACGCAACTTGTCAACACTTTTCTTTATCTGGTCAGGGTTCTTCCCTTTAATCACTTTAGTTTCTTTTCACCAACTCTGTAACTTACGTGAACAGTCTCCTTCTTTGCCAGATCCGGTATACCCTGGGTGACACTGACATTGGAAGGTGGCTTCCAGATCAGTACAGAAGGCCAGAGCATCGCAGTCGTTGAGTTCAGGACGAGCACATTCGTCAATATTCGTACAATACTCCCCTTTTAACTCATACCCTTTCACACAAGCACAGTCAAATGAGCCATGGGTGTTGGTACACTTGCTATTAGGCCCACAGATATCTGGTGTCACAGTGCACTCATTTATGTCTGAAAACAAAAATTACAACTTCTATCACATTACTATAAAAGACTGAGAAATAATGAATTAGAATTTTGCCTTAAACAGAACCATCAACATAATAGAGTTTAGCTAATCAAAGTAACCATAGATATCATACCTGTGCAGGTTTTTCCATCTCCTTCAAATCCATTCTGGCAAGTACAAGAAAATGACGCCTCAGTGTTTGCACAAACGGCATCTTTGTGACAGTCGTGAGACCCATCCGTGCACTCATTCTTATCTGGAATTGTGAAACAGGATGAAGTTAAGCATCGATACTTTTCATGGAAACTAATTCGAAAAGTACATGTAATAAAGGTAGTTAGCATGGTTCATGTCGGATTTTGGTTCTCATGAGCCCTTAGATGTAGTCAAATTCTTTTAGCACACTGTAGAAAATAAATATCTAAATACTGGCTTCATGTATTTGTGAATTAAAAAAACACTCTCAAGAACAATATATACTATCTACAAAGACAGCCTATGGCAGCTTCTATAAGGAAAATGTAAAAGGACAACAATTTAATTGCTTTCCCAGGGCTTTATTGACCACCCATCACAGACACTGTCACTTACCCACACAGTTCCTGTTATCTTGTGCTGGGCTGGTGTAGCCTTTCTCACATTCACAAGTGAAGGAATTGCCATAACCGGCAGTGTTTGTGCATTTGGAGTTGGTCCCACAGACAGGTGGACCAGGCTGGATACAATCATTGATATCTGAAATGATTGAAAGCAAAACAGACATACATGTACAGAACATCATTATAATTGGTAGTATTTACAATCTGTTCATTGGTCACAATGAAGAATGAGATGAACAAATGTAGCTAGTGAATTATCGACCTTGAAAAACAATGTCACTATTCAGAAATATGTTGAAACATATTTAATCTGGTTTATTCGCATCTGCTAGAAATGTGGCTTTAAGCCAGTTTCAGGTCTTGAGCCAGTTTATCTGTGTTGTGTGAATGGTAACTGGATTAAATGCCCCAGGTAGGTGGATGTCAGGATGACATTGCAATTACTAAACTGGCTTAAATGTGACTGTGTGAATGGGCCAAATGCCTGAACTGGCATAAAAACTGACTTGGCGCATGAATGCATGCATTTTCACAACTGGCTTCGATTTAAACCATTTCAGATTACACTCGGATTAAATTTTGGCTGCGTGGATAGGGTATAACACAACTGCAAACAAATCCCAAATATCTATGACATTGATCTGCCTCTAACACTGCATTTTTTTCTTTAAATTTCATTAAAACTACACATTCATGTACTCTTTTGCCAATCAAAGGGTCTCTTTTTACTTC
Organism: Liolophura sinensis; assembly: GCF_032854445.1. Classification (NCBI taxonomy): domain Eukaryota; kingdom Metazoa; phylum Mollusca; class Polyplacophora; order Chitonida; family Chitonidae; genus Liolophura; species Liolophura sinensis. The sequence goes on from NC_088295.1 coordinate 77,577,158, forward strand.
ATATATCAAGCAAGGAACCTGGATTGTAAAGTTTGCATACAATGGTTATTGGAATTCTTCGGGATCAATAAACATACAGAGAGAACTACTTAAGTATTACATGTATGCCTCAATTAAACTGTAATCAATGACATACATATACATGACAAGAAAGTGCAAGTTAAGATTTTTTCACAGTTTAATAGCTAAATAAACTTACCTTCACACTTTGTCTTTCCATCACCTTCGTAGCCAGCTGCACAACCGCACTCATATGAGGCAATGGTATTTCTACACTCACTGTTTTCAGCTTTACAATCATTAAGTTTAGCATCTGCGCATTCGTCAACATCTGCAACGATTACATTGCATTCTCCATTTAATAGTCTATTCACTGACTACTGTAATGCGCATATACATCCGTGTATATGTAACATATAGAACACCCTGAGAATGCGAAATGGACAAACAACTAGTGGAAATGAAAGGTTATGAAAGAAACATAGGTTTATCAGTCGACACATCACAGAAAAATATTATCCTGTCAAAAAAACGTCTTTACCACTTGTAATTGTCATGTGTGCCTCAATATGCCTTCTTGTGAGTGAATGATATAAAAAATTTTACCAAAGCAACGTATACATTTTTGTGTTTTCAGTGTGTTGTTGTTCCCAGTAATATCATCAATGTCATTTCCAAAAATTTCCGACCACTGACAGAAAACATGAATAAAACAGAGAGATTCTTCAGAGATATCAAATATGCCACTAACATGAAAATTTTCTTCTCATTTTGCTTTGGCATAACTTATACATTTTCCTTAAACCATGAATTTTTTTTGGAGCCCCTTTTCATGTGACCTGAAATGTGTGTTCAGACAGAAAAGCTTTCCATGGAAATTGCCATTTCACATCTTTTTAGACCTCTTTACACTTTTGTTTCTGCCAACTCTATATATACCTATCTAAAACATGGCTCCTTACCTTTACATTCCTCATCGACCATAGCAAAGCCTTCCTTGCAATCACAGGTGTAAGAGCCCTCAATGTTCTCACAGTCCTCATTCTGTTCACAAGGTCTGGCATATTTCTCACACTCATTCACATCTACAATAAGAAACCAATGACTGAGTAAGCACCTATCCTTTAGCACAAACCAGATGAAATTTTAACAATGCTTCGTTTACCATGTTTTATATCAGTAAATGACAAAATCTTTCGCTCATGACTTTGTTGCACATTTTGCCTGATTCCTGGAGTTCAACTGATGTGATCCCTAACGTTCACCTGAATGGTCTTGAGTGGTTTGTTTGGAAGGTAGGATGATCATATTCTACTAGAAAAAAAGATTCAACACAAAAAGTCTATGTACATGATATATCTACGACATTCATCTGCCTCTAAAACTGCATTTTTTTCTTCTTTTTTAATTTCATTAGAACTACACATACATTTCTCCTTTGCCATTCAAAGGGTCTCTTAAGTTTGTTTCAATGGTAACAAAATCTGTTTATGAAGGTATCCAGCACAAACAAACATTTTCTGATTTCTACTGGAGATAAGAATTTTGCAGCATAAACAGTACCTTTACAAGTACGTCCATCTCCCTCATAGCCTTGCTTACAGGTACAGCTGTACCCACCGATACGATTTCCACAATCAGCATTCTTGTCACAGTTATGTTGGCCTTCCTTACACTCATCAACATCTGTAATATATAGCATTGTTTTAGCAAAAATAAAAAGCAACCAACCAATGTTTTTCAAATTAATATTTGAACATCAAATGTGAATAAAAAGTCAAAATACTTCAAAGGTTTGGAAAAAGAGAACTGCAAACATTTGCTTTTTCTTGTTAATATATACCTTCACATTCACGACGACCAATGGCGACAAAACCATCCAGACAGTTGCAGTTGAATCCACCTGGGGTATTTTCACATTTAGTTGACTTCTTGTCGCAATCATTTCGCCCTGATTCACATTCATTAATGTCTACAAGAAAAGACAATAAGCAAATTACCTTCCACACCTCTTCATTATTTAAGATCATGCACGTGTTTAATATGCAAGTAATTGTATGTGTCTATAATCTATCTACCATACCTGCATTTCAACATTTCACATTTTATACATCTGAAGTCATTTCATAATCACTGACAATGATTCTGCATGATTTGACTTATTTCATGTTTACTTTTGTGAGAGTAAAATATGGCCTTTTTTAAAACTGTCAGAATTTTTTCAGGCAAAAACACTTTAGTCCCTTCAGCTTTTTTAAAATTTAAAAAAAAAAATTCAAGGCAGGTGGAGGGGGAGTGGGGGGGAACTTTAATCAAATAGAATAATTCCTTAAGTGGAGTTCAAGGCTGGAGTGTAACTGTTGTGCCTTGACTTCAATGTTTTGTGTTTGAAAGAAGACCTATCAAAATGGATCCCAGAGGACAGCTTCAACTATTTAAATGGAACCCAAAATACTACACACCTTCACAAATCTTATCATCGTTCATCTTGAAGCCCTCCTTGCAGACACACTTGAAGGATCCCTCTGTATTCTTGCACTCAGCATTCTCATCACAGTTGTCTACCCCTTTCAAACACTCGTTGTCATCAACACAAGTCTTTCCATTGCCGGAGAAGCCAGTTTTACATGTGCAGGTGAAACTACCATCTGTGTTCTTACACTTGGCATTTGGATCACAAGGGACCGGGTCTTCTGTGCATTCGTTGATATCTATCAACAGGAAAACAGATGCATGTGTGAGTACAGTTTCTTTACATATTACCCTAAATAATGACAAAGTTGTCAGAATATCTCCAGTGTGCATGACACTGGCAAAGATTTGCCGGGTTGAAAAAGGCCAGCTTTGGAGAAAGCTCAGCTCCATTCACTAATTTCTATCTGCTTGTGTTTACACATCAATCACTCGATTTAACATTTGATTCACATACGCGGGAAACTAACATTCACCTGTCACTTAGGGGGAGTTAGCATTTACGTGGGCTAAAATGGTGGACTAAACCAAGCTGTTCTCATTTAGGCCAGCAAAACTGTCGGATTAGAAAAAGCCATCATAAAGGGAGCTGGCTAAGCTTAGGTCACTTTTTTTGCTAGTGTAAATACAGGCTCAAGACAGCCTTGAGCCAGCAAATTTTTCTAATGTGACCGAGGCTAAAGAAGCCATACAAAAGACTGCATCCTGATGCCTACGAGTATATTACATTTAAAAAGAGTGAGCCAGTGATCTCAAAAAAACATATTTATAACATAGCACACTTAAAGTCACATGGTTGACCAACATTTAGATTTTTAAACAATGTCTTAACAAAGTTTTAAAGTTCGTTCATAAACTAAATCACTCGTGTTGAAATAAAAAATATTCAATGAGTATGTAGCTTGTAGGAGCCCGGAAAATTCCTGCCGTTAGTCGAATTCAACACGAAGAGGGTGGGCCATTTTGCCTTATCAATATTCAACTGGAAGGGCCCGAAGGATAGGCATAGTTCCCAGTGATACCAACTTTCGATCAGTCGATGAATTTGGATAATTTCTAATATTGATACAGATGGATACACGCAGAGTAAAGCGGCTTAAACAGCACTGAGGAAAGATTACGAATAATCTTTTCATTAAACTATGAGTGAGAAACATGTGTCTGTTTGAAGTTTAACGGGGTATGGACATTTTCCCTCGCGGACATATCTATATGTATATATGATCAGTGGGAAAAATAAATAGGATCTTCTAAGTGAGGTGTCTTGTAATTAATAGCCCAAGGAGTTCAAATAAGCAATTTTTTTTTTTACATATTCACAAAATTCAGGCATTGGTCTTCAAGGATTTTCAAAGATTTTAAGGCCTCTGTAGCCTATCAGGGGGTCAAAAGTCATTTTTTTATTTTTATATATTCACAAAATTCAGATAGTTGTCTGCATGTGGTGAAGATATTATGTTGATAATCAAAGTGGAACATCCCATAATAATGCTGGATGTCATCATATGAAAGGAAGATACTTCTGTGTATGGTATATAAAACTATTCAATGAAATTGTAAATTGAAGAAAAAAGTAAAACAGTATTCTGATAAAAGCTTAATGAATAGACCTGGTAGACAGACAGTGGAGGAAACACTAAGAGCAGCGGGCCACTGCATCAGACCGTAACACATGAACTATGTACTGTATTGTATTTCACTGAGAAATTGAGTAACAGTACTTGTTCTCAGCCTGTTGTTCCAAACTTTTTTTGCCAAAACTTTCCGGTTTGTAAATGCTTTAATGATTAAGATCCACTCTTGACTATGGATAATGGAGGACGGACCACAGAAGATTCTATTCATACATAGGGAGAGGAAAATTTTCGGGAGGGGAAATGTCCAGACGTGAAAATCTCCAGGGGGAAAATGTCCTACATTCAAGTTTAACACCCCCTGCCCACAACAACATTACACAATAGTTTTGCAATATCTTTGTGCTTTGTGAGACCCTTTTCTTTCTTGTACTCTGTACTCTCTGTACTCTTCCGTTCAAACTGACTACCAATTACAACTCTAGACTTGCTTGTAAACCTGTGAAGCTCTTTTTTACGCCTCTTTTTGGCCGATCCTGTCATGAGCAAGTCGCAAGTCCTTGTTTTACCCACGTGATCAGCCATGTTTGTTTACATATGAAGTTTACAGAGCACTGTGCGTGTGTCCATTTCCACTGAACTGACAGCGCCTCATTTAAATATTCTGGCAGAGTTTTCAGTTTTTTGTTTATTTTTGAACATTCACTTAACATACAATACTGGGCATGGGATTAACGAAAAGCTTGTGACTTTCACTTCTTGAGAAAAATCCATGATACTCATGCCATTCTGTAATAACGCAAAAATACCTGATATTTAGGCGACCATGTCACTTTAAAGCAACATTTGCATAAAGATAGTTTGCACCCTAGAATACACAGATATTTGTTACTTAGGTCAAAACTTTTTGGTAAACATACAAGACAGATTTCACTATTATCCAGTCCTCCTAATGTCCTCTTATAAACAGACACATCCTTCCGAAAATCAACTTTGGTAAAGATGGTCTACTGCCTTGCATTACAGGCTGTGTGAGAAACCTTCAATCATATTGCTACCTACCATTACAGTGAATGCCATCCCCATCGAATCCTTCCTTACAGAAACAGCCATTGACAAAGTCCTGTATGGCACAGACAGCGTTAGCATCACATTTTAGTGGCTTACAGTCCATCTTCCCATTCCTCTTACACTCACACTTCTCACTACAGCCATCCTTTACAACACTTTCTCCAATCTGAAAGGAGAAACAAAGAAGAAAATAGATGAACAATCTTGTATAAAGGAATCTGCTTTTAATTACAGAATGCAAATAGAAAACAAAAAAAAGTTGTAATAAGACTGTCAATAAGTAGTCGGAAGATTATCTCCACATTTACTATGGATGAACTGCGCAAAACCCAGCTTACACTGTAGTACTTGTTATCCATGACACAGCCACAGTCCTTCTTCTTGACACACTTGTCATTATCCAGCACAAAGCCTTCAGCACAGAAGCAGCCTTGTACACATTGTAGTGTACAGAATTGTTTGTCAAGTGGAGAGGAGCAGGTCTCTGGGCAAGCTGAACCACAACTCTTGTACACCATATTCTCACCACATTTCTCAACTGCACGAGAACAAAAAATATTTCAGTACAAAAGTTTTTGATGAAAATTTATATACACTCCCAGGGTATTAAAAAGAAAACTTAAGATATGAAATGCATTTATTTTTTTGATTGCTGTTTCATGCTGTAGTAAAGAAAATTTAACTTTAATATACAACAGGGACCAGCATTATGGTGGGAGATAACTAGATGAAGTCCGGGGGAATCCCATGGCCATTCGTACCTTGCTGGCAGACCTTCCTACATATGGACCGAGAGGAAGATGTAGTGCATTTATGCATAAACAGTATATATTTAAATTATAGTAAGATCAGCTGCACTTGAGAATATAAATTTATTACAGAAACAACCTGACCGCCATAACGTGTGGGAACAAATTCTGGATCAAGGTATTAAACACAAATCAAGTATTAAGACACAATAATACAACCTAGATGACATGTAGCCTCATCAAATCAATACCAAAACCAGAAACTCAATCAAAACTTTAGTACATGGACATAGGAATTTTGTAAAAGCGAAGAGAAGTACCTTTGTTCTTAGGGAACCAGCATGATGGCTCTTAGAAAAGCAGTCTGTTAAGAAACCCCTAAAAAGGCAATCCATAACATCAGCACACATTTTTCCTTACCGCATCCGTTTTCCATTCTCCAGCGACTGATGTCTATATTGATCCCGGCACCCTCCAGGCAGTCGGTGGTCAGGCCTTGAGCCAACTCACAAAGTGTTGCCTCAACTTCAGGTAAGGTGGCACAAGTGTCAAATGAACATGATTCCAGGTAATCTGCTATAATATCTACACCTGTTGACTTCATTAATGTAATGCACTCCTGCAATTAATACAGAACAAACACAGTGTATTTAAATATCAAAACTAACATAATAACCATATTCACACCTGTAACTTCGACAGGCACCCTGCGCTCAGTTGTTCAAAAGTAGCTAGACGGTACAAACATTAGCAGTTAGGCCTGATATTAACTTTGGTCTGGACTAAAGTGCCATTAGTTTTGTATTAGGCCAAGATTGGTATTAAGGTTTAAACCTAGCCCTAACTGTTAATACCATTTGAACAACCCCGCCCTGCAACTAAAATACAGAAAACCCCCCTTCACCACTTCATGTACAACATAAACCAAAGAGTTCAGTTCTCAACAAACTCAGGAGTACACTGGACTACACAGCACCCTCTGGTCTGCAAAACTTGGCAAATAACTAACTCCTAAACAAACTTCAAAGCAACTTTCTAAGATGAATAGCATTTTTAAAATCCTCTCAGTTTAGTGACTTAAGTCTGGATGAGATTTTAGTAAAAATGCACAAAGTAAACTGAAATTTACAACAGGACTCCAAAACAGAGACATTTGGTAGCAACAATATTCACATATGAGAGAAGAAACAGTCCCACAATACATTTGCAGAAGACATAACAATAACCCTAAAAACTCTTCCCAAACCTTAAACTTACCTGGAATTTCTCATATTTGTTGACTAATTGAACATTGATCATGTCCTGGCAGAGTCCCTCTGCCTCAGTCTGGTCTATGTCTGTGGTGCAAGGATCTTCCAGAGCGATGTCACAAAGCTTCTCACACTCAGCATTCTCTGGCTCTTCCACCATCCAGGATGTGGTCAGTGTGTTCATATTCTGGGTCTGGCAAGATAAAAAATACCTAATACAGCAGAACATTCTGGGTCTGACAAATACACAAACACACAGATACCATATACTGCAGAACATTCTGGGTCTGACAAATACACAAATACCACACACAGCAGCACATTCTGGGTCTGACAAATACACAAATACCACACACAGCAGCACATTCTAGGAGTCACAAATACCACACAAAGCAGTACATTCTGGGTCTGACAAATACACAAATACCGCACACAGCAGTACATTTTGGGTCTGACAAATACACAAATACCACACAGCAGCAGCATATTCTGGGGCTGACAAATATTTAAACACAGGAGAGACATTTTCAAAGTGGTTGATCAATTATTATTTTAATATCGTATAACATACAAAGGTCATTTCGGAAGTGAATTCATTCTTGACTTACAATCATGTAGTTATTGTGAAACCACTTACAGATTTGCCTGGAGCATCACAGAGGGGCCCAGAGACAAGGTCATCATCCAGTTTACCATTGTAGTTACCGCAGATACCACACACTTTCTCCTGGTGCTTCTCTTGAACCTTTATTTTCACCATAGACCCTCTTGCAAATAACACTTTGAGTCCGTGTTCCTTGGAGATGAGTCGCTGAAAAAACATCCATGTTCCTTAATTAAACAAAACAAGACTGGGCTCAATAGAATTTTTATTCAATATAAGCATACATCATTACTGAATCCCAGAATATGCATTATCTTACCACATATTTTCCAGATCTGAAGACCTGAACCCCATTAGCTACAACAGCTGGTAGTCCAATAACAACGCCATTTAGGATAACCTTTTCTTCCTGCAGGAATCCAACTGTCTGTAAACATTCAATAATAAAGCACATTAGACATGTTCAATCAAACAATAATATATGTACATTCCTTGGCAAAACTCAAATATGTTTTGTGCATACACTTATATCATGGTAGTGAAATGTACATGTAAGTCGAGGTGTATAAAGTACATGTGAGCCTTCGCTGACTTAAGCAGTTGAAGTTGTGACTCGCTGCGACTACAAGGACTTTGACCAACAAGGTAGCATGTTTCAGTCAAGATCTTGGTTTGGTGGTCTTTCAGGATGTTTTTCATGTATTACCTCACTCATAAAATATGATCGTCATATAAATGAAAATTTTTGAGTACTGCACTGAACACTAATTAAACAAGTAATTAGATACAAAATACATGTTAACTGCCATTACCCAAAGTATTGCTCATTTGTGTTCCTAAGGGCTTAACATAACATAACCATAACCCTTCATTATTAAGGTGAATATAAAAACACAAAAACAGAGATACCTGATCTCCAATTGTAACAAAAAGTTCTCTGATCACAGCAACTCCGCGTTCCTTCATGGCATCATTCTTGTGGTAAAATCTGGCCTGAACTTCAAATGCTGGTTTCCCCAGTTTTGCCAAGTTAGAGCAGGAATCTCTAACCAAGGTGTAGAGACAGCCAGAGGCAAAGTCAATCCTCTTTCTATCAAACGTCACAACATGGGGGCCAGCCACAGAACAGGTCCCAGATACTGCAACCAGAGAGACGCAACCATAGAATAACACCGGACAAATCAAGAAAAGGTAGAATTATGTTTGTTATCAGCAAAAAATATCATTTCCCCTTCAGTCTGAAAGTGACTTGGTACATTCCAGTACAGAATGGTGACTAACAGATAATTAGAGTGTCCAAAAAATGAGAAGAATTATGATAATAGTCCACGAAAATTAAAATCTACATGCAATTACATAAACACTGTCCAAATATTATGGACATGTCTGTAGAAGCTAGTTGAGAAAGCTAAACTGTAAGCTGCAATCAATAAATGCTTTTAAGAAGAGCTAAAACAAAAAGTGAAACCATGTGGAATTCTGCACAGCCTTGAGTATAGAACATTAAGATGAAAGGATTTAAATTTATCATACAGACTTACCTTCACATTTGAAGCCATCACCAACAGTTCCAACTTTACAAGTACAGTCATAGCCACCTTCAGTGTTGGTGCATTCTGCTTTCTTGTCACACTTGGCTGTACCTTCAGTACACTCATCAATGTCTAAAAAACAAAACTAATAAGTGTCACTTATTTCTAATTAATAACCTGGTTCTAAATCACTACGCTTTAGTAGTTTAGTGATGTTTTGTTCTAAAGTGTGCTAAGATTTTACGCTTGGCTGTCCGTTCAATGCACTTGTCAATGTCTGAAATAAAACAGTTTGATGAGAACAATCTAATGTTAGTGCAGTAGGCACAGAACAGTCACTGTAATAAATATATAATAATAATTGTATCTTTATTTATCGAGGTAACTTAGGATGTAATCTTAAGGAAACTCTTCAGATATACTTTAGCGTCATATCAAAATATATAGCAAATATAATACAACACTAATTATGTCATATATAACATTGAAAGGTAAACATACACATAAAAAGGAAGGACTAAGTGCTAATATGAGTGCCAGCCAACAATGGCCTCAAGTGGTAGGTCAAACAGGGTAGTGGAAGATGGCCCAAGAGGTACGGGAACCGATTCCACAAAGACATCTCTGACTTAAGTCAAAATTCAAAATACTATCTTAAAGCTTATTTTTCGGTTTTATAATGAAATATTTTGTTCACCTCATCAGTGTTATTTTCAGCCAAATGTATCCAAATTTCGACTATCAGTACCAATAACTGAGCGATATGAAAAGACTTAAAATGGCTTTGTTGAATCGGCCCTGGATGTCTAACGAAGGAGAGATTCACGCTTTGTAACAAGAAGCTACATAAAGGAGACAATACTCTGCTATTTATACTGATACAGAAACTTGAACAGAAAAAAGGCAGGAGTTATATTCTTACCGATGCAGTTTCCTGATTCGTCTTGCTTGTATCCTTCATTACATGTGCAGCTGTAGCCACCTGGTTCATTCTTACAGACAGAGTTGTCAGGACACAGACCCAAGGCACACTCGTCATCATCTGGAAAATGGTGACCAGTAAATGTCAATAAATATCAAGTTGAATATGGGTGATGCGTATACATGGAGTTAAAAGTTAAAAGTTAAAAATGTAACCATACCTTTTAGTGTTTAAGCAAAGGAGTAAAGTTTCACACTACTGTGGATAGAATTATTTGAACTGATTTTTACAAACACACTTTCACTATTCTGTTTGTGTTGTTGATATTTCTCGAAAATATAATTGTAAAAATGTAAATAAGGAATACAGTTACATGTAGGCTGCTCATGATGTGTCAGGACAATCCAGAAACGCATCAAAACATTTTGCAACAGTTGTTTTACACGACATACTGGCTGACTGGACCGAATCACAACTAAAACTTGTTCACTTGAAAGACTGTTTACCTAATTCGAGATATTGAATATTATTATCTGTGCCTTATTGATTTAGAATATCCTCAACTTTTGTATAACAGTATCAACAATAGAGCCAATTGTCTGTGTAGTTCTCAGTAGTATTCCCTACCACTGGCCCAATTAAATAACTCAGTAGATCACCCTCTGCCATTGGCCAAATGCCACAACTCATCAGAACTCTCCCTGCTATTGGTCCAATTGCAGCCACTCACTGTTACACTCCCTGCCATTGGCCCAACTGCCATAAGTTACCATAACACTCTTTGGCGTTGGCCCAGTTGGCACAACTCACAGTAAGTCTCCCTGTCATTGACCCAAATGCCATAACTCACCATAACACTCCCTGCCACTGACCCAACTGCCAGGTCCCCATAACACTCCTTGCCATTGGCCCAGTTGGCACAACTTACCGTAAGTCTCCCTGTCACTGACCAAAATGCCAAAACTCACCCTATCTTTCCCTGTCATTGGCTCAATTGCAATAACTCACCATAACACTCCTGCCATTGACCCAATTGCCAGGCCCCCATAACACTCCTTGCCGTTGGCCCAGTTGGCACAACTCACAGTAAGTCTCTCTGTCATTGACCAAAATGCCAAAACTCACCCTATCTTTCTCTGTCATTGGCTCAATTGCAATAACTCACCATAACATTCCGTCATTGACCCAATTGTAATAACTCACCATAACACTCCCCGCCATTGGCCCAACTGCCATAAGTTACCACAACACTCCTTGCCGTTGGCCCAGTTGGCACAACTCACAGTAAGTCTCCCTGTCACTGACCCAAATGGGAAAACTCACCCTGCCATTGGCCCAATTGCCATAACTCACCATAACACTCCCTGCCATTTGCCCAGACCTCTGGGTTCTGCCTTGGAATCCCTCTTCACATACACACTGATAATAACCATTCCTGTTGATACATTTGGCCTTTTCGTGACAGTCATTAAAGCCAAGTTCACATTCATCCAAATCTGAAAAAAGCACATATGAAAACTTGTTTAAGTGTTCAATATATTGTCCATAGAGAAATCAACAGGCAGATAAGTGATTCATATGAGTCCTAGAAAATATACATCAAGTATATGCGTGTAGCAATTTTAAGTTCTGCTGATATTAAACCTTCCTTTGGGAACCCAGGCATACAGGGTCAAAACTCTGAAAATTTTGATAATAAAATTCATAATAATCTCAGAATTAATAGTTCTACAACTTCAATGCAATTTCACCTAAGATGTAATGAAAACTGAGAATAATTGTTAAGCTTTACTGTATGACTTCACCTAAACAGAGTAGCTGACCTTAACCAAAAAGTTTACACCCTGACACCAACACCAAAGATACTTTCGCCCACTCTCACAATGTAATCGTAACGGAGATTGTTAAGGCACATGTATTGTGTGTACTTGGGTAGCTGCTTACCAATGGGTTTGTCTGTACAGTAGAGATTGCCTAGTGTCAGTTTGCCCTGGGCGGTAACACCACCCTGTAACTGGAACTTGATAGACTTGACCGGCATCTCCCCCTGTAGACCAAAGATACCCGCATCCTTCCTCCACTTGGTGTCTCCCACATCACAGTTACAGTTCCTGGCACAGAACACAGGTTACAGAAGGATGATTTTTGTATTTCTTAAATTGTACAATACAAATGCTGGAAACTGATATGAAGAGTTCAAATCAGTACCATAACTGACAAGTATGTCATCAGACATGATTTATAGCTAAATTAATATAAATCAACAAATACATATATTTGGCAAATGCTATATGCTGAACTTACATGGCAACACATGGTTTCAAGGAACACATAAAATTTGTTTATGAAACAGTCACATGGTTTTTGACAGGGATTGGGTTATAGCATTATCTTCAGTTACTAAATATCAATATAATAATACCGTACTTCACTGCCATAACAATGCAGGAATAGCTAGTACTCCATTAATTGGCAGTTTAGTTTAGTTGCTTTCACAGCAAAAGCAGTCACTACCCCTTGTTGGCCAAATTCTCCTGATGACAATGACGCTTACATGTACAGGCCAGTATAATGAAGTTATAAGCACAAGGGATAACATGGCTTAAATGGGCTGTCATTCAAAACATCAATTAACTATTAAACATACTATGATTTTACAACATGCAAACGCCTCTAAATATTCGTTTCAGCTCTAGCCTACTCTCCTGTAACATTAATATAGTTTAGTTCCATCATAAATTGAAAATTTTAGAAAAGTACAGCAAACACATCACTAGTTGTCACCAGACCTCTTCTCCATTTCCTTCCGGCCATCATCGCCCCCAGCATCTCTTCTGATCTCCACAGTTACACATCCCACTATTGCGACCTGCAGCAAAGAACTTCACATCCTCCTTCTCTGGGGTCACCATCGAAAACGCATTCGAAAACTGAAACGTAAATCGCATGCTAATAGAGAAAACAAGTAGGAAATAAAGAAAGAAGTAACACTTAAGGTAAGTTTACCTTTTGTCTTTCTTGCCCCAGTTAGGTATATTTAGAGGCCTTTTATACACTTTTACACGTAGATTTTGAATTTGGCAATACATATCACTCCATGCCAATCATTGGAAAAAACATCATACTTACCTCAAGTGTCAAGAGAGAACCTGGTTTGTTAGTGCACCTGTAGAGCATCTAATCATAGACATACATATGTATATACTGAAACGCATTAAAAAACACACCAAGGTAAAAAGTGGAATTGACGCCAAACCAAATTTTATTTGGTGTTGGCTGTGTATTACATTCACACTCGGATAAGTCAGTTACGTACTAGTTATGACAACTGTCATTGGAAAGTACACAATTTTAATGTAAAGGAAATGGAACACGCAAGAGGTCCAAAGACAAAGACAAAAGACCACCCATGTTTCCATGATTGGCGCATTAACCAACAGCGCTAAGTCACTGGTGTACAGTATTGGCACTGATAATTATCGCCGATGTATGATGAGCCCTCACAATCTGTCGGTCTTCCCTTGCTGTTGTCACACATGTTTGCCCTAGTCTATGGTACTTGCTCTCTCCTGAAATCGCCTGTTCAGTCTTGTGATGGTATTGTGGTGACATCAAAACCCTGCTGCAATGGCCCTTCTAGTGCTATTCCTCAGGTGTCAATCGTGGCAGTGTATCTTCAGTGCCATCCACTGCTAAAGCGATTATGCAGATAACCTTTGAACACCTTCTCTTTATACCCCATTTCTGCATGCACAAGTAATGACACTTTGTACTTTACAGGAGTATACAAATGTGTTTTTCAGTCCTGTTCCCTGTTGCGTATTGGTGACAACTCACACAAACTCTATCAATCCTGACAACATCTTTGGAGCTTCCTTAATCTCCAACCATGGAGATTTTCATTGTTAGTCTCAAACTATCATGATATTTTCATGGATTCATGTTGGTGCGTTTTTGAAGCAGGTCAATATATTTATGAAGAACTTGTATAACACTAGACTTGAATATCTGATTAAATACCCTAAATGACCTAGAATTTCGCACACAAAAGTTCATTTTTAGAGGCAAATAAATGTCACAAAATATTATCTTTTGGTGCTGAAACTCTTAATTTTCCCATAGAGTATCATCCCAAGTTCCGGGTAAACCTCAAGACACCTTTCCAAAATCATTACAACTCTCAGAATCAGAAAAAAGGGGCAAGTTAGTCATGGACAAAAGTTATGGTCATTTAGGGTAGATTTGGTACCAAAATTACCCTTAGGAGATGGGTATGATTACATTTTTTCTCATGCACAAATACAATACAGCACAGTATAATCATGAAATTGCATCAAAAATCTCTACTGATCACACGGTAATTGTATTCTCCACTGCATATGTCTAGCTTTTATATCTGACCACACCCACCTTGGTAGCTGAGCAGTCATACTTCATGGGTAACAGACACTTTTCTGACTCGTCCACGAGAGCTTTGATCTGTTCTGGACTGGCTCCGTCATATTTCACAGGGATGTCAGTCACCCCAATAACAGGTGCATCCTCCACATTAGTTGGTACAATGGTAATACCTACATGAATAAAAAAAGTAGGAAAATGCTTCTCCTGTGGACAGGCAATGTATGATATTCTAGGGCTACATACATCACACACATGTAGGTATGCATTACACAAGCCATAACATTAAAAGGCACTTATTAAAAAACTTACAAATTATCAAACTCCTCTTACAGCTAATACTTTCAGTAGTACATGTATATCTTTCTTATTCTTAATAATGGCGAATGTTTAACTAATGATACACAAAGCTTTGCAAACTGGTGGTTTACCTTTGCCAGGATTGGTATCCATGTCACACATAACCAGGAAGGGGTCTACTTCCCTGCCTGGCCAGATCAGGGCTTCTCCTGTCTTGTAACCCCAGTCTAGAGCCTGCTGGCAATCCTCAGGCAGATCTGAAGGAAAAGATAATCAATGGGCTAGAAAACAACCTACACTTTCACTATGTTGAATTAATTTATCATTTCTAACATTGTCATTCATACAATTTGGGTTCAGGTTTTAGCACTTACCGAATGGCTTGGGTCCACACCTGAGGTTGCCCACTGAGAAGGAAGCCTCTGCTCCTTCCTCAGTCACTCCGTCAGATTTTACACCAGTGACAGGTAAGATGTCTCTGTTTGTCACAAAGTCTCCTTCCTCTGCTTCCATGGGGCCCACAGCGTCACACCTGCACTTTTTCTTGTCAGGGCAGGTACCCAGTACCACACAGGCACAACCGTCCTTGTCCCCATTGTCAGCCCCAGCAAACTTGGTCGACTCTTTTCCATCATAGCCCAGGAAAGCTCCGCCAGCTCCCATGAGGGCAGCCTTCTTACACTTGTATTTCATACCCTGGAGCAACACATGCTGTCAGTTTCAATACCAATGCTAAATGACAAGTGCATATTATGTTTATTAATGCATCTTCATAAACATAACATCATTTTCAACAATATTTGCCTTGAAGCAGGCCAGACCAAATACCAATATAAATTTAGTGTTGAACCACTGAAACACTATTATAGTGCCATATTAAAGTCACAAGACATAATGCCCCACCCAATCACATCATCATGGCACACCAGGACTACTGCTAATTAGGCTGAGCATCAGGTGAGGATGTAGCAAAGTCATAGATTTGAGGTCTTAGGTATGACTTGTGCCAGGATTGAACCCTGGATCTATCACATACACGGTAGACGCGGCACACACTGCAATGCCGCCGCAGTTGGTCAACAACTTCTGAATTTTAAAATTATATTTCACAAGTTTCATAAAACCAGGAGACAAAAGCATCAATGTAAATAGCACAAGGTGATAATACTGTTACATCCTTCAATGCACTAGACCTACCTGCAGACAGAATTCTGAAGCCTGTGCCAGCTCATGAGCTTGTTCAGGGGTAACTTCATTATAACTGACAGGTTGTTTCAATGCTTTTTCCCCAACAGGTATGTCCTCTTCAGCATCGGATGGTATCTGTACAAATATGGGGTGAACATGCCAAATCAAATCATTCTGGCCATTTAGTGAACAATTTCTTAATGTATAATACTTAAATGGACACAGTATAACATCTAATACATCAGCTAACATTCTGTTACCCTAGACTACCTTAAGTTTCCCCCGGGCTCTGTCCGGTTTCCTCCCACCATAATGCTGTCCGCCGTCGTATAAGTGAAATATTCTTGAGTACGGCGTAAAACACCAATCAAATAAACAAATAAATAGACTAACTTATGTATTACCCCAGATAATTTACACCTCAGTTTTTTTCCTATCTGTGAGGTTACAGATACATCTATCTGACACTGAATTATCATTCAATACTGTATGCAAAACCTCCAAAAATACATTTGTCAAACATTACTGAATCATAGACAAGCATAATTGTCTACCTCAGTAATTCCAATCTCTGGGTTGGTTCTGAAGTCACAGTCCACAGAGAAAGGCTCGACACCACCGGGGCCATCAGGATCAATTCCGTAGCGACCATCCCAGTTTGGATTCTTGTCCTGGCCAGCCACCTTGATTTCATGACAGGTTTTGAACAAAGCTGAAATTAAATATAACATAACTCTACAGACAAACAAACCAATAACTGTCACTTTCTATACAATTTCTCCTCTGTAAAGCAAAATATGTAATAAAACTTCAAACAATCTTTTTGGTGTACTGCATGTTTATGGTTACACAAATATTGGAACACACAACAATCCTCAGTGATATTTCCCCCTAAACCCACCAGCAATGTTAAAATTCCCATGACCTAAATTAAACAACTACATTAACAAGTTGAATATTTGGACATACCAAAACAGCGTAGATCCTCTACTTTGAGTTTACGAGTCCCCTTCTGTGTTGCCGCGATGTTAATTCTGGATATTGGGAGGACTTTCTTGTCCAGCAAGCTGCCACCATCGGTATATTCCTTCCCATCAGTCTTGTCACATTGGCACTTACCACCCTTACAGCCATCTTTACCTCCTACAGATAGAAATAAAAATAATCAAATCAGATGAATTAATCAGATGTTGAGGTTTAAAGGTAATCAATGTAGAAAGAGTTGCCTACATACACAGGGTTCGTACAGCTTAATGATTTCAAATTTCCAGGTCCAAAATTCATATTTTGGAAGCCTGGAACATTTCGAAGTCATGCAAGCTTAAATTATATTTATTATATATATTAATATATATTAAATCCGTATTAACGTACACAGCCATGTATTGATATATTGGAAACAAATTTCTCCAGGAGAATTTCAGTATGAATACATGTAAAGTGACTTCTGTTGGTTCTGTACTCTGTTCATAGATCAGTTCACAGTGTGTGTGTCAGGATAATCCTCAATTTCAACTTTCCAGGCCTAAGTAAAAAAAAAAACACCAAAATGAATTTCCTAGCTTTTCAAGACCTGGAAAACCTGCTTTCAATTTCCAGGGGTCTCCATGTCTTCAATGCTCCACAGCCACCCTGCATACCCTAGGCAAAGAACACTGATCTTACCTGAGTTTCCAGCCCAGTATGGTAAAGCTTGACCCTCTCTAGAGTAGGCCCCAAACTCTCCTCCCAATTTGAGAGCTGCGTCTTTGCAGATGTAACTCATTTCCTGGGTGCAGTATTCTGAGACCTCCGTCAGGGCTCTCAGCTGCTCTGTGGTGGACGACTTATACTCTACAGGAATGTCTTTGCCTGCAGCTGGGATTTCCTCTGGTTTTTCAGCCTTGGGCTCTATTACCTGACAAAGAGGAGAAATAAGTGTAATATCTTCCTGTAAAAATATCATTACTGCCTAATTTCAAAATGTTCCTTGCACTCATTGTTCATAAAGCTGTAGTGGCAACAAGTAGTCAACAGCATTCAGCAATGTCTTCCATCAATATGTTCTGCCTCAAAGGCAGGGAAAGCTGTCGGCAACTTGCCAGAGTTTGGTGATTCACCCCAGGCAGTGGTTTCGTCCACTCAGAAAAATTATTGTAAAACAACACTCAAATAAATAATAAATAAATAGTTAACAAACACACATGTATGTTATCCAATGAAAGAATATAGATTTAAACCTTTTTTGGTTGCTCTGATGTGTTGGATGACAATTTCCATCCAAATGTATCTATGACAAAGACCTACTGTTATGCCAATAGGGGGTCCTTTTAGCATTTCACAGTAAACAGGGAATGGTGGCAGAGGTCCTAGCTGGTCAGGATCGATCAACCAAGGCTCACTGAAAATGGGTTCCCCAGGAGTCTTGGAGTTTCTCAAGTCTTGACAGTCCTTGGGTATACCTGTAGTAATAGGATTGCCGAAATCGTTAGCTGCTGATTAAGAGTATATGTACGTTCTGTAGGTAAAATATATGTGGGCAAAAAAAATTTCATTTTTATTAAAGCTGATTTGTTGCATCAATTCAATGAATTCCATATTAAAATGGAAAATACAAGTCTATTTAAAAGGACACAGTCTAAACTATTTTGACTAGCTGGTATGACATAGGCAAGTCCATACCCTCGCCTAGGCTAAATTTAGGTATGGCACAGGTATAACAAAGGTTGCAGGATTTAACCCAAGAATCCTGATCTCTACTGTCAGTCAATCAGCATCGATTCTGTATTTCTTTAATAAACCGCATGCAGACGATTTGATTTGTTGACTGCCAAGTACATGTTCTATTTTCATTCGAAAGTTAAACTAGACAGTTTAATCAACATTTATAAAGATAAACTGGTATACAAACCAAACTGTGTGTTGCTGCACTCAAGGGATCCCAAAAAGTACTCTGCAAATCGTGTCTCTGACTCTGGGACATCCTTCTCATCCAGGCCAAAGCAGATTTCTGAGACAGGAAGCAACTTCTTTTCGATGAAGAGGCCCTGGTCCTGTCTACGATCTTGGTCACTAATGTCACAGTTACAGGCTCCACCTCCCTGACATTTGCCCACTTCTCCACATGCACATTTGTCGCCTCCAGCATTACCAGCCCAGCCTTGTGAGAAAGGAAAGAAAATATGTAGGCGTTAAAGGATGTTGGAGAAGGAAATACAATGTGTACACAAATACAACTTTATGTACGTAAATCCTTTAATACTTATCATGAATTAACGTATCATGATATTTCAATATAATCAAAAGCCCTACAAACGTAGATTTGAAGACAAAGTACTTTGTTAAATAACAAAAAAGAAATATCTTTGACCATAATAATTGTTTGATTGAATGCGGTTAAATACTATACTTATACCAGAACATATTTATACAAGAGTAGTCAGGTTTATGGCAAATGGGCAGACATTGGAGAAAATCATGTACTTGAGAAATCTCCTGAATTAGAGGAGCAGAAAGCGAACTCGTTGGTAAAGGACTCAACAGCTAAAATGGGACACTTTAGCAGAATGATCCAGAGAGGGCTGATAAAGATAAACGTAGACAGTAAAGTCGACACATCCTTGTATACAATGAGTTAACCAATTGGATAAGACTAACCTTGCTGTTTCTCTCCATTACTGGACTTCCAGAAAGCATTCTTAGTTAGCGACGCATGCTGACATGTGAACTTTCCAAACTGTCTGCAGAATCCAGATTTCTCTGTCAATGCCTACAAATAGTTTCAGATATCCAAATAAATGATGGAATGTAAAGCATAATAATCACCTCTGTTGTAATAAAACTAAAATATGTCATGTAGAAATTCAACCTAAAATCATAGTGTTAATGATTTTATATTTAACAGCCTCTTAAACACATCTTACCTCCAACTGTTCTTTGTTAGCATTGGCATACTGTGGTTTGAAACACTGAGCCCCTGGTCCACGGTTTTCAGGAACATCCGGCAAAGCATAGTAGTTTCCAGCTACAAAACAGGAGGCCACATGTTATAACTTACATGTGCCTTTTTGTTTCATGTTTTACTCAAAAGTCAGATGACTTTCCATGTTATAAATTTCATGGAGAAACAAGACATGACACAAGGATGAATCTGACAATGTTTAATTATGAGGATGAACAGAGTGGGAGCTTGGTTTGAAGACAAACTTTATTAGTCTTGAGCATACCATTAACCAGTAAGCAAGGTTTTCATCACTGAGTGAGAAATGTATCATGTGATGCGTCACTTGTGTGAAATGACTGTAGCATACCCCACAATGCCACATACCAAATCAATACCAAAAAAAAAACACAAATAAGCTGTTAAAACAGGTAAGACAACCAAATGGTAAGACACAGACTTTCATTATCCACCAATTGATTTCAAGTTAATGCTGCAGTGGATCAAATTGCGTATTACTTACACTATTACATGTAAAGACGGTTTATTGATGAAACAGAAATAGCATTTGATTTCACACATTTTGAGAATATTTTAATAAATTTGAACAAATAATAAACTCACTCAATGAAGAAGGCAATATTTAGTAAACCTCACAAATTTACCTTCTATGTCTACAATGGTTCTTGGGAAGTGGCAATAGACTTCAAAGGGATCCTGTCCTTGCGGGCCGTCAGGGTCAATCATGTACCTTCCATTGGGTGGCATGTCATTGTGAGGGCGCTTCTTGTAGAACTGCTGCATGTGGTAGCAAGTCTCAAACACCTCTGTATTGACAGCAAGTAATTTGCTATATAAATTCACAAGATCAAATACTTCCATAATGTGGATGGGGAAAATATATAAACGCAAAAACCAGGAGAGAAACATTAAGAATGTGTCTGCATGATTATACCATTCAAATACTAATTTTCTGAACTCTCTACATTTCATTGTTATGAACACTATCCTTAAGAATTTTACTTGTAAGGTGGAAATCAACCAACCTTGACCTTTGTTGATAGCCATTTGAGGAACACTAAGGTAATACTGATCTAACAGAGAAGGTACATGCAGAAATGATATATATGGACTACTACTACTGATTATGACTAAGCAGCAGTAATTCTTACTGCTCCTTTATATGTACTCACCAAAACACCTAAGTTTTCCAAGAGTATGCTCCCCTAAATCATTGGCATCGTCACCTGTGTCCCCGAACGCCAGTTTCAGTACAGGTAGATCATCTTTGTTTGACAGAAAACCCTTGTCAACCCTAAATGGTGAAAACATACAAAATTAGTGATGCAAGTGCAATGGGGTGCGGGGGAATGTTGCCTGTATGTCTAACACAAATCGAAGTGGTGTAATCCTTTAGCCTTTCGTAATATGTCATTGTTTCTGTTATACTTGTAAAGAATACAGGAGGTTCACAACGGACAACAGGTGTGCTTTTACACAGCTTGGAACCAGCTTGTGTAGGCAGAAATTGCTGAGCACTCATACCCATATAACAAATAAAACCTAATTCGTAAACAGACACATTTATTACACACTTACACTTCCTTGGGGAGATCAGCATCACAGTTACACACAACATCCTTCCCTTCACAATTCCCTTCAATACCACACTGGCACATGGAACCACCGACTCCTGCAAAGTACTGCAGCTTCTTTCCATCTCTTCCTATCCAGTAGGCAATGGGGTTCTTTGGGTCATCTGGAAGAAGGGGTGCATTGTAATTTGTTACATACACACCACGCACACAAACAGCATAACATGGACAATTTTGATGTCCACAAATACATTGATGATTATTTACAACAGATGGAAAATGAAGGCATTTCCCTGACAATTCAAATAACTTTAATACCAATAATCTCCAATGCATCATTCAACAAAAACAAAGAAG
Source organism: Liolophura sinensis (assembly GCF_032854445.1). Classification (NCBI taxonomy): domain Eukaryota; kingdom Metazoa; phylum Mollusca; class Polyplacophora; order Chitonida; family Chitonidae; genus Liolophura; species Liolophura sinensis. The sequence goes on from NC_088295.1 coordinate 77,599,089, forward strand.
AGAAAAGATTATGTACATGTATGTTCACACATGAGTTGATGCAAAACAAGAATAGTGATAGTAGTTGTACTGCATATAGATATACAGGTGACCTCAGAAAATATCCAAATTTATATGGAAGATTTATCATGTATTTTATACATGTGCAAACAAAATTTCTTTCATTTATGGACTTTTTCACTTATGTTGTGTATAACTGCTTGTATACACTTTTTAGCCATTTCCTGTGTGTGGACTATCTCACCTGTTGTGTATGATTGCCTGTTTACACTTGTTACCCATCTCCTGTGTGCAGTGTATGTTTTATCTCATCTCCTGTGTACATCACATGAATGATCTTACCTATGTCAAGTACAACTGCTTGATTACAATTACCAACGATCTCCTGTGTACAGTGTGTAGACTATCTCACCTACGCTGTGTATGACCACCTGTTTGCACTTGTAAGTCATCTCCTGTGTATAGTGTGTGGACTATCTCACCTACATGTATGCTGTGTATGACCACCTGTTTACACATGTAAGTCATCTCCTGTGTACAGTGTGTGGACTATCTCACCTACATGTATGCTGTGTATGACCACCTGTTTACACATGTAAGCCATCCCCTGTGTACAGTGTGTGAACTATCTCACCCATGCTGTACATAACCGGCGGTTTACACTTGTAAGCCATCTCCTGTGTACAGTGTATGGACTATCTCACCTATGTTGTGTATGACTGCCTGTTTACACTTGTAAGTCATCTCCTGCGTACAGTGTATGGACTATCTCACCTATGTTGTGTATGACCGCCTGTTTACACTTGTAAGTCATCTCCTGCGTACAGTGTATAAACTATCTCACCTATGTTGTGTATGACCGCCTGTTTACACTTGTAAGCCATCCCCTGTGTACAGCGTATGGACTATCTCACTTATGTTGTGTGTGACCACCTGTTTACACATGTAAGCCATCCCCTGTGTAGAATGTATGGACTATCTCACCTATGTTGTGTATGACCACGTGTTTACACTTGTAAACCATCTCGTGTGTACAGTGTATGGACTATCTCACCTATGTTGTGTATGAGTGCCTGTTTACACTTGTAAACCATCTCGTGTGTACAGTGTATGGACTATCTCACCTATGTTGTGTATGACCATCTGTTTACACTTGTAAACCATCTCGTGTGTACAGTGTATGGACTATCTCACCTATATTGTGTATGACCACCTGTTTACACTTGTAAGCCATCTCCTGCGTACATTGTATGAACTATCTCACCTATGTTGTGTATGACCACCTGTTTACACTTGTAAGTCATCTCCTGTGTACAGTGTGTGGACTATCTCACCTATGTTGTGTATGACCACGTGTTTACACTTGTAAACTATCTCGTGTGTACAGTGTGTGAACTATCTCACCTATGCTGTATATAACCGTCTGTTTACACTTGTAAACCATCTCGTGTGTACAGTGTATGGACTATCTCACCTATGTTGTGTATGACCGCCTGTTTACACTTGTAAGCCATCTCCTGCGTACAGTACGAGGAGTGATCTGCCAAAGCTGCCAACTGCTCAGGACTGGCCTCATTGTAAGTCACAGGTTTGGTGTAAGATCCTGGCTCTTCAGCATCATCAACTTTGGTCTGAAATGACATACATTCAAAGTGGAAAAAATGGAGCGTTAAGATAAGATCAACACCACATAGATTAAAAAAAAACAGATTCGAAGACATTTATTGTATTAGTCTGCCAATTTACCGACAAAACAATTATCACAGCACATGTATGCAGACTAAGATAAAGTTTATATTTACCGGTTTCTCAGAGTCATGTCCCACAGTGGTGATTCCAACAGGCTTGTCATCTATCATTTCACAAATAACAGGGAACGGGGCCAAATTATTCCCACCTGAGTGAAAAAGATAACAAAAATACATAGAAAAGAATACCTAACCAGTTTGGTTTTAGTAAGTATTTTGAATAGCATGTCTAAAGGGCTTACATTTGTCTCAAAAATGTCACAAATACAGTTGACTGTTGCTTACTGTCCATATAGATACAAATGTTCCTTATTTACATGTATATACTTCTTTATATATACATGGACAGATTGACAAGTGCAAAAACAAACTTTTGGGCCAAATTTCCCTCAGAGATAAATATGTAGTGTAAAATAAGGGGAGCCACTGTGATACCTACCTCCACTGTCAGTGGAAACTATTGGCTCATCAGCTCTCCTTGGCGGTCCGTCTGGGTCAATGAGGTAGGTGTAGTCATCCGTGTAGCCCTTCTCTCTATACTGCTGACACGTAGGCTCAATACCTGAAAGGTCAAAATATAACCATACTTTAGTATCGAAATAACGTTAAAAAAATAGGCTGACATCAATGTTACTATTTAATCTCCTGTATGACATGGATGATCCCAATGAGAACAAACAGATGGGCACGCACACACAAAGATAAGGCCATGCCTGCAAGGTGCACAAAAGTAATTAACGGTTGATTTTATTGTGGCCTAATCCCACTTTAACAATACTGCAATCAATATTTGACATAAGCAACAAATGATAAAAAAAAATTCCCAGAGCAATGCAACACTGTCAGTAACTAAAACATAAAGTTTTCAATCACATTTTTATCACTAAAGCTCTACTTTATATTTCGATGACTATCTGAGTCTCCAAAGAACCACTCCTCTCTTCAATGCAGCGGATATATCTCAATTTCCATCCTGTTAAGTCAACATATAAAATCCCTCCAAAACACATAAAAGAACGTCTGAGAAACTCACCAAATTGGTTCTGTCCACACATCAGAGGCCCCACGGACAATGAGCCTTTCTTGTCTCCTCCTACCTCCTTCAGAGTCACGGATCCCACAGGAAGATCAGCTTTGTTGATGATCAGACCAAAATCTTTCCTCTCTTTGCCATCAGCAATGTCACAGTTACAGTTGACCTTGGGGTCCTCGCATGACTTTGTCACCCCACACCCACACATCTTCTCCTGTCCCAGGCCACCAGCCCAGTATGTTCTCTTCTTCTTATCTGTGCCTGACCAGAAACTGTCTTTGCCCATTAAACCAGAGTTCTGGAGGGTAACAGAGATTTTTGCACCATGACAAGTCAAAATATTAAAAAACTATATTTATCTGCTTTAAAATAAAATAAATTAAATAATGATAAATAAATAATAAATTAAATAAATGATTTAAATAAATGAAATAAATTAAACTATATAATGATAAACACCATAAGTAGATTTTCTATGTCCCTCACCAATATTCTACACCTTCTGTGCATTTGTCAGATAGATACAAAAGAGTATGCACGTAATATTCCCATTATCTTTATTCTAAATTAATTGAAACCTACCGTGCATGTGTAAGACATTTCCTGAGAACAGAACTTGGAAGTTTCGGTCAGTTTTTTAACTGCCTCTGGTTTCACAGGATACTCTACAGGAATTTCACCAGGTGTATCTGGTTTATTCTCCTCTGGACTAGACAGAAAAGAGGAAAACAAATTAAGCTAAAAAACAAATACTCGGATACAGCTACTAATAAGGCGGACCTAATACTGTCTAAAAACAACAAAAGTCACTTCAATAGGCATCCCTTACATGTAATGTAATTACATGCGTTTACATTAGTATGTCTTGAACTTGTACCTGGCATCAATAAACCCACATACAAATGGATTCATTGTCATGGCCTTACTATTAATACTATAACAGTCTTGAACTATGTGTATCACAATTTTATTTTTGAAGGTATATTTTTTTCAAAATACACATGCCACACAGCATACAGAATGGAATTGTTTGAATTACAATAAAGTATAAGAAATTCCACAGTTGGACAAAACACAAAACATCTGAAAATCAGTATGACAATCTAAAAAGGAACTCACAGCGTATTGGGGATGATGGTGACCCCTGTGCTGGGATAAGATGTCATATCACAATCAGCCACAAAAGGTTCCAGGTTTCCAGCCTCATCTCCATCTGGGCCATCCACATCAATTAGCTGAGGACCATTTCTCTTCTGACCATAATTCCTGAGAGCATCGTCACAATCAAGGGGAATATCTGACAATTAAAAACACCACTTAAGAAAACTGGGCCCAGGTATTCTGTAAATATTAGGATGTCTGTCCTTATGGAAATAACTCTATACCCTGAAAAGCTGTTATCTAAGAAATAAATGTATGTCATAATAAAGAAAGAAAAGAAGACTTACACATTTGGCTATGTTAATTTATTTATTCATTTGATTGGTGTTTTACGCTGTACTCAAGAATATTTCACTTATACAACTGCTGCCAGCATTATGGTGCAAGGAAACCAGGCAGAACCCGGGGGAAACCCATGACCATCCGCAGGTTGCTGTCAGATCTTCCCACGCCATGTTAATGACATGTTCATAAAAAGTAGTTGTACTCACAACATTGGATTGACTTAAGGAAGGGCTACATTATAAATGCAAGTGTGAATCCTGGACTCCTGTGGGTATATGGTTAAATACACTTATACCTACAGAGGTTTGCAAATTTCCTCAACGAAGCCACATACCTGGCTGCTCCATCTACCTCCCCGAAACAGTGTCCTAGACTGAACACCGTGATCAAACAGTTTACGATAATAATTTTGCTTCCCAAGAACATTTGCCCTTTTTATTCCTTTATCAGCAAACCTGTGTACAAATCCCTTACCAGGTATTTAGAGAATAACATCACATGGATAACAACTTCTGATTTATTTCATTTACAACACTGCAATGAACATTCTAACACAGTCAAGCATCAACCAAGGTACTTGTACATTGCCTCAATACTTCCTTAAGCATAATTCAAACTTCTGACTCCCAACTTTTAAATGATGTTCAGCAAAACAGCTCCAACTGAGCTATGAATTCAGATGGGATGAAGTCCAGTTACAAAAAGTGGATGATTTCCACATACTTATATAACATCAACATAAAACATTTTATTCCAATCCTGAGTTTGAGTTTAAGAGCCAATGTAAAAAAAATACCTGTACTATTATTAAGGCATGCTATTTTAGTAGGCCATCAACTATAGACTTTAATATTGTGAAGTCTTCGTATTAACAGAAAATGTAATTACTCACCAAACTGTTTGGGTCCACACATGAGAGGTCCCACAGAGGACGCTGCCTTCTGTCCTTTATTCACCCCACCAACAGTAAAGGCTTTCACAGGCAGCTGAGTCTTGTCAATGATCTTAGTCTCATCCACCTGATCTCTCATTGGAGTTCCGTCACAGTTACACTGGCTGCCTGGATTGGCGCATGTACCCAGCATCCCACAGTAACACTAACAAACACAAGCATGGCAAAATAAGCCTAGGAAACACATTCTCTTCAAAACCTTGACAGAAAAGGGTCACACTTGACTCATATAATCAAAATTGCTCTCCTGTTAATAGCTTAACTGAATTACATTAATAATATGATGACATTTCAAAAACAAACCAAACAACCAAATTAAGATGGGTCAAATCAACATGGCTGTATATGCGACAGGATGGATGTATTTGACCAGATATATCCAAACAGATTTTATTTCTAAAGTGAATAGAGTGGACATTAATTGTCCAGTGCTCACAAGTGTTTAAGTAATATGGCTGACAAAAAGAAATGGTCACTTTTTAATCTGCAAAAACAACATTACCTTTCTCCTTATTAGGGGTCCACCCAGGTACTCCTGAGGGACACCTATTGAAATCGTTCGGATTATTATTATTATTTATTTGATTTTATGTGCAGCATATAGCCTAGACCACTTGACCGATTAACTTGAAATTTCGCAGTATTATTCCCTGATGGCTGAAGTTGTGCACTACGGAGCCCGATTTTTGTCAAGTCACATGGTTTGGAGGCCATATTGGATTTTATATGAAATTGTTTAAACATCTTCTTCTCAAGAGCCACTGAACCAATCGTTTTGAAATTTGATATGCAGCTAGACTGTTGGTAGTTACAATAAATTTGAGAAAATTGTTGACTTCCGGTGAAAACTTTAGAAGCTCGTCAAAGTTGTAACGTCACAAAAAGTTTTGAAATTTCAATTTTTTAAACATATTCTGGTGTATTTCGAGCAACTGATTCCTAATCTGCTTTAGTTAAATTTAGTTAGTAATTTCAACGACTTGTAACTCGAGAACTATGTGAGCAAGAAATGTGAAAACTTGCCACAAATTGTAGCCCAAGACATGCTCTTTCAGTAGTATGCCAACAGATCTGAGCTACGATCATTAGTCATAGATGTTAATCCTATTGCTTTACATGGAGTTAGATGGGAACTGGACTAGGTTTATGGTATTTCACTTAATGCTTTCTGCTGCACTGTCCAAGATTTCCCTAAATAAGTGTCTTATGACATACAGCTATGCTGTCTTCTATTTGATAGCGTGGAATAATTACAACAACAAACAACGTGAACTCTGGCTGAAACTGCGGGGCTTAAAATTGATAGTGCTTAAGCTAGCGACACTGTTATTGCAGCTGTCGGTGTTAGGGAGACAATTTATAAGTAGCCGTGTTTACATTGGTCCGATTCTTTCTCTTTGACTGGTGTTTCGCGATATTTACTGGATTCAACAGACGCAGATTGCAATTCAAGCGATGCGGATGGGACGAGTCTTTAGCCTTAGTGTAGAAATATGTGTATGTTCAAAAATCTTAAAGTTCACTGTCTTACATGTAACTCGACAATTATTAGAGTTAGCTTGCACACAATTCTAGCCCAAGACATCCTCTACTCCTACAGTGTTACGGACTTGAGCTATGATTAACAGTTTTCTCACTAGAGTCTTTTCAGAAACACATATTAATGCCATTGTTTTGTTCTTTCATTACATGGCCACCAATCAGGTATATAACTTGTTGACTTGTTACTTTTATACTGCACTGTAAATGATTTCCCAAAGCCGTTCTGCACTTAGATATAGCTATTCTGTCTACCGTTTGACAGTGTAATGTGATAACTACAACAACAAACGACGTGGACCCCGGCCAAAACTGCTTTGCAGTTCTAGTTTCATTTGTTCCTATACAAATGCCAGAAATGTAATGACTCATACCTTGTCAAAGGGTTTGTCAGCATTATCCTTATTGGTCCAGCTTCCCACACCTTGTAGTTTGGCTCCATTACTACACTTGTACCTGATTGAGGCAAAAAGCAAAACAAATCAGAAAACAACATGTGAAGGCTGCATAAAAGTTGAGGGAAAAAAAGAAGAAGCAATTAATGGGCTGCATATGATTTTGTAGACAATACTGAAAATACAGAAGATCTGCACAGGATATATATGTAGGCCTTTCAGATAAATGGTATAACAATACACAACAGAATACACGGTGGTACTGTGAAATTATTGTATTTCCCTTGTAACATGGGAGTTCTTATGGACATGTGGGGACCTTAACAGGATTATTAGTCTAAGGCACTGTTCTTGCCAGTACTGATCAACACAAAAAGGCTACAGGCTTGAATCCACCTCTTGCTGGTTCGCTGAAGCTTGTAGAGGCCTGTAATGTACCTGACCAAGGGTTAATTTGAGTCCAGGAACCGAGGATTCCTACACTCACAAACTTTAGTGTCATTATACAAGAGAAAAATTCTCAGCATTACACACCAATAATATAGACAAATAATTCTGTTTCACTGGTGGTAAATCAGACCTGCATACCCCTAGTGAATGTAATGTGTACAAACACTCATGTTTACATGTACAAATCCAACTTTATGTGTACAAAATTGTGCCGCACCTATATTTTCAATCCTTCTTTGAAATCACTTCAAAATTATAAAAACCCCAATGCAAAATTTTAATTAACCTAATTAAGTTTTAATTAACCTTTTATACTTGTGTGACTAAAACTGAGATGTCAGAAATTTCAAAAAAAGAGAGTAAGGTGCCCTTGAGGGAAACAAAAGATGTTTTGTGTTTTAGTTTGGGTCACAGGGAGGAAAATTCTGCATGTTCTTGTCCATGCCATTGTATTTCAAGACAATCAGACAGAATTAACCATTCTTTAGTATGTTTAGCTGGTGCATAATCTTTGTCGTGTTCAGTATATTTCGTGAAGCTCATTTCAACAGACTGCTTTCTGTGATGTTAAAAAAAATTGCAGGTTTGTACAAATCTCACTCTTAAATAATCATGACGGGATGAATATTGGGTTTATTGACAGTTGATTGAGTTGAAGTAACTTCAATGGCATTCAAGACTAACAGAAAACGGACTTTTTGTCCTGTAGTGATCGTGTGATGATGAGGATTTGTCCAGCTGCAACTCTGAGAATTAAAGGGGATTTGTTCAAGACTGTAAGTGATTTTGTGTTCATTCATATCTGCTTTCTTCCGCAATATCACCACCAGCCGCAATTTTGTGCGGAAAAGCATGTCCAACGAAAAAGGCTGACATAAAAAGACGGAATAAACAGGTCACCATTCGGAAATCCTTGACACGCTACCCTTTACTCTTTACACCATATAGTTGGGGGTTTCCCCACTCAATCTTTCCTGTAATGAGATACTAAAAACAGACCTGTATTCAAATAAAAAATGAAATTGGACTCGATTTTATTTTCTTCCATGTATGGCGTCGAAGCATATTTTCTACTTCTTCCGCATACAATCGTATTTTCTACATCTATCAAATCTGTCCATAGTCTTACTCTTGTTGCATGTGAAAATTGTACAACTGTAGATTTAACAAACAACATAACTGAATTTTGCAAAACAAAGAATCTGATTCATGTATTTAGATTTTCATGGATTACAAACACATGTGGGTACTCACAAGACATTCTGGTAGCAGAACTCTGACACATCTATCACAGCTGCTATCTGCTCATCAGTTTTGCGGTATTTAACTACTTTCTTCTCAGGTTCTGGAGACTTCACAGCTTTCGGACTCTGAGAGTTACTTGGGATGACAGTAATTCCTATGTCTGGTCTGATCACACAGGCAACCTGTTCCACAAAAGAAATAAAATATGAACTAAAGTAGCTTGATACACCAAAGAAAGAAGCAGGAAGTGATGTGGATGTCACTGAATCAAACAGAATACATAAACCAACAGGAGAGTCCTGATATGAAGGCATTTTAAATCAGCATAAATCAGACATGTATAATAAACAAAAAACTACTGCTAACCTACATGTAGCTATCTCCTAATTTAAGACGTTCATTATTTGAACAAAAATTCTCATGGAAGAACAAGCTTTTACACTCACAGTAAATGGTGGTATGCCTCCAGGTCCATCAGGGTCTATTTTGTAGGAGCCACTCTTAGACTCTGGGTTCTGTAGTCTCACCTCATCACAGTTACGTGGTAACCCTGGAATGAGTTGTAGTCCATGTATACATATGAAAATTATCATCATTAATGGTCATCAATTAGCGAGATAAACACGTTATGTGGTACATGTAACTCTGGAGTATTTCATAGTTCATGAATGTACATGTTCATCATTTATTATTTAACAATAAAAAAATTCTCCTGTACAAACTGTGTTACATTTTTGTTGTAGTTCTGTATATACTTGCACTGACATATTCTTATGTTTAAATACCATATAAAATGTTCCCCCTGGTTTACATGAAGCAAATGTAGAGACATAAAATAAATGGATTACATACTTGTACTAATTTAACTGGTCTTTCTCAATTCTGTGTTTAGAGCCAACCCTACCTATACAGGCAATGCCATCTCCCATGTAGCCATCCTTACAGACACAATCATAGCCACCTCGTTTGTTCTGACAATCAGCATTGGGATTACACTCAGATGTCTCCTCTTCACACTCATTTACATCTGAAAAATGAGAAAATTCAGCAGGTAATGTGATAAAACAAACAATTCATGCCCACTTTTAATGTGGTATATCAAACCGAACAGAAAACCAAAACCCCACTCCACAATAACAACAACGCGAGTGTTTACCTTCACATGTTTGTTTGCCATCTCCCTTGTAGCCCTTCTGACACTGACAGTTGCCGTTCTTACATTCGCCCAGGGTATTACAATCAGCATCCGTCTTACACTTTGTCAGACCTGGAAGATACACCAATCATTAAAGCAAAGCTACAGAATGATCTTTGTAAATCTTTGAAAATATTTTTCAAAATATATGAAAGAGGAATAACAAATAACGAAACTGACTTCAATAAATGATGCAGGTGTATGTGATTCTTGTAGTAACTGGATAACGAGTGTAAATGTTAGACAGATCTCTAGTGACTAATTTACTTGGAAATGGACTGGAGGTTGCAGGAATTTGTCAGAATACTTTAGAACTTTTTTCAAAAATATAAAGTTCAATATATTGTATTTTATGTGAAATTTAGCCTTTAAAATTGCACGAAGCACATACATTAAGGCCTTAAAACTATATGTTAGATGTCAATACTTAAGTGTTCCTGATAAGAAACTTCACAAAAACATATTTAGTGACTTTATAAGGTGGATGAATCAAGCGAAATGTGTCACCTGAAAAAAGGTAAAATTCAGGTGAAATTTAGTATTTTGGACTTGAAGTGAGCAATAACTGCAGGGTTGTATGATTAGGGCTACTGCTGGAATCAAATAAATGGTGTACCACTGCAAGTAAAAATTGGTGACACCTGTAGTGGTTTGTCCAAAAACTTTTTCACGTTCTATGAACAGACAGCGGAGTTTAAACATATTAAAGGTGTCTTACTTACTTATACACTGGTCTCCCGATCTGACAAAACCTGGTTGACATTCACACTCGTACCCCCCATCACGATTCACACATTTGGCTCCATCTGGGCATGGGTCACCCTCACTACACTCATCAATGTCTGACGTTAGAAGAAGAGAATACACAAGTCAGAACGAAAGTATACACTTCTTACATCTATAACCTGGCACACACAGGAGGTTAAGACTCTACTCATGATCTGGTCGAGTTGGTTCCAGTTGCTGATGACTACTTCAGGATTGAACTGCAAACATGTACTGATTCCAAATGAGTCGAGTTGCTATTTTACATATTCCAGCGCAGAACCCTGTTATCTGTTCTACAGGAATTTTGTTAGGTATTAGCATAAAGAAAATGTTGTACAGGAGCCAAGTAAGCATCGGGCACATGTAATTGTAGCATACATGTATATTATGACACTGCTCACATTTTTCTTTAGCACGTAAAATTAATAATTACATTATATACAACTCACCTGCACAGGCATCTCTGCCATCTCCCATGAATCCCTTCTTGCAGCGGCACTGTCCAAAACTGCATTGAGCATTTTCATGGCAAACATCATCAAATACACAGGGAGTGTTTCCTACAATAATCACATTGGTAATTCAGATCATTTTTACATATATTCTCAAGACTTATTATCATATTTAAGCTAAAATTCCACATTTAAGGATGTTGACACAGACACAAAGGTGAGTACCAGTATGAGTGAGTCAAACAGCTTTTGCCACATGCTGGTGTTCCTATTAGTGTTGACCCATGATTACTAACGCAAAGAAAAATGGTTGTAAATTTAAACATTTCCTTCAGTCATTCATCCGATCTGCCTACTTGATAATATCTGACAATGTCAAATCATACAGCAGTGCCATCAACAGTTTTGAAATAGACATGGCAACTGTATAAGCTGACTGACAACAAACAATTCTGCACTGATGGAACCAGAAAAATCAGGCAAACAGTGTTATAAATACTCTCTTGTCCACCAGGATAAAATCTTACCTCAAGGAAGTGAACAAATGCATAGAGACATGAATCCTATGACTGCATTTGAGATAAAGCAATGTTTGTTTGAGGAAACTAAAGTTTGATAGTTCCAGATGATCACCCTGTTGTGGAATTACATGTATTCATAACAACTGAGCATATCAATAAAGTAGACAGAGTTAATGACCTCATGGTACCATAGCCAAAATAGCCAAATACATGGTACTATATAACCATTTATCCCCTCTTACGCTAAAATTTCCCAATGCTGACACTGTTTATGAGTGGTGACAATGATTATAGAGTCAGATTCTAAACTGTAAATCCAGATTAAAATCACATGCACATGTGCACATTCACATCCTTTTTCTAAGGTCCCCATGGTTCTGGAACCCAAGGTTACATAATTCTAATTTGAATGTCAAAGACAAACATTGAAAAGCAATGATTAATTCATCCAAAAATGTTAATTCTGAAAGACACGGCATGTAAAGGGAATAAACTGATGCTACTTACGGTACTCGCACAGATAGGGCAGTTCTTGTTCACAGTTCTGATCATTCCACTGGTAATTGTCATGCTTCACCATAAGCACACAATTATTCTTGTCCACTTTGTCACTGGGTTGTTTATTACCCCAATTTTTGTAGTTCACCTCAGACTTATCAGACCAGCTGTATTCCCCATCAACACCTCTTTCCACAAATCCTGTAAAGAAAATCTTATGACTCGATTTAAGGTTTACAAAGAAACAGTGCTTATAAGTCCTTATTCCTCATTGAAATGTGGAATACATAAATCTCACAATCACTTTTGAAGATACAGGTTTACATGCTTGGGATTTAGCATGGTTTTCAACATTATTTAACTCAAATCGTGACGGTGTCTCCAAAGTCTGACATATCACTGAGCTGTGTCAATGGATATCCATATCAGTGACACTCATCATAGCCCATGAACTATTAAATAACACCATCAACACCTTGGCCTATCCCATTATGCTGAGAATCAAGCCAGGAAAGTACCAATACTGCCGATTTTAAATCTTACATGTATTTATTTATATGTATATGTATTTACATGTATGTATTTATCTGATTGTTTAGCACCAGTCTTACATGTAGATACCATATGACCGGGTTAAGGATTGAACTTAAAAGAGAAATGAAGATGAAATATGCGACTTACCTATCCATGGGTTTAGTATTTCTGTCTGGCTATCAAGGTACCGGCCGATAACATACTGTTCATACTGAGAGTGAATGCTGACCAGTCCTCCGCCCATTTTCCTACAATCTTCTTCTGCGTCTGGCTGGGGTTCAGGTTTCAGTATGACCTTATAACAGTTCAGTCCTATTCTGATTGAGCCCTCAGGACAGCGTTCCTTCACTACAATGAAGACACTACTTGTGATAACTAATATAAAACACAGTACAAGAATGTGTCTTATTTTTGGAGGCAGCAAAATTTTGTTGATGGCTCAGAAAACTTTTAGATATTCGACGTAATACAGGAAACATACACATACCAACAACAAAACAATGGCACAAACTGACACATTGGTGATTTGTTTATTAACGTAAGATATGGAAATTTTTTTCAACTGAAATTACCTTGTGAACCCTAACATACATGTAAATCTAACTATTAAACAACTATTTGAGGCTTTCAATTAATAAACGAGCCATGTAAGTGTAGAAGCTGTAAAATAGCAATACAGGCAGTATCACAAATCTTCTGATCACACCTACCAAATGAAACACAAGTGATGATTATTCTACAATCATTTAAACTGTTTGTGTGACATACACACCTTTTTGGTTGCGCTTGCAGATATAGTTGTACTTGGTGTCACAGACAACAGCGTTCCACTCCATTTTCTCATTCAGAAACACACATCTGGGTGAGCCCTGATACAGTGGCTGACCCTCTGCCCAGTTGGTGTAATCAAGTTGCTCTCCATCTGTCCATGCAAAGGTTCCAGCAGATGAATCTGGGAAGCCTTGTACAGCTCCAATCCACATCTTGGCGGTCCCGTTCACGTCAGCCAACAAGCTTACAAGAAATTCATATAAGAGTTACAGAAAACTTTCAACATGCATTCATGAGCCATTCTATGAATTATTGGTCAGGGATCACACCGGGTCAAGGATTACAGTTTCTGTTTTACATCAAGTATCAAATCAGAGTACAAGGATCCTCTCTAGTTTTTTTTTTCACATATGTATTTTTTTCTATTTTATTTTTATATATCATTTTCAATGTCTCATTTGTTCCTTCATCAACATATACATGTAGAAACTAGGAAATCTGCACACTCTGAATGGGCACAGCATAGCCCTTCACTGCAGAATATCCAAATCATCATAAGCATAATCATATAGTTAACAAACAGAACAGTTCCTTGTTTCAAAAAAAGGTGATAAAACCTTACTCCTCATAGATGAAGTCTTCTTCATCCTCAGATAAGATAGAACTGAGGTCCGCTGCATGTACAATACAAGTGAGGTATGCTTCAATAAAGCTCAGCTCGAACTGGAAATAGTGGTAACACTCTCCTTCGTACATGTACCATCCCCGCGGACATGCCGTTAGCTGGAGCGCTGCAGATGACAAACACACAAGTTCAAATTAACATGTACATGAAGATGACACACTTAGGATCTATTGTGACAAATAAAGGCAAATGACAGTGGAATACTGGCAGAAGTCCGAAATGGAAGGTATTTCATCATTTTAGTGATGCTGAAGCTTTGACGGTGTACATACGTTTTCGACAGACGAAGTTAGCTTGGAGTTCACAACTGTGTGTTGTGAACTTGTACTCAGATGTGTCTCCCATAGCAACGCAATCCCTGGTTGCTTTGCCTTCCTCCTTAGGCTCTCCTTCTGCCCAGTTTTGGAAGTCAGATGCTGAATCATCCACCCACACATAAATACCTACAAGACAATAACAAATGTCATCAATTCACACATGAACACCTCAAAATCAAAACATGTTTTGTGCTGGTTTGTTTCCTATCAAACGGTTATAATATTAAAGACACATAACAGATAAAATCAGTGCCATGAGTTACTACTGGGATAACCTCTGAGACATGACATAAATTTTTGGCCCAAGGAGACGTCCTTGACTTAATCTTAATTAACAATGTGACATGTTTCCTGAACTCGGGTTTGAACATAAATGACAATTTTCAGTTTTGCTACCTTATGATATTAGTCTATAATAAGTAGAATACATCTCATTTAAGTCTAAGACTGTTTAGGCAGTTTAATTATCATGGGACCAGAAGAATTTAGTTATACTAAAGATTCTTCAGGTTCATCAGCTCAGAGGGGAAGAAACGTTACATCTGTCAAAGACAGTTCAGAACCTACATTCATACATGTACTACCCGGTATGTGTGTATACAAAGTTGAACAGTTTTGAATATCAGGTCAGACTACATGTCATGTAGCAGCATACATGCAAAATGAGTGACGTGTCCCCTCATTATTAACCAGCAAGTTACATGTAGCCCATGTATTATGGTACATATTTAGAGTAAAATGAGTTACATGTGCCCACACTATTATTTGCCTAGTTACATCTTCCAGTAACAATATTAGAATATTCCATACATATTTAGTGACACTGATTTGCTCAACAATCAGCATGTACTACTGATTTTTTGATACTGCTTCATAAACCAAGCTTCATACCATCCATTTTAGCATCTGTGTATCCAATCCAAAACTGGCCTGTCAGTCCAAGTAATATCATCTGCTGTGTGACAAACTCTATGTCACGATCATTAATGAGGGAAGCCAAGTCACCTCCCTCAGACTGGCACTGTTTTCTCGCATCACTAAATGTTTTTGGAGTTTCTTTGAATGAATAGCACCCATCTAGATGCTTGATGAACCCAGGGGGACATGCAGCTGCAAAACAAACCAAAAAAAAAAACATAAAACATAAAACATGTCTGTGGTAAAAATAATCAACAGTACATTCTATCCAAATGGGGAACAAGACAGTCCAAATGGGGAACAACGCAGTCCAAACCAGGAATAAGACAGTCCAAACCAGGAATAAGACAGTCCAAATGGGGAACAAGACAGTCTAAATGGTATACCGTTTTGTTCTTTTCAGTAATATGTCACTGTTTCTGTAAAGTTGTGCTCATAAAGCAAATAAGGAAGATCACAAGCACTGCAACACAACGGCAGCTAATGATGTGTTTTTACAAAGCTTTAAACTGACTTGTGCAGGCGGAAAATGGTGAGTCATCACAATCATTGCAGAACTCATTATCACCTATGAAGTCATATGTTAATAGTTAACCCTTTCGGTACTGCATTCCTTTGACACCATATGTCATAATGACCTAGATTAATTTTTAGATAACGACAGCATTTTTTTCAAAAGCGATTTTGGGTGAGAAGAATTCATGTAAAGTCAAAACACATAATGCATCATTTGTAGGAAATTGAATAAGCTTTCAGAATATACATAATTTGAAGGTGTAGGTGCCCCCCCCCCCACAAATGTAAGGGGGGGGCAAATCCCCCACCTTCTAAAAAAATACACAGATTGACAATTTTGTGATTGTTTTCTTACAGAAGTAAAGGAAGATATTTATTTTCAGTCATCACATGAATGAAACAATTGTTGGAAAGGTAATAATGTTTCAGAATATTATTGTTTTAGGTTGTACGTGCCCCCCCCCCCCCCCCCAAAAAAAACAATTGTGTCTGAGGGGGGGGTGTGGCTGTAAAGTCACCTCCTATCCCTCTGAATATGTGAAAAAAACAATTTCCAAAACAAGATATTCCCTTTCCTACAGAAATAGAAATAAGGGTCTGAGTTAGTATCACCGTCAGAATCTGCTCTATCGGCGTTGATTTGTTCATTATTTGAGTCCTTATCTGACGTGCCAGTGACAGAATGAGCACTTGGTTCATTGTCACTTCCGCCATTATCGGTATTGGACATGTCATGTTCACTGTTTTGTGCATGTTGTAGTTGTACCTCGGCAAAATCACGAATTTTGATGTCAGAATTATCCTCACTAAATGTGTCATTTTCGTTGTCAAAGTCATCATCACCTGAATCACTATCGGCTTGAAGTTCCTCCAGCACCTCCTGAACTGTAAACCTCGCCGCCATTATCAGCTGACCACGAAAACAAAAACAAAATTCCACGTCGAACTCTGTAAAACTAGCTATCAAGATGGCTGCCTATCGACATGCTGTAAATAGAAAAGGTCTTCCCCAAGATCACGTGACTCCTGCCGTTGATGTTAAAAATAACCTAATTCCCGGGATTCCCCCTATTACGCGTCATATGACAGGTGTGATACTCGCTCGACTGGAGTCGAGCCTCGGCCGTGAAACGAGTTTTTCGTGGCTCGACTGCAGTCGAGCGTAGGTCTCAAAGAGTTAAAATACAGCCACAGATGACCTACGGACTCTACACCCTGTGGCATCCTCTCCCTTGAACCCATCTCCCATGGCTCCCTCAGGACAAACACAGGCTGATGACTCGTCAGGTAGGAGGACACAGTCAGCAGATTCCACACACAGCTCCTTCTGGAAGACTGAGCACTCCACAGGCTTCTCTGGCTCCTTGGGTTTGTTCTCTGATTTAAAAAAAAATGAAAATATCTCACCATCATTTCACAAACGAGATCTTTAGCCCAATCAAAACATTTTGAGTTTCATCTGATTTCTTGTCTTTGAATTTAAATTTACCTGTGCACACTCTGCCATCTCCAGTGTATCCTTCCAAGCATACACAAACATATGATCCTTCATCATTCCTACACTCAGCAAACGGTGAACACAAGTCTGTTCCGTCCAAGCATTCATTTACATCTGAAGATAAAAACACATACATGTAGGCGACAAATACAACATAACTGTAATAAACAATATGTGTAAATACTTTCAATAAATTTTCTGCTGCATCATCAGCTGAAACCAAAACTTTTAAAAGATATGTGAAAAGGAACTAAAAACAAAGATTATGGTTCTGGGGGAAATGAAGAAAATTTTGTCAATATAAAAATGAAAATGTTTTGGAAATGAATCTGCTGAGCACCTCTCATTCCCCTCAGAAAACAAAACAAAGCCTTTCATGTCTCCTTTACTATAGATGTGAACGTGGATCAGAGAAAGCCATCCATTCATCCTACCTTCACAGGTAAATCCATCCCCAGTGAATCCTGATTCACATACACAGTCATAGCCACCGTGCTGATTCACACAGCGGCAAACTGATCACACTTATGCTGACTCAAGAGCACTCGTCCTCATCTGAAAGGAAGATAAAGTTAAAGATATATATATGAATTTCCATATACATGAAAGAAATTTGGATGAGTTCTCCATTTTACAATGAATACCAATAACTGCTGCCCATTTTAGAAACTGATTAAACCCTATGTGAAGTTCAATTATCTGCACAACAAAGACTATGTCAAACAAGAAGTAATTAAGACATCTTTCACTGGTAAAATAATTTCTGGAAAAGACCTTATTTATACATGGTTAAATTAACTTCAAATAAATTTCCTTGGTTTAGAGCCTCCATTAAATCACTTGACAGCGTCTGATTTCCTACCATAACAGTCTGTTCCTGATCCCTTGAATCTGCTGCACATCTACAGTTACTTGAACCATCGGCATGATGTAACATTCTCCATGCTCATGACACTGTACGGTGTTGTCGCAGTCAATCTCTCCTGGATTCACACACGTACAGAGAGCAGTACAGCCTATATCAAACCAAGACCTCTTCCAGCTGAAACATGGAACACATAATGAAGCTGAACTAATTTGTTAAATTTGAAAACCATTTTACATTGATTCCAAGTTACATTGTCAGCATCCTTTTCTCAGTATCTTTCCAGATATTAAAAGCATGCTTATGAATGTCAGAGACACATTGGCAATTTATCGTTCTGGGCTCTATCAGTAATATCCCTGTAGTAAGTTCAAAATTAGATATCAAAGTTTTAGTGATAGAGCGTAAAAAGCCGGGCAAACTTTAGATGAAATTCTTAAGGCATTAAAATGTGCTGACTGCCTCCCTAGCATAACCTACCATGTATTGTAACCTGATGTACACTAAGAATCTGCTAATTCCTTCCTCATTTTTTTTTCTGACTGATTTTTTTATACCATACTCAAGAACTTATCACTGGTATAAAGGTGATTCTATGCTTTACCCTGTTTATGGGTGGAAACATCATAGCAGACCCACAGCACATCCAGTCAATTTCAGATTTTAGAAATGAAAAAAACAATCCTTCAAAAAAAAAAAATTTTTAATTTCACTACAAACCTTGTAGTAACTGGCACCGCCCACACTACAGCCACACTGTTCAACAAGGATACACTCTGTACCACTCAAAACATAGCCTTCGTCACAGAAGCAGCCACCTGCTGGTGGGTCTGGGCAATGTAAAGGTCCTTCTAAGTCCAAAGCAGGATGGTTTACAGGCAGTTCCAGAGGCTTTATAGTGCATGTTCACTGGGCAATTCATAGCTGGAATAAAAATACATTATACTATTAAATCCTCCTCATTTATGTAATCATAAAAATAACTTTTTTTTTGCAAGATGAAACTGCTTTGACATAACTAACTAAGATTATCAATCGCAAATTCTTAACTAGTCTGCTTTAAATTATAACATCAACAGTTACATTCATTTTATAATTAATATAATAAGATATACAAGGTCAAGTCTCATCAGGATAATAAAAACAAATCCCAACCATGACTTGACCAATAGCATTAACCCATTCGCAAGCAATCACTCATCCAACTAGTCATTCTTTACACCATTTCAATACATCCTGAGTTAGTCAGTTCGAAAACAATTGGTTAAATGTTACGAACTATCATGAGGATAGACAGTATGTTGGAATGACAAAGCATACTTGAAAGGACATGTTTTTTTTTTTTTTACATATGGCTTTAAAAAGCCTTTCAGCCAATCTGATTACCAAAAATGTTGACTTTATATATTTAATGCTATGAATGTATTATTCATGCAATGTTAAATAATTATGCGATGTGAAATAATGTATCTTTAATACCTCAAATTACAAGAAGAAAAAGGAGAAGAGATGCAATGATCAGAAGTGAGGAGCTTGCTGCACATGTACTTACGACATCTGTCTTTTGTTCGCCAATTTACAATGTGTCCTTTAACTTCACATTCCATGGCAAATGCTTCAAATGATGGACAGAGTAAGGTGTCGTCATCTACCATACTACACATGTCGTAGACACAAGATTCCTGATACTCCATGGCCTCCTCTCCCAGGGTCGTCAGACACTCAGCAAATGGTCCACTTTCATCTGTGATCAACTTACACCTTTCAGTGGCTCGGAGGATGGACTCCTGACTACAGGACTCAGGTGGGGGTGTCTTCTGCACACACCTACAGACAGATATATATATATATATTATTACAAATCAGTTTTGTAGGGAAAATTTCCTCCATGTCATGTATATCAGTTCACTATGCCTGTTATACAGGAAATGTTGCCACAAATTCAACAGTAAAGGCTGATGAAAGAGATAGTGGTGTTGAAATAAAATGTGGTGTTGAAATAAAATGACTCTAAAAATGCTTCACATGCTAGCCTAATAACCCTCTTTGGTATTTTATCTCAGCTGTTCGCTACACAATGCTCAAAAGGCTCAGATATATGTTATTATAAATGCACATTTCCAAGTACAAGTATGATAAAGCGTTGTTCTCCACAAAGTCACTGGATTATACATTCACATGATATGAATTCTGTAATGATAACTGTCTCAAGCAAGGCAATGTTCCACTCAAAAAATAAAATCCTACTTTCAAAAGGCTATAGCTAATCATCACATACATTTAATTTGCTACAATTATACTGCCTTGTCTGTTCTCTATAGTTTGCATGCCTGGATGATGGTTTTCTCAGCCTCTGACCTACATGTACATGAACAACGCAAGCAATTTCAAGTAGCTACAGAGCTTTTGTGGTATGAAAAAAGCATATGGTACACACTGATGGATGGGATATTAGGAATTTTAAGCTCTTAACAAGTTAACACGCTGATAATTCATGATATTTCATCCCATAGCATGCATTACAGGAACAATACTTCACAATCTTTAATGATTAGCCATGACATACAATTTTTCAATCAGGCTCTTGCATCAACAAAGCAATTCACTAGAAAGAAAATCTTCAGACAATACCTTGGATCATCATCCTTCACTCCCCAAGAGTCACCAAATTCAGTAGCTGATAACCAGTCAACAACAGTGCCATCAAGTTTGCGGAAATCATTCCTCCATTTGCCATCGTAGTTTCCACATAATCCACACATGTGGGACTTAACTGTGCTAGGCACTTGGATCTCAACTTTCCTCTCTCCATCAAATAAAACTCGAAGCCCAAAGTCTGTCACTAATTCCAGGCCATAAATATGTGGTTTAATTTCCAGGTACGATCCAGGCCAATCCAATGAGGCAGGTTCAAACCTTTTTGGCACAGTAATCTCGACATCATCTATCTGATAAATAACAGTCAGAAATGAGAGATTTATCAGCAGTAATAAAGTAGCTTATAAAGGCATATTAAAGAATGTACATGTATGTTCGTATGCTTGGCTTTTTACCTCGTACTTAATAATTGTTCAGTCATATGACGAAAAGGAGTCATTAGATGTGTGTACATAAACTGTGCCTTCATGTGGCAGGGTGAGTCTATGCCGCTAAAGTGATGCTGCCACTGACCTACCATGCCAAAAACACCAGACATGACACCTGGGCTAACCTATCCTCTTTCCTTGCTTAATGTCTCAGTCCTGAGCTTGTTGCTTGTTGGTCCAAATTTATATTTGAATATTTTATTGAGATGCAATGTAAATTACCTAAAATTTGGTTCATGACTATTAGTTGCTCATTTTTCCTGATTCTGAGAGCACAATTGATCTTAGAAAGGCATTCTATGGTTTGTTTGAGATAGGATGATTTCCTGCTGAAAACGTATGTTTCAGCACCAAAAGTAATATTTTATCACATTCATTTCCCTCTAAACCTGTCATTTTAGGGGTGAAATTTTAAGTCAATTCACATTAATGACTGACATTCATATATCATGATTATTTTATGGATTATATGGAGATTAACAAGTAGGTTAAGAATGATCTGCCAATTTAATCTAACTGAAGCTGAACCTGATTTTCTAAATATTTGATTGCGTATATCAAAATATGTTATATGTATATGAGTATGCAGGGACAGCCTAAGGACTGGATTCATCAAGCAACCAAGGTCCTCAATTAAGTTTAAATCTACAGAGAAACTATACAAAAAATCTTTAGCTTTATAATCATATTCATAAAACAAATATTCATTTTATGTCTCACCATCCACTGTTTTCCGCATAAAAATGGTACCGTGAATTTCAATGCATTCAAATTTTTGGACAGATTTGACAAAGAATAAAAAAATGGCTGAATGGCTGTTCAGCCATTTTAGATCATACTTACTATAACCACTAAATTCTGCTCCATCAGAATCTTAAACCCATAAACTTCCACGAATACATTCCTGGCCTGGGAGAGAGGTGTCTTTTTACCAGTATATCCAATAAAGCGGTTTTTGTTGATGACTTGGAAATTTGGGACTCCTCCCACATCATAGCATGGTTCTGCAAGCCTGTACTTGCACACACCCTGGTAATCAAACTTTCTGTTGTCAAATGAGACGATATGAGGGTCCCCATAGACCCGGCATCTAGCTCCCTCTATAATATGTAGAAACAAATAAGAAGGTATAAAAGTTAGCGTCAAACTTACGAATAAAAATAATATTAATGGCAGAGTTATACATAGGATTTACTTCATAGATGAAAACTTTTCCATGTCCATAGTTTGAATGTATGATTGATTTTTCAATGTTCCTTAGTCCTTAGTTACTCAGATGTGCAGTAGAAAAAAGCTGAGGAAGATCACCTAATCAAATATAAGCCTCCTGATGTGAAGCAAGTGGAGCAAATGAGAGCCAAATTCGAACAAACCACCTCAGGTACAAACTCTGCTCAGCCAGTGCAGGCATTACAATACAACGGACAGCAAATATATAACAGGATAGTTTTAGCATCAAAAATAGGTTCCTGCATTCCAAGGATCACAGAATTACATGTGACAATGCAGATATGCAATTCATACTCTACTTACCATAACAGTCAAATCCATCCCCAACAAATCCATTTCTACACTTGCATTCAAATCCACCAAATATATTGAAGCAGTCGGCATTTTCATCACATTTGGCAGTTCCATCAAGGCATTCATCTTGGTCTAAATATCAACACGAGAATTACAAGTTTATACACAATGTATAACCAAAATTGATTAAGTTTATTTATATCCCATTAAGCTTTGAAATAAAAAGCTAACACATATGGATTTCTAATATAGAGTATTTTCTCACCAAGATCAAAATACTGTCTAATTCTGAGCTAAGCATATATGCCCAAAACATAGTTTACATAGTTATGTAACCCATATTTAAGCTTTATTTAAGCAGGGATTGCCTATCTCTCCTGTTAGTCATTCAGAGTTCAATTTCTCTCGTTTTCAGCTTCACATCTTCATACGCAAAGAAGAAATGTATCTTTGGAGATATCTTGTCAAAATAAAACTATGAATATCAGCAGATGTATTAACAATAAATGGAGAAAAAATCATAAGCATACAAATACTCTTAAAGCCTTACATCAAATATAAATTGATAAGTGATTTATTTATTTATTTACTTGATTGGCTCAAGAATATTTCTCTTATACGGCGGTGGCCAGCTGGAGTGCTAACCCCCTAGGCCACAGATAAATGATAATAAGTTAATGATAAACTTAAGATATAATGTGATCACATCAGTTCTGGAGATCTGAGTACTGGTAAACTTACGGCAAACCTAATATTTCTGCGATGTTTCAACCACATTTATTATCATAGAAATTGCAAAGTAAATTTCAAAAAGCATTGAAAAATTTAAATTCTCAGATCTATAACCTTCAACATATTTTTAATTTGTCCTGTTTTTTTATTCAACAACTAATGTTATCACACACTTTTGACTTGTAATCAGGACAGCATTCCAGGCCACTAAACAGTGCTCAATGTGACACTGGCTGTTCTAATAGCAAAGTGCTCATCGGGAGTAAGACATTGGACAACTCTAAAATGTCTCTAAAAATATGTTTATCGGTAGCCTATTGATTTTTTTTTTATTTTACCCAGTTAAATGCATTTAAATGTTTGAACTATAAGGTGGGTTTTATGCACCTTACTGCCAGTGGCAAAATACTCAGACATCACATTAGCTTTTATCCTTTATATTCATCTGTGGCTGAGCAAATTTTCATGACTGCATCATTTAAATGATCTTTTACTCATGGGTATCAATAAGAGTTATATAAAACGTTATCATAAAAGCTGTGTTTTAGAGATGAAACAACTCATTATGATCTCAGACTACTTAACACCAGCTTTATAGCTCATGCAGCACACTGTAAAATTTGAATGTTCAAAAGCCTTTCAATATTTTAAAAATCTAAGAAAATAAATTAATGTATGTCTTCACATAGTTCTCAGTAGACTATCTGATTAGCTTTACTTTATTTTTTTAAATTTTCTTTCATTTTCATACCTAGATGATATCTCACCTGGTGGACATTGTAAACGAATTTCATAATCTTCACACAATTTATCCGGCTGATTTTTGTTAATACAGACTATTCCTCCTTCTGGAGTGCATGGTACACTAAGGGTGTCTTCGGTCTCATTCCAGGGTGTCTGAGTGTTTACTGTGCGGCACTCGATTCCCATAGGATGAGGACAAAGGAAAGGACATCGCTACAATAAAAAAACAATTTGTCATATTTTCATATTTTCTATCACAAAAGTATTGAATATGCCAGCTTCCTCTCCGACCTTATGTGGGAATGTCTGTCAGCAACTTGCGGATGGTCGTGGGTTTCCCCCGGGCTCTGCCCAGCTTCCACCCACCATAATGCTGGCTGCCGTCATATAAGTGAAATATTCTTGAGTACGGCATAAAACACCAATCAAATAAATAAATAAATTCAATCTGCCACAGAAATGTATGAAGTCATTTTCTTCTGCCACTTGTCTGCCCATATTTGCTTATGTGTGTAATTTTCTGTCAGCAGTACTCATAGGATAACTTGATACTTGCAATATGTATACATCTACCATCTGTGCACAAATCCATCAGCCATGTCTGATTACCAAATATAGAGTTTTCTGATTTGCACAAAACCAATACATGCTTAATACTTACCCCATATGTAGGAGATAACTCAATGTCAGCCACTCATGTCAAATACACAGGGCCATCAGTGAGCTGTTCTATTTCACTCATTTCACAGAAATTACCAGAGTTAACTATTCAACATTGGTGTGAATGGGAGAAGGTAAGTTTTTTTTTTCTTTTTCTTTTCTTTTCTTTACTTTCTAGAGACAGTCAATTTTTTACTGTTCTGATTTCAAAGTATCGGTACTTGAGAACTGGTTTTATTCTACTGCCATGGTTCATGTTGGAAAACTAGGAATATACAGTATACGACAATAAAATTATTTTGATAGGCCTTGCACTTGAGAAATTGAAGAAATTTTAAAAAAAAAAGTTTTTAGAAAAATATGTTTCATGTAGGGCCTAGTCAGAATGTGTCTAGCCTTCAAATATGATGGTTACAATGTCTTGTAGCACATCGAATATTAGGAATCCGTAAAAATCAGCGTTAAGCCCATTTAGCTCCATGTTATGTATTCAGCTGTTTTTCAGACCGGCTTTTAGGCCGACCCTCCTTTGGGTCAACCCTGATCACCCGTTATCACACGTTCTATTCGATCCCTGGTTGACGCGCATTCGATCACCATAACGATCTTATGCTTTCAACACTTCTTCCTCCCGCGATCGTCTGCAGTCTCGCAAGACACTTATCCGACCAAACATAACTTCATAGGTAGAAGAGTTACTTTCCAAATAGCCTAGATCACTGGGAGTCAAACCGTATATATAGGTCGCACAAGAGATATGCCTTTGACAAACAATTAACAAATCATTTACGAATAGAATCACCTTAAGAATCCTGTACACGATGTATCACCATGCCGTCTGATTCATGTAGATCTAGCTTGTTTTCATGTACATACACGAGACCTATAAGTTAGCCTATAAGTGGTAACTTCTAACTTCTAAATTCAAACTGCAATTAGTTACAAATTGAAGTTACAAATTACAAGTTGAACCGTAACTTCTAACTAAATGTCCCTAATGATACCATGTAGGCCCCATGGAGATGTGTAGGTCTATATATTAGTCCCATGTCCAAATGAACATTGTTGCAAGAACCGTGGTAGGTCTACTTGTTAGCCTATACTGGTATGTAATTTATTGATTCGATTGCTCTTCAGTTCCGTTTACGAGGTCTGATCTAGAGAGGAATAAAGCGGTGAGTCCAGAGTAAACCATGCACCCACCTTCATCAAGAAGGCCCTAGGCCTGTATACACCTAATTAATAAACAGTCTACATATAGATATCTAACGAACTTGGAAACGACGTGGAACTGCACAACGAGCACGAGTCTGTACACGTGGCCAGTAAAATAATATCGGTGATATATATTTTCACTCAGCAATCTTAAGGTGGAAGGCGGGAGATCTTCAACGAAATTCATGTAGGGCCTAAGACTAAATAATCGGCCATACGAAGTCTGTTGGAGGTTATCAGCTACATAAGCGCACGAAAGTGTTCAAACGTTCGTAGTTAATCATGGTCGTGCGACGTCTTAATTTCGCACTGCGTCGTACCGCTGCCATACAAGACCGTTCTAAATGGTAGTCTATACGGAGCAGTTCGTTCGCACCAACTGTCTGGACCTTGACAAATATGTATGCGTTGTATTAAATCGTAATTCTGTTTTTGGGGCATAAGTATTGCATTGGTCATGTAACACGTTCGTACTACATGTACACACAGTATAGTTTGTACACGTGTGAGCACCGTAGGCCCCATACTGAATCACTCTCAGTGAACAGTACAAGGCGTTCTGCAGGTTCGCAATTATTTGAGAGGGCTTTCAACCGCTAGACCACGACTTGTACCAAGTATCTATAGTATGTCACAGCTTAGTCCCATCATCATTCAAATACATTTATCTTCACATACGGTGTGTTTTTAATAATAGTTGTAACGCTAAATTAAACAGTGATCCAACCAACTTTTAAAAGCACTTGTATGTTAGTATTTATTTGACTGGTGTTTTAGGCTGTACTCTAGAATATTTTACTTATACCTTATACGATGGTGGCCAGCATTACGGTGGGAGGAAACAGGGAAGAGCCCAGGGAAAAACCACGACCATCCGCATGTTGATGGCAGATCTTCCCACGCATACCTACTGCCGGAGAAGAAACCAGAATGAGGTGGACTTGCACTCCCTTGATGAGAGGTTCTTGGGTCATTGCGCCGCGCTGGCATGCTAACCACCTCTGCCACGGAGTCTCCTCATCGTTTTGCATGTCGGTCTTTAAAAAAAAAATAATCCACCAAGTCTGATAAATGGTTTTACTTATAACGAACCTGTTGAGCATCCATACGTAACAGACGCGGTATTTCGAACTCTCTCCAGTTTTTGTCGGGATCCCACTGGTCACACCATTCCGTCCATTCTCTCGGGGGTTCCACTGGAAAAAGAAAATCGGCAGGGTTATAAGACGCATCGGCCTGGTGGATATTCCTCTGCCTTCTACTGTGCACAGAATTGTGTCAGCTTCCATGATCTCTTAAAGCGTTTTTAACGAGTATGCCATATTTCATTATTTTATTGCATATATACATTTCGTTGTAGAGTTAAATGTTTACTGTTTAAATCTCATATATAATATAGTGTAAATCATGAATATATGTATACCTATATGGAATGAAAAGTACTCACCTTCGTGCTCTCAACAAAGTTATTGGGACATCTGTTGGGTTTCATCAGTACTTTCATCATAACAAACATTCATCACCCTCATACTCGAAAAGTGTACTTCCGTCATAACAAACATTCATCACACTAACACTGCAAAAGTGTACTTTCGTCAAAACAAACATTCATCACACTAATACCCCAAAAGTGTACTTTCGTCATCACAAACATTCATCACACTAACACTCCAAAAGTGTACTTTCGTCATAACAAACATTCATCACACTAACACTCCAAAAGTGTACTTTCGTCATAATAAACATTCATCACACTAACACTCCGAAAGTGTACTTTTGTCTTTGTGTACGCAAGTATGCAATACATTATGCACGCTAATACTCCAAAAGTGTACATTCTGAGACCAGCACATACATTAGCAAATAAAGTATACAACTGTGTCAGAACACAAGTGCGTGGAATATCATTTATAAAACAGCAGGTAATAATCCAATGGTATGTGCATAAAATAAGTACATATTCAGACATATTCAGTTCTTTGTGAACGCTAAAAGTACCCCAAAGTGCTATAAATTTTCAAGACCTTGACATTATCTCTTGATGGTTCTGGATCTGAAACTGTTAAACAAAAGAGAGCATTAGAAAACGGTTAATAGGTGACTGTGAATGTATTATTAAGTACATGAGATGGGTGTAATATTATATTTGGCTGATGTTGAATAGCTACATGGGTGTGCAGTTGTTACATTGTACAGGTATTGGGTTAGTGAATGTGTCACAAGTTACTGGATAATGATGATTGATGAAGGATTACAGGCTTGGTACAGGAAAGACAGTTGGGTGGGCAGTAACTCTGAGATCGGTTGGACATGTTCTCAGCTTAGCTTCCACAACATTTCTGAAAGCTAAGCTGGGTAGAATGAATCAGATCTCAGACCCAGGTGAACAGGTACCTCTTGGTATTATCTTGGTGAATGCATGAATGAATGAATGAATGAATGAATGAATGAATGAATGCCTGCGGTTTAACGTCGTACTGAACAATTTTTCAGTCAAATAACGATGCCGGGTCATTAGGTGAGTGTACATATAGGCCTAACGTGTCTTCTTGTGGCAGATCGAGTCCATGCCACCAGTGCCGCCGCCACTGAAATATCATGCCGAAGACACCAGACATGAAACCCCAATCAGTCACTTTATACTGACACCGGACCAACCATGTTTTCTTGCTCTAGCCTTTCAGTGCAGAGCGCCGAGCGGTAAAGGTTGTAGGCTTATATATACCACGGACAGACGTCACTGATGAAAATGTTATGTTTCGAATGTGCACTGATATTTAAAAAACTATAGACTGTGGACAGATTGGGATTATTTCAGGTGACAAGAATTTCTGACGTGGCACTTAGGCTGGGGAGGGCACTTATATCAGCATGAAGAAGACAATCATCATTAAGTGCTTTAGGTTCACTTTTAGGAAAACTAGAAAAATAGCCTGAAGTGTTGTTAAAAGTTGTCAGTTTAATTTCTTGAACTTTATATGTCAGCCATAAATACAAATGATTAAGGATGTCTTCACACTCAGATGAAACTTACTTTTAATTAACTTTTCTCTTTTCATTCATTTCAGTGCACGTAGATCTACCGCATGACAGTATTGACGTCGTGACGCATTTCTGAAGCCCCTTGTTTGGGTGCATAATACTGTCATACTTCTCAGTTTTGGTTATATCATGTAGTCAGGAGATTTTCGTGGAAAGATTTTAAAATTTTTTAAAACGTTCTATCAAGGAAATTTGTACATTTGCTTCCGTGAACCAAATGCGTTGTTGACTTGGACACCAAGTGTCCGGGGAACCAGTACCTGGGAATGTTCAAACAAAGTAAAATGCACCTCAAAATTGTAATTCAAAAGAGAAAACCACATAAATGGTTACCTTGTTTGTGAAGAACTAAGTTTTACGTTCCTCTAAATATTTTTTTTTATTGAATATAAAACAACTTTGGGTGATTCTTATTGGTTATAGGCCAAACTTTGTTGAACTCGACTCTTTATTACAGAAATTTGACAATAAATCCTCTATTAGATTTAGAAAGGCATTATACAACTAAAATAAATATATTTTGTTTTAAGACTTATGGCAAACCATGCTGTTAACGCCCGAGAGTAGAAATAAACAAAAAAAGTTTTTCAAATATAATTTATTGAAGTAGCTATTTTGCATATATTCATTATAATTTGATGCACTATGAAATGTAAATTACATACAACAATATAGGATGAATGGCGTGTTTAAACGCCTTGCGCGCGCGTATGGGGGGGGGGGAGGGGTGAATGGCTGTGTGCTTATGCCGTGGCTTCGTTGGCTTTCGTTATATCATCAATAGAAATCAATGAAGAGGAGCGCTAGGATATGAACTGACAAGGGAGTTATAGTGAAAACAAGAAGACCGATGGTATGTATCGCTCAGGTCATGGTTATACAGCCATTGTAACCTAACAACAGGCATTGAATATTAAATGACCATCAACGCGAACATATGTTGACAGTTGTGGATCACTCGAAATGTCGCCCATTGAACTCTTATGGAGTAAGGAAGCACTTGCCTTTATTCTGCATTCAGAAAATTCTTTTGTTCAGCATAAGAGCATAGCTGTTATCTGTTCACGGTCGGACAGGTGTCATCAAGGAGAAAGTCGGAATCTGCTGACTTATTGTAAATACCGCTGAACAAACTGCGCGGTAACGGCTGAGCAGAGGTCGACCAAAGACGTCTGTAGGCCTATACGCCGGCTCAGGATAGGTCCACCAAAGACGTCTGTAGGCCTATACGCCGGAGCTGAACCGAACTTTTCAAGATAAATACAAAATGGGGACCCGGCTTTCGGATTACGTCTAACATTACACAATACACATATAAAAATTCACCTGAATAATTCAAGTTAAGGGAAAGCTCAAAATGAAATATTATGTAAACATGAGACATGTTCTGTATAGTTTATTTAGTACCTAACTAGCAATATCTGATTAGGTTAGTTGATAGCCACCATGTGGAACGAAGGCACTGAAAATTACGCAAACTTCATAAATGAATAGTGTTCTTCATAGCTGACTTAAAATTGTTTCATTGCCACAGACCTTATGAAAACAAAACTTTTACACAGCACTAATATGTTCTGTTTTTTTCCCAACTTTAATTTTCCTGCGTTTTACGGACAAAAGAAAAAGAGAAGAAGGAAAATTAACGCATGTATGACGTACCTGGTAACGTTTTATGTTGTTACATAATGATGTATGGCGTACCTAGTAACGTTTTATGCAGTTAGATAATGGTGTATGACGTAGCAACAATGCGTATTGCTCTCAAAGTATTATTCTCACATGACTTCCTAGTGACTAATATTTCGAAACACTGCTTCAAATGAGATGCACTTACCACTGACAAACGTCCAGAGTTCGTCCAGACAAGGTGCTTTAGTCATCCCGTTGTCCCTTTGGGTCACTTATACAGTCTGTGTCGAAATTTGCGCTTGAAGTGTATATGTAGAGACGTCAGTAGGGTAGCATATGGCATCTTGGCCTGACAAACAGCGAGATCGATATCATAACGGATGAGGTGAGCACAGCACTTTGTTATCTTAATTCCTTGTCTTTGTGGAAATGTACTCAACAGTTACAATAGAATGGTTCCTGTTCTAACTTTCAGTAACTTTACTTATTTTTATATTCTCAAGAATTTTTCACTTATATAAGTTGGCGTTCAATGAGTGGGCGAAAGCGAAGTGCCCGGCGTAAACCACCGACATTTGGCAAGTTACTGGCAACTTTCCCACTTGTAACGTTACATATATACACATCATGTTAATGAAAGGCAAGTTGTCTTCATGGAGTGCATGCTAGACTGTGCAAGCCACCACACAACCGTCACTAATCAAGGCCCCACGAGCAGTGAGAGCGGAGAAATCTATAATTTCCCTGTCCATGACCGGGTTTGCACCCGTGGCGCATGTGTTCAAAAGATTAAAATTCTAACCACTCTAACCACTGGAAAGCTGTCCGCTGTCCGCTCCTATATAGATGTGTATGACTGGTCGGAAGTCATGTCTAGTATCTTCGGTTCCAATACGGCGACAATATAATCATCCGGGCATTTGACCAGCGTGTCTTTTTAAGTCGGACACCTTTGTAATAATCCAACAGTTAAAGTATTGTTAAAAGTGTCCCTAAACAAACAATATACGAATGAATATGATGCTCCGTCGTCAATGCCATTTGCCAGGAAGCGGAGACCAGTTTCAAGAAGAAGAAAAAAACAATCCATATAAATATGCAAATATTAAGCCTTAATTTCAACTCATATTTAAGAACTACGGTTTCATCCATCCATAATACCAGTGCAAAATTCTTGAGCACGGCGTCAGTCAGTCAGTCAGTCAATCATATGTTCAACGATTTATGTGGTCATGTTAAATTATGTGTGGAGAAAAGCACTTGAAGCACAAATCTCCTGGCGTTAAGCCGTCAGAGGAGCTGGTTTCGAACTCGCGACCTCGTATGATTTCCAGAAGAAATACAGGCTAGAGATGTAACATATCTAAGCTATTCTTATTTATAAGGCACGAATGATAATAACCTGTCCCTTGCCACGGCTAGATGTATAGTTCCTATAAATGTTACATTCATAATAATTTTTGTCTCATCATTTATTATAAATGAAAGACTTCTGCAGTAAACGAATTTTGTGGAAAACCTATGGCGTCAAAGCTGTTTGTACTGTATTGGGATGACTATGGTTCAAAAAGGGGCCAAGTCGTAAGTCTTATAACAAAGTTTGTTTAGGTTGTTTTTAGGTTGGCCGTTATATTGTATATAGAGGGTCGCTTTGTTGACGTATCGTGAAGAGCTATACATGATACACAAGATCCGATCGGAGTAGCCTATATTTTACCACGTGGGGAACTAGTCCCAATTGCTATTATTAGACGCCCAAAATGTCCACTACTTATCGTGCTGTGTACTGTAGAGCAGATCCAGTACATTCAGGGATCATGACTGCAGTTTTAGAGGACATTTTGTATATCAACAACAAAGAGCAATTTTCTGTAAATATAAAGTAATAATAACAGAGACATCAGGACCGAGTTTCACATAGACATTTTTCGAGAGAGAAAAAACAAAAAACAGATGGAAAGAGAGAGATGACCTCAAGGGTCGGTTGTGACCTTATTCCTGTTACTATTTGTGGGATCAAGGAACATTATTGTAATTCCCAGTATTAAGCCTCTGTTTTTCTTTATTTGGCCTTACACGTTTATCTGCTGGCGTCTGATTACTTCCAGTGACTTAAATGACTAACAAATATATACAATATAACCTGTTCTGCTTAACCACAAGAGATTTATATATATGAGTAACCCCAATAATAATGTAAGTAATAATATACTGTTCATCATCTTAATTTCTGATTTAAAAGACAACAACACATATTTATTCTTATAACGCTGGACCAAAGACGTCCGTTTTCAATAAGTTTCCTCCCTTGAGTGATGATTGTCTTACAGTATTCATGGTAGAGATAGCGAGACGTCTGACTTTCACTTCCGTATATACTCCTTCTCGAAGAAGCCAAGGTGACACTGAAAGTAGAAGCTAATCTGCTGATTATATTATCCGTGTGAAAGAGTTACAGGCGTAATGGAAATGTTGATAGAGGTTTGTGGACATGATTTATGGCATCGAATCATTGGTATATACAGCCCTCCCACGTACAACAGTTCGTTAATATAGGCACTGAATCCGTTCCCTGTGGTCTGTAAATTTTTGTCTGTGATCTGTTTTGATGTTGCGTACCCACATTTCCAGTCATATGAGTGGAATATCCCTATGTCTACAATACTGCGGCATTATGGTTTCGTTAAGTGTTAAACCGTACCGCATCAGTGTGGATATCGTATCTTGATTGTGTGACCTTTGGTTGTGTAAAAATCAGAAAGTTAGCAAAGACACCTACGTGTACTAGTTCTGCATGTATGTTAGGTACAAGTCTTGTCGGTGTGTATCAGTTGGACTATACAACAGTTATATAACAGGTATCAGGTGTCTGCTTCACCTGTGCGTATTTAGTGTATATCTCACCTGTCTACTCTCACCTGTGTATATTAGGTATCTGTCTCATTTGCGTGTGTTGGGTGTCTTTTTCACGTGTGTACATTGGGTATCTGCCTCATCTGTGTGTATTGGGTCTCTGTCTCACCTGTGTGTATTGGGTTTCGGTCACACCTGTATGTATTGGGTATGGGTCTCACCTGTGTGTATTGGGTGTCTGTCTCATCCGTATGGATAGGGTATCTGTCACATCTGTATGTATTGGCTGTCTTTCTCACCTCTGTGTATTAGGTGTTGGTCTCACCTGTGTGTATTGGGTTTCAGTGTCACCTGTGCGTATTGGGTATGTGTCTCACCTATGTGTATTGGGTATCTGTCTCTCATGTGTGTATTGGCTGTCTGTCTCACCTGTGTGTATTGGTTCTGTCTTACCTGTGTGTGTTGGTTGTCTTCCCACTTGTATGTATTGTCTGTCTATCTCACCTGTGTGTATTGGATGTCTGCTAATCATAAGTGAACTCCGAGTAGGAGTACAAATCGGCTGCAGGTAGTAGTTGTTGAGAACTATCGCTTCAATCGCTAGGGAGTCGAAATTTGGAGTGGAGATCCCCGGGCCATGAAAACTCGCGTCATCCCAACCGTACAGCATGTACATGTATGACATCTTTCACCTGTTTAAGTTGTAGCGGGATGACTGGCGAATAACTCTATCCTAGCCTTGCAATAGAGACCAATGCACTTTCTCAAGTATTTGACCAACCTCCCCATGTTAGGTCAATTAAAAACTAGTCGCAGAAGGATTCCAAATGATTTTGAGTGTTCTATAAACATTTCTGACCAGATTTTATTTTTTTTAAGCCCACACAAAGACCACAAAAAACAACTCAAGCCTAATGGTAACTTTTTGCAAGCATAAATGAATACTAATAATAAAATTACACATAAAATGTAAGCCTAACAAATGAATCATGTATTCTTTGGTTGACAACACCGATGATAACTACATGTGTCTACCTGGTGTCTCCGTGGCCGAGTTGATTATCACGCCAGTTCTCTTCAAAGTTATGGTAAAGCATGAAGTGAAAATGGTACCCCTGTATTTTACACACCGGCTGCATCTGTTCTTCGGTCAATATGTTAAGTTAAATCCATTTGTCAATATTAATGACAACGATAATTTGAGGATTATGTTCGAATAGTTTGTTATTCCGTTAATATAATGTACTGCTGGTTTGCACATAGTCCTTTTCTCATTTTAAAATGTGAACGATGCAGTAATCATTATGTCATCTACTTTAGTGAATAAATTTATCCCCCCCACCCCCCCCCCCACCCAAAAAAAACCAAAGAAAAAGAAACCCAACGCAGCGCATTGTGGTTGCAGTGAGTTCACGTCCAGCTTATGCTGATTTACTCTCCGCCTGTTCGTTGAAAAGTCTGCCAACAACATGAGGATGGTCACGGGTTTTCCCCGGGCTCTGTCTGGTTTCCGCCCACCATAATGCAGGCCGCCTTCGAAGAATTCTTGAGTACGGCGTAAAACATCAATCAAATAAATAAAAAAATAAATAAACAAATCATTTATATACCCAAACATAAGTCTAAATTCAGCAACCTGCCTTAATATACAAAATCAATTAGTGTAAATAAAACTGAGAACGATAGGAAGCCCGTCATTACGTAATCTTACGAAGAGTATAATCGAAACAAAGCCACGTACACACACTAGTGTCCCAGACAAGACCACATTAGTGAACTATTGATAGATAGCACGATATAACTCGCAGGTTAGCAGGCTATGAGTGTATCATCCAATGGTGATAACAAAAACATTGTTTGTCCTTGAGAATAGAGGCCAGTGCTATCTGTATGTGAACGTTGACCTTGACTGTTGACTTTCTGTATACTTCACTGATCAATATTCACAACAGCCATAAAAAGAACTACCTGGCTAGAAAATAAGATTTTGGGTTTATTCAACCATCGATAATTTAACACTTCCATTCGTTTTAGAGGATTACCCCGCACAAAAATCCATGAAAATGTCATCATTAAGATGACGTGATTTCACTTATTTTTCTGTTTGAAGGTCGTAGGCCCTTGCAGGACCGTTTAGGTAGTCTGATGCCGTTAAAGACGGCTTGTAATATACCGTGCAAAGCACAGTTCGTTAACAACTAGCTGAGAGTCGGTAAGTTCCGGTGTCATCTACCCCAAAAATAAATAATCGCCCTCACAATAATGGACAATTCTTGAATATTGCATTCAGTTACAATCAAACAAGGGCGTATTGCTGAAAGTGACATTAATCATGGTAAAAAAAGAAAAAAATGATTTTTCTTCTTTTCCAGTGGTAAATCGTTTTATAATACTGATACCAAACCACGGGCGATGGTATTACAGAAAGAAACAGCAGATTGCCCATTAAATTTTGGTCGAGCGCTAACCTTCTGTACTCGAACGTGTCATCGAAAATACTTCCTCGTGTACATGGTACGTGTGCTTTGGGATTCAGATCTTAATCACAGATGTACCCTAGTACCGACCAAAGAGGATGGTAGTGGGTTGATTGCATTTTCTCGTGCATGACATGATACATTAAAATGAAGGTGGACGGTAGTACATCCATTTGACACATGATACAGCCTGATACACCTCCTGATACAAGACCAAGAACAAAACGGAGAGAGCAGGATTCGAACACACGACCTTGTCGGTCAAGTGTCGGATTGTCACAATGCGGCTTAACCCTCTGAGCCAGCGATGCGCAACCATCGTGTATTGAATGAAGAAAATGCTAAACAAGAACAGTCACAAAACTTTCCACGCATGGTAGAACACAGTTTGAATAAATACGTGCAATACACGCATTACATCTTGTCGATATATCAGCTCGGTGGTTCTGTTAACATATAAGTCTGCAGCGATCGTGCTGGTGGACTATAAATCAACCTAACAACAATGCCGGGATTCTGCTAGCGGACTAAGAATCCCTGCGGCCGGGATCCTTTGATTTGTTTTCATGTTAATCACCAAGTGTGATGGTAACACACCATTTTTAAGAATCCTGGACCAGTAATCTACGGAACAGCTATCCAAAATCTCATTTTTTAAACCAAGTTCTGCTGATGTACTGTTTGTATAGAGTTTTTTTTTAAGTTGCTACTATTTACCCAGTTAAATGAACAGTTAGAATAATACCCTAACTGCATGAGGTAGATTAACAAGAGGCTGGATCTCACAAGTTACGCTCGACCGTTTGTCAGCCAGCACACTGCCGTCACTGCTCTGATATACTACACTACACGCAGTGAAGTCTATTGCGAATTTCACCAGGTCTATTTCACACTGAACAGACTATGCATTGTAACTATCATACATAATATATGTATTCATTTTTTGTGTTAAATTGCCAACTTCAGTGCTATTCTGTTAAAAGGATTCCAAATTGCGACAAATGCTGCATAATATTTAATTTTAGCTCAATTTATTTATTTGATGTTTTACGCCGTACCCAAGAATATTTCACCCATACGACCGCTGCCAGCATTATGGTGGGAACGAAGCCCACCACCATCTGCAAGCAGACACTTTTAGCTAAATATAAAATAGGTGACTTCTAGCTGAAAATCGTTAAATCACAGTTATATTGCCATTATAATTTACGTTGGTATGTATTCAAATGAAAATGTATCTTGAATTTTTTGTCAAAATTCAAACAATTTATAACGGTGTATTGATCACTTATATGACAAATAATTGGCAGTGTGCAAAATGAGGTAATAGTGACTGTACTTATACATACCACGAGAAGACTGTGTGAATTTTCTGCAATTTAATACGTTATTCATTAGCAACATGAACTGCAAACAACCATTTGACTCCCGTTAGCTGTTAAGCGGCAGTCACGGTATATGGCAATCACGTTAAATGTTACTGTTGTTTGGGCTAAATAGGTCATGGTACATAGAGCAAAGGGCTTGTGAAAGACGCGGAAGAACGTATTCGTTATCGCAGATACGGTATCGTTTCGGTTATCGTATACGGTTTCCCGTATATATGCCATTAGGAAGAGACAATTCCTTCTAATTAAAATGAGTTCCAAATATTATACGTTTTTCCCATTCCAGAGATTATTTGTTGTCCATGGACAGTTGCTATAATACCAGAAAACAAGCTAGGGACTCCAGTTCTTCAATAAAATAGCAACACAATGCGAAATACGTAATGAGAATTATTAAATGTTAGAAGGTCTGTTTGTCCATCCAGCAACTCCAGGCCCCGTCGTAGTACTTGGGGTTGGCATTAGGATCGGTTGGTTTGTTTCGCGGTGGAACCGACGTTTTCCTATAGTCTTCGATTTTCTGGAGAAGCATCTCAACAAGGTTTGGATTTTGATCCGCGATGTTGTGGTATTCACAGGGATCAACGGGAATGTTGAATAAACAAGGAGCTTTCTTTGGCATGCAATTTGTTGAAAGGTTTGAAGGCTTTGGACCGCACTTTAGGACGATAGGAATGTCTTCTGAGCTGAATGTGACAGGGTTGCTGTCCATTGCTTGAGGTTCAACAATGTCGCCACCAGAGGGCGTGTCGTCCCCAGGAGGCGTGCATCCATACCAGCCATCGTTACGCCCGTTGGATATGTCCCCCGTGACCAGTTTAAAGTCGCCAACGCGAATCGAGGAGAAGTTCTGGATGGGGTCGATGTTGTGAAGAATCTCCTTCCTGACGTCAGCCCCACGGGAGTTGAGAACGTCCCACATGTCATAGCCGTCTATTGTCGTCATTTCACTGGGGTCTCCGCCCGCCACCCTGTAGATCGTGGGCAGCCAGTCCGCCACGTGCATCATGTGACTGGAGACATAGCCTGTGTTCTGCAGAAGAGGGCTGTACACAAATCCAGTTCCTCGGACCCCTCCCTCCCACATGGTGTTCTTTAAACCTCTGACAATAGAAAACACACACAGCATGTTGAATAAAAGCGCCACGTTGGATATAGGAGCAGTTGCACTCAAAGCGCAGCTGAGATACACACATTTTGATTAACGACAACTTATAAACTACTCAATGATTTGGGTACTGATTCAATTTACTCGCCTCGAACATTTCTTGCGTTTTTCCGTGATCATTGAAAACTATTGACTCCTTATCTGCATGAATCCCTCGTGATATCTTACTATATTTGTATGGTTTCTTAGTTCTTTGGTGTTTTGAAAATTGGTCTTGCGATTCTAGATATTGATTTGGATGACGGCTGGTACATAAATGACTATTCCAACGCCTAGATACACGTGGAGTTTATGTCCAAAATCATCATTCCAAACACCTTCTAACATGTTACCTACTGTACACTCTCGTCACTTTCAATACTACAAAAGAATCTGTTTAAGCGGACCGTGGTTGCTAGTGTACTACAAGAGGATCTGTTAAAGCGGACCGTGGTTGCTAGTGTACTACAAGAGGATCTGTTAAAGTGGACCGTGGTTGCTAGTGTACTAAAAGAGGATCTTTTTTAAGCGGACCGTGGTTGCCAGTGTACTATATGGGGATTTATTTATTGCTAGTGTTCTAGGCTAGATAATTTTCTGAAGATCCTGATATGACAGTCACACGAGGTATGACTACCTGCATCTTCTTGGAACTGACACAGGTGTGGTGACTTAACATGACAGCATAGTTACATATGACAGTTTTAACTGAGAGGACAGTCACACGGGGCATGGTACTCAAGAGAACGTGCCGATACAGGCTCGGTGGCCCAACGTGAGGGAACGGTTGTATATCGCCGTTTTACATGGCTGATGATAGTATAAGAGGTTTGGTTACCCGTTAGCTCACATATCGATGGTTGCATGTTGCAGTTTTACCCGGCCTGACAGTCACACGAGGCATGGTTACCCGTGACAAAAGATACAGGCTTGCTTGCCCAACGTGAGAGGATGGTTGTATATGACAGTTTTATCCAACACATCAAAGGAGGCATGGTTACCCGAGACAAAAGATACAGGCACGGTGATTTAACTTGAGACAGTTGTAGTATGCACGCGTCAGTGTTACCTGAGGGGATAGTTACAGGCAGCATTCCCGTCGTACCCATTGGCTGGTCCTCCATTGTCCGTGGTAAAAATTATAACAGAGTTTTCCATCATTCCAGATTCTCGTAGCGCCCGAGTGACGTTACCCACGGAGTCGTCGAGAGCTGACACCATGCCTGGTAATATTTAGAACATTTCGTATTAAATTATACATTTAGTTAGAGAGAGCCAAGTACAACATACCGGGCAACACACCGGTTAACACTGAAAGGTACACTGCAATTTTTGATACAAACCATTCTTTATATTATAATAAGGTCATGCCTAGAAATTTGGGGATAAATTATCTATAATATCAAAAGTTTATTTATTTATTTGATTGGTGTTTACGCCAGTAATAGTTTCCTCAGTAGTAGACCGAACTACTACTATTTCCAAATAAATTACTGATTAGTACTACCCTCAGATTTTAATATTTCAGTATTACCGGCAAAGATTCGTCTCTTTTCATTTTGGATATTCAGAAACCTGTTGACATATTTGGCCGGAGCTTCCACTGCCTTGTCTTTGCCACCATTTCCGGCATGGACTGCTTGGTAAGCCAAGTACAGAAACAGAGGCTGGGAAGAGAACAGCGCAAAATTTAAACACGATACCGTACGTGGGAAGGTCTGGTAGTAACAGACGGATGGCCGTGGTTTCCTCCCATCATAATGTTGGCCGGCGTCGTATAAGTGAAATATTCTTGAGTACGGCGTAAAACACCAATCAAATAAATATAAATAAATAAATAAAGTAAATAAAAGAACACACTAAGCTGTGTATCTTTGTTGAAGAGGGTTTCTATATATTACAGGAGAGACCAGAATCATTGTTTACAGTATCAGGTGTTATATTATTTATATCAAGGAGTAAATAATGTGGTTCTAGCACTGTAGTGAAGGTAGGGAGAATGAGTCGGTATTTACTTGGGATTTAACGCCGTACGCAAGTATCTTTCACTCAGATGACGGCGGTCAGAGTTATATCGGTGGAGGAGTTCGGTCAGATTCGGTCAGGTTTGTCAACATTAAATTACCGGAACACAAATAAGGTTTACCCGGCCGCTGATGGTTGTGTCCTGATTAAGGAAGATTTCGAACTTAAGGTCAGTAGGAAACTGGGATAGATGGAAGTAACATCATACCTATAAAAGTAGGTAAGAGCATTTACTTTTATACACATCCTGTTCCTGGTGGCATTGAGAGACAAGTGCTTGTGCGAATGAGAACATTTTGGTATTGATCGGATATTTCGACAAGGGATGAAAAAAGAGAAGGTTAATTGTGATGCAGATAACTACTGGTGACTACCTCTGAGGTATTATGAGAGAGGATAAAGACTGGTAATTACCTCAGAGGTATTGTGAGAGCGGATGATGTTCTCAGCAGCAGACGAGAAGAGTTCCGTACTGTAGCTTCCGTTCTCATTCCGCACCACGTTCATATCCTGACGGAAGTCCAAACCTGAATACGTCTAAAATCAGGAAAATAACACATTATACTTGTCACGTGTAAGTGAGGGGGAAACTGTATCGTAGTTCTGCATAGTCGTTCATTAACTGAATTCTGTCATCCGAAATGATAACAATTGTCAGCTGGCATGGTGCGCTTAAAATTCGACAATTACACATAATACAACTAAACTTTCTTCACACGACATTGCACGTTTAATCCACGATATCAAGATCGACTATACTTTTAACATTGTGGTATAAAAAGGTCTGTGATCGTGTGGTAGGCTTAGTTTTCATTTCTTTTGTTTTAATCAGGCTAAAGAGACGCTATCAGGCAAAATAAAATATCGGTCGTTATCAGTCATTTTGTTTCATTCCCCTTTGACACTCGATCGTTCACAAATATCTTTCAGAAGAGTTCATCAGAATTCTCCCCCTTCCCCATTTCAAACATTACCATAGTGAGGACGACCTGGCCGAGTCATAAATGAAAAAAAATTGTATTACTTAGGACAGACAAATAAAATCTTGATCCACGTACATCGTCTGCCACGTGATCGAAGTAGTCCTCCTTTCCCAGCCAGTATCCGAAGTGGCTTTTGAAGCCTCGATATGTGGGAGTGTATTCTTTCTGGAAGAATCCAAGATGCCACTGCCGAGAGAAAACAAAACTATCACCGAATAAAGTAATTATTCATGGTCAAAGAAATCCGCTTTAGCAACCCTAATGTGTTTTTCCTCCCTCCCCCCCCCACTTTCCCCCCAATTATCTAGTACTTACACAAACTGTATCATAATAGCAAATTATATACTTTCCCGTTTCCCCACTTTGTCCACTTTTGATCCTAGTCCAAAATAGGATCATTTCCTTTTCCCCATTTCTCAGGTATGTGCACCTTCGATACTAATCGATAATAGCATAACTTACTTTTCCACAGTTTATGCACCTTTAAAGTTCGAATCCATAATAAAACATCTTACTTCTTCACACATTCCAGCCTAGTCCAGCTTATTAACTTACTTTCCCCTAGTTCCCCATCCCGTGCACCTTCGCTCAAAACCCAGAGTAGCCTATTGTACAACTTACTTTTCCTACAATATGAGATGAATATCCTAACTTGTTCAAATACTGCGGCATAATTGTCTCGTCCAATGACAATCCATACGGTTGAGGCCCCAGTATAACCGAATGCTGTAAACCTGTAGATAGAGAATTAAAAGAGGAAAAAACAAAACAAAAAAATCAAAAAAGATGAAACACTGACTCACTTTCTCACCTGTATGTTTTAGGTGTCTGTCTCACATGTGTGTATTTGGTCTCTGTCTCTTCTGTATGTATTGGATGTCTCATCTGTGTGTATTGGGTGTGTCTCACCTGTGTGTATTGGGTGTCTTTCTCACCTGTGTGTATTGGGTATCTGTCTAACTTGTGTGTATTGGGTGTCTGCCTCAGGCATTTGTATTGGGTGTCCGTCTCACCCGTGTGTTTCAGGTGTCTGTCTCACATATGTGTATTAGGTGTCTTTCTCACCTCTATGTATTAGGTGTCTGTCTAATCTGTGTGCATTGGGTGTCTGTCTCACCTGTGTGTATTTGGTCTG
The DNA here is from genome assembly GCF_032854445.1 of Liolophura sinensis. Taxonomy (NCBI): domain Eukaryota; kingdom Metazoa; phylum Mollusca; class Polyplacophora; order Chitonida; family Chitonidae; genus Liolophura; species Liolophura sinensis. Next base: position 77,642,075 of record NC_088295.1, read on the forward strand.
TCTCACATGTGTGTATTGCGTGTCTGTCTAATCTGTGTGTATTGGATGCCTGTCTCACTTGTGTGTATTGGGTTTCTGTCTCTCTGTGTCTATTGAATGTCTGTCTCACTTATGTGTATTGGGTGTCTGCCTCACATGTGTGTTGGGAGTCTGTCTCACCTGTGTGTATTAGGTGTCTGTCTTACCTGTTTGTATTCCTGATTTCCCTCCTGTGTGTATTGGCTGACTGCCTAGCCTGTGTGTATTTGGTGTCTGTCTCACCTGTGTGTATTGAGTGTCTGTTTCACTTGTGAGTATTGGGTGTCTGTCTCACCTGTGTGTATAGAGTGTCTGTCTCACCTGTGTGTTTCAGGTCTCTCTCTCTCACCTGTGTGTTTTTGGTGTTTGTCTGCCTGTGTGTATTGGGTCTCTGTCTCTCTGTGTCTATTGAATGTGTATCTCACTTATGTGTATTAGGCGTTTGTCTCACCTCTGTGTATTGCTTGTTTTTCTCACCTGTGTGTATTGGGTGTTGGGTGCCAATCGTATGAGTGGAATATCCCAATTTCTTCACATACTGCGGCATTATGTTTTCGTCAAGGGTTAAACTGCACGACATCATTGAGGATATCGTACCATGCTAATCTGTGGTTGTGTAAAAAAAGTACTTAGCAAAGACACCTGTGTGTACTGGTTGTGCATATATGTCTTAGCTGTGTGTGTTAGGCGCAAGTCTTGTCTGTGAGTATCAGCTGGGACAGTTATATAACAGTTATATTAGTCCCAGTATCAGGTGTCTGCTTCACCTGTGAGTATTTAATGTATATTTCACCTGTCTACTCTCATCTTTGTATATTAAGTATCTGTCTTATATGTGTTTTTGGTATCTCTCTCGCGTGTGTATATTGAGTGTCTGTCTCACCTGTGCGCAGTAGGCGTTTGTCTCACCTGCGTGAGAGTGTCTGCCTCATCTGTGTCTATTGGCTCTCTTTCTCACCTCCATGTGTTGAGTGTCTGTCTGATTTGTGTGTCTCACCTTTTTACATTTTGTTTCTGCTCACTTGTGCGTATTGGGTGCCTGCCTCAGCTGTGTGTATCGGGGGTCTGTCTCTCACCTTTTTACATTTTGTTTCTGTTCACTTGTGCGTTTTGGGTATCTATCTCACCTCTGTGTATTGGGTATCTGCCTCATCTGTGTCTACTGGCTCTCTTTCTCACCTGTGTGTGTTGAGTGTCTGTCTGATCTGTGTGTCTTGAGAATATGTCTCACTTTTTACATTTTGTTTCTGTTCATTTGTGCGTATTGGGTGCCTATCTCAACTGTGTGTATCGGGGGTCTGTCTCTCACCTATATACATTTTGTTTCTGTTCACCTGTGCGTATTGGGTTCTGTCTCACCTCTGTGTATTGGGTGTCTGCCTCATCTGTGTCTACTGGCTCTCTTTCTCACCTGTGTGTGTTGAGTGTCTGTCTGATCTGTGTGTCTTGAGAATCTGTCTCACCTTTTTACATTTTGTTTCTGTTCACTTGTGCGTTTTGGGTGCCTGTCTCAGCTGTGTGTATCGGGGGTCTGTCTCACTTGTGTGTATTGGGGGTCTGTCTCATTCGTGTGTATTGGGTGTCTATCTCATCTGTGTGTATTGGCTGTCTGTCTCACCTGTGTGTATTGGTTGTCTGTCTTACCTGTGTGTGTGTTGGTTGTCTTCCCACTTGTATGTATTGTCTGTCTATCTCACCTGTATGTATTGGGTCTCTGCCAGCTATAAGTGTACTCCGAGTACGAGTACAAATCGGCTGCACGTAGTAGTTGTTGAGAGCTTTCCCTTCCCTAAGTTGGAGTGGACTCCCAACCGTACAGCATGTACATGTATGACATCTTTCACTTGTTTAAGTTGTAGCGGTGTGACTGGTGATTAACCTTATCCTAGCCCTGCAGTAGGGACCAATGTACTTTCTCAAGTATCTGACCAACCTCCCCATGTTAGGTCAATTAAAAACTAGTCGTAAAAGGATTCCAAATGATTTTGAGTGTCCTGTAAATATTTCTGACCAGGTTTTATTTACATTAACCTCACACAAAGGTCTTGTATTTAAATAATAACAACTCAACTTAGTGGTAACTTTTTACGAGCACAAATCAATGTTGATAAAATAATTACACATAAAATATAAGCCTAACAAATGAATCATGTATTCTTTGGTTGACAACACCGATGGTAACTACATGTGTTTACCTGGTATCTCCGTGGCCGAGTTGATTATCACGCCAGCTCTCTTCAAAATTATGGTAAAGCATGAAGTGAAAATGGTACCCCTGTATTTTACGCAGCGGCTGGATCTGTTTTTTGAAAATATGTCAAGCTCAAGCGCAGCGCAATAGCCCAGGAGCATCTCACCAATGTGGTCTCAGTGAGTTCAAGACCAGCTTATGGTGGGTTTCCTCTCCGCTTGAAGGTCTGCCAACAACCTGCCGATCGTCATGGGTTATTAGTGGGCTCTGCCCGGTTCCACCCATCATAATGCTGGCCGTCGTCGTGAGTATTCTTGAGTACGGCGTAAAACACCAATGAAATAAATAAATAAATAAAGGAACAAATAAATAAATAAATAAATAAAACAGTTATATACCCAAACATAAGTTAAAATTCAGCAACCTGCCTTAATATACAAAATCAATTAGTGTAAATAAAACTATGTATTCATGACTTTTCTTTATGGACTTGCTGTGTGACATTAGGACCTGTACATTGAATTGTCTCACCAAGTCGTCTGCCGCGATTAGTATGATGTGTGGTCTGCTCGAGTTAGATAACGTCGACGATGGGAACAACAACATCACCGCCAAGCATATCCAGCATCCATGGTTTGGAACAAACATTTTAACCTACCGAAACATGACATCAAATACAATGACAAGGATGAAAGTACAAACAAAATTATTCTGAGCTGATTTTGAGTATCAGAATGCCCAGCCCATTAAACTTTTCTTTTTTAATTAATTAGGCGTATACATGGATTAGCTCCTTGACGTGTGACCATTGACCTTATCACTTTTGAATAAATTTTAATTTGCCTGTGTATTCAGCATTTCTCCCTACTCACTTCTTTTGCATACGCAAGAAGCGCTGATCAGCTTTAAACAAAAGCCTAGGCCTACACAGAAAATGTGTTTTACGAAAAAGGTTACGAGACTTACGAAGTTTTGTGAAGGTGACCTCTGATCTTTACCATGAAAGACATTTACGATTATCAATAAAATGCCCCTTAGGCTTCACTCTGCACAATCGTGTTGCATGCATGTGCATTCTAACAAAAAAAAACACGTTACTCTGAACACAGTCTAGCTGCATGGCCACACATTTCCGCTCACGTGTTCACAAATTCAAAAATCTTGCAAATACAGTTCAATTCCTCACTGAATACTACATTTGGGGGAGAAAGCTAGGAAACCCGTCATTGCGTAATCTTACGAAGGGAATAATCAAAACAAAGCAGCGTACACGCATTAGTGTCCTCGACAAGACCCCATTAGTGAATTACTGATAGATAACACGATATAACTCGCAGGTTAGCAGGCTATGTATCAACATTGTTTATCTTTGAGAATAGAGGCCAGTGCTATCTGTATGTGAACGTTGACCTTGACTGTTGATTTCTGTATACTTCACTGAGCAATACTCACAACAGTGATAAAACACCAGAATTACCGGGCTAGAAAGATTTTGGGTTTATTCAACCATCGATAATTTAACACTTCCATTCGTTTTAGAGTATTACCCTGCACAAAAATCCACGAAAATGTCAGTATCAAGATGACGTGATTTCACCTTTGTTTTCAGTTTGAAGGCGGTACGTCCTTGGACCTTTAGGTAGCCTGATGCCGTTAAAGACGGCTTGTTATATACCGTGCAAAGCGCAGATCCCCAATAACTTGCCGAAAGTCGGTAAGTTATGCATTCCAGGTATTCCGGTGTCATCTACCACCAAAATAAATGATCGCCAGCCCAAAACTGCACAACTCTTGAACATTGCATTAAGCTACAATCAAACAAGGGCGTATCGCTGAAAGTTAAATTAATCATGGTTAAAAAAAACAAAGAAAAAAAAACAACAACAAAGAAAACAATGATTTTTCTTCTTTTCCAATGGGAAATCGTTTTATGATACTGAGACCAAACCACGGGCGATGGTATCTCTGAAATGAAACAGCAGATTGCCCATTAAATTCTGGTTCGAGCGTTAACCTTCGGTAGAAGTACATAGCGTCGAAAATACTTCCTCGTGTACATGATACGTGTACCCTGGGATTAAGATCTTAATCACAGATGTAAACCTAGTATCGACCAAAGAGGACGGTAGTGAATTTATTGCATTTTCTTGTGTATGACATCAAACATTAAAACGAAGGTGGGCGGTAGCACATACAGTTGACATATAATACACTGTATGCGCTTGTATTTTTGACATGCTCTGCACGGATAGGGTACCGGTATGTTGTATGAACTTATCGTTACACGTGTCGCATTCACAGAATCTCTTACAATCATATTCTTCCCATTCGACATCCACGATGAGTCTTAAGAAAGTGACAATTTCAAAAAATAAGGGTTGGTAGCAAGATTGGATGAAACAGCAGATGGATTAACATTCCTGTTTACAGACATAAAAGTTCAGTTCAGACGCGAAACTTGTCGAATGACCAATTTGATTTAAGCAACTGGCTGTTACTGGTTGAATATACAGGTGTCCGTTTGACACTGGTCGTTTGGAAGCGTGCGGTTATTGGGATTTATTAGCTCTCTTACACTACGTGGCTTGGTACGTATTACAGCGAGAATGAATAAGAAGTAACAGTGAACTCTTTGAAACTGTTAATACGATTCCTGAGGAGCAATTGCCCCCTATGCTTTAGCTCTCTACCCTCATGTATCTGGAGAAGAGCAGAGATTTTCTATTGGCGGTTTCATTGTAGGATTATTGGTTGGTCACAAATATACAAAATCTTTATACTACTGCCAAATGTTATATAACATAGAACTCTCCTGTTTAAATTAATGCATTAAATGTCAATGCATGAATCTGTATCTGTGATTGTTAGTTTCTTTGGATATCTAATTTATGCATTAAGCCTGAAACACAGTATACAACAGACATCAAACATATTCTGGATTGATCGAGAGAAATTATCAATGCTATTTGACTACAGGGCTATGCCTATTACAACTGTTTGTCCTTCCACGGAACAAAAATAGATTTACATGACCACACAAAACTATGCCTTAGTCCATCCACTGTACCCAGCCCCTTCATGGTAGAGCGGATTGGAGGCAGGGTCATTAGGCTTGTTCCTCAGCGGCACAGAAGTCAGTCTATGAGCCTCAAGTCTCTTCTCTAGCATCGTGATAATTTCTGGATTCTGTTCTGCCGGATTGTGATACTAACACGGGTCGCTTGGAATGTGGAATAGACACCGCAATTTCAGCGGCTGACAGGCTGTTGGCGTTCGCTGGGTTGTCTCCACACTCAACTTTCAGCGGGTTGCCTCCCATGTCATTTGCCGACCTTGCTGCGCTGCTCTCTTCTTCCGGTTCCACAAAATCGCCGCTAGAGTCGGGGTACAACCATACCAACTATCGTCTTTTCCGCTTGAAATGTCACCAGAAACCAGTTTGTAGTTCCCGTTCCGAATTAATGCGAACCCTCCAATTGAGTCTATGCTATGGAGAATCTCGTGTCGTATATTCGGGTCATTAGAACTGAGAGTATCCCACATGTGGTAACCATCAGTGTCCTGAAGTACTTCCGGGTCTCCACTGGCGACCCTGTAGACCGTGGGTAACCAATCCGCCACGTGCATCATGGATGATGAAATGTAGCCAGTGTTTTTCAGGGCCGGGCTGTATGCAAAACCCGTACCTCGGACAACACCTTCCCACATCGTGTTCTTAGTACCTCTGCAACCAGTACAGACAATACATCATGTTTTCGGTAAGAGGTTATAAGTGCTCGGTCTTTGTTCATTTTAAATTTTCTAGGTTTAAATGAAAATAAAAGATTGAGGTAAATCGCTTAGAACTGAGCAGTCATTTAGGATTAAAACAAAAACATTATGAACATATAATATATGCAGAAGTACAGAATAAAGCAGCGACTTGTACTGTCCTGATTTGTGATTCATCAAACGTGAGATAAACAAAAACTACCGATACTATTTTTTAGGCCTGTCAATTGGAACGATGACACAATAAGATGTAGATTAATGTAGGCCTTTTCTCTTTAAAAACTACAGTTGAGGTGAAACTTTGCGCACTTAACAACACAGGCAGATAGCTCCCAATTGTACCTTTCTCTTCAAAAAGAGTCTTTACGTGAATCTTTAGCTAAGGCAACAGCTAAATAACAATTGTTACAGGTCATCTGGATTACGTGATGTGATATAGTTACATGTAGTTCTTTTACGTGATCTTTACATTTGGCACGTTACCTGAGAGGATAGTTACAGACAGCATTCCCATCATACCATTGGTTGGCCCTCCGTTGTCCGTGGTAAAAATGATCACAGATTTTTTCGTCATTCCAGATTCTCGCAATACCCTAGTGATGTTGCCCACAGAATCGTCGAGTGACGACACAATGCCTGGAACAAAATAATATAAAAGTACATTTGTATCATTCTCTTTATGTTTTGATAGACATACTGGAAGTGTATATGAACAGTTGCAAATACATCGTGACAGAGATACAGATTTCTGGTTACATCATCAGTATTATTTTGTTATTTACTTTCCTTATCTCTTCTGATTGTCGTTTATTACCATACTCATGAATTTTGCACTTATATGATTTTGATCTACTTTATGAGTAGAGAAATCCGGATTGCTCGGGGAAACATGGCCGTCCATCCAAAATGACAAGTTATTGGAGGGCAAGGTATTTTCCCACGCTTGAGAGATATGCACACAATATTGATGGGAGATAAGTTGCTTTCAACGAATGTAAGACTGGACAAACGGTCAACGTCGACCACTGTCATCAAAGCCACAGGATCAATGAGAGACGGTTATCTAGAAATTCTCTGTTATGTTATAGAATCATGGAATAGAATCCTCCTCCATGATGTTAAGTTTATGGTTTAGGTGTCTGACATCTTATAATGTGGCCTGAATAAAAATGCCCAGAACCTAACAAGTCACTGCGCATAGTATTGTTCTGACCACTTGGAATGATAGCATTGCATGATTATGGTGGTTTATGTACGAATATCTAAGAGCAGGTAATAAGTCATTGCATGCAAGCATATTCTAACTGCTCTTCTTACCAGTTATATACGAATATCTAACTTAGCACCTTTTAAATCGCTTAAGGTGTTTAGCGATCCAGCGTGGGGCAATGACCCAGGAGCTTCTCACCAATGCGGTCGCGGTGAGTTCAAGACCAGCTCATGCTGCTTTCCTCTCCAGCCGGTATGTTTGCGCAACCTGCGGATGGTCGTGGGTTTTGAGCGCGGTTTCCTCCCACCCATGTTATATTGGTAAGATATACGGTAAACACGTGGAAACATTTTGTGGCAAACCTGAGAAATGTTGTGAGACCGAATGATCTTTTCTGCCTCCGCTGTGAACTATATTTCGTGGAATGAATTTGTGGGATTGTTGTACAAATCTGTCGCATGTTGTTTGACAAAGCTATCAGCTGCTGTTATCAAAATGCAGGATGCAGATCTGTGTGGTTTGATTAGAACATGGAGATATTAGGGCAGAGACCTGTAAAAAAGTAGTAAAAGCTTCTAGGTTTCTGGTGACACACCTGAGAGAGATTGTGATGCATATAAGAAAAGATTTTGTTACGACAACCTGTTAATGGATATAATGGCGCATAATTGTGGAGCATTTATAGAATACAGGAGATATTTGTAACAAATCCTAGAGAGATTGTTTTAGATATTTGTTGAAAAGTCATAATCCTCATGTGAAGATCAGTACCCGTAATGGCTGTCAAATCCATGATACAAGGGAGTGTACTCACGCCGGGAAAATCCCAGGTGCCACCACAGACGATAAAAGTGTACTGCCGTGTATATTGCACGTTTATAAAAGCCATTTGCATGGAGGACAAAATACTAAAGGTTTAAAGTAAGGTTTAGATATACAATACTTTATCATCATTATGTAATCTCCCCCACCCGATAAATTGTGAACGGGAGCAGGCCGTGATTAGTAGTGAAACATGTCGACCATTCAATCGGTATGAAACACGACGTGGGAGTTCAAACCTTGCATGTAACAGGAAATTGTTTAACAGGTCATGAGCCGTTTGCTCAGCCTACACTCGGTTAAGAAAGCCTGTCTTCCACTAATACGGGGTGTGTCTGTACACCTGGAAAAGTTTAAGAGTACCGGTTTCTTTCAACCATAAAAATGAACGGCAGCTTAGTGTGTTTAGAATTCTTGAATTTTGCCGTTAAATAAATAATGAAATATATAGTAAAAACAATGCCAGATTTAATGAAAATAATGATTCTAACAGGAGCACCTCAACTGAAAAAGTCACTTTATGGTCGTGCTATGTTTTTATACCTTGCCAACAATGTGTGAAGCATATCCGAGATTTCTCAAGTGTTCAGGCATGAGGTTTTTGTTTAAACCCAAACCGTAGGGTTGCGCAGATTGAATGACACCATGTTGTAAACCTGACAATGGATAAAAATAAGTTCCAAACCTGGAAGAGGAAAACAATGTTAATTAAGGTAAGTGAGATCAAATGGCTTTGTTACGTGTTTTCAATTATATTTTGTTTTCCCCCAGTTTTGACATTTCAACTTCTGGACATTTCTCCTATGGACTGTTCTCCTTGTAGACATTTCCCTTGACATATACTGTAAGATATCGGCTGCAGGATAAGGAAATATACACGTCCCCCATGTAACCGCTGCTGTTCAGTGGAAACGGGTATTTTCTCTGATGCAAGACAAAAGCCGTATGGAATTTATACCGGACTTCATGGTTGATTTGAACAACTAATTCCTCTCGCAGAATGTATACATTGCGTCGCAGACGGATCGCGGACATTCCCCCTATGGACAATGCCCCCATCGGACAATTCCCCCTAATATATATACAGCTAAAACCAGGAAAAGAACACCAACATTTTTGATCTAATTTCATAAAATTCATTACAAGTCTTTCACTGCGTATACCATGCAAGACATTTTTGCTCAACAACTTGACATTCATGGCAAATAAGATAGGCAAAACAATTTAATTTGCGTAACATAGTGTGTGTGATATATTACCATCATCTGCAGTGGCTGGTATGCTGCGATGATGAAGCAAATCTTTGTTTATAATTCCGTCCTGGTGAGGAGTGGTAGTATCCAGTCTTTCTCATAGTCACTCATCCCACTAACAGTAGAACTTTCATAAGACAATAAAATTAGCAATTATGTACAATCTTCACGATTCATGGATTAGTTTGATAGATTAATGGGACAAAATGTGCTGTAAAACCCAATAACGGGAAGAAATTACATTTACTATAGTCTATTTCTTTTAGAGAGTCGCCTATATTCACCTGTCTGTATAGTCAATCAATCATACTAGCTACTAAAATTGCTAAAAATAGTGACGCGTAACAGCACCAGCTTTACACATGGGTATACTGGGAGTTCATATTCTTGCAAAGAAAGTCAAATTAGAAAACTTTTTCTAATTCATAATGGTAAATTCCATAAGCTTAGTTTCGACACCAAGAATTCATTGCCTCGGGTGACATAACTATTTAAAAAAAAACAAGTGGCATGTAGGGGATTGGGTGTGGAGAGTAATTTGTTTTACAATAGGTGGCGCCAACATGCGGTAAGAATAAACTCCACGCAATAACACAGCCTACACGACACTCCCAGCGAAAAGACTACATTGTTGTTTATAACAGAATTTCCTAACATCGAGCTCTAAAACCATGCTGTCGTGAGAACAGATAAAATCACATTCATTTATTGAGGTTATATTATACTAAAACGTGTAAACAATTTCAAATATGGCAGAGGCAGAAACAGAGTTTATAGTAAGATCGCCGGCAGTTTAGGAAACTGGTGACGCCCTCCGACAAAACATGTTGAACTCCGCCCAATATCCAGCATGCCACTGGTTTTTGAATAATTATGGCGTCACCCGAGGCAACAGGTTCTTGCCATCAAAACGGGGCTTATGGACTTCAACATTATGAAAAAGTTAGAAAAAGTTTTCTAACTTCATTTTCCATGCAATGCGGTGAACTTGAAACATATCAATGTGTAGAGTTTGTGTTGTTACGTGTCACTTATCACAGGCAATTTTGGTGGCGAGTATGACTGATTTTACAGGCATCTGAAAATAGGCGACTCTCGAAAAGAAATAGGCAGTAGCTGTGACGGCCACCGCTTTTGGTATCGGTTTAGAAAAAAACCGAAACACTGTATGCTGCTGCCTTTACAGAAACATGAGCCATTTGGAATTTTACATAACGGAGTGGGCTGAAATGGACAATACAAATAACAATATAAATGTACAGATAAAATACACTTCATATTCTATTGAATAAAACACATAAGAGGAAATGTCCGAGGGGGAATTGTCCATAGGGGGAAATGTCGAAGATCTCTCTGTTGCATTCTTTAGTCCCATTTGCGAAATTTATACCATCAAATCAGGTGTCTGTCTTGTCTATGTTTATTAGGTGTCTGTCTCATCTGTGTGCTTTGAATGTCTGTCTCACCTGTGCGTATTGGGTGTGTGTCTCACGTGAGTGTATTGAGTGTGTTTCAAACCTAATGTCTTTCTGTCCTGTGTGTATGGGATGTCTGTCTCACCTGTGTGAATTCGGTGTCTGTCTCACCTGTGTGTATATTGGGTGTCTGTCTCACCTGTGTGTATATTGGGTGTCTGTCTCACCTGACTGTATTGGGTGTCTTTCTCACCTGTATGTATTGGGTGTCTCCCGGTCATTATTGTACTTCGTGTAGGTGTACATATCGGCTGTACGTAATAGTTGTTGAGAATAATTACGCTCCTGGCCAGCTCGTCAATGTTAGGTGTGGAGATCTCCGAGCCGTGAAATCTCACGTCATCCCAGCCCTGTTTGTGACAAAATAACACAACATTAAGCAGTTTATCGAAAAGGGTAATATCCCAGTAACGTACAAAGTGTTCATGCGCATTGTAACGCAGTGGATACGTTCATTAATTTCTCAAGAGAGAAACGCTATAAATTTGTTTGAATAAGATTCAACGTCGCTTTCAGCCTTACCTCGACGATGTCTCTTCCTAGCACGTCGGTTCTAATACCGTTTTTTCCTGACAAAGCCAGAGAAAACTGGAGAAATCCATTTATAGATGAGAAACTTTTTTCACCGAAGGGTGACAGTTCTTGGTGATAGATTTTGGAAAAAAATCACTCCAAACAGGTAAATTACTGAGTCAAAAACTTGTAAACTGAGCGTCAAAGTCTAAGTCGATAATCGCAAGAACAACTTTAATCATCAAGCCCCACAGAAATATGGAAGAAACAATATGACTTGAGAGAGTTAAAAAAGGACACGCACGGCACTAAATTAAAGCACCTGTGCGCTTACGAGATCATCGGAGACGATGAAATCAATGTGAGGTCTCTGTGCAGACCGAGCTGTGATATGTTTTATCACACACCCAACACCGAGTAGGAGCACAAATACGTGCCCTTGTACAACGCTTCTGGGTAGCATAGTGCACAGTAACAGGTATAGCTTGACGTAAATAACATTAAAGCTGCAAGGAAAAATTATGAATCTTACCTTGCAAAGGCACAGACAACGTACAGTCTTCGTGGCTTTTTCCTATCTGTGTTCAACCTTTAGTACGGTAAAATGTCTTTACCATTACGTGTACCTGATGGCAGAAAGTGATGTCATTCTCGATCCAATAGACATACTACATACATGTATGTTTGAAATGACGCGTTGAACCACCACAAAGCTTAGCTAGATTGGTTATAATATGATGTTACATAGCGGATTTGTATACAACACGGTTTCAAAAGCGAGCACCGCCAGAATCATTATCTCTGTGAGTTCACACAAACGAAATTTTAAGCATTAAAAAATAACATAAACAAACAATAAATGAAAGAAAAACATTCACAAAAATATTGCCAAAATATTTTAAATGAATAAGTTCCATAGGGAAAATACGCAGATGTCTAGGTGGAAATTTGAATGCATCAACTGACGGCGCGGTGATATACTGTGCAAAAAGGTATGAAACCCAAGTCGCGAAAGTACCGTATCGCGAACCGTGCGTGACCAAGCGAAACACATGATAGTCAATAGGTATACAGTTGCTTTAAATTGATTGATTGGTTGATCGATTGATTGGTGTTTAGCGCCATGCTCTAGAATTTATATCACGGCTGTAAGTTCTGTGGGAGTGCCTGGTGTGCCGATCTTTGCCAAGTACATGCACCTAAACCGCCTGATACAAGACCTAGAACAAAACGGAGAGAGCCGGATTCGAACACACGACCCTATTGGCATAGTGTCGGATTGTCACAGTGAAACAGCGGCTTAACCCTCTGAGATAGCGATGCACAACCATCATGTACTGAATGGAGAAAATGCTAAACAGGAACAATCACAAAACATTCCACGCATGGTAGAACACAGTTTGAATAAATGTGCAATACACGCATTACATCTTGATGCATGCATCAGCTCGGTGGTTCTGTTAACATATAAGTCTGCAGCGATCGTGCTGGTGGACTATAAGTCAACCTAACAACAATGCCGGTATTCTGCTAGCGGACTAAGAATCCCTGCGGCCGGGATCCTTCGATTTGTTTTCGTGTTAATCGCCAAATGTGATGGTAACACATCAATTTAAGGAATCCAAGACCAGTAATCTAATGAACAGCTATTAAAAATCTCATTTTTTGAACCAAGCTCTGCTGATGTACTGTTGTATAGAGGTTTTTGTAAACATGCAGTGTCTAATGTATTATACCTCATTCGACCGTGCAGTGTATAACGTATGCTCTCAACTGTGTATGTTTCCATTCTAAAATTTACAATCAGATTAACCAGATAAGATATCTATCATATGATTCATACAGAGAATAAGGTGGATAAAGTTTAATCTGCGCTGACTGTAACGCTATAAACCAGCCGCCATGGGTGAAGGTGACACAGTTAAAATCAATATTAGGCTGTGTGCTGGTGACAACATAGGTATCGAGTGAACCGTGGTACAACCTTTGGTCATTCAGCTGACCCTAGCACGGCCTTTAACGCACAATAGAAACAGTGCATTGTACGGTATGCCTACTGTGCTTATATGCAGAAGTCCGATATATATATATATATATATATATATATATATATATATATATATATATATATATATATATATATATATATATATATATATATATGCCCCACACACATACATATATACATATATATACACATACACATGCCCCAAAGAAACATAAATGAGTTATGAGAATTTCACAAGGTCTATTTCACACTGAACAGACTATGTATTGTAACTATCATACATAATATATGCATTCATTTTTTGTGTTAAATTGCCAACTTCAGTGCTATTGTGTTAAAAGGATTCCAAATTACGGCAAATGCTGCACCACCATCTGCAATCAGACACTTTTAGCTAAATATAAAATAGGTGACTTCTATTACAGTTTTATTGCCATTGTAGTTTACGCTGGTATATATTCAAATCAAAATGTATCTTTGTATTTTTTGGCAAAATTTAAACAATTCACAACGGTGCATTGATCACTTATATGACAAATAATTGACAGTCTGCACAATGAGGTACTAATACATACCACGAGAAGACTGCTTGAATTTAATGCAATTTAATACGTTATTCATTAGCAACATGAACTGCAAACAACCATTTGACTCCGGTTACCTGTTAGGCGGCAGTCACAGTATGTGGCATTGACGTTAAATGTTATTGCTGTTTGGAATAAATGGAAATAAAACGTCATGGTACATAGAGCAAAGGGCTTGTGAAAGACGCGGAAGAACGTTTTTGTTATTGCAGATACGGTATTGTTTCCTGGTTTCCTGTATATATGCCATTCCTTCCAATAAAAATGAGTTCCAAACATTATACGTTTCACCCATTCCAGAGAATATTTGTTGTCCATGGGCAGTTGCTATAATACCAGAAAACAAGCTAGGGACTCCAGCTCTTCAATAAAATAGCATAACAACGGAAATACGTAATGAGAATTATTAAATGTTAGAAGGTCTGTTTGTCCATCCAGCAACTCCAGGCCCCGTCGTAGTACTTGGGATTGGCATTAGGATCGGTTGGTTTGTTTCGCGGTGGAACCGACGTTTTCCTATAGTCTTCGATTTTCTGAAGAAGCATCTCAACAAGGTTTGGATTTTGATCCGCGATGTTGTGGTATTCACAGGGATCAACGGGAATGTTGAATAAACAAGGAGCTTTCTTTGGCATGCAATTTGTTGAAAGGTTTGAAGGCTTTGGACCGCACTTTACGACGATAGGAATGTCTTCTGAGCTGAATGTGACAGGGTTGCTGTCCATTGCTTGAGGTTCAACAATGTCGCCACCAGAGGGCGTGTCGTCCCCAGGAGGCGTGCATCCATACCAGCCATCGTTACGCCCGTTGGATATGTCCCCCGTGACCAGTTTAAAGTCGCCAACGCGAATCGAGGAGAAGTTCTGGATGGGGTCGATGTTGTGAAGAATCTCCTTCCTGACGTCAGCCCCACGGGAGTTGAGAACGTCCCACATGTCATAGCCGTCTATTGTCGTCATTTCACTGGGGTCTCCGCCCGCCACCCTGTAGATCGTGGGCAGCCAGTCCGCCACGTGCATCATGTGACTGGAGACATAGCCTGTGTTCTGCAGAAGAGGGCTGTACACAAATCCAGTTCCTCGGACCCCTCCCTCCCACATGGTGTTCTTTAAACCTCTGACAATGGAAAACACACACAGCATGTTTGATAAAAGCTCCACGTTGGATATAGGAGCAGTTGCACTCAAAGCGCAGCTGAGATACACACATTTTGATTAACGACAATTTATAAACTACTCAATGATTTGGGTACTGATTCAATTTACTCGCCTCGAACATTTCTTGCGTTTTTCCGCGATCATTGAAAACTATTGACTCCTTATCTTTGCATGAATCCCTCCTGATATCTTACTATATTTGTATGGTTTCTTAGTTCTTTGGTGTTTTGAAAATTGGTCTTGCGATTCTAGATATTGATTTGGATGACGGCTGGTACATAAATGACTATTCCAACGCCTAGATGCACGTGGAGTTTATGTCCAAAATCATCATTCCAAACACCTTCTAACATCTTACCTACTGTACACTCTCGTCACTTTCAATACTACTACGACCGTGGTTGCTAGTGTACTACAAGAGGATCTGTTAAAGCGGACCGTGGTTGCTAATGTACTACACGAGGATCTGTTAAAGCGGACCGTGGTTGCTAGTGTACTACAAGAGGATCTGTTTAAGCGGACCGTGGTTGCTAGTGTATTACAAGAGGATCTGTTAAAGCGGACCGTGGCTGCCAATGTACTACAAGAGGATCTGTTAAAGCGGACCGTGGCTGCTAGTGTACTACAAGAGGATCTATTTAAGCGGACCGTGGTTGCTCGTGTTCTAGGCTAGAGATTTTTCTGAAGACCATGATATGATAGTCACACGAGGTATGGCTTGGAAAAGATACAGGTGTGGTGACTTAATATGGTAGCATAGTTAAATATGACAGTTTTAACTGAGAGAATAGTCACACGAGGCATGGTTACCTGCATCTTCTTGGAACAGATACAGGTGTGGTGACAACGTGACAGCATAGTTACTTATAACAGTTTTAACTGAGAGGATAGTCACACGGGGCATGGTTACCCGAGACAATATGCAGATACAGACTTGTGGGCCTAACCTTGGAGGCGGTTGCGTAAGGCAGCTTTACCGAGACAAACGATACAGGCACGTTGACTCAGATATCGATGGTTGCATGTTGCAGTTTTACCCAGTGTGACTACACGAGGCATGGTTACCTGTGACAAAAGATACAGGCTTGCTTGCCCAACGTGAGAGGATGGTTGTATATGACAGTTTTATCCAACACGTCAAAGGAGGCATGGTTACCCGTGACAAAAGATACAGGCACGGTGATTTAACTTGAGACAGCTGTAGTATGCGCGTGTCAGTGTTACCTGAGGGGATAGTTACAGGCAGCATTCCCGTCGTACCCATTGGCTGGTCCTCCATTGTCCGTGGTAAAAATTATAACAGAGTTTTCCATCATTCCAGTTTCTCGTAGCGCCCGAGTGACGTTACCCACGGAGTCGTCGAGAGCTGACACCATGCCTGATAATATTTAGAACATTTCGTATTAAATTTTACATTTAGTTAGAGAGAGCCAAGTACAACATACCGGGATAATATTACACTGAAAGGTACACCGCAAGTTTTGATACAAAACATTCTTTTTTTTATAATAAGATCATGCCTAGAAATCTGGGGGATAAATTATCTATAATATCAAAAGTTTATTTATTTATTTGCTTGGTGTTTTACGCCAATAATAGTAAAGCAATATTTCCTCAGTAGTAGACCGAACTACTACTATTTCCAAATAAATTACTGATTAGTACTACGCTCAGTTTTTTATATTTCAGTATTACCCGCAAAGACTCGTCTCTTTTCATTTTGGATATTCGGAAACCTGTTGACATATTTGGCCGGAGCTTCCACTGCCTTGTCTTTGCCACCATTTCCGGCATGGACCGCTTGGTGAGCCAAGTACAGAAACAGAGGCTGGGAAGAGAACAGCGCAAAATTAAAACACAGTACCGTACGTGGGAAGGTCTGGTAGTAACAGACGGATGGTCGTGGTTTTCTCCCTGGCTGTGTCTGGTTTCCTCCAATCATAATGTTGGTAGCCGTCACATAAGTAAAATATTCTTGAGTACGGCGTAAAACACCAATGAAATAAATAAATAAATAAATAAATAAATAAAAGAACACAATAAGCTGTGTATCTTTGCTGAAGAGGGTTTCTGTATATTACAGGAGTAAATAATTTATATCAAGGAGTAAATAATGTGGTTGTAGCACTGTAGTGAAGGTAGGGAGAATGAGTCGGTATTCACTTAATTGCTTAATTGAGATTTAACGCTGTGCATAAATACATTTCACTCAGATGACGGCGGTCAGAGTCTTATCGGTGGAGGAATTCAGTCAGATTCGGTCAGGTTTGTCAATATTAAATTACCGGCACGTAAATAACCCGCCCGCTGATGATTGTGTCATGATAAAGGAAGACTTAAGTTCAGTAGGAAACTGGGATAGATGAAGGTACCATACTACCGATAAAAGTAGTTAGATTTGCTTTTATACACATCGTGTTCTTCGTGGCATTGGGAGATAAGTGCTTGTAAATGAGAACAATTTCGTATTCATGGAATATTTCGACTGTGTGATAAAAAAAGGGTGAATTGTGACGCAGATAAATACTGATGACTACCTCTGAGGTATGATGAGAGAGGATAAAGACTGGTGATTACCTCAGAGGTATTGTGAGAGCGGATGATGTTCTCAGCAGCAGACGAGAAGAGTTCCGTACTGTAGCTTCCGTTCTCATTCCGCACCACGTTCATATCCTGACGGAAGTCCAAACCTGAGTACATCTAAAATCAGGAAAATAACACATTATACTTGTCACGTGTAAGTGTATCGTAGTTCTGCATAGTCGTTCATTAGTTGAATTCTGTCTTCCGAAATCATAACAATTTTCAGCATGGTGCGCTTACAATTCGACAATTACACACAATACGACAAGACTTTCTTCACACGACATTGTAGGGTTAATCAGCGATATCAACATCGACAATACTTTTAACAGTAGGCCTATGGTATATAAAGGCCTTTGTTCGTGTGATAGGCCTAGTTTTTGTTTCTAATTGTAATTTAATTTTTTCTTTAATCCTCTGTACAACACCATATTGCCACAACACTAACTAGGCTCCACAAACTACTGTTCCTTTCTTTCTTGTGTCTTTGCTCTGTACGTTTTATTATCCCTCCCTGTTTTCAGTTCATTACAATGGAGACACTGTCAGGCAAATTAAAATATCGATCGTTATCAGTTATTTTGTTTCATTCCCCTTTGACACACCTCCTTAACTGCTTCACTCGATCGTTCACACATATCTTTGAGAAAAGTTCATCAGAATTTTCCCCCATACCCGTTTCAAACGTCAGAACGACCTCACCGAGTCATAAATGAAAAGATTTCATTACCTAAGGACAGACAAATAACATCGTGATGCACATACCACTTCTGCCACGTGATCGAAGTAGTCCTCCTTTCCCAGCCAGTATCCGAAGTGGCTTTTGAAGCCTCGATATGTGGGAGTGTATTCTTTTTGGAAGAATCCAAGATGCCACTGCCGAGAGAAAACAAAACTGTCACCGAATAAAGTAGTTATTCATGGTTAAAGAAATCCGCTTTAACAACCCTAATGTGTTTTTCCTCCACACGCCCCTCACCCCGCCCCCATTTTTCCAATCCATGAATAGGCGTAGGCGATCTAATCCAGAATAGAACAAAGTACTTTTCTCCGATTATCTAGTCCTTACACAAACTTTATCAAAATAGCAAAATATATTTTCCCGTTTCCCCACTTTGTCCACTTTTGATCCTAGTCCAAAATAAAATCACTTCCTTTTCCCCATTTCTCAGGTATGTGCACCTTCGATACTAATCGATAATAGCATAACTTACTTTTCCACAGTTTGTGCACCTTTAAAGTTCGAATCCATAATTAAAGATCTTACTTCTTCACACATTCCGGGGCCTCCGTGGCTCAGCTGGTTAGCGCACTAGGACAGCATAATGACCCAGGAGTCTCTCACCAATGCGGTCGCTGTGAGTTCAAGTCCAACTCATGTTGGCTTCCTGTCTGGCCGTAAGTGGGAAGGTCTGTCAGCAACCTGCGGATGGTTGTGGGTTTCCCCTGGGCTCTGCCCGGGTTCCTCCCAAAATAAGGCTGGCCGCCGTCGTATAAGTGAAATATTCTTGAGCACGGCGTAAAACACCAATCAAATAAATAAATAATAAATACTTCACACATTTTATCCTAGTCCAGCTTATTAACTTACTTTCCCCTAGTTCCTCGTTCCGTGCACCTTCGCTCTAAACCCAGAGTAGTCTATTGTACAACTTACTTTTCCTACAATATGAGATGAATATCCTAACTTGTTCAAATACTGTGGCATGATTGTCTCGTCCAATGACAATCCATACGGTTCAGGTGCCAGTATTACCGAATGCTGTAAACCTGTAGATAGAGAATTAAAAGAGGAAATAACAAAATAAATCACAAACAGATGACACACATATTCTTGAGTCAAAAGTCAAAAAGCGCACTACACTGTCTGTTTATGTGTATTTGGTGTCTGTCTCTTCTGTAGGTTCTGGGTGTCTCACCTTTTGTATTTGGTGTCTGTCTCACCTGTATGTATTAGGTGTCTTTCTGACCTGTGTATTGGGTGTTTGTCTCACCCCAGTGCTATTTGGTGTCTTTCTCATCTGGGCGTATTAGGTGTTTCTCTGCCTGTGTGTATTGGGTGTCTGTCTCACATGTGTGTATTTGGTGTCTGTCTCTTCTGTATGTATTGGGTGTATCACCTTTGTGTATTGAGTGTCTGTCTCTTCTGTATTTATTGGGTGTCTCACTTTTGTGTATTGGGTGTCTGTCTCAACTGTATGTATTAGGTATCTTTTTCCCCTGTGTACTGGGTGTTTGTCTCACCCCTGTGTGTATTTGGTGTCTGTCTTATCTTGGTGTATTAGGTGTTTGTCTGCCTGTGTATTGGGTGTCTGTCTCACATGTGTGCATTGATTGTCTTTCTCACCTGTGCATTGGGTGTCTGTCTCACCCCTGAGTGTATTAGGTGTCTGTCTCATCTATGTGCATTGGGTCTCCGTCTCACCCCTTTGGGCATTAGGTGTCTTTCTCACCTGTGTGTATTGGGTATGTGTCTCACCTGTGTGTATTAGGTGTTTGTCTCACCTATTTGAATTAGGTGCCTGGTTGACCTGTGTGTACTGAGTGTCAGTCTTACCTATGTGTACTGGGTGTCTGTCTCATCTGTGTGTATTGGGTGTCTGTCTCACCTGTGTGTATTGTGTGTCTGTCTTACTTGTGTGTATTGAGTGTTTATTTCTTCTGTGTGTAATAGGTGTCTGTCTCACTTATGTGTATTGGGTGTTCATCTCTTCTGTGTGAATTGGCTGTTTATCTCACCCGTGTGTACTGGGTGTCTGTCTCGCCTGTGTGTATTGGGTGTCTGACTCACTCCTGTGTGTATTATGTGTTTGTCTAACCTGTGTGTATTGGGTATGTGTCTCACCTTTGTGTATTAAGTGTCTGTCTCACCTGTGTGAATTAGGTGCCTGTCTCATCTGGGTGAATTAGGTGTCTCCCTGTGTATAATGGGTGTGTGTCTCACCTGTGTGTATTGGGTGTCTGTCTCATCTGTGTGTACTGGGTGTCTGTCTCACCTGTGTGAATTCGGTGTCTGTCTCACCTGTGTGTATATTGGGTGTCTGTCTCACCTGTGTGTATATTGGGTGTCTGTTTCACCTGACTGTATTGGGTGTCTTTCTCACCTGTATGTATTGGGTGTCTCCCGGTCATTATGGTGCTTCGTGTAGGTGTACATATCGGCTGTACGTAATAGTTGTTGAGAATAATTCCGCTCCTGGCCAGCTCGTCAATGTTAGGTGTGGAGATTTCCGAGCCGTGAAAACTAACGTCATCCCAGCCCTGCAGAACAAATTACCAGGGTATCGATGGTTTTCCTTGCGACTGCGAACATGGTCAGCGTCATGTAACGGCTTATGCATAAAGATTAAAAACTCAGTTCATACTTCCAACATCAACGAAATAACTATATTTATCATTTATTTCAGGACGATAGTATTTATTTATTTATTTGATTGGTGTTTTACGCCGTACTCAAGAATATTTCACTTATACGACAGCGCCCAGCATTATGGTGGGAGGAAACCGGGCACAGCCCGGGGGAAAATCACGACCATCCGCAGGTTGCTGGCAGACAGGACGATAATAAAACTGAACTCTAATGTACATTTCTTGTTTATTAGTTAGAAAGATTACATAAATCAAGTTACATTAAACTTACCAGATCATCGGCCACAATGAGAATTATGTTCGGCCGACTGCAAAATCCCACAGTTGTGAATGAGCACAGCAGCAATAGCCAAATTACCCTTGTAACCATTTCGATCGTCATTTAAAGGGCGGGTAACTGGAACAAAATCAGGACATAAATGCAGACTGTGCAAAGAAGTTAGGCTAAAACATGCTGGATATGGCATGAGGAAAACGACTGGTCAAGGAAGTACATTATGTACCGTACATACTTTCTCTGTGATAACTCAGGCCGCTTTCAGAGCTGAAGTGTGCCGTATAAGGACGCTGTATAAAACTTCTAAACTGCGTGTTCGAACTGGCTGGTACGGAGTGGAGGTGTTAACGGTTCCCAAATCTACATTCACTACAGCAATAATCATATCAGCTCTACAAAATCTGTGCTACGAATGTTTTTAAATGTATTGTATGGGTCGTGTTGCCCTCATGTGACTAAGTTGGCAAAAGTAACAGGGTCACGTGCATGTTCAGATCAATAGTAATTTAATGAACAAGTCGCAGGTGTTCAAAGGGGACCTACTAGGTTTCAAAGTGGCGTACCGTATCAGCTTATACTATATATATATAAATATCATTGTGAAAAATAGCTGTTGCTCCCGTTACAGTGAGTTAAATCGACCCACTTCTACCAGCGCACATGTGCAGGTGCTGAGCGCAGACCGGGGTAGAGCCAAGTTACTCCGTCAGCTTCAGTAGGACGGTCTAAAAGACGGCCTATAAAGTTACCTACACGGCCTATGGACGGCCTGCAGACGGCCTGTCAGTTTTGGGTATAGGGCTAACTACATGTTTCTGTACGCAGGCAGTGTGGATATCATACTTCGTTGTAAGTACTAAAATATAGTCTGCTGGCCTACATTTATATAATGTATATCCTCACACGCAGACGTGCACTTAGCCAGACACACACTATAGCTCAGGTGTGCCGATATGAAAGGCGAGGAGACCTAAAGATTGAAAGCTAGCGAACTTGGGCAGACCCACTTCAGTGGTCGACATGCCCATACTCAAAATGAGGCAACACAGCGGGTTTTGGTTGGCAGCATAAGGCGTAAATGATGGATAGGTAGCGCAAGACATGGCTTTGTCGCAACCAGGCGTTATTATTGAACGGTAGGCCCTTACATTTTCTCTGCAATGTTTACCCATGGAGGTATATTTATGTCCAAGCAGGGAGGTATATCTGTTGAACCAAGCCACCGTGGTTTAACAACTAAGCTACTTTCCCAATTTCGACAGCTTTTACTCAGTAGGGCCTACTGGTAGCTTTCGGGAATCACCATACCAATGAGGAGAGTAGCAGTAATGTTGGCCTACATCGCATGTAGAGCATATTAATTTCCCCATTGCGACGAGACGCATACACATTCTACACCTCAGCTGTATACGCCTCACATGACACAACAGGGTGTTTGACATTAGCGTTAGTCGAGTAAACAGTGCTCACTGTGTTGTACGTTGGCCCGACGGTTGTTGTATTGTTTGGTGTGCAGGTTATCTCCCTTCAATTGTGGAGCCGTATCTATAGTCTGTGCCATTGATAGATGGTTAGGTCCTGTTACAAGTCACCTAAAAGTTATGTTATGTAGAAAGAAAGCTAATATTTCAAATTTTACCACGTGCCATTGATAGATGGTTAGGTCCCGTTACAAGTCACCTAAAAGTTATGTTATGTAGAAAGAAAGCTAATTTTACCACGTACCTCATATTATGTTGGAAGTCTGTTGGCCGAATGATCTAAACTGTTTACATACTGGCGATTAAGTTCATGCATTTGAGGTCGCTGGCTCGAACCCAGGGCTGTACGTGGGAAGGTCGACCAGCAACCCAGGGTAGCCTCAACCAGTTTCCAGTACTCTTTTCTGTGCCAAGAAAGTGTAAGCTCGAATAACGTTGGTACTGTTACCACAATAATTTTTCAAATCACATCCATAAATACCATATATCAGTTATATAAGCTGTGTCATTTCTGATAATTAGAGCGCTATGCGCGTTTGTCGGGAAGTTTATCTACTCTAAATAAAAAATCTGTTAAATTTAACAGAAATTCTGTTTTCTCAGTGATGCTAGAATGCATTCTGTTAAATGTGGCACAAATACTCTATTAATTCAACATAAGGGCTCAACAGGATGATATGTTAAATATGAAACAGTATTACGTTATAATAACAGAATACATTCTGGCATCACTCAGACAACAGACTTTCTGTTAAAATTAACACATTATTTTTTTGAGTGTACCTGTGTCCATGTTCTATAGCTGTCGTGACTTTTGACATGACTCGCTGGGGATTCGGGATCGTTGAAGTAATGATTTCATGACGTGTTCAAGGTTTTGGAGATGAATTGAGGCTGTTGACGCGCAGAAGCTGATTGGGGGTATTATGGGGTCACGTGACGTACCGGTAGTCATCTTCTTCATCTTGCTACACGTAGTCTGTGGGAGCAGACCAAATATCGTCATTATTGTCGCCGATGATTTGGTAAGTAGAACCTCCACAGATGCAAAACCCGATTGCTGTTTTTTGTGTCGCCCTTTTGAATGTGTGTTCATTATTTCCTCAGGGTTACGGAATGGTAATCTGTAGTGATGTTATTTTAAATCAATAAAAAGTTATGCTTTTCATTTATGAAGTAATAATCATACCACTGCTCCCTACATTTATATGGTGATTGGTCAAGTATTTATTTCATAAACCATTTCTCCTCGCGTAAAATATGGTGATTGGTCAAGTATTTATTTCATAAACCGTTTCCCCTCGCGTAAAATACATGGGAAATTTTTCCGACAAATTTATTTATTTATTTTATTACATAATGTTTTTACGCCGTACTCAAGAATATTTCACTTACATTTTCACTTTGCCGAGAGGAAACCAAGCACAGCCCAGAGAAACCACATTACCATCCGCAGGTTGCAAACCGAGGAGTTTTTTTCACGTATTAAAACGCCTCCTAGCGGAAGCAAGAGCGGAAAGCAAACATAGATCCTCATCGTCACTTATTTGATTGGCGTAAGAATGAATAACGCAACTATGCAACCCTATCATGGCGATTATGCCATTGGTGTTTTATGCCTTTAATACTAAGTTATACCATCTATATGAATTCGGCCAGGAGGAAAGAGGAAACCGTGCAGTACCCAGAGGAAAACACTGAGCCTGGTTATGCTTACCTGCATAGGTGTTCGATAGCCTTCACATGTCTTTTTAATGCTCTTGTAAAGCCTAATGTAAAATCTAAAGTAAAACCGTATCCCGCAGAGGTCACGTCGGCCTTAGGGTACGTGTATTAAGCCTGCTGACGTGTTTTTTTTTATTACAGGGGTGGGATGACGTCGGATTCCATGGCTCTGAAATAAAAACGCCAAACCTGGACTACCTGGCTCAGAATGGAATCGTTCTCACTGATTACTACGTGAACCCAGTGTGCACTCCGACACGGAGTGCCATATTGACAGGCCGCTATCCTATACATACAGGTAATAGTAGTCACTTGCCAAAGGTCGGTGGCTTTTCCCGTGCACTCCAGTTTCATTCACCCATAATACTGACCGCCATTGTATATGCGTGGAAATTTCTTGAGCAGCAAAAACAATCAAATAAATTTTAAAAAATACAGAAATACATATTGTTTTCAACTTGCCGAAGTCAGTATTAAATGGCATCGGATACAACATAACTATGTATAGATATATAGTAAAAGCTGACGTCAGGTACTGTCAGATCTTACATGGTAATGATTCATACGTTTGAAATTAAAGTAAACTCTTTTCTTGACGACGAGATTTACCTTTACGACAATACTAACGGCTAAAAGTACGTTTAACCGCTTATTTACGTCAAGGCATATAAAGTGTATTTATGTAAACCCGCCTTAAAATGTCGTCCCCCAAATGTATACATTCTATATTCCAGGTTTGCAAACTGAGGTAATATTTGGTCCCGAACCGTACGGACTAGGATTAAACGAAACCCTGTTACCACAGTATCTGAAAAAGCTCGGATATACCACCCACGCTGTTGGGAAGGTTTGTGGGTTTCCTACTGATCAATACATAGACGACATCATTGTTTTCAGTGTGTTATGCCAATCAAATTGCTAACACGAACTCTTGTCTTTTGGGTATCACAAAAAGACGCACGGTTTTTACATATAACTCTAACATGCAAGCTATTTTACGTTTTCTACAAAATCGCAACCATCGCAGGGTAGTTTTTGTTTACTGTGTTACTTTTGTGTATAGTCGAAGAAAATTCGACCACCAAGATTCGAGTTGCTTAAAACATAACAGCTTTGAGACTTATATGACGCTTGCGTTATTGTTTTTTTCTTGCTATGTTAATTTGGCGCCAGTTTGTGAATGGGGTTTCTACTAAGTTGATAAAATGAGCACTGTTCACATTCTTTACATTCTTAATTGCACAAGTACTACTGTTATAAAGTCACCCTCATGGTATCAGTCTGTACTAGCACGCAATTTTGATGGCTCATTGATGTCAAAATGTAGATAATTTAGTTGGGCAGCATGGAGATGTTGTCGAATTTATATGTTAATTCACCAAACCGATATACATTGGATAGGGATAAAACCAAATTAGCTGGAAACCTTTATCATATTGTGTTTCAGTGGCATCTGGGATTTTTCAAGAAGGAATACACGCCTACATTTCGAGGTTTTGATTCTCACTACGGATATTGGACTAGCCACGAAGACTATTTTGATCACCACTCTTTAGAGGTAAAACTTTAGACCTCAGCCAACTGTACAGTTATATACACTATACACGATTCCACGCCTCCTAAAATAGGTTTACTATTATTTGAATGATGTTTTACGCCGTACTAAAGAATATATTCACGTTTATACGATGGTGGAATTATGGTGGAAGGAAACTGGGCAAAACCCCGGGGAAAACCAGCGACCACCCCACAAGTTGCTTTTCCTGTGTATGGAATTAGCAGGTCCTTCCTTTTCCTTTTTAAAGTCTATGTTCTCTACAGGTGTATTTTGGGCTGGATTTCCGCCGTAACCTCGATGTGGTGTCCAATGAGACCGGGTTGTACAGTACGGAACTATTCACCGCTGAAGCCGTGTCCAAGATTGAAAACCACAACAAAAGCCAGGTTGGTGATTCTGCACGTTGAGATTTGTTAAATACATTTGCTTTGTGAAATAGTCATTTATGTTTTATTTCCTTTCGAAGTTTCTTTAGGCAGTAAAAAGCAGTGTACAACACTGGTGTTGTCATACCGGTACCAAAGTCATTTACCCAGCACTCGGTTCCTGCAATCGCCAGAAAGTCGGACGCAGCAGATGATGCACTCATATCAGTCGCGAAAACATTACTGTCATCGGAAAGGTGTATTTAAACTGGACTGTATGCTTGTCAGGAACGTAATCTACAAACTTGTCGACGGAGTTGGATTTTTTGCCCAGCCTGGCCTTGGGCCAAGCTCAAATCCATTGAAATTTGGTGGTGACCCAGGAATTGGTTAAACTATTCTTCACCATTGCGAGATATCACACCAATGAACAGTATTGTTCCTTTGTTTTTAGAGGGGACTTTGTACATTTAGCTCTAGCAGGGGTTTTTGCTCTTGAGGAGCCTTCTAGCTTTTATGAAATGTTTCAGTTTTATGATAATGACCTTCACTATTCTACGCCCAATCAAACATTTGTACAGACGTACCAATGCATGGTCCAACTGCATGATGAAAGATTTCATGTTGTTTCAATGGTCTTTTACCGACCTACAATAGACTGGAGATTCTGGCGTTCGCCTGATTGATACCGAGTGGAATCAAGTCAGAGAACATTAAAACACACATGTAGTGTGTCATGTCTGTTATGTTAGTTTTTTCTAGTAAGTTAGATAATTGTATTTACAATTTAATTTTGAACTACTTTGCGCTGAGTTAAAGTGTTGCCCTTGGAACTACAATGTCTTTTCAAAGCTGTACTATCTGTAATTCTGGTATTCACGTCCAGCCATTCTTCCTCTACCTGGCCCACCAAGCTGTCCATGCTGGTAACCCGAGTTTGGCCTCGCTAGAAGCTCCTGAACGCTATGTCAGTCGATTCTCCTACATCAAAAACCCAAAACGACGTATTTTTGCCGGTAAGACTTTTCTCTGATATCCGAGGTAATCAAGACGTAGATACCGATATTAGCAGGCTGATATATCTGCGATATATCTCCAGTAACATTCAAAATACATGTTTTTGCGTAATCGTTAATTTATTTGAGAAATTATTTATTTGTGGGCCGTTTTATTTTGGCTGCTACCCAAAAATATTTCCTATACAATGTACAAAGGCGAAGAATTAAAAAGCGCTGCCGTCAATGGTAGTCGTCAGCAGGGGGGAGTGACGCTTCAAATAACTTTCTCAGCGAGAGCCCCTTGTTGGGCAGGGTATCAGATCGACAGGATGAACGTCACATCTTCGTTTTATTAATGACTCCTTCGAATGTATGTAAGGTTTAATGCTTCTCCTGACATTTCACATGCGACTGATGGAAAGATTAGCAGAAGATCACTCACCTGCTTTTCTCCGTTACTTCTCAGGTATGGTGTCGGCTTTGGACGAGGGTGTGGGAAATGTCACCAGAGCTTTGAAAACAGAACGGGTATGCTGGAGAACACCATCATCGTTTTCACCACGGATAACGGGGGACCAGTCAACGGTTACGACAATAACGCTGCATGTAACTGGCCTCTCAGGTACGTGCGTTAGCAATGATATATTATTATTTACAATCACAACAAAAACCTCACTGGACTAGTTTTATTCTGGTACACTTCTTTGGGATACTGTAATTTGTCTGTAGCTTGGTGCTACTGTTAAACTTAGTAAATTCATGACGTTTCCAAAACCATAATCTTTGAAAAACCATTGTTGCGGGTGAAATATGGGCTAAATGTTGGTGAGTACCGTATTATACTCCAGTGAAATAAATGAAGAAAACAGACCATTATGTGTGGGTAGTCGGGATTTAAGCATACAGAATTCTGCATTCATACAGCGTGGTTCTTGTCAAAATGTTGGTATTATAGAAAGGGAAGCGACAGGAGTCTCTCGGGAGATGGTTTTCTGATGTTAAATGTCAGGAAAAAATATCCTCTTTCCACCTAAATAAACAACTTCATGTCGAGGATAATCTCTGTTCTCAATCTGCCTCAGACGTTGCAATAAACCGGACGTAAATTAGGTACAGTCCTTCATCCGTCCATCCGGGATATAAAACAGGAAAGGAGAGCTACAGTACTGGATCTCTCGACATAAGTGTGTTGTAATTTATAGCTTTGAACATCCAAGAAATGTTCGCAAGAAGAAAAAGAAACATTGAGCTAAATAGGCGAAATGTTGATTTTTGCCAATTTGTAAAGTTTAAAGTACTATCATATTTTATATATAGGCACATTCAGATTACTTTGCCAGAAAAGATCTTGCCTGAAAGCTATATTTGTCATTATTCATGGTGAAATCTTACTCAAGCCCTGTCTCGCCTGGGTTAAATTCGGTTAAATTCTAGTCACATGACTAAAGAGTGTGTTTATGATTGACTCTTACTTTGCTGTAAATGTGTGTGGTGGTTTGGGTCAAATGTTGTTTTCAAAATTTCCCTTGACATTTATTGACGTGGAACGTCAATATTGGTTGACGACTGATATACAAATGTCTGTTTCGAAGCATATAGCAATAAACCTGACACAAACATGCTGAGAAAGGATGGTGATTCCCAATGCAAACATTAAACTAACAGACGTAATTGGCTTTGTTTCAGAGGTGGAAAACACACTGTATGGGAGGGCGGTGTCCGTGGCACCAGCTTCGTGTACAGCCCCCTCCTACAGCGTAAAGGTGTGGTATATGACCAGCTGATGCATGCCACAGACTGGGTGCCTACTCTCTACACGGCCGCTAGGGGCCAGCCAGAGGCTCTGAGTGAGAACTTGGATGGGGTAGATATGTGGAGAGCCCTCAACACCGAGGAGCCGGGCAAACGCCAAGAGGTTCTGATTAATATAGATCCTGTAGGGAAGAACTCTGCCATTAGGGTTGGCGATTATAAAGTGGTAATGGGGGACGTTTCTCATGGCAGATACGACAGTTGGTATCCGCCACTCAGTGCGCAGGACGCCCAAGATGACTCTTTTACAGATGAAGTCTCTGTAGGCAGACAGAAGTATGGATATGCTAATGGTCAGCCTTATTCTGTCAAATGTGGGGAAAAGCCATTCAATGCCTCAACAAACTGTGACCCCATTCGCTCGCCGTGTTTATACCACGTCCGATCAGATCCATGCGAGTACAACAACATTGCTGCCAGTAATCCTCATCAGTTACAGATCGTCTTGGATCGTCTGTCAGTGTACAGGAAGAGCATGGTTCCTCCCAGGAATAAACCAAACGACCCTCGAGCAGACCCAGTAAAACATGGAGGGGTGTGGAGGCCGTGGGAATAAGTATGTGAATACGTGCCGTCTTGAAAAGTTTCAGGTTTTTGGATGATGAGTCACAAGCAAGAAAGCAATAACCATGGCATTTGCTTATGAATTAAATACATTCCAGATAAATTCCTTAGTTTTAGGAAGTAGGCAAAATTGTACATCAAGTCAGAGCAAAAACGCCTGTGTATTAACATTGTTTACCCGCTTTAGACTGTATCTGTCTCTAGGAATGTGTCATTAAATGTATATTTTGGAACAAAGATTGGCTTTTTAATTATTTCATCATTTTATCACTTGTTGGTCACTGACAGGAATTAATAAAGGGACCATAATAAATTGAAAGCAATATCATACCTTCAACAAGGCAACAACACAAGGACATCAGCACAATGTATAGTCACCCGGTGTATCAGGTTTTTGGATGATGAGTCACAAGCAAGAAAGCAATAACCATGGCATTTGCTTATGAATTAAATACATTCCAGATAAATTCCTTAGTTTTAGGAAGTAGGCAAAATTGTACATCAAGTCAGAGCAAAAACGCCTGTGTATTAACATTGTTTACCCGCTTTAGACTGTATCTGTCTCTAGGAATGTGTCATTAAATGTATATTTTGGAACAAAGATTGGCTTTTTAATTATTTCATCATTTTATCACTTGTTGGTCACTGACAGGAATTAATAAAGGGACCATAATAAATTGAAAGCAATATCATACCTTCAACAAGGCAACAACACAAGGACATCAGCACAATGTATAGTCACCCGGTGTATCTCTTCGTATCAGTATATGCCTTTAAATGTAAAACACTACCCTATGGAGAGTAAAACGATTGCGGGGACAACATCCACTAAGATGTACGGAATTCTGGACACAATTAATAGTTACGATATCCCGGGTGATTTGACGGAATTAAATTTTACGATACCGCGAGTGTTTGAACGGAAAGAATTGCTACGATACCCCGGGTGTTGGGACGGAATTAAATGTTATGATACCCCGAGTGTTGGGGCGGAATTAAATGTTACGAAACCCTGGGTGTTGGGACTGAATTAAATGTTATGATACCCCGGGTGTTGGGACGGAATTAAATGTTACGAAACCCTGGGTGTTGGGACGGAATTAAATGTTATGATACCCCGGGTGTTGGGACGGAATTAAATGTTACGAAACCCTGGGTGTTGGGACGGAATTAAATGTTATGATACCCCGGGTGTTGGAACGGAATTAAATGTTATGATACCCCGGGTGTTGGGACGGAATTAAATGTTACGATACCCCGGGTGTTGGGACGGAATTAAATGTTATGATACCCTGGGTGTTGGGGCGGATTTAAATGTTATGATACCCTGGGTGTTGGGACGGAATTAAATGTTATGATACCCCGGGTGTTGGGACGGAATTAAATGTTATGATACCCCGGGTGTTGGGACGGAATTAAATGTTACAATACCCCGGGTGTTGGGGCGGAATTAAATGTTATGATACCCTGGGTGTTGGGGCGGAATTAAATGTTACAATACCCCGGGTGTTGGGGTGGAATGAATTGCTACGATACTATGGGTGTTTAGACGGAATTAAATGTTACGAAACCCTGGGTGTTGGGACGGAATTAAATGTTACGATACCCTGGGTGTTTGGGCGGAATTAAATGTTACGATACCCCGGGTGTTGGGACGGAATTAAATGTTACGATACTCCGGGTGTTTGGACGGAGTTATTTTTTACAATACCCCTGGTGTTTAGATGCAGTTAAGGCGATGGCACATCGGGTGTCCGGACAAACCTATAAATGGGATATTCCGGGTGTTTTCAGCTAATTATGATCAGGGTAAAACAGATGTTTGGAGGTAATTTGCTTTATATGCACGTATAGCGGGTATTTGGAGGGATTTATGGTTAGGTTGCGTTGCACTGGATGTTTAAGTGGCACATACGGTAGCTAGTTTGGTTGTGGTATATTCGAGGGTCTGGACAGATTACATGTTAGGATATAGCGGGTATTTGGGGGTAACTAGTGTTTTAGACGTTGAAGTTGATTAAGGTTAAAATAAAACAAGAGTTTAGAAGAAGTTATTTGTTATAGCGCGCCCTATATTCGCACAGAATTATGTTTAAGTAATGTATTTACAATGCATATGGACCCAATTATGGTTACAACACATACAGTGTTTGGACGCAACTACGGTCAGAATGGGTGATCAAGCAAATGTTGATACATTTCCCTGATTGGTTTGACGGGATAATGATAAGATAGACAGTTTGTTCGTAGGTAATTATGGTTGGGAGTGTTGGACAGGATTATATTTTGGCTACAGTGCTAGGTTTGAAAGAATTACACTCAAATACACAGTGGAGGTAATTGCGGTTAGGATACACAAGATTTTTGAACGTAATTATTGTTAGAACACACTGAGGGCTTGAGAGTAATTATGTTAGGACACACTGAGGGCTTGGGAGTAATTATGTTAGAACACACTAATTATGATCAGGATGCAACTACGAACATTGCCCATGGCGTTGTGTAGTGTGGTGTCGAGGTGTCTAAGTGTCTCCCTTTCATATCATCACTTCCACATCGAAGGACACGTTTTTCTTTTTATTATCTATTTTGTTGACTGGAGGTTTACGCCATACTCAAGAATATGTCGCATTTCGGCGGCCAGCATTATGATGGGTTTTTCTTTTTTCACCTGTTCTACAAGGACTACCCTAAGTGATATTACCGAAAGAAAACAAAAATAACTTAGCTCGTAGTGAATGACTGTATGGCGTCAGCTTGGCGCACCTTAGTATTCATTTATGTCTATTAGGACTATACATTTTTGAGACTGTTGTTTCACTATGCGGATTATTATGGAAACTATTTAACAGAACGAGTTCTACTAAATTCATATCAAGCAAGATATGGGTCATAGGCGTACATATACCAGTACACTCAATCCAGTGCAAACTATAGTCGTTTGATAAAAGAACGCAGCCGGTTCTATACCATTGATCTGGTTTTTGTACTCATCAATCCATATACACATGTTTCAGTGATAAAATTTGGCTAACACCTCTTTGGGTGTCGAACTAGTGACGTCCGCTAGTCAAGTGCCTAATCGCGAGCAGAGCACGTAAACTGTCTATGCAATTCATCTAAAATGTCTCCCCTCAGAAGTAGCTGACCGGTTGTCCTGTTAGCCAGAGGGCTCCTTTTTGTGAAATTCTTGGTGAGATTCCACCTATTTTTAGGAAGATTTGTCGTCCAAATGACTCATATTTATGATCTACCGGCCAGATTACTTCTCTTTGTTTGAAGGGTTTGTTGGCCGGATGGTCTGGATAGGTACATTTACACTTGTAGCGCTGGCGATTAGGTTCCAAGATGGAGGTAACTAGTTCGGAACTGACCGTGGTTTTCAGCCAGTTATTAGCATTATTATATTCATAACAAGGGTTATGAGAAACCCGACAGATCGCCGGTAATGGCGTCGGTTCAAATGGCACCCTAATTGATATTGAACAGGTAGTGCCTTCATGGTGTGCACACAGTGTGAACGTGCACACCATGCGCACCATGCGCACACCATGTCTAGTGTGAGTAAGTGAGTGCTAATGGTTTAACGTCGCACTTTACAATTTTTCATCATATGACGACGAGGAGTCACAGGTCGGGTTTTCACCGCTCTTTTATCTGGTGGAGGTAATACTGTGAACCCAGTGTGTACTCACACACGGAGTGCGATACTGACTAGTCGCTATCCTATACATACTGGAAGTACTGTGGTACTGTGTTTACTGTTACTGTCTCACAAAGGTTGATGTTTATCGACACCAGATACAACGTAGATAAAGTAATAGCTGACACCAGACGCTACCAGATGTTACACAGCTACCTATTGATTCCCCCCGAGTCTGACCACAAAGCTTCTAACCGTAGCCCTGGTAACAT
The DNA here is from genome assembly GCF_032854445.1 of Liolophura sinensis. NCBI lineage: Eukaryota > Metazoa > Mollusca > Polyplacophora > Chitonida > Chitonidae > Liolophura > Liolophura sinensis. The sequence goes on from NC_088295.1 coordinate 77,675,724, forward strand.
GACTCCTGTGCAACGAACATTAAACATTACATGCACGATTCACAGTGAAATGAAGGCAAACCTATAGCCTATCTAAGCGAGTTATACTAAAAAATTTTATCAACTACTCTATATTTCAGGTTTGCAAACTGAGGTAATAAAAGGTCCTCAACCATATGGGGTAACACAAAACGAAACCCTGTTGCCTTAGTATCTGAAAAAAAAACTCGGATATGCGACGCACGCTGTTGAGAAGGCTTGTACAGTTCCTCTAGATCAAATATATGGATGACATTGCCATGAGTGAATCAGGGTGTTCAACCTGTCATTCAGTAACAAGACTTGTTGTCTTTTGGGTATCAGAATAAAGTGAAAGAGCATTTGCCATGCAACTCTAAGATGTAAACTACTAAATATGCATGACGTTTTAGGGTCCTACAAATTACAACCAGCACGAAAGAGTTATAGATAGACGAATCTGTCAGGATATGATATTAGATATTGTGTATGGGATATGATCAAAGTTTCAGAATGTCTTCCATTTCATGATTTATTTTCAAAGTTATCGCAGTGTAAGGATAGATTTGGACTTGAGAGCTTAATAAATTGAGAGCTTGGGCAGCACAAGCTGGGCAGCACAAGTTTGGCAGCACAGGTTGGGCAGCACAAGTTTGGCAGCACAGGTTGGGCAGCACAAGTTTGGGCAGCACAAGTTTGGCAGCACAGGTTGGGCAGCAAAAGTTGGGCAGCACAAGTTTGGCAGCACAAGTTTGGCAGCACAGGTTGGGCAGCACAAGTTGGGCAGCATAAGTTTGGCAGCACAAGTTTGGCAGCACAGGTTGGGCAGCACAAGTTTGGCAGCACAAGTTTGGCAGCACAAGTTGGGCAGCACAAGTTGGGCAGCATAAGTTTGGCAGCACAAGTTTGGCAGCACAGGTTGGGCAGCACAAGTTTGGCAGCACAAGTTTGGCAGCACAAGTTGGGCAGCACAGGTTGGGCAGCATAAGTTTGGCAGCACAAGTTTGGCAGCACAGGTTGGGCAGCACAAGTTTGGCAGCACAAAAGATTTTGTGGAACTTGTATGTCAATCCACCAGACTCCACATGTATATTACGAGATAGACATAGCTCGAAACATGCATCATGTTCGGTTTCAGTGACATCTGGGATTTTTCAGGAAGGTCTACACGCCTATATTTCGGGAATTTGATACTCACTATGGCTTCTGGACAGTCCGTGAAGGCTGTTTTGGTCACCACTCGTTACAAGTAAGACGTTAAAATCCTCTGTAGTTATCGTTACGACTGTATACAGTAGATTTCACTCCTTCATTGCTGACTTTACCATGGATTATACATGTACGTCACGGCTTTTCTTGCATGTCATTACCCTGATTATTAACGTGTACAGATGTCCAGGTATTTTGGGTTGGATTTCCGCCGTAACCTCGAAGTGATGTCCAATCAGACCGGGTTGTACAGTACAGCACTATTCATCTCTGAGGCCGTGTCCAAGACTGAAAACCACAACAAACTCTGGTTGGTGATTCTCTATTGTAGGATGTCTTATGACCGTTGTTTAGTGAAACAGCCCTTTCTGGGTATTTTTTTCTTCTTCTTCCAACGGATTTAGATAAATCAAAACTGTATACCTCATGTTGATATATAAAAAACAACTAAGTTATCCTGCTTGTGAACGAACAATTAAAACAACTAAATGTCCACACTCTTCTTTACTGAAATGTATCAATAACAAATGTCAGTCACGAGGTCAAATAATCTCTGAATCGACCAGTCCAGAAAGTCGTCCTTTTCCAAGCTGTACAATCTGAAATTCTGTTTTTCACGTCCAGCCTTTCTTCCTTTATCTGGCTCACCAAGCTGTTCATGCTGGTAACCCGAGCCTGGCCTCGCTAAAGCTCCTGAACGTTATGTTTCAGCCGATTTCCGTACATCAAAAACCCAAAACGACGGATATTTACCAGTAAGAGTTATGTTCTTTCTGTTCTCCGAGGTAATCAAGACGTAGATACAGATATTAACTCAATATCTGCTATACTTCTCTTATAACATTCCAATATTTGTGAAATCGGTAACTTATTTGAGAATTTATTTGATTGCCTTTGTTTGCGCTGCCAAAGAATATTTCTGATACAATTTACAACGGTGAAAAATTAAAAAAAAAAACGGGCCCTCATTAGTCAGTGGTAGTCGTCAGCAGGGGGAGTGACGTTTCAAACAACTTAGCCACCGAGTGCCAGAATATTTGAATTTTTTTGCCTCAATATGTTTGATGTTTCTGTTTATTTATTACGTGTATATATCATCTGTCTGTAAGCAACATTGGGTTTTGATTGCAAGGGTTCATACATCCAACGTGACTATCTAATTCAACACCCTGAGAATACTGCCCCTACTCCCGGGTTATGTGTAATTAGACTCAATCATGAAGCAGTGCGCCAGAGATTCTGGAGGCCCTTTCCATATTTACTTACAAGAGAATTATACTCATTGTAAAACTTTGAGTGAACGCGTTTGATAGAATAACTTGGACACATTAGTTTTTGCAGTAAGAACTGAAATCGTCACACTACGCGCCGGATCTAACAAATGCTACAATGCAATATCTGTACACACCATGTGCAGGACCCTTCGGTGTATTGTACTGCGTGAAACACCAATCGAATATACAATATCATATTTATTATATCATTTACTGAATATCACATCGACGGATTCTCAAAGGAAGATAGTCCCAATGCAAACAACTGCTTTATTAAAATGCAATGCCCAACACTGTGGACTGTGGGGTCGACAAATATAAATCGATACATATAGATATAACCAGATTTGAAGACTGACAGTTTTAAAGTCTTAGACATGACCTGAACCTTTGTCAATGTCTTATAGAGGTGGATACTTCTCCACCACCACTGGGGTCAAATAAATACAGATTTGAAAGATAAGGATAATGTACCTGTCTATAAGTAACACAGCAGTAACAAACACAGAGGTGCAACTTGGCCAATATATTTAATTGCAAGTTGTAAAGAGATTTTGATACATGACAAGTATATACGTATGTTAAGTCCAATGGTCGTTCATTAGAATACTGCAAGTGGATTATTAGAGTTTGGCAAATTAAATTTTTTATAGTGTATAAGTATCAAAGCAGTCCCTCTTGTCCATGGGAATAGTAGTTCAGAGATGATCTTCTCTACACCAAGGTAAAGCCATCCACCTTGATGGGGCCCTTTTCAGCTCCATTCAAGCTTTCCTTTTCGACACACTCACAACTCTTGATCAATGGGACCTAAAAAAGAGAGCAAACATAATCACAGTTATGAATAATGATTGGATCAGTGGATACTAGGTAAATGAATGCCTTGGGCTAAGTGTCCAATACAATTTGACCAAGATTCACATCTTGTTAGGGTGTTGACAAAATTTTGCTGAGGTGTTCTCTCGTTTCTACCCCATTCTGATTGAATCCTGAAACCTGCACGTAGGATATTGCTATTCTACTGTTCAGTGATGCAAGGATGATAGGCTAAGGTCATACCAAGATGGTGCTTGGTGCTGCCTTGCTTGGTGCTCCGTACTGAGAGGTTAGGCCCAGTAAACAGGACTGGTTGCCCCGGTGTCAGTATCATGTGACTGCATTGGCTTTCATGTTTGGTGTCTTTGGCAAGATACTACAGTGGTGGCAGCTCTTTGGCGGCATGAACCTGCCATACCCCCAAGAAGACATATTATATGTACACACACCTAATGACTCTTCATCGTCATACGATTGAAAAAGTACAACGTTAAACCCCAAGCATTGATTCAAATACAGCAGAACCTGGATGCAATATTGGGAAACACGTCAAACATTCTACGTGGCTGCAGCCTATGACACAATCTAACACATGCATGCGCTCATACACATTAGGACTTGGCCTTAATTTAGGCTGTACAAGTACAAGAGTTTTTCACAACACAAACAGAATCATCCACATCCCTCTGCACAAAGTTCTGCAAGGTTAATTTCAAATTATATAACTCAAAAGTGGTGGGACATCAGAAAAGGTCAGAAATTCCAAGGTTTAAATAATGAGGACGCAACAATTTCATATATTTCATTTAATAAATTAAAATGTTCACTATCATAACAGTAACATACAAGCACCTAGTGATCGAAAGCTATTTTTAAGCTGTTTTTTGTTTATGCCAGTACGTGCTGTATACATATACCTCTATATACGACAACAGATTTGTCACATTTTCAAATAGTTCACATTATGAATTTATAGAAGGCTTCTCTAAAGTTTGTTCCTGGTCAACAACTCCATTACACATGCACCTCTGTCTATAAGAAGAGTAGTGTCATCACATTTGCAGACAGCTGGCACTGTTATCTACAGCCACTTACCTTTTCCCTCTTAACTTTGCCATCAGTACACTTGAGCTCAGCAAACACCTTGCGGAATTCCTTTGGATGACAGCACAGGCCCGTCACAGAGCCACAACCTCCAGCACAGCGGTTCACAGCCTGCTGTTTGGTGGTTTTACAGCCAGCTTTGTTTTCTATATGCCCAAAGTGTGGCAGGACAGAGCAGGTGAGTGGCTGGTCTGGAGACTCCGCTACAAATGTAAGTGGCTCATCTCAACATTTCTTTACGACATGGAACATTCCGTTACAATTAAACCAAGAAAAAGAATAACTTTTGGTGAAATAACATAGGTGGATAATGTGTTTATGTGACATTTTATATTATAATGTGAAGCAGAGTGATGTCTAATATCATATTGTTCAGCTGCAAAATTCAACCGTAAAATTCAAATATGATTCATTATATCATTATATTACAGCTTCAGTAGTAACTAGAACTTGCATCATACATGTAAGATAGTATTGCAATCAAGTAACTACGAAATGGCACAAATTATGATGTGTTCTAAGCTGTAGAAACAAGTAGACAGACACATACCTCCACATTTGTTAGGGTAGAGCAGGTAGACGGTCTGTTTGAGAAGGCAGGCGTCTCTGTCTAAGCTACACTTGTTCTTCACAGTCTTTGTCCCATTACTGTACATTCCACAGACTGGCTGTTCCCCGAGTCCTTTACAGTCAGGACATTCACACACAGCCTCCTTTCCTCTCGTCACACACACCTCTCCTGGTCCCTGGCACTCCTTGGAGGCACATGGACCTGGGTATCATAACATATACACACTTTAGTCAGCTGTTTTATACATGCATATAAAGACAAATTATACCAGACAGTTTTTATCATCTTCGAAACAAACACAATTTGTGAGCGCTTCTCATTTATTCAATGTATACAGAAAAATACTCCATGTGTGTGTGTGTGTGTGTGTGTGTGTGTGTGTGTTTGTGTGTGTGTGTGTGTGTATGTGTGTATGTGTGTGTGTGTGTGTGTGTGTGTGTGTGTGTGTACACAGAGCGTTTGTATACTCACTTCCTTTGCAAGGAGCCTCATAACAGTTACCAGACTCCTCCAGTACAGGGCAGGGCTCTCCCTCTCCTAGCTTGTCCTGAATTATCTCCCTTGTTCTCTTGATCACACCATTACCACAGGTAACACTACAAGGCTGCCATGGGCCCCACTCTGCCACAACACAGTCTGTAAAAATCATACAATGTGCATGTAGTTTTAGATCTAATTGTCCCAGACTTGTTTTGCTGGTCAAACCACTGAATTTTCAACTCCATTACTTCAACACCACGCCCAAAAATGAGCTAGTGAAGTCTGAAACTTCACTCCAGAAAATCCTCTAGCAAAACTGCAGATTCCCCAGATCCTATGGATTCTGGAGCTACTCAGGTGATACTCAGTTACTCAGTTATATTATGTATTTATTTGGTCGCGGTTAAATGTTGTACTCAAGAATGTTTCACTTGCTTTGCAGCCATAAGTTTTATGGATGGAGGAAACTGGTGTGGCTGGAGTACACCACTGTTCACTGGATCTGTAAACAGCACAAACCTACTGACTTACACAATCAAGAATCAACGCTGATTGGCTGACAGTGGAGAAAGGATTGCTTTGGTTAAAGCCTACAGCCTTTGTCACGCTTAAATAAATGCCATATTAAAATTCAGCTTTTTGCCCGGTTTCCTCCCACTATTATGCTTATCGTATAAGTAAAACATTTTTAAGTACGGCGTAAAACACCGATTAAATAAATAAATAAATACAATTTACCGTATCTTTGGCATAGCTGCACTAGTTTATCAAGCTCTATGACCAGCAGAGATTCTGTGTCCTTTATAGCCACACCAGAATCACCAAGAGTTGGATCTGAGCATATAGCTTCACTGATCAGAGACTGATTGTTATGACAAGATGGTGTTCAGAGCCTCAGTAACTAGTAAGTCAGACCATCAACCTCAGATGAACTACATGAAGGACGTATCAAAGTCACCGATACACCAGTTTATAGATCTATTATAATTATTTCTGGGATAGAATAAGACCCCTGGGGTTGCATTCTTGCCAGTATATTTTTACATTATTTTTCTTCATATTGTATGCAAAATATTGGTGAAATGAATTAATCTTGGTTAATTCAGACCCTCGTAACCCCACACTGCCTTTCCTAATTCTTGACGTAAGATGAAAATTACCTAAACTTAGCCCATTCAGCTATCTGAAGTGCCCGTTGAAGCCAAAAAGTGTCTGCCCTTCTGCACCTACTGTTGATTAGGGTCTACCAATAATCAATATGAAATGGTTAAAGTCAAACTAAACAATCCCTGGTTCGATCTTTGACACAAGAAGTATGACAACAAACTCACCAACTTTCTGCGGACATTTTCCCTGCGTGGTGATGACCTGGTCATCATCCGGCTTCTCATTACACTGGAACTGTTTGAAATGGCAAATGCTGTAGAACTGTTGGTACTTGTCGGTACATACCTCTCCTGTAACAGCACAGAATTCAGATAGATACTTAACCTTTGTTCTCATACCATATCGTCATCTAGCATCTAACAGGTCAAGGCCGATTCCACAAAGCCTTTTCTTACATGTACGTGATGTAAGTCAAAATTTTGACCACTTTATAAATGTGATTGGAAGAAAATTTTCGTTATGAGGAGGTTTTAAGATATGACATAATCAGAAACAGGTTTGTGGAATCATCCCCGGGTAAATATACCTTTTTAAGATCACTGGGTTCCCAAACTTAAGAGATCAACCTTTATGAACAGACTAAAACTATTTCCAGACCTATCAATAATTTTATATTTAATACTGACGAGTACTTTTGACCAGTCCATATATATTATTAATATTTTATCTGATTTAACACGACAGCTGTGGGAGGAAGAAACTAGAGAACAGGGATCAAACCACCTGATTAAGCCAACTTCCCAACCACAAGTCTTTAGCCAAATGGGTTGACTGGCTGCAGCAAGAACAATGTTTTATCCAAATAGATCACAGGATACTTTGGCTGCCACAGGTACATCATAAACTTCTTTTACCCATAAATTTGGCTGGTTCAGTCGCTGATCAGTGCTGTAGCAGACTGAGCCAGCAAGCCTATACCACCTACCCATCACCAAACTTAGCAAACCCTTCCATATATTCAACAGTATCATTATAATGATGGTTGATATCATGGCAAAGCACAGAAGAATTGCCTCTTCAATGACAGGAACTGTATCAATGCAGTGTGGGTAAAATTTTAAAATCATTTTGTACAGAAACAGTATACTTTTGACAAATTAGTGCAGACGAGTAAATAAAAATGTTTAACAGGGACAAAATCAGAAAATGACAGTTCTAAACCACAAGTGAACGAATGCATAGATTTATCTGACAAAATGTGCTATGGTAATGAGAACTGACCGGATTCTTCTTCCTCTTTGGTACAGGCTTTACATCTACAGTTGGGCTTGCCAGCTTTGTTCAGTGTACACTCTTTGTGACGTGGGCACCGTAGGTCATCACAAGTTCCTGAGCCAGAAAAAATATAAAATAAAAAACAAACTAATATAGATAATTCATAGCCCTTGCAAGACATACAAAACTTATGCATGAATGTTTGAAAACTGATTTTAGAACTAGATCTGAAAAGCCACAAAATGGATCGGCACTCAAAATTTTATCAAAATTTGAAGCAGTCGTGAAACCATTGAAGATCAGAATCAAGGAAACTATTAAGTGTGTAAAATGTATGCACTGATCCAAGTAATTTTTGAAGATGATTACACAAAATGGTCTTGCACACTATCCAAATAAATAATTCTGGTATGAACTTATTCAGGGACCTGGCGGGATTTTCAACCTGATAAGAGGTTTCCACAATTGAACTTGCTCACAAAATCTGATTAAAACTGAACAATATATTTGGATGGGATAAATAAAAACAAAAAAAATTACTCAAGAGTTTTTTATGAATATGTAACCAAACACGTGATACACAAATATTTTCACACTCTACTATATATAATGTTGTTTACGTTAATATAGAGAGGTGAACAACCAAGGAGAGTCATAACAAAACCTGACACGCACGTTTGCAGCTCCCTCTGTAGTCCACTTTGATGTCCTGTCCCATGTTACAGGCAGCGATGACCAGGTCCTTCTCAGACTTGTAGTCCACCCCATTGGTGCCGCAGACTTTACCGTGCCGTTTGCATCGTTCACCCTCACACTTGCACTGACACGATGCCTTGCCGTTCTCCACGCTACACACCTGGCCACGAGGACAGGTAGTTTCACCACAAGTCCCTGAAGACAGACACACACACAGTGGAGTCAAGTAAATTAAGTCCTACACCCAGTAGTATTTTGACAGGGCCAAATGTTTGGTACCGGTACAGGACAAAACTGATATGTATATAAACATTGTGTCTATTTTGATAAAGGTAATATGGGTAGCTCAAACATTTGCCAATCAATCATTTGTACAAACTTCAAAACTGGAATTCTGGAATTGGAAGCTAGATGTGGCTTGACATTCAACTTTCTCCTTTTAGAAATACCAGGAGGTATCTCCATTAAAATGAAAGAAAGTTATAAAACGAAGTATGGCTCATCACACAGACAGCTGGTGCTCCGTCCTCACGAAATGTTATTCCCGCTCAAAATAACTTTGATTACTCACTAACAAAAGATTCCTCTCAAAAAATCGTGATGGGATGTTATCGTACACTGACACTGGCATTGAGGTTCGTTGCATTTGCATGTGGTATTTTCCTTTAACATTTATTCAACTGGAGAAAAAATGTGTTTCAATCACAATATATCTTAAAAGTCATAACACTTACTGGCACAAGTGAGTCCGTCGCCATGGAAACCCGGTCTGCATGTACAGGTGAAGGAACCGTCTGTGTCTTTACACTCAGCATTCACATCACAGTTATCTTCACCAAATGCACATTCATCAATGTCTGAAAACACGAAGTACATGTAAACAAAATCACACAAACAAGCCATCACTTATTTTGATGGTTTTGTGAAATCAGGACAGAAAGGAAAGGGTATTCATTTGACTATATCTGCAGCAACAGCTAAACTATATATAAGTAAAGAAGAAAAAACAGAAAATTACTTCTCTTTTTAACACACATAAAAAGGTTTGAAATATTTTATATAATTTAAAACCCTTTATACCTTACTGCATTTGGGGATGATGCAAATTTGGACTTACTTTTGCACTCTCCATGGTTGAAGCTGTATCCTGAAGCGCACTCACACTGGTAGCCTCCGTCTATGTTCAAACACATGCCCAATGTGCCACAGCGTGCTAAGTTCAGCTGGCACTCGTCAATATCTAACAGGCAACACATACATTTGTTCAATATTTAAATCACCGTACCAGTCCGCCTTGACCCACAAAATAAGCATGCTTACAGGACCTCGTGGAGACAGAATTTAAAGGACAAAACAGGAGTTCATTCAAGATTATTAAAATTGTTAAAAACAGAATACTTATTTAACATTTAAATATGTGATTGGTAGTGTCATGATTAGATCTGCTTGATGACTAAGAGGACATCTTCTGAATTTGCGCATTACACATTTGTTTTTGACTGTCAACACTCACCTTCACACTTGCCATTCTTCTCGGCATACCCATCTGCACAAATGCACTTGTAAGAACCACCCACGTTCCTACATTTGGAGTAGCTGGGGTCCCCACAGATAACAGGGTTTATTGAGCACTCATCAATGTCTGACAGCAAAATAAACATGGACTGCCATAAACTTCCAGTTCAGATTTTATGATTCTATACTCACAGTGAAATTTATGTTAAATATTATGGCAGTTTATTACATTCATTTTTATACAAAAGGGATGAACAACCCACCAAATTAATGGTAAGATGCTCTCCTTTTCCATTGAATTTCACTTAAATCAGAGGCATTATTTGGGCATGAAAATGATCAAAATTGGAATAACAATAAACCAAAGAAAAAACCAAGCCGTTCGCAACAGGGAGAACACTTACCCACACAGGATTTTCCATTTCCGGCATATCCCGTTTCACACTCACAAGAGAAGGAGCCGACATTGTCAATACACGTGGCTTTGGGGTGACATCGATTTCCATCCTGGCACTCGTCGATGTTGACACATTCCCCTTCTTCCTTATGGTAGCCGGCCTTACACTCACATTCGTAGTCACCACTAGTGTCCACGCACACTTCAGACACCTTACATCTGGCAGCATCAGCAAAGGTGGGGGGCAAGGAGCATTCATCAATATCTGTAATAGTAACAAATCAGCGTAACGCACAAACTGCAAGAAATAGCGGAAACTGATTACTAGTATTACAACACTCATATCAGGTTTTCAGGAGATGAGGATTCAAGGGCAGGTTCTGCCATAAAGGCTGTGTCGATCTGCCATGTTTTCCTATCTATGCTGTATGTCTTAATTATATTGTATTCCTGCATAAACCAGTATTCTGCCGGTGGACTAAGCATCCTCGAGGCCTGGTCCGCGTGATTTGTTTTATTGTTTAGATTTACACTAAGAATAAACCCTAACTGACTTAAACTGACAACAGGCCATATTCCACCGGTTACCTGTAACCACTTGCTATCACACTGTCATCTCTTATCCGGCTTTCCTCCCTATACCGTAGGTGTTATTATATTGTACGTTTTATATCAAAGATGAATAAAATGCTCAAGTGTGAATATTGCCGTTAATTTTTGTATCATAGATTTCCCTCAAGCAATTTCACCCTCCTCTTCAGCATACCAATACACTATCAGGGGAGTAGGAAGCTACTGAAAAGTGCGGTGCCATCATCTCAACCAATGAGAAAGGGTCCAGAGGTAGCCAAGGCCCCGGAAGCTATTGGATCCTATCTAGCAATACACACCAATTGAACGTCTTTCAAGAGGAAATATATCCATCCTCAAAGGTGTAATTAAGTCATTTGCACATTTGGGCACAAATGTAGTCACCAGATCACTCTCCTGCTTTATGGACTTACTTTCTATAAAACACAAGTACAGTCGGAAAAACGCACTGTGTCAGTTGCAAAATCTGTATTCAAGCTGTTATCTTTCAGATGGATGAGGTGGGGCCGAAGTCATGCAAAATGAAACGGCTATCCACACGTTTGGAGACAGGTTCCAAATGCTTTTTTGACTAATAAAAATATATATGGGTATGAAAAGATCATGAAAAGAGAACATATGTTGGTCCCTCAGACCCATCCCAAACCCTTCCAAGCTTCCAACGCCACTGACGACAAAGTAAAAGGCTATCGGTGATACTTTCTGTCAAAAAGTAGGGGAATTGGTTGGCTGATAATGCTACATATGCTGGGAACTGATGATGGAGTGCAAACTTACTCTTGCAGACGCCTCCCTTAATTTCGAATCCCTCAAAGCAGACACATTCATAGCCTCCATTGGTGTTGACACATTTATCTCCATGACAGAGATCTGTTCCTGCCAATTTAGCTTTAGCACATTCGTCGACATCTGCAAAAAGAAGCATTACTGCTGTGTAAACAAACAGGCACTTTAAGATATGGATGATGATGATCCCTTTGGTGGGTTTACACCCATGCTGAAGACTTAACCAAATCACAAGTCACTAACCTAGGAGTTTTGTTAACACATGTAAATGTAGATAATTGCTTAATAATACCATGATACTGTCTTAAATATTTATCCCAAAATGACTTTCCTTGCGTATCTTTCTGGGTTCTCATTTTTGCATTTGATACCTACGGAAAAGTTTTGCTTAAACACACAAACTTGGAGCGTTTGGCAAAACATCAATTAGATCATATCTGAATGAAATTTTGCTACGTTTTTTTTTTTTTGCAAACCTCAAATAATTACCTTCCCCAAATTATGCCTGATCTGTACATGGGTTCTAATCAAACTTTAGAATCATATTAACACTGTAAATAGAACAGGTATGAATGTGATATTCACTGAAAGCAAAAATCTGATTTATTCGTTGTAAATGAAGACAACTTTATTTTAATAGCAAACATGGATTTTCGACAACGGTCCATGGTATAGCCTCTTTTAAAAACATCACTACTGGTTGACTCCTTTATTTTCCTAATATCACAAATATAGATCTGCACAAGGGTATTACACGACATAAGTAGTGACAGTTTCACAATCAGATTTCAAATAGTTGCGGTAGACATTTTTTTCGGCAATTGATGGTGTTAAAGTGTTAGGACGCTATTTGCATAATTTTTGAACTGCAGTACCTTTGTTGTTCGGCCATGCGAAACAATTATTTACAACGAAGATAAAGAATTAAATTGTATAAGCTAATGCGAGTGATGGTTTTCACAGGGATGAATTGTGACAGTGTCAATCACAGCAGTGGATATCACAGCAAATATGTCCACCTTTTGACAAATTCTAAAGACACAATTATCTGAGCGTGTGAATAATAGTTTTGCATGGATGCATTCGTTGGTCAGCAGTAACTACACCTACCTTTACAGTGAACACCATCGCCTTCATATCCGTCCCGGCATTTACACGTGAAGGTCAGCTCCTCCTCAATACAGTCAGCATCAGGGCTACAGTTGTTCACAAGGCACGGGTTGATCTCTGTACAATGGATCATTAAGAAGCCATGAGAATACAGTGTCTGCAAAAATACACAAAATTACTTACAAAAAATATACTTTCTAATTCCACAGAGGGCAGACAATATGGAGTCTACTGACTTACTTTTACATTCTTTTCCATCTTTGACAGATTCGTATCCCTTTGGACAAACACACTGATGGCCTCCTCTGGAATTGGAACATACAGCTTTCTTGGGGCACACTGTTGGTGTTTCTACACACTCATTGATGTCTGAAATGAAAAAAAATATATCAGAGAACTTATATTATTTACTAAACATACAAAACTTATGAACGGATCAGGCTTTTCTTACCTCGGTTGAGATGAAACAAAATGGACTTGCACACAAAATTTTTATTGACAGGGCAATAATTGGAACAATTATTGCATGGAAATCAATGAAAAATGAGAATCACAGAACTGAACAAACATGCAAAACGTATACATCAATTGGGTTTGTGTTCAAACCCGGTCTGAGATTCCATAAAGTGAAGACCCACGCAAAATTTGATCAAAATCGGACAAACTATTTAGAGCAGTTTCTGTACAGCGAGAAGCCGCAAAACGTATAATATCGCGTGCATTCATTAAGTTCAAATATTTATGTCAAACATAGCTGCATTCATTTGTTTGCACTAATAACCATGAATATGGTTATTAACCATAAATAACCATGAGTATGGTTATTATACTATAGCCACATAGATGAGTGTCAAATATTTAAATACAGTACAACCAACATCGCTGGCAAATAATTCAGTCAACTGTCACATGAAACACATCTGGAAGACATAGCTCTGATCGAGGACAAAATTAAACAATGCGCAACTATTCTGATCACAAGGAGAAAGACGTTGACTGAACTAACCTTCACATTTGCCATCGTCCCGTTTTCTGAAGCCTGGCAGACAGTTACAGACAAAGGAACCAATGGTATTTCCACACGTGGCGCTGTTTCCACATGGTTCACCCCGAGTGCATTCGTCCACATCTGAAGACAGGATACATATTCATATGAAGTCTTAACCCGCTGACAGTAGCTTAATTACTGATCCTCATTCAACAACTAAGTCATGGTTCTGATTTATTTGCTAATTTATTTCAATGGCATTTATAATATACACCAAGTGTCTTGGTGAGGTTAAGGATTGCTAAAGGGATACATGCAAAAGGTTTGTAAAATGAAGAGTATGGTTTCAAGAAAATGATAAATTTTTTTATTTTTGTTTCATATTTTATATTTCTCTTTAATCCCTCTATTACATGTAATTTTGTCTGTCAGTGGTTGGAAATATTCGGCAATGACGTCATCCATGAACATACCGGGAACATGGGACCAGCTTAGCGCCCCTTACCAGCCCACCAAAGTCATTTCCACAGCTATCACCTTTGACGTCTCACACCTGGCTATTTAATTTCCAGCCTAAGTGGCCTTACAAAAACTAAAGCCATTTCTGCGTCCTAAGAAGAAAGCTGACAAGCTTTTTTGTACTCTTATATATTAGGCCACATTATATACAACGTATTAAGAAATAAAATCCAAGCGTTTCATGTATCTTAAGTTCATAAATCAAGCAAATATCGAAGGAAAATTGTGGAAATGAAAGCAAAACCTTACTCAATATTCAACTTGCTGAGACATGGCGAGATTAAGCACAACAGGGAGGCGGCATAGTTTTTAATCTTGTAAAGTGGTGGTTGTGAGAAGTAGGCCTTCCAAGTCATTACATCAAAAACTGAAGTATAATGCGAAGTTTACATTTTACCATGTATTAGTTCCTACAGTAACGTTGTACCATCTTTAATCTGGTGTCAGCCCGCTAAACTTTACGAATTCTGCTGTTGAGTATTGATATTGTGGATGGATATCTAATTTACAAGATGCTAAGAGCCTGCGGATGGTGGTGAGTTTCCCCCGGTTTCCTCCCATCATAATGCTGGCTGCCGTCGCATAAGTGAAATGTACTTGAGTACGGCGTAAAACACCAATGAAATAAATAAATCAATGCAAAGGGCAAATGCATACAGCTCAGTACCTTAATTGGTATTGGATCTAAAGCCATCTGGAAGATGATACTAACCCACGCAGGAATATCCATTGCCTTCAAAGCCAGCCTTACAGCTACAGGTAGAGCCTCCTCAATGTTTGTACAGGTAGCATGTTCATGACATCCACTGGTCTTCTTCTCACACTCGTTGATATCTGACAAAACATCACAGCACATGCATCTTTTAGTTTTATGTATTCGTTTAGTGTTTTAAGTCATAGTAAGGAACATTTTTACATGAAGGTGATCAGGTATTTAAATCACAGAAACCAGGTGCACAAACATGAATTCTCCCAAATTACCTGGTCTGTCTTGGTGGATACCATAAAAGTGGTGAATATGCGTCAATTTGCTAGGAGATAAGGATTGACAACAGCACCTATCTGGATGCATATGGACTCAGTAAATTATCAAGCATTTAGCACTATACTTGTAAACAAGACACATGGATGTAACAGGAATACGCTGGGTAAATTACCTGTACACTTGCGTCCATCTCCTCAAATCCTGATTTACACCTACAGTCATAGCCTCCATCTTTATCTAGACACTCTCCTGCATACTTATGACAGGTGGCCAGGCCTTCGGCACATTCATCAATGTCTGTGGGTAAGAAAGGTGAGAAAATCAGTGGATGTGTACATCCATGCATTGACAGAAATCTAAAAGAAATTGAACACATTTCAGCAGACTTTAAACCTGGCAGAAGCCGGCTGAGTACTTTATGTGAAAAGCGTCATAATAATGAACACTTGCTTTAAACGGAAGATCCCTGTCCCAAGCAAACGCCCTCAAATCTCTGTTTTCAAGGTTTACCCTGAGACGAATATTTGATCAAGTGGGATCTTGACATAGAAAGGCAAATGAAGCATCCATTTACATGGCTACATACATGTACCATGTTGTACTTCTTTGTCTAATCTTGACAATAACATGTACCATGTTGTACTTACATGTCTAACATTGACAATACATGTACCATGTTGTACTGCCTTGTCTAATCTTGACAATACATGTACCATACGTACTTCCTTGTCTAATCTTGACAATACATGTACCATACGTACTTCCTTGTCTAATCTTGACAATACATGTACCATGTTGTACTTACATGTCTAGCCTTGACAATACATTTACCATGTTGTACTTCCTTGTCTAGCATTGACAATACATGTACCATGTTGTACTTCCTTGTCTAACACTGACAATACATGTACCATGTTGTACTTCCTTGTCTAACCATGACAATACATGTACCATGTTGTACTGACATGTCTAACCATGACAATACATGTACCATGTTGTACTTCCTTGTCTAACATTGACAATACATGTACCATGTTGTACTTGCCTGTCTAACCTTGACAATACATGTAACATGTTGTACTTCCTTGTCTAACCGTGACAGTAGCCTGTTGACTCGGTCATATCTATAGGTAATGGCAAACTAAAGTTTGCTTAGATCAGTTATTCTGAAACAGGCCTGTTATATACCTCAACTAGAAGGGAAATGTGGCTAAAAAAACATGTTAATCTTACCTTGACAGAAGCCAGCTGAGTTTTTCCTGAAGCCTTCCACACACAGACACAGGTAGGAGCCTTCTGTGTCCTCACACTTCTCATTAGCCCTGCAGATGTCAGCATTTGTTGTACATTCATTCACCTGTGTACAGGCTTTCCCGTCGCCCTTGTAGCCAGGTTTACAAGAACATGTAAATGTTCCGTCTGTGTTGGTACACTCAGCAGATTCGTGGCAATCGTCTTTACCCTCAAAACATTCATCAATGTCTGAAAAACATCACAGCGTAGCCTTTTATTTCTTCTTAATTCAGTGTTAAGCAACTGAAGCATATCGGAAGCAAACAGAACTTACATGTGGCTCCATTCGTAAACATGTAAGAAATTCTCCACAAGACTTACCATCACAGACTTTGCCATTTCCTCTGTAGCCTTTCTTGCATTCGCAGGAGTAGCTAGCGGGTTCATTTTTACAGTTAGCCTTGGGGCTGCAGTCGTTACTTCCTGAACATTCATCAATATCTGAAAACCAATCCAGATTCAAAGATTACACATAGTTCACTAAACTAAAGCCATATAATGTAAAATATCTGACTGCAAATTCAGAACAGAACAAACACAAACATGTAGAACAAGTCACAGATTGTGTTTTGGTTATTTGTACGACAAAGAGAATCATGTCCTACCTGTACAGCCTTTATCAGGGTTGCCTTCAAAACCAACTCGACACTGACAATGAGGTTTGGCTCCAGTTGGCACACACATGGCATTCTCACCACATTTCACAGAATTCTCAGCGCACTGGTCAATTTCTGTACAGAAAAAAAAAACAGAAAATATATACACATATGAATATTTAACAAGCTAAAGTCAGTTGGGTATAACTGTAATTTGGGCAAACGTTGGTGACTAATTGAACACACCTTGATGAAAGTTACATGGATAAGAACAGAATAATGAATGACACAACAATACCAGGACAACAGGGAGGTAATTGATATTAATTATAGTGTACGCATGTAATCAATAAGTACACATTTTCATGAAGAATATCTAACTGTGTTGCCTAGATACACTGCAGTACTCACCAACACACAAGTTTCCATCTTCCTTGAAGCCATCGTTGCATGTGCAAGTGAAAGACCCAATGGTGTTTTGGCATTTGGCATTCTCATGGCAGTCATCTGTGCCTGTTCCACATTCATCAGCATCTGTTCAAACAATATTATCAAATTAATCAAAACTTTAATTAAAGGTCACAATTTGGGCCATCAACTGGCTAGTAAACACCCCAATCCAGAAGATGGTTTGCAGGAAACATGCAATAGTTCACTTCGGTTAAAATCTTCAAGGAACTGATTGTAGTTTTTTGATTAATTGGACTAACTTGTGCTGTTAAGTAACATTTTAAGACATTCAAGTTGGGAGATAATTAAAAAAGATCTGTTTTAATGTGATTGTATGTTAAATGGGATGACAACACTGCATTCTGAGTAACTCTAGATCAGTGATTCCTAATATATTGCAATTAACATCATTTAAAACCATATTCTGCTTAAGCCATGATGCTAGGGGTGAGTAAATTGCTAATATTTATGCATTTTCAAATAAAACCTTTGGTGAGATATATTGACATGAGGCCGTATTTCACCCGTTACGTGTGACTATTTGCCAGCCGTCACACTGTCATCGCTGCTCTGGTTTTACTCTCTATGCTGTGCGTCATTAATTATATTAGAATCAGCATAACTTACCGACACAGCCGGTAGGCGTGGCTGTATAGCCATTTTCACAGATGCAAACGTACCCCCCTTTCGTGTTGGTACATTTGGCATGGTCGCCACAGTTATGGGCACCCGTTTTACATTCATCAATGTCTGCAATAAAATAACACAGAAACAATTACATAGACTATCCTTTGTCCTACTGACCTTCAAACTGAGATAGGATGTCCTATGATACCAAATTAGTTGTGTCTTAAAGATGCTATACCGGAGATTTTTGGGCCAAAAATCCATATTCATTAATCAAATCAAATTTTGTCTTCTTACCAAGAGTAGATCAGATTAGTGTCTTTCTAAATTCTGAGACTCGTACCTGTACTGTTATTAGCCTTAAAATGATCTGAATTTTTCTAAAACTATAAAGTAACCAGATTATAAGCAAATTTTATTTCCAACATTGAATGGTGATATTTTGTGAAAGATAATTATTTGGGCTGTTCTAAAATAAGAGCAAAAATTCGAGTGGATCTGAGCTGATCGATTTTTTGCCAAAAATCTATTTTAATTTAATCAACTGATTATCTCTATTCATTCTTACTATTTCCTATGGTCTTGATGTCAAAGCATTGCAGGTTTTCTCATTCATTTTTATAGGCAATATTGTTATAATAGGGAGATACAGCAAAGGAAATTACACACTATCAACCACCATTTTGGGGCAAAATGATGATTCCTTTTTGTGCAACAATGCCAGCTTTGCAACAAAATACATGTATATATTACAGAAAATGACCACGTACCGACACAGGTATCTCCTTCCTTCTTGTAACCTTCTTTACACTGGCATATGTACCCTCCGTCTCTGTTCACACAATCATTTAGAGGAGGACAGTTGAAGGTCATATCAGCACACTCATCCTTATCTGAAAAAACAAAATACTGATAAAGTTAAATACGATCAAAATTATCAGACTGGTGTTTAACAGAGAGCTCAACATAATTTCCTTCATGTAGCGGCTGGCAGATTTATATCTCCACAATTCTGACCTCAGGCAGCAGTAGGGCTTGTTCCAGCAATTGCTTTGGCAAGGAGAAGCTGGTATATCACAGCATCTTGGGCCATGCCAAATGTCCCTATAGTGATTAACAATATAACACCAGCGTAATTGTATCTGACTTCACCTCATTACATGGAGCCTCATTAAGCCTTATGCAAATTCACGTCTGTTACACACATCGGGTACAAAACAATACATGTACATTAACTAATATTAGTGCAGACCCCATTTGTGATGTCACCATGGTATAACTTTTAGATGCATGTACAATTCTTGGAATACTCGCCACTGCACTTCCTCACCATACACACTGAAATTGTGAAGTGGGTCGCATGAACAATTGTGGAGGAAAAATGCATAGACCTATAGAGATTCCTTCCTACAGTGTATATACTCAGATTGTGCTGGACAAGTGCAATAGCTACATGCATTATCAATGACTGTTCTGAAATAGGTCTACGTAAACAACAGTTTTTTTTACACCAACTAATATCACGAAAACAAGACTCTATCATACCTGTGCAGACCTTTCCATCGCCATCAAAACCATCTTTACATTTACAGATAAATCCTCCAGGCACACTTTTACAGTCGGCGTTGTCACTACAGTCATCTTCATCCTTTGCACACACATCATAGCCTGTCAACAAACAAGGGTTATGAGTTTACTGGTTCCTTCGGAAATACATGAACAAAGAACAGAATTACGAGTCAAGAGAAGCTGAATACAGTACACGTTACCTTTGCATCCGTATTTTCCGTCTTTGGCAAAACCAAATCTGCAGACACACTCATAGTCACCATCTATGTTGAGACAGTCGCTGTTGGATGGGTCACACTGGTGGCCTCCACCGTTTGGTGTGTTCGGGTCACACTCGTTGATATCTGAAAAGTTTACACATACATAACACTAAGGAAAAAATCTCTGACAACTGGTTTCTATCTGCTTCAAAACATAACAGCAATAGCGCAGGTATGCTGCAATTACTCAGATAAAGCCTCAAATATCACTGCAGCCGATCACTGCATCTATTATAAAGTCTTATACCATTGTTTTTAGTGATTCTATCCCAAAGAAAATCAACTCAACAACTTCATTGTCAGTGGACAAAACACATTTTCGTTTTCTTGGTTTGGCTGTCCTTTTAAAATCCATCACAAATAAATGCAAACAAAATTTCAAACATCACAGTTGAGTATTTATTTCAAAACAGACCTGTTTTCGTGATTCAAACTAATGCTGCTATTATTTTTAAGCATAAATATATCACATTTGCTGACTGGTTAACATCACAGATCAAGATTTCTACCTTAAATGACTCACTAAACCCAACACTTCAAAATTCCACTCAAAAGATGTCCACATTAATGACTCACCAATATAGCTTCACCGGTCAAAACCATTTTTACGATTCACTAAGCATCAGCGGTCAGAAATCTATATATATAATCTAAATATATATATAATGTCACAGTTCAAAATTATATCCCCAGTAAACCTTTCATCATGAAGCACTTACCATCACATTTGAGGATTCCATCCCCATTAAATCCTTTCTCACAAGTACAGGTGAAACCATCCTTGTTATTCTCACATTTAGCATTGGGATGACAGTTGTGAGTTCCAGTTTCACAGGCATTCACTCCTGAAAGGATAATTCACAAAAAAGCTACAGAGCTTTCAAGTACAATCACAATCAATCGCAGTGTGTTATTATTGATGAAACTGCGGCAAAGTTTGTCCTTAGGCTTAATATTCATACACAGTGTTTCACGTAATGCTTAGCCCTTTTCAAGAGACACATGTGGCACAAGTCTTATAATTTCTTCTTCGAAAAACTTTAGTGTTGGCATCGAAATACCAGTTTCGATGTGCTTCTGAGTGCATATTAACACACTCTAGGTCAAATACAGTAGTTAAAAGGTTAAATGTCAATGTTTACATCAATACAAACAGCTAGAAGAGCAATTCATGCAATGTTTAATGGCTGACGTTTTACATAAACCACATCTAATAGTATACGTACTGTCGCACTTATTGCCATCGCCCTTAAATCCAGGTCTACAGGTGCACACAGCTGTGTTCTCCTCATTGGTACAGACAGCATTAGGGTTACATACACCTGGCTCATCACACGGATTCACCTCTGTAATCAAATTATTTTAAAAAACTTGTCAGTCAACTCAAGAAAACATCTTCAAGAGATGCAGGGCACTAAATTGTCAGTCCTCATACAATATCTGGATTATTTCCCTATCACGCAGAAAATGTGAAATGATCAAAAAAGTCACTAAAACTTAAGGAATCAATTTTATTCACCCCTAAAGTCAGGTTAAAACTAGTCTTGCAAAGTTGTATGTAAGACAACATACCTAAGCAGAGTTTTCCATTGCCCTTGTATCCAGCCGAGCAGGCACAGGTGTAACTGCCCTCGTTGTTCTCACAGTCTGCGTAGTCACTGCAGTCATTGTCGTAGCCCTCTCCGCACTCATCTATATCCACACAGGCTGTGCCGTCCCAGTCAAAACCACTGAGGCAGCCGCATACATAGGATCCCATCAAGTTGAAACACTGGCTGTTCAAACCACAGTTTGCTGTTCCCATCTCACACTCATTGATGTCTAAAGGAAAGAACAACTGACACAATTGTTTAGACATTCTTTAAAATTTATCCATGTAACACTGTGTTAACACATTTTAAAAAATCTTAAACTTTGGACAGGTCAAATAAAGCCGGAGACCTGAAGTATACAAAAATTTATTGACTGACTTTAGAACAAAATAGAGAAGACAAGGTATAAACAACTAATGAACGGACTATTCCTGTTAATGCACAACAATTTTATAACTGATTTATTTGTTTGTTTTGTTTGATTTTTTCAAACACATGGCGGTCAATATTACGGGTACAGTATAAAATTCTATTCACGCGATGTTGACGTTTTGAATTTTTGTTCCAGCAAATTCTCACATCAAATGAAAACATAGAGAAGTAAGGTTTCTGAGAGCGAATTACATTTTGTACAACTGACACATTTTAGCGGTGGTTGAAGTATGTTTGAGGTGTACATGTGGCTAACGGTATTACCTGTACAGGAAATGCCATCTCCGCTGTAGCCCTCAGTACAGAGACAGTAGTAGCCCGTCGGTGTATTGTGACAAGTGGCATACCTATCACAGTTATTGCTGCTCATGTCCGCACATTCATCATGGTCTGTGAGAAAGAATCCACCAAAAAAACCCTAAATAAACTGCACGTAAGTCTGAGATCAAGTCCAACTTTCGTATACCACTAATAAATCATACACATGAATAACGGTGATAACACATCTACCCTATTTAAAATCACAATTCCGCAAACACAGTAGAGCAGCAGTCAAATATAACGTTACATTATGTTTTTAAGACTCCTAAGACAACACTCTTCTAATTGTCTGTTCCATTTGTGAAACAAGTGTAATGGCGGTTAGGTTAACTACATGGGTGGAAGTAGAAGTAGTGGCTCGGGTACAGCCACCAACATTCGCTAGCTCCTGGACCCAGTTGTTTGAATGTGTATTAGCTATAAATCCTGGTATGAAGTCAAAGTGTATAGTTAAGATTTTAACGAAATTAAATCTGGTATTAACTCTTTCAACTGTTTTAAATAACTGGGAACTCAACAACTGGGAGCTCAACAACTGGGAACTCAACAACTGGGAACGGAAAAACAGAACCAGTAAGATCTGGGTTTGTGCGTGCAACCTCATGGGTAACGACCTCATTAAAAGGGGCTCTTGGCTCAAGGCAAGAACGATCAGCAAGCAAAGGCCAGCAAACATGTAGAATGGGAGTGAGGGAGACTTCTAAACTAAGACTTTATTTGCTGCCATTGTAGAAACTTGTATGGTCTCTTTAAAGCTGTTGCACATGTGCAACTTCCTGCAGAGAAGTTCAAATATATCTTGATGTCATAATGGCAAAGAGAGAACGGCTTCTGAACTACATGTACTGTTTGACACAGAATAGTTTTTGTATCAGGTAGCATTTACGGCCACCAGAGAACCTAGATATGACTGACCTGGTTCCATAGCATCGCCACAGACACCATTTTTGGCGGGATGACCATCGTCACAGATACACTCGTAACCTCCGTCGTAGTTCCTGCACTCTGACCCTTCTTCACAGTTGTTAAGGGATCGCTCAGCACACTCGTCCACATCTGTAAGTGGAAATGTAAGTCATTTATTTTGGTTCCATAAGAAGCTATTTTTTTGTATTTAAATCCCACATTATGCATTAAGTAAAAAATCAAGGATTTTTAAATATTGATTATTTTCTTATTATTCATCATCTATATACATGTTAAAGGTAACCTCATTCTAAGTTATGTCCCTTTTCGCTTCCAACTAGGGCAAAGGTACTCACCGTCACACAGACCATCCTTAGCGGCGTAACCATGAGTGCACTCACACACTAACTCCCCATTCACATCCTTACATTCACCAGCATTAACATCTGAAAAACAACAGCGGAAACTATCAGAGAAATTCTCTAAACATTATAAAAGCAGGGAAATTTGGACTGAACTATCCTTGATGTTTACAATAAGGAATTAAAATTTGATTGATTGATTTATTTGATTGGTGTTTAACGCCGTACTCAAGAATATTTTACTTATACGACAGCAGCCAGAATTATGATGGGTGGAACTGGGCAGAGCGGCTTCTGGGTCATTACGCTACGCTAGCGCGCTAACCAACTGAGCTACGGAGGCCCCAAAGGAATTAAAAGTGTTTGAAGAAACAGTGTCAACACTTCTATTTCAATGGATACAATGTTTTATTGCAGTTAAAGGTAGGTAAAGCTGTGCTGTCTTTTGTGAAATAATTTTGTTATGAATCACTCTTTACTGAAACAGTTTTAATGCCTAAATGTTTTTTGTGTTCAAATGAGATTAGCACGAAATGTTACTCACTGGTACAGATCTTTCCATCGCCTCGGTAACCGAAGTTACATGCGCACTGGTAAGTGTTGTCTAAGAGAAGGCACTGAGCGTTGACGTCACAGATGTCTTGGGTCAAACAGCCAGAGTCCCCTGTTATGTGACAAAGGCATTTTTTCGTTAATGCTTTATCAAAGATTGATGGATTTACAGATTTCAAAGCCTAATCCCCAGACTGTAACAAACTTTAAAATACCTGTAATATTGGATCTAATGCAAGTACTACACACACAGGCAGGATAAAATGTGAAAGTACATTATATCTAGTTGGTGACAGATAAAAAAACAGAAAGATATGGCAACAGGCAATGCACAGCTGACTCAGCTGACAGGTGTCTCGAAAAATATATTCAGTGTTCAGAGTTATACATAGAAAAGGATGTGAACTGCAAAGGTTTTTGGTCTGAAACTAAAAGTTAAACCATTGTGGTTAATCCATTTTATGTATTATTTTGTAATTTGTGAAATGTTTGTAATTTGTAGATTATTTTTGGCCAACAAATGAACTCCACAAATATGTGGTCCATCATATGCTCAAAGCACCATGGACTGCATAACAGCATTTATGTCGCGATGTTCCAAAAACCAAGGGAGATAAGCAAAGGAGATTTTCCATAATACGTTACAACAGAAAATCATAATGATTTGTATTAAAAATATTTAATCAGTGGTTTTCATAAGGAAAACTACCAAACGTTTGCACAATGACAAAAGCAATCTGTTGGTATTAACAGTTTGTTTCGAAAAATAAAAGCATTACGGTTCACCTTTAAATTTCAATAGTACACTATAATTCACATATTACGAGCATCTAAAAATCAGTTTGCAAACTTCACAATGGTCTGTTGGTGACTGTCTCCCTCTGATGAACAGACGGAACTTGCATAACCAGGGAAAAAACACATTTTATTGTATACAGATGTGTACTAAAAGAAAAGAAATATACATAACTTACGTCCACATGTTTTACCATCTCCAACAAAGCCTGGCAGACACTGACATGTAAAACCTCCCTCCAGGTCTTGGCAATCAGCATTTTCAGAACAATCATCAATGTTCAGATCACACTCATTGATGTCTGAAAAGTCAGAGGCAGTAATGTCACTCAAAATCCCACTGCCTTCATACTTACAGGCTATTTATTTATTTATTTATTTATTTATGTGATTAGTGTCCTATGCCGTACCCAAGAAGTTTTGCTTCATACGACGGCAATCATTATTATGGTGGGAGGAAAATGGGCAGGGACCACCGGAAACCCACAACCATGCACGGTTTGTTGGTAGACTTACCATCTAAATGCAACCAGTGCTTATTTTTAAACATACAGTTTTTATGTTGCAGAATGAATGCAGAAACAACCCTACAATATTTCACTTATATGATGGCAGTCAAGTTACTTTATGCATGGGAGAAACCAATGCACCAGGTATCATTTCGTTTAGTATAGGTGGAGTATTTCAGATGATCTACTGTTTTACATATTGCATTTATTTAGCCTCAATGTTTGTGATTAGAGAGTGCAAATACATATGGGCATGTCAAAGCAGTATTATTCTGATCTGTCCAAACAGATGAATTCCTTTGCCCTATGTAGTTTTTATCATTTATCTTTCAGATCAAAATGCATAATAATAAAAGAAAGGTGCAGTTTGCGTATATATAGACTAATGAATTTGATAAACATAAAACTGAAAGATTCGGATAATGCAAAGGTGAGTTTATTTAAAAAGCTCCAAAAATTTGGTTAATAAAATGCTTATGTATAAGAATAAAGAAAATCGGAGAATTTGGTTTGTTAATGTATATACATGTAGGCTACTAGAAGGCGGAAGTGTTTCTGTACAGCTTACAAAGCTTGAAGAACGAAGGTACTTGTGTCAAACTCAAACATCTCACAACAATTGTCTTACTCTTGCAGGTCTTGCCATCTCCGTAGAATCCCTTATTGCAAGCACATGTGAATCCACCCTCAAAGTTGGTACATGTGGCCTTCTTGGAGCAGTCGTGTTGACCAGTATCACACTCATTGACATCAGAGCAGCCTACCCCATCTCCGGCAAACCCAACCTTACAGACACATACCACAGCCAGGTTGTCGTCCGTCGTGCAGGCTGCATTATCTCCACAGTCGCCATTGTTCTCATTACACGGGGATCCCACTGTTACAGCAATGTCACACAGTTATGTAAATGATCTTAAGTTTTGCACCTGAAAGTGCATGTTTACAGGCTTGTTTTGGTGCAGCTGCTTACATTTTTCTGGCAAGATATTATCTTAATTTCCAAGCAAACCTCAAAACACATTTCTAAGATGAACAGAAAATTTTAGCCCATTTATTGTATTTTGCAAAGCCTCAATGATACAGTTAGCCAACGGAATAATAATGACAAGTATCAAAACCAAACCTAGCTGCATACCTTTGTTAATGTCACATTCCCGGCATCTATCTCATCTTATCACAGTAAATTTATTTATTTATTTCATGGTGTTGAAAACCATGTCCAATTTATGTACTTATTTATTTATTGATTGGTGCTGAACACCATGCTCACGTTATTTATCTATTTATTTGATTGGTGTTTTACACCCTGTTCAAGAATATTTTACCGATACGACGGCGGACAGCACTGTGGTGGGAGGAAACCGAGCAGAGCCCAGGGGTAGAACAAAACTTATGGCTTACAGCTGCACTTAAACCGTTAAATTCCGTATCCTTTTAGAGTACTTGTCTTGCAGTATACTACACACCAAGCTGGCAAAATGGGAATGTGTAACTTTGGGGCTAAAAACATTAATATTTATGAACAAAACGTTGGTGATGGGCATACGTGTAGGGAAGATAAATGTGAAGTAATGTTACTTAATTTTAGCAAGCTCACAATCTGCCTATGTACTCTGTTATTCTCACCTATCTCACAGTTGTAGCCGTCTCCAGTAAAGCCTTCATTACAGTTACAGGTATGACCTCCAGGTATGTTTGTGCACGTGGCATCTGGGCTACAGGGGTTAGAAGCACACTCCTCAACATCTAAAATCAAACAACAAGCAATTTAGTTACTACCTGAAAAACTATACAAATCCAATTTCCACAGCATGCCAAATACCATATTCAAGCATGAGTAAAGACGGCAGACTTACTGCAGAAGTTGTATCCGTCTCCTTCAGTGCCTGGGTTACATTTACAGGTGTAAGAGCCGACAGAGTTTGTGCACTGTGCCAGAGGATGACAGGCTCCAGAGTTAGAACACTCGTCAATATCTGTGAACAGATAATTACGACACATCACTCTCAAATTCCCAACAGCTGGGATATCCAGCCATAAGTTACATTAGACTCAAGCCCCTTGTTCAGTGAATGCCCCCGTGTTAAAAGACAAAATATCCCAAATTTGAGCGGATGACAGTGATGTATACGGTTGAGCAGGTAAAAACTTAGCACTCATGAGAATCGACCTATACTACAAGGCCCGGTTGTTCAAAACTGATTTTAGACTTAAAAGCAGATTTAACTTTAAACCAAGTCTTCCATTTTATACTTGGCCTAAAACAATTTTGTAACATTATATTAAATATGAACTAAATCTGCTGCTTTCATACTTTGACTTTGTAGAACTGCATTGATTGCTGAGTTTGGCTAAAAATTTAAATATAAACTATGACTTTTTACTAGTATTAGCTCATAAAATTTCAAACAACTGAGCCCAACAGATTAATGAACAGCCAGAGGGCTTAGAGCACTGATTATTTTGTCTAAAATAGACACTACATTCTTTACCATTCAGGGAAACTTAAAGGCTATCCCCTCTTCTAGCAGACTTGCACAGACATCTGCCCATTACTGTATATAGTGTATGTTGATTCTATGCAGCAGAACTGACAGACTAAATAGGAGATGACAGAAAATTGCTACACTAGATACACCTTACACCTCCAGTTTGTTTTAAGTGCCCACCTGAACATCGCTCTTCGGTTTTACCACTAACAAACTCAAAGCCCACATCGCATTCACAGATCCTGTTCGCCTTGTCCGCACAGATACCCTTTTCGCCACACCCACAGTTGTCGTCTTCTAAAGCTGTAACACATAAATATCATACACCTGTCAAAGTCTAAGTATAACAAACTACATAGCAGAAAACCAATATTACAAAGGCTGAACATCTCACAAAAATCGTGAGATTCAAAAATAATATTATGACCATTAACAGTCTTCCCTGCACCAATGAACAGTCATGACTGCTTCTCTCTTATGTGTTACCAGTCTTATATATTTTTAACTTACACATTCCTCTGGGAACAGGGGCCGATTCCACAAAGACATTTGTGACTTAAGTCAAAATTTAAAACATCGTCACAATATTTAGTTTTTGGTAATGAAAGCTGAAATTTTGACACATTTGTCTTAAGAATCTAAATCTTAATTTTCTTAAAATAAGCTCTATAATCATATTTCATATTATTGACTAAAGTCAAAATTGTCTTTGTGGAATCGACCCCTGGTGTCTTACGTTGTTGAGTTTGAAGCTTGGATTTGAAAATTTTAAGCTCTAAATTACTGTAACCAATCCAACTTTCAAAACAGACTCACCTCCAAATTCACAGGTAAAGCCATCGCCAGAGTACCCAGGTGGACAGATACATTTGTAGGAACCAACCGTGTCCTCACAACGGGCGTCCTCACTGCACTCACTCATATCTGCAGCACACTCGTTCACATCTGACATGAATACAAAGATACAAAGCTTTGATTCACCTGCATGGCATTTGCAAGACACACCACATTTCAGCCTTATTGCTTATTGTATTCTTTTTGCGAAATCCATCACAATCCCGTCCAGATCTAGCACCACAAAGCAGTAGCTCCAAGTGATAGTTTTTATTAAAAGAAAAAAACAACAGATTTTGGGGATTCCATGTTCATAATTTTAACGATTTTCATGTTCAATTAGGAAAAGGTAAAGCCATGTTCATTACGGCGGAATATTTGACTGTCACCATTAAAATACAAAGGAACAAAGATAAATATTTAATATGATAATAAACTTTTAGTTCCAAATGGCAAATTTGACTTTTGACACCTGACACTACTTTAATGAGCACCACTAAGCCATATGCCATTGACTTGTGTTAATACTATAACAACTAACTCCCCATGGTTGATGGACTCTGGAATTGCAAGGGATGATGGAAGTGGTGGCTTCAAGATGGATTCCTGTTTCTTCAGGTACAATTGTTCACCTTATGCTTCAAAAAACCGAATATTTTCAGACATAATGATAATAACTCATTGACATTCCCCCCATTCCCACCAGCATGGTCATTGTATCACTTACTTTACAATTATTCCACTATTTACTTTATAACAACTGTACAATATCCTTAGTTACTCAAAAATATAATGTATTAAAATAGAATGTGCTTACTTTCACAATAGCGTCCGTTACCACGGTATCCATCATTACATGTGCACTCAGAACCACGGGCCGGGTCGTAATCACAAGCTGCATTTCTGTCACACAGATCTGGACAGCGGTCGATTGCTAGCAAAAGAAACAAAAGAACTCTGTATATTTATAGCTATACCAAGAAACAAATACCATTTTGAGTAATTCGACAAAAGTGATGTCTAATAAATTGCAGTTATCATCACTGCATTGTTTTGTACCTAATTCTACTTAAGCCATGGTGCTGAGGGCGTGTAATTTGCTACTATTTATGCACCTACATGAACAGTTAGAATAGAGGTAAATTGACAAGAAGCTGTATTTCACCTGTTACGTATAACCATTTGCCAGTTATCACACAGTCGTCGCTGTTCAGTTCTTTCCTTCTATACCATATGTCTTAATCACATGTATATTTTAACCATAAAAATAAATACAACCGTACACCTCTACGTGGTGAAAAAATCATGTGAAATTTTATTTGTTCATACACATGTAATTTATACATAATTTCACATATCACCCTTTTGTATTACACCCTACATAGCAGATCAAAAATTATGGGGGACTTTGCTATACGTTTAGTACACCTAATTCTTCAACATCCTCATATGTTTGCAAAGGTGTTTATTCAAGCACATTCTGAAGGAATAGACTGATATAATTACACTTTGTGTGAAGACTTGAAATTGGCAAATCCAACCAATGTAGTTTTAATATTGAAAATCTTCATAAATTGCACTGAAAGTTGCTCTTTCATACGCGATAAAGTTGAGGCACTGGAGTATGCATGTTTTATTCACATTTCACAGCGTATCATTGACTTACAGTAAGGAGAGACTCACCCACACAGGAGTCGGCCCCTTTGGCTTCAAAGCCAGACTGGCACACACACGTTTCTTTACTGCCGACCTTTTCACAGTACTGTCCTGCGCCACACTTCGTCTTGCATCCAGGCTGGTTTTCCTCTGAAACACAAATAATCAAGTATTTTATCCATGTCTAATATAAAAAGCATGATTAAACCAAATATGTATGAAGACGGTCAAACTAGTTAGTGTAAGCGTTATACCCACTGTAGTTGATTTTTTTCTTCAGATGACCATTACCTGATTTAGATAATTAATGCCATACATAGGAATATTTCATTCATATACGACAGTGGTGATTTTCATTTGTGGAAGATACGGGAGTAATCGTCACATAACCCACAAGCCTTTTGCAAGCGACTGCTGAATTTTCCTCAAATACATAGGGAATGGTGCACCCTACAGTTTGAGGTCATCCTACACTTGAATGCCACAGTTTACAACCTACAAAATCCCTCAGGGGAGGCAGTGAAAGCATGAAATTTCAGGGATTGAACCCGGCATCCCCTGCATGCATTACGAAAGACCACATATGGTAAAACTATCTCAAATGGCAGAGCTTACTGAACTGTGTATGACTAAAAATATTTATACATTTTTTAAACCGTCAGTAAGAGAGATTAAAGGTTTACAACCCCACATTATTCAACAAGATTAGCACTTTCTACGATCCAGCCATGTTTTAAGGCTTGTCCTACGAGACAATAATGTCCTCGTCCAATGGTTACAGTAGATCTCCAGCGCTGGGCCTTCCAAACTGCAGAAGTACTTTTATGTCCCCTGAATCCATTTCGATTGCTTAAAACATCGAGAATGGAAGAAAAAAACGCAGAATTTGGTCATCACACATCTACTCCGTTTCGAACGAGCCACCGCTGGCCTTGTGACGTTACTGCGGGTACATTCATTGCAGGCATCTGAGCCCGGTCGGTCAAAACTGGCTTAAGACTTCAGCATGAGCATTATAATATCCCCCCAAAAAGCCAAACTTGACACCAACTGTAAGGAGCCCCTAGCTTTTGCCCTATAAAGGCCACGAGGCTGCAGGGCGGTCCACAGCGCACCTCACACTGCACCTACAGGCCGCCATGCGTGCGTGACACGCTGTACCTTGAAGCACTTAAGGGGAACCCAAATAAATTTTAAATTGGCATTTCTATGTGTTACCAATCGTTGTTTCCATTCAATATAATTCAAGCCTTATTTAATTTTGCCGTTTATACTTTTTTAGAGCACAAAGGGATAGCTCGACTGTTAGTTTCACCGGCGTTGAGTGACAGACTGTTGTCGGACTGGACCAGTGTCACTCAACTTGGCTATAAAAAATTTATAGTCTGTTAGCTGTGAAAGCGTGCCAAATTCTTCATAGGCATCGTCCAGTCACTATGCTATATACGCTTTTCTCAAATGTAATACAACTCCTGTAGCCTATATTTCAAAATATTTGTTGTAAAACTGTTTTACTTATAATATTTTCAGGGTGCTTATTAAGAGGTGTACAAGTACCGTTAATTATAGATTAAGTCACACGATAGTTTCTGGAAAAGCACACAGTGGGTAGGCCTAATGCATGGAATCGACTATGCTTTGCAGGGTCTTTCAATAAATAATCCCGGTGAGTACTCACGCCATGACGTCACCCACCCAGGGCTCCGCGGTCGACAAGTTAGACAGAAGGTACAACGTTGATGATTTTTTTTTGTAAATGGAACTAGTCAACATAATATTTTTTAAAATGCAGTTTACAGACTAACAAAGCATAAACATTCTCGTTTGGGAACATTTAGTGTGAAAAAGTCTTTGGGATTCTCCTTTAACAACGTGGCTAATGCCCATTCTGAGTAGAATTATCCTCATCATGACAAGTATGAAGTCCACCCTTTGATGAATCAGCACCTTCCTTACCTACACATATCCGGCCATCTCCCTCAAAGCCTGGCTTACAAGAACAGTCATAACCACCATCATAGTTGGAACAAAAACCGTTGCCTGAACCATCTGATTTCTCGTCGCAGTCATGGGTGCCCTCTTCACATTCATCAATGTCTGTAATACACACATTAATTTGTGATAATATCTTTTATTTATACAAATTATAAACATATACATGTTTAAAGCGACATTATCACCCGAAACATATACCTCTAACTTGAAGGCGATAAAAGTCAGACAACTAACAAAATACAAATGATCTTACACAATGTTACGCCTAAATATTATTTTTTATATTACTTTACTGAGCCCAGTCTTTTTGTGTCATTCTGGCATGCGTAAATTGTCAGCTCTAAATGAAACCGTGCAATTGCACTTTAGATTAAAGATTGCTCTAACCTTCGCAGTAGTCACTGTCAGCGTCATATCTGTAGCCTTCTTCACAGATACACTGGAAGGAGCCAGGGGTGTTGTAGCATACCTGGTCAAGTTCACAGGTGAATGCCTCAGCACACTCGTCTATGTCTAAATCAAACAAGGATAGAGTAGTGAGAAAACATTTAAAAACAATGAAACAAAACTTTAAAGCCACCAGTATAATTATGTAATATAATTACTGCACTTATATGCAAGGACTGATGACAGAAATTTTATTATTTTATTTCATATATGCAGAATATATCATTTTGTACATCAACTAACCTAGACATTCAAAGTCAGTGACTGATTCAAATCCCTCTGCACATTCACAATGATATCTGCCACCTCCATCATCTATGCATTTGGCATTGTCATAGCAAGCTGTCGGGGACTCGCAGCCCTTAGGACGGGAATCTGCTCAACAAATGTACAAACTTTACATAAATATCGCTTATAAAAGACAGTGTATTCTATTTTTAAAAGGAAAAGAAAACAAGAGAGACACGGCATCATGTATCAAAAGAAAATAATTTAAAAAAAAAAAACAGAACAAAAAAAAAAAAACGCATATATGCATGAAGCTTTAAAACAATGTAATACAGTATAATACAGAAGACAGCGGTAAAAGATATTGTTTGTATGTTTAAAAGAGAGGTAAATATTCAGTTAATTCCAATCTTAAAGTCAGAAAAACACTAAAATGAAGTATATATCAGATATAAGACCATTAAGAACTGTCCAGGAAAATAGTTGCATTTTTTAAAATTTTTTTTCTAACCATGTAAACTAGTGTTAAAAGATGAGGTCCTACGCTGATCTGTTGTTACCCAAAAGGTGTCAATGACCTTATACTCACAGATATGTTTGTTCATGCATTTCGAATGATGAAATATAGCAGAGTTACGTGAGTAATGTAGAAAAAGACTTATGTGACGTCACTGGTCGTGATGTGGTCAGTAAAGGCCACCATAGAATATAACTTTCAAATGCATTTTACTAGGTTGAACAAACTGTTAAAAAAATTAACTATTTACGTAGACAGTTTTAATGGTTTTTGATCTTACACATACTTCATTTTAGTGTTTTCTTTGCCTTTAAATGTAAAATTTTTGCCAGATGTTGTGGCAATTTCCCCTGACCAGTACCTGTATATACGGCACTAGCGTAACATCAATCTGTCAACTCCTATTTACCTTCACATGTGAAACCATCCCCCACAAATCCAGTCTTACAGAAGCAGGTGTAAGACCCAGCAATGTTCTTACAGTTCGCCTCTGGGTCACAATTGTTGGTCTTCTCCGCACACTCATCGATATCTATGCAAGGAAGGGCAATGAATAAATGCAATGGAGTGAATGCACATCTCTCTTTACTACAGCAGATTACACCTGTTTTTCCTCAATCATTTCTGAACGAATATCTCACAGCCCCATGCTCCTTACATATATCCCCATGTTATGCTGGTCACAGTTTTATACAGCACAAACATCATGCAAGCAATCATTATTTGCTGTCAGGAAACTGAACGTTGATGTTTTAGTTATTTTTATTCTAATTTTGCCAATAATAGAAGGAATTTTGAACAAATTCAAGTTTTTGGATATGGGATAATAGGTTAACTCAGAAGACATATTATGAAATTTTTGTCGTCCACAAAATCTACTAAAAGAGCAGACAATACGGTTTAAAAACCAACGTTGTGATTATCAGTGCCTATCGACCTTACTGTAGATAATCCTGCAGCGTATCATACGAATCTTCACTAACAGTTTTACTGAAGTTTGACAGCATTATCAAGCAGTTATTACGCATAACCCAACGGATCAAAGAAATTGCTAAATATGCAAAATTTATACACTCGATCTGAGGTTACATAGATTGGACTTTCACTCAAATGTTATCAAAAGGAGAGAATATTTTGAACAAATAAAGCACAGAAAGCCTTGGAATCAAGGATATCATTATGCAAAACTTAAGGGCAAATCGTGATGGTTCTTTAACTAGATTGAAAGTTCCACAAAGTAAAACCACACACAAAATTTCATCAAAATTGGATGATATTTCAAGTAAATGTTGCAAAATGTAAAACATTTTTGTATGAATCTGAATAATATTGCAAATATTTGATGTAAGGAGCCAGACAATGAACTTGGACACAAACTTTGATCAAACTGGACTATTTGATGCAGTTATTGCACATGATCAAACTGGACTATTTGATGCAGTTATTGCATATGATCAAACTGGATTATTTGATGCAGTTATTGCACATGATCAAACTGGACTATTTGATGCAGTTATTGCACATGATCATACTGGACTATCTGATGCAGTTATTGCACATGATCAAACTGGACTATTTGATGCAGTTATTGCACATGATCAAACTGGACTATTTGATGCAGTTATTGCACATGAAGCTGCAGCCAGTTGAATCATTCAATATGCAGCATGTGCACAATTCTTGCTGCTTTCCGATTATAATCTGAGTTCATACAAAGAAACCTGCACACAAAAATTCATAAAAATTGAACAATATTTGCACTAGTAATTGCACAGAAACCAACCACTAATGAGAATCATTGAAGTCATTTGAATATGCAAAGCTTATGCAAAGATCAGGCTATTTTTTTCCAGACTTATAAGCTCTCATAATCTCTCATATATCCAATGTAACCTATGAGTTTCATGATTATCCTCTAGATAGTTTTCAAGATATAAGCAAAAACGATCCATTGATAAAGCGATAGTCATATAGTTCTATTCTCCTTCTAATGGTAACTATTTCACATTTCTTCCATTTCTGGTAGTGCTGATTCGCAGTTTTTTAAGTCCTTCTAAACTGTTATAGTTTTGTAACCAAAGTCAAACATCAAGGGAAGTATTATTTAGATGGTTTTTTCATGTATGTATTACGCAAAGTAACATGCGTGTAATCAACCTGCTCCTGGATAGACCATTGCCCTGTGGTCAATTACTTTCCCCACCAGTTTCATAAATCAATTACTGCCAACAAAACCCAACAGACAACCTGGAAAAGCCCTGACCAAGGCAGGAATGAGACTCTCTCATGACGGATATCACACATCGTCTCAATGAACCATGTTCCACCCCCGCCTTCACTTTAAGAACTGCTATCACTCAAGATGAGAAAGCACAAGCGCACATTACCTGTACACCCCTCTGTTCCAAAGATGGGGTTACCTCTGGCACCAGGGGGACAAATGCACATGTTATTCTTACAACGGGCTGTTGAGTGGCAAACCTGACCCCCACAGTTTGATGGGTGGATCTCTGAAAGCGATGTGATAAGCTCAGGTTTAGACACAGTGGAAACCTAGGAAAGCTAAACGTATCACGAATTTCCACGACGAGCACTTACAGTACAACATACTATTCTAGAATAAAAGAATCATTTGTCTGTTTCATCAACAGTTTCACCCACTTAATTTCTGTGCATTCATTTTTTATTCTGAAACACTAGTGATCATTTTGCTTGCTGACATTTCTTTCTGGACATATTTTTATACATTCCTGTAAACAAAACCCACAGCCATACCTTCACAGGTTTCCCCATCTCCCTTGAATCCAACATTACAGATACAAGCGTATGATCCCTCAGTGTTAAAACAGCCAGCATTTTCATCACAGATCTGACCATTACTGGCACACTCGTTGACATCTGAAAATAAAATATACATTCAGTGCAATATCAATAACACTGTTTGTAATTAATTTGTCTATTTGCTTAATTGCAGTTTATTGTTATTTTTACCATTTATATTGCAGTGTCACCTTTTGGGAGGCCTGTCATACAACATATTTGCAGTGATGGCTCAATGGAATATTATCCAGCAGACACCAGACATGAAGCTTCACATACTGACTATGCACTTCACATAAACTATACCGCCCAGTACTTTGCCTTAATTCACTTTAAAGCCTTCGAATTTCCAGGCTTTTTTAGGCACAAAATTAATATTTCCAGGCTATATCGATTAAATATTCTGCCAATCTTATATAGCAATATAAAAATGACCTTAAATTAGTTGAACTTGCACTCTTTCATATATATAACACAGAGTGCATGTGGCAATTTCAAAGATGCTGGAGAAAAAATTTTGCACCGGCAATGTCAGCATGCTACATAAAGCTAATGTTGGTTCAGTACGGCTTTTCCACGTCCAACTACAAAGAAACCCTTAATTTTCCAAGTTTTTTTAAGGCCGACAAAAGCTAATTTCAAATTCCAATATTTTCAAGGTTTTTAAGGCTCCGTAACAAGCCTGGATGTGGCAGGCAAGTCAGGGAAGTACACGTGGCTAGAATACTGCCTCTTTGGTTTTGGGTATGACCTTACCAGGGTTGGTTTCAGAGAGGAAAATGGAACTGTCACACTGTAGTTGAAATACAATGATACAGAAAATTGGGACGGTTTTCTTGTGTTATTTGTTTTTTTCAAGTAAAATTTTAAACAACAGATACAACTTTCAACACTGAAATATGCCAAGACCAACAAAAATGCTGAGAGAGTGAGACTGGCTTGATATCTGAGATTTTTAACAAAGGAGTAAGACACTGTAATGCTGACTTGAAGGTTTACTCCAAGAAATATTTTCACTTGTCCTTCACATATTCCATAGCCCCCCCCCCCCCCCTACATGTATCAGATATACATGTCTACATGTGTGTACTATATATATTTACACTACCATACCTGAGCAGACTCCATCCTTATTCTTCTGATAGCCAAGGTGACAGTTACACTCAAAGCTACCCTCTGTGTCCACACAATCTCCATTTCGACCGCAGTCATCAATTCCCAAGGCACATTCATTCACATCTGTTTAATAAATTTGCACTTGTTATTGAATTTGTCTATATAATTTTTGATGAATGCAGATCTTTATTATAAGTGCAGAACAGTATAAAAAATTATGGTTAATGACCTGCAATTTTGTCTGAAAAAGCGCATTTTAGAGTGATATAAATGTCATTAAACATGACATTAAGTTTTCTGTGCGGTATTATCTTTGACGCAAACCATAAAGCACCTTCTCAATAGAGGTCAATAGAACTCTGAGTACATGGCGAGTAAACAATGTAACTTGGTGATGTGTGAATCTTTAGGACATTTAAGATCAACACATACACTTAAATGTGGATACACGTACATGTAATTTAAAATATGTTCACTGCAGATGACCAGGCTTACCCACCGGGGGATTTGAGCCAGCAATCTCTGGGTTTTGCGTACACGATTCTACTACACTAAAGGGAAATTAACACCAGCCCAAAGGTAGATGCGATTATATACCACCCTGTTACATTTACCACCCCATCTCCCTAGCCACATCTTCCTGGGAAGGGAGAGTTCTATAAACTTGGGTGTCACGGCCTGCTTTATAAGCTACCCTGCGTCCCTGCTCCCAGTACCAAGCATTACTGGGCTGACGAGCTAGGGATTTGAACCAGTGAGGTCTTGGTTTCGAGTCCACCAAAATAAAATTGCCCAACCTGGGAGAATCTCAAAGAAGCAGGATAAAATGGGATGTCAGCTGTATTTTTCTGAGCCTCTACATCACAGATGAATGAATGATTTTACTCAGTGCTTCTTCTATGCAACTGCCGTAATAGTGTAAAATTTTCAAGTGTCTTAAAGGTTATGAGCCTTTTGTCTGTCATTAAAGGCTTACAAGGTCAAGATGCACAGATTTTCTTACTTAGCCACACAATATATTTATTACTTTCAAAGGACGTGCAATATTCAATGTTAATCTCATCATGTGTATAGATGTAAACGAATTTATGGCTGGAGGAAAACCGGAATAAACTATCAACATTTGGCAAGTCACTGACAATATTCCTAAGCATGACATACAGACTTGGATGACATATTAGCGAAGGACAATTGGTCTTCCCTGAAAGGAAGATTTCGCAAACAACTTCACGAAAGCGGCTGACCGCTTTTTGTCCCCAAGGCCCTATGAACAATGACAATTAATGAGATGGAGAGTTGTAACAGTAAATGATACTGACTAACGCAGAACTTGAAAACACTCTGGAATCCTGGTGGACAACCACACGTGTAGGTTCCTTCCAGGTTAAAGCATTCGGCATTTTCGTCACATTCAGCCAGGCCTGTGGCACACTCATCAATATCTGAAGTAAAGGTAAAGTATTTACATGATGTTGAAGGATGCATACTTTTTTTACAGAGCTATTTTATACATTCCTACATATGCCTCCAAATTTATGTTTCTTTATTGTCTTTCTTGTCACTGGAGAGACTGTCCTCTGAATTATACACTAAATCATTTTTGTTAAGGTTGATATTGTTGAGACAAACTCTGAAAAAAAAACAATAATAGACAAAACACTGAAACAATGAAATTTCATCACAAATGTTGTTTTTGTAAACATGGTGAAGAAGTTGGAAGGCCCACCTAAAGGCCAAAGAGTTAACTTACAAGAACGGAGGGAACAAGCTTGCAGTCATGTAAGCATGCTCTTTACATCAGAGTATTTAACATTGACAGTGTTTTGAGTGTACAAATCTGCCATATCTCACTGAACTGAATCTCATTCAAACTTGAAAATGCACAATAGGCATACTCCCTATCCAAGTCACAAATGATATATTAAAGACGTTACGAAGAAATAATTTCATCATTTGATATTCCTTCCACAAAGAGCATATAAATTAAATCCTTTTTTTAAATTTCTTTATTGAGGCATATTATATACTTCTTCTCTGTTTTTATGCATATTTTCCATCAATGGTCACGAATATTCAGCAAGTACTCCATCGATGAGAGAAATCATGGTTGACATCATAGCAGGTTACTTAATCTCCCAACTGACAGCTGGGGCCTTAGGAAAACTGTAATCTGAAGCCATTTATACGCCCCAAGAAGAAAGCTCAAAAGCTTTCTTGTACTTTTATATGTCAGGCGGCATTGTGTAGTCCCTATTAAGAAATAAAAACCAAGCGTTTCTTGCACCCTTTCAACATCAGACAGCGGAAGTGACGATAACATGGGCAAACTATACCTTCGCATTCATCACAATGCCCGCTGTATCCTTTCTTACAGACACACTGAAAGCCACCGTCGATATTCACACAGTCAGCATTCTTTGCACAGTCATGGTCACCGTTAACACATTCGTCCTCATCTGCAAATGTACAAGAATAAATTTATAAAAACACACACATTCATGTGCAAACGCCATGCTGTTTTTATTTGAACGCAGACGTCTTATCCATACACGCATTACATGTATATGGTGGGATAATACACCCATAAGCTTTTATTAAAACATACAGACTCGCATCCTTTCTATAACAATGACGTTTTCAGTAAATCATTTCAACATTTTCTCCAAAACATCAGTAATTTATACAAAACATTAGTGACATGTCTACTGTAGGGGTAAAATAGTCGTATTTATTTGAACATGTATATGTCTATCAGTTTTTGCTGTGTACAGGAACAGTGACCGTTAAGCAGGTATTTAATGAAAGTATTTAATGAAAAAAAAGTTTTCTGCCAGCGGCATGCTGTAACAAACAACTTGTGATTGTTAGAGGTCTTTTTGTGCTTGAAAAATTTTAAGCTTGATTACAAAATCTTACCTTGGCACATAAATCCATTGCCCTTGTAACCCTTCACACACTCACAGGAGTACGTGCCAACACCGTCAACACAGACAGCATTCTCACTGCAGCCATTAGGTCCAGCACACTCGTCTATATCTGTAAAGGTTCAGCACAAACTCCTCATCAGTCAATTTTGATATCAACACTGAAGTGTATATAAAGTTAAATATAATATGCACGTCAAATGAATGGCAATAGAGGACAGTGTCCAGAAATACTTCAAATTGGTTTTGACATTTTCTTCTTACCAAGAATTTTCACAAAAGCAATTACTTTCTAAAGTGGACTATCAAGAGCTCTGTTAAAAAAAAAAGTACCTAAAATCCATTTCAACATAATCCGTAATGAATAATCCGTAAGTAAGGTAAGTTTACAGGGGGAGTGGGTGGGAGGGGTTATGGGTGGCTGGGAGTGGGGGTGGGTGGGGGTATAAGTGGGCGGGGGTGTGAGTGGGCCAACTTGTGGGCGGGGTGTGAGATGATACAGACAAATATGAAATAGCTTTCTACACTACCTTTGCATGACTTCCCATCTCCTGTATATCCTTGTCTGCAACTGCATTCATAGGTGCTTTCAGTGTTGATGCAATCAGCATTTTCATCACAAACAGCTTCACCTGTTGTGCACTCATCAACATCTGAAATTACATTATATCACATATTAGTTGTGCAAGTATTGAGAGGTTTATTGAGAACCCGCGGGTTCTCCATGGCGGAGTCGTTAACTAAGCAGCAAAGCACAATGACTCAGGAGTCTCAAAAAAATTCTCTTTGAGCTCTAGATCATGACGGGTCTTCCTCACTGGTCGTACATTAAGGTTTTCCAGCAACCTTCGGATGTTCGTAGTTTCCCAGGGCTCTGTCCGATTTTCTCTCACCACAATGCTGGACGCTATCGTGTAAGTGAAACAGTGTTGTGTAACACACCAATCAAATAATTTAAAAATAAAAATGAGAACATGTACTATCAATGATGGACGCATGGTACCCCATGAGAGTCAATAGTCTATTCAGAAAATTATTTTTCACATTTGTGTTGGTTGGCTTTGTGCTTGTTTTATGGAAATTTTGAGCTGATCAGACTCAAAGTGCTACTTCAGTTCAAAGAGAAACTAGACGGAAATATTAAAATGATACGAATGATACACTGTGGAAGAAAGCTAATGCCATGGCTGAAAAGATTTATCGTGAAAAACACTATTTAACCCCTATAAGCAAAGAGTCCTCAAAAATAAAATCTTCGGCGGTTTCCGTTATACTTTTCTGATGTGACGTGAAAGCACTCCTTTTGTGACGATAAAATCTGGCAGAGATGACGTCGAGTAAGGCAGTTATAGTGGGATGACGTCATGCGTATTTGAATGTTCGACGTCATTTGCCGATAAACGTCAGGGATGGATGGCGCCATGTGTTCTTGCGTGTTTCCATTTAGATCCGAAGCTAAGATCAGCGATTTTACTACTACATTTAAGAATTTAAGAAAGCACTATCTCAATCCTTATCATGTCGTCTTAATCCAGGGTTTAAGACATACAGGTCTTAATATTGAAGCAGATCTTTAACATTATGATTTGTACAGTGATCTATTTAATCATTCAATTCTTACCAATACATGAGATCGTGCCACTCAGTTCAGTGTACTTCTCAAATCCTTTAGAACAAGTACACTCATAGCTTCCTTCATTGTTCACACACTTGGCTGTCTCCTCACACAGGTGAGAACCATCTTTGCACTCATCAACATCTATTAAAACACGAAATTTCAGGCATGGTATGAATTTAGACTTAGTTTGACAGTAGAGGGTGTGCACATAACATCACGGACTTAAAGAACAAAAAGTCGTCAAATCTTCTGTAAAAAAAGTAGGTTATTTAAATTACGTGTGAGACACCAAAGCTGGGTAAACCTTAAATGATAGGGGTGGTGGGGGTGTGGTTACAGATAAATGAGAAATAAAAACAACAGTAAACTATAGCCCTCCTCACCCCTGAATATTCTATGTAGCTTTAGATGACGATCTTAGTAATACTTCAAGACTCCTTTCAATTGGCGAAGAAATATGGGAGTGACAAGTTGTGCAAATTGAGTAGCTTAATATTTTCATTGATGTAAGTAAATATTTTGACAGGTCAAAAGCTACTTGTAAGGGTCACAATAATCCCCTCTCCAAATTCCTTTAACTTAGTTCCGAGATACAGCAGTTATAAAAATGCTCACAGTAAGGCAAATTGGGCATATTAATATGAATTTCCTGTAAAAAGGTTTAGAGGCATGACAAAATGTGACGCTCAAGTTAAGCCAATATGTAAATTAATGCAAGTACAGAGCAAGAAATGTTAAAGATGAGCAGAGACTGGGCTATTAAAATACGCATTAGCTCTATGGGAAGGAGGAGTATACATGATCTTTCAATGAAACTCTTCAGCACAAGAACATGTTGGTGGGGCTCGTCGCAATGAAGGTTCATTAATAGGCTGGATACTGGCCTTTTCTCTCATCCCATTCATCCCGTAATTAACCCATTTCCGCTTTAATTTGTTGAACATATGCCTTTGTAACCCAAAAAATTCCACCTACCCACACAGTCCCCTTTATCATCCATGATGCGGCCTTCCATACAGATACATTCAAAACTGCCCCATGTGTCGACGCACTGCTTTCCTGCACCACAGATACGGGCTGTTTCAACACACTCATCGATATCTGTAAGAGCACATTTTGGCCATAAGTTAAAACCTTTCATAACATCATTTATTTGACACATTAAAATATTCAATGTCACCTTACTTCATAAATTACTAAAAACTTATTAGTATTGTAATCTATAGTAGCTCAGAACTGTACATGGATATAAACGCATATGCGTCGGTTGGTAATTTTTTTTTCTGTTCCAGAGAAAACGGCAACTTATTTCGGGTGTGGCATGACCTCGTGTTGTCTTTTAAACTGAACTGTTAAACTTTCGAAACGGTTTGATTCAGGTGTTC
Organism: Liolophura sinensis; assembly: GCF_032854445.1. Taxonomy (NCBI): domain Eukaryota; kingdom Metazoa; phylum Mollusca; class Polyplacophora; order Chitonida; family Chitonidae; genus Liolophura; species Liolophura sinensis. The sequence continues at coordinate 77,719,437 of NC_088295.1, forward strand.
TAATGGTGTTCTAATCACCAATCAGATGAACACATCAGTACGTCACATGTGAGAATGTTTGGTAGTAAGCTGCCTAAGGTTGGTGGTTTATTTCGGGCACTCCAGTTACACACATAAAACTAACCGGCATCATACATGTGAAAACTTTTTGAGTACTGGTATGATATTTGTCATACAACAATCAAAGAAATAAATAAATAAACAAGACAGTATTACCTTCACATCCAAATATCAGTGGCCTAAAGCCATCTGCACAGTAGCATGTTGCACCATCTCTCTCTTTTATGCAGACTTCATCAGGTCCACATCTATTCGGATCGAATGTACAGTCGTTGGGTGCTGCAGAACAGTGGAAAACAGAAATACATTTTCAAAACTCATCGAAAACAAACGTGCCATGCCAGGGCGCAGTCTTTTGGCATTAAAAAAATATTAGTTCAATTTGCAAGTATATGCAAAAAAAGTAAATTCAGACTTAACACAAAATACAAAAAAACTCCTCCAACCATATTAGTGTAATACTTAGAACAACAACAACAATTTGGCGACATAGCTGCATAATAGGTTCTTACCAAGGCATGTCTTTCCATCTGTGTGCATTTCGTAATGTTGTGGACAGCTACACTCAAAAGAGCCCTCGGTGTTTGAGCAGTCAGCATTCTTACCACACGCATCTGGTACTGCACACTCATTCACATCTGAAATACAAAAGTGGCTTGTCTGTTAAGAGGGTTTATGTTTTAAGGTGTAAAATCTCTCATAAATCATTCATGATGTAATACGCTGTGGTATTCCACACGTGGTAGACACGCTACTATGCTGGAGTTAAATTAGTGTTCTAAAGATCATAGATGGATACAAACTAACATAGCTGAGATAATGCTTAGAAGTTCACCAGTATGGCCAATAAGTGATGAAGTCTACTTATGCACATACATTATGGGCAACGATTTCAGCGATCTCAAATGAAGCTGATGTTTTTCAGCCTCGGTAATAGTTAACCAAAGCTGTCTGTAGTACATGCACATATATTTCATCCAGATCAGGGGAGTTTCAAATTCTCTCCGCTTGGCTGAAGGGATATATAATGTTTATCCTGTGCATTCAACATCAGTTTACAAATTTTAAATTGACTTAAAGGTAGGTCTTTAAAAAACTAGATTATGCAGAATTTACTGCACGTGCTGTACGGGGTGTGATTATAGTCATGGAAATGAGACAGGGCTACAAGTGAGGAAAACGATCATTTTTACTGACCAGTTAGCTGGAGAAAAAATCAATTGACTGCATTTCCTGCTAAAAATGGCAAATATGAGACAAAACTCACTATGTAAATACGTCGTATGCATCCTACTAATGGGAATACTGGTAATCTGTTTAATATTGAAATGAGCACGAGGATACTGCCCAACCCGGACACTACACAACAGGGATACTGCACAAAACAGATACGACACAACCCGGATACTGCACAACACGGATACTGCACAACCCGGACACTACACAACGCGGATACTGCCCAACCCGGATACGACACAACACGGATACTGCACAACCCAGATACCACACAACGCGGATACCGCCCAACCCGGGTACTACACAACACGGATACTGCCCAACCCGAATACTACACAACATGGATGCTACACAACATGGAAAACGCACAGAACGGATACTACGCTTACCTGTACATTCATCAAATTCCTTTTCATAACCATGTTCACAGATACAACTGAAGCCTCCAGGAATGTTCTGACACTCGCTGTATGGTGGACAATCAAACTCAGAAGCCTGACACTCATCAATATCTGTTCATAACAAAAAAGGAAACATTATTTATCCACTTGTTCCTGTGAATCATTTGAAAAGGTTCTTGGCCTAGATTTACTTGGTTGTTGTTTAACAGAATATTTTCACTTGTGTAGTGGTAGCAAGTTTTTTTGGATGGCGGAAACAGGAAGGCTCAGAGAAAAACACCCATATCTGGCAACTTATGAACCAACTCTCTCATACTGGGCTCTGTGGCTCAGTTGGTTAGCGCGCTAGCGCAGCATAATGACCCAGGAGTCTCTCACCAATGCGGTCGCTGTAAGTTCAAGTCCAGCTCATGCTGGCTTCCTCTCCGGCCGTACGTGGGAAGGTCTGGCAGCAGGCTGTGGATGGTCATGGGTTCCCCCGGGTTCTGCCCGGTTTCCTACCACCATAATACTGTCCGCTGTCATGTAAGTGAAACATTCTTGGGTACGGTGTAAAACACCAATTCAGTATGTAAAGAAATGTGAAAGAAATGTTGTTGATGAGCTCGAAGTAATGTGAACTTGAAGTAATACCACATAGCAGAGCATCATCAACCACTTATTGCCATGAACTCCTCAAAAACAATAAAAGCGGGGGAATCTCTTTCACCTAGGAATTGATACCCAGTTATGGCCCAATACCAAGAAAGACTTATAGATATCTCAGTGATAAAGCCCAAAATATAAATGTGTCTATATGTTCTTTTTGGCAACATCCAGATAGTGCTATGCCAAGCTTGGTAATATTGAAGCCTATGATAAAGTAGCAGACATTCTAGATAACTCTACTACAGTCTTTACATGAGAAAAAAAAAACAAACCAAATCCTGATTTTCTACATGCAACCATAATAGCTCCAGTATACTTACCATTGCATGTCTGACCGTCACCAGTAAATCCTTTCCCACATTTGCATTCAAATCCTCCATCAACGTTCTTACAATCAGCATTCACGTCACAGCCTCCATTGTTCTCTTGGCATTCATCAATGTCTATTAGAATGAAAGAAACATGCAAACTATCACCGTCAGAATCTGTCAGAGAGGGTTCCATATATAGCCTACATCGTGCATATCTGCACTGTCTCCTTTAATGCTTACACTGTCCTTGTACTATGGCAAAAAATATTTACATACTTGGGAAATAAAGAATAAAGCATACCTTCACATTCCTTGCCATTTCCTTTAAAGCCGGCTTTACAAGTGTTGCACTCATATGAACCAGGTGAGTTTTTGCAGACTCCATTCGGACTGCAGTCTGCAGTTCCATCTGCGCACTCATTCACATCTACAAACAAAAACAGACTGTTTAAGTCCATGTCCGATGTCATACAGCATATCTGTTTATAGTTGTAAATTGCTATTACGTATATGAGTTAACATGATGAAGAAAGAAAGTCATAAGTCAGGGCATGCTATTTTTAAGCTGTTTAATGATCCTGTTACAGTGAATCATACATACACCTCAATGGATATGAATGATGTACAGCATCAGATAGCCATTTTAATGAAAAGTTGTCAGCTGAAATCCATCTGATAGCCGAAAAGCCATCTGACAGCTGAAAATCACTCACAGGTGTCCTCTCAATGATGATATACCACTGTTCAAAAATAAAGGCGATTCAGATGGCCACTGCATTCTACAGTTATTTCCCGAACAAAGGTAACTAACCAGAAAACAAACAGGTTAGACTGTTTTAAGCAGTCAGAAAACCAATCCAAGCGATTGAATCCTGGTGTCAGGCTGCTGCTCAATGCTGAAGACAACTTGTCACAGTGTTCTCCTATTATAAATGAGTAAGATGGCCACGATGGACATTTTTTTTAAATAAATGTCGCTGAAAATCAATACGAGATGTTCTCTCGTTTATGCCACTTTTCAAGTTTGAGTGTAACTTTTTTAAAGACAGTGTTTTTAGATTTTATCTTGGTGTCCATATTGTTTTGTGCACAACGCTGAAGCCAAATTCTATCCTATCATACCACTTTCCAAGACTGAAGGCAATTTGTAAAAGCGCTCTTCAGCTGTTGTCCAGATATCGTTAGAATGAAAGAATGATGGATAGTGCATTCCCAGCAGGGGACAAAATTTATCCTGTAAATAATTTTCGCATATTTTTTACATAAATCAAGTAAAACATAATAGTGTATTATCAAATACACATATGTCAAGGAAGAAAGACATCTGAATTCTAGAAACTGGTACTTATAACAAACAAAAAAACCCACTATGAGTACTTTCTGTAAATTTCAAAGAAATTAATGAAATAAAACATCAAAATTTCATTTCATAAAAAGACCTGGATCCGAATTTATAAAATGTCTTATGACATACTGTGATTCTTCAACCTTTTCACATGTTTGCAAGGTGTTTTCTGTGCAGACTGACAAAATAATACTTACCATGCTTACCATAAAAGTTACCATAAATAACAACTTACCAGTACAGGTAATACCGTCTCCAGTGAATCCCTTCTTGCATGTACAATCAAACGACCCATCATTGTTGCTACACTCGGCATTTTCACTGCAGCTAAGCGGATTGGAACACTCATTTATATCTGTATTAATATATAATAAGGACAATTTAATGAACATTAATTTTGTTGGTGGTACAAAGGTTTGGCACAACGATCGGTAATCAATACCAGAGTTAAGAAATGATCTCTTTTCAGACAGTGTGTTGCTGTAGCCTACTGATTACCTGATGTATCACAGGATCAGGGTAAAGATAATTTTGACGTCAGAACATCCATTTAAACTTACACATCCACTGTAGCTGGATAAAATATACTGTGGAAACCAGTGAAATTCAATTCAGGATTCTATACTGACTTCTGGGCTGTGGGGTTAAAATACTAGTGTGCAAAATTTTGTCATTGTTCAAGAAAGTTTTTCTGAGATAATAAAATTAGAATATACACATGTAAAAACAATCTGATATCTAAAGTATCTTCTCAGTAATATATGCAGCATATTCGCAGATAACATGTACATGTGCCACAGGCAGACGAGATACATTTACAACGCAAGTATTCTTCTTGTCATCATATAGCATTTTTTTTTGGCTTAGTTTTTCACACTTTTCACAGACATTAAATGGACTTCCTAAATGTGGAATTTCCTTATTGTGGAAACACAGGCAAGGTAGACACAGACTTTGCTGCGCCAGGCAAAATGCTTCATGAATGCCATTGGTAACATTATGACTTTCAGTAAAGTTTTTTCACACTGAACATGGCTAGGCTTATATATCAATAAAAACATTACTTTTATCTTGTTGAAAGGAAAGAAAACAAATCATTTAACCTTAGATAATTTGTTAAAAGGGCTGGAATAGAACTTAGTGGTCATAGCCTTTAAGCCTATCACAGTCTATGAATCAACTTTCAACTGAATCTTGAAATCTTATGAGAGCAAAGGATAGAGAACATGGACACAGGAATAACTCTATGCTCATGTGACAAAGTTCAATAGTCCTTTAAAAACTATCAATCAAGAACAAGCAATTGACCAATCATAAGCAACATTGTTGCAAACAGGTCAAGTGGATGTCCCACACATTGGTTAAAAATGTTCACTCTTTCTGTTATGTCATTACGTCACAATTTGCTTACACGGGAAATAGAAAGGAAAGTAACGGTGTCACGAGATTATATATCTCCACACCTGAACTGAATTCATTTCTCAGTGCTTGTTTATTGGCTTTATCAACTCTCCAAATAATATACTGAGAGCCATTCCTGCTCTTTGAACATGTTCAACCATAAAAATAACAATCACTCACAAACATAACAAATCATGTGATACATTTAATTAAAAATCTGAGAAAATATCTATGTTATCATTGGTAATCTAAAATTAATGCTCAGTATCACATGTGACAAGCATGCAGAAAACACATCCTCGTTTAGGTAAGAAATGCATGAATGAATATAATAATGCATGAATGATCATAATGCATGAATGATCATCATGATGCATGAATGATCATCATAATGCATGAATGATCATCATAATGCATGAATGATCATCATAATGCATGAATGATCATCATAATGCATGACTGATCATCATAATGAACAACTTTTAGATTTAGCACTGAGCTTCACCTTTGCATTTTCCAGACGCCATCTCAAATCCCAAAGCACATTTACAGGAGTATCCTCCCTTGAGGTTCTCACAGATCTGATCCGCAGCACACGGTGGTTTATCTTTTCTTGCACACTCATCCTCATCTGAGAACAGAAACATATATATATATATTTTAAACTGCATACACCTTAAAAGCTGTATTTCGTTTTTTTTTTTTCTTTTCTGAAGTATCTGTTCAATAAGCCAATAATTATTTGTACTACATGTGCTGTTGTAAAGGTTCTTTTACAAGATGTAGAAATAAGGAATGCCTTCATTTAGTACTTGAAGATCACATTTCATTTATGAACAGTGAGATAAAATCACTAAAAGTTGCTAAGATGACATAGAAATGGAAGCAAGCATCAGTGTTGTTAATTGTTTGCTACTGAATTTTATTGTATTTGACTGTTTCTGCTGTGATGCTTTGTCAAGCAAGTCCTGTGGTCCTGTTTCGTTGTATCACGTATATAATAGACTAGCAAATCTACTGTTCCACATGAGGAATGAATGTATAAATAGTAAGAGAAACTGAGATCTCTGATTTCCTACCTGAACTAACACCATTTTTTGATTAAACTGGATTTGGAACCTTCCAACACCCAGTAAGCAAAAGTGTTTACCTTTACATTCCTGTTTGTTGCCATCAGCCATTTCGAAGCCTTCCACACAGGAGCACTCATAGGAACCAGGTGTGTTTTCACACTTCATATTGTCCGAGCAAGGTCCTGGTTCATCAGCACACTCGTCCACATCCTTACAGCTTCCGTCCGGCATCGGCTCGTACCCTTCTTCACACTCACAGGTGTAACCTCCAACCATGTTGGTACACTTCTGACCTTGGTCCTTACAGGTTTTTGTACACTCATCTATGTCTGCAAATCACATTATTCATAAAGATCTTCTATATTCTTAATAACTAACAATTAATAACCATTATCATCAGTGATTAATACATTAATCTACACTGAATTTCCAGCACTGAAACTCTCTGAACGCCAGTGAAAATAGTGAGTTGAGTGAGACTCAAACTCCCGATGTTGTAATAAGGTATGTGCTAACACAACTAGCATAAACAGTATTTTTACTGGTGGTTTGGATTTATTTATTTATTTGATTGCTGTTTTACGTCGTACTCAAGAATATTTCACTTATACAACGACGGCCAGCATTATGGTGGGAGGAAACCTGGAAAAGCTCAGGGGAAAACCACGACCATCCGTACGTTGCTGTAGACCTTCTCACGTACGCCGGAAAGAAAGCTAGCATGAGCTGGATTTGAACTCACTGTTCTCGCATTCGTGAGAAGGTCCTGGGCCATTGTGCTGCATGGTCTTGCGATACCTGCTTTAGTCTTGAAAATTTAATAACGAGACTTGTTCAGATAATGACACAAATTGACTTATGATATAGTTGTTGTACGTGTGGCTACGGTTCAAAAGTGGTAGTAAAGTTCCCAATATTTTTAAAGTGAGCCACACTATAACTTTTTCAAACTTTAGAATAATTTGAACACTATGCAAGTCAATAATTTGAGCTATTCTTGGTAAATACAGACGATTTTCTTTGATTAACAAAAAGGAATTTTAACCTCTTTACAGACGCTTTATTCCAAACTGAAATATCGAAACATACTTTTTAAAAACTGGTCCTAATACATTAGTATGTTAACACTGGCAAATTAGCTGCATAGTTGGTGAAAGTAGTGTAAGGGCCACTGTAAAACTGTCTATGCTAGTAGCTGCCACCTCACTTTATACTACATTACTTGTAGTTTTGTTGTGATATCAAAGCAGCTGACCTAATGTTATTTTAGCAGTATGCATGCGCTTTACAGCAGTATCTAGCAGATCAGATGTTTCTGTACCATGTCGCTGAGCAACCCTGAAACTGATATTATTTGTGTAGCTTTCCGGCCATAGTGTTCAACAATGCTACCGATACTTGTAGAGCTTGCCTGCAAGGTTTTTAAAACACTTGTACTTCCATCATAGCACTATCTGAACAGTTCCCAAATATCAACACACAACTGTAATATCCCTCCTGTTTTTAGCACGCCGCTTTAATAGCATGACATTGATCTATATCCATGATCAGTTTCTGGTGTCAATGTAGGCAAACCCAATTAACCCCGTGGAACTTACCTGTACACTTCTTCCCATCTCCTTCAAACCCTGACTGACAAGAGCATTTAAATCCTGGCTCTGTGTTTTCACAATCGGCAAATTCACTACAGTCATCATCTTCAGTGGCACATTCATCAATATCTGAGATACAGAAAACAAAAGATCTGGGTTAAAAAAAAAGATTCCTCTAAACATTAAACAAAGAGACAAATATCTAATTTTGAATGCATGCCTTCTCAGCAATCTTCAGAACTAATGATACTAAACAAAAACTGTATATGAATTTGATGTATAAAAGCTTTTCTAATATGAGCCTGTTAAAGAGTTAGTGTCGCATTACCTGTCTTCGGAAAAAAGTTAAGACAAACCCAGTGCTGAATCTATTATTCTAATTTATTTATTTCATTGTTGTTTAATCTCTGACTCAAGAATTTTTCACTTACGTGATGGCCGTCAACATTATGGGTGGAGAAAACCGGTATGCCTGGAGAAAACCAGCAGCCTTTGGCAAGTTAATGTAGGTCTCGGTAGATTATATAGTAAAATGTCTGGTGTGCGCAATCGTTTGTCCCATGTTGTATATGCATATACACAAGGGTATTTGATAGAAAAAAAAAACAAATATCATCATGCTGCAGGGTTAGTACAGTTTAAAGATTTCAAACTTCTAGGCTATTTCAAGAACTTCCCAGGCTCAAAACTCACATTTTTCAGGCTCAAAACTCACATTTTCCAGGCTACATGGAATAAATACTCTACCTTATACAAGCTTAAGACAAGCTTGAATGCAAATTAACCTTAATCAGTTGAGCTTTCATTCCTAAAACTAGACCAGCATTTAGCAATTTAACACATGTTTTGTATAGAAAACCAATTTCCCCCAAAATAACGTAAGCATGGTTCTATTGTCTCAATTTCAAGATTTTGAAGACCCAATTATAAGAATATCTGATACTTTGAAAAGTCACATTCAAAGTCAAGACCCTAAACGAACTCTGTTCGTATTTCAACGCTATGGCATACATATGACGGGGGCTTGGATTGGACAGGGGAATTCACTTGTGGTGGGAGAAAACCGGACAGAGAGTGGGGTTGCTGGCAGACCTTCCCACGTAAGGCAGGAGAGGAAGCCAACACGAGCTGGAGTTGAACCCACAACAACCGCATTAGTGAGAGGCTCTTTGGTCTCTGCGCCGTGCTGGCGTGCTAACCCCCTCTAGGAGCATGAAGGTGTGAAGCTAAGCAATCTCTCATGCTCACTTATCTATTTATTACTCAAAAATATTTCACTTATACAACGGCGGGAGGAAACCGTGTAGAGCTACGGGGAAATCCATGACAGTCTAAAGGTTTCCACGTAAGACTGGAGAGGAAACCTAAGCGAGCTGGACTTGAACTCACAGCGACCGCTTTTGTGTTGAGCACATGCTATCACGTTTCAATACGATGGCACCATGCTTGAAGCCTGCTTGAACTTTCCATTAAGTATAGTGGAAAAATGACATTCCATCTTCATGCATCATGGTCTTCTAACTTGGCATAAAACAGATACCCAAGAAAGTCTTGTAAACCTCTTATTTTTATATATATTTAGTTTCCAAAAACAAAACTAGTACAGTACCCTGACAGTCAGATCCAAATGGCTCAAAACCATCTTTGCACAAACACTCAAATCCAGGGTCCAAATCCGCACAAGTCTGTCTCCGTGTGCAAGTGTCGATCTTCAGCTCACATTCGTTTATGGCTTAAAAAATCAAATATGAACAGATCCAATAAATCTAATCACGAGACTTGCTTGTCATTATATATTTTATATAAATCGAGATACGGTCTGAACCAGTAACAGCCAAATGCACCTATTCCAATGTATGCATTGCCAAATGTTTTGCCCTTATTGATCTTGCGTTAGTCACAACATAAATTTTGTGTACGTCATTACCAATATGGATGAAACAATTCATTCTTAATTGATTTTATTATTAATATTATTACGAAATAATAAGTCTAAGACTTTATAATACATGTTTTCCTCTATTCCGTTTGTCTACTTAATTCAAGCAAATCATCGAATGTCTAATCAAGCAAAAAACTAAACAGCTGATTATTTTAGAATCCTTCCAGTCCAGCATTACCAAAGAATAGATGACTCTTTACTATACAGCATAAAAAGGTTGTAAAACGCATGCACGTATACCTGTTAATGTCTTATCGCATAATAAGCGTACAGTATCTTTGGTTACTTTACATAAAACTTCATTAATTCATTCAAAATATACATTGTGCTTATATGAATATTGGCTTTAGTTTAACTTTTTCACCAGCTCCACCCACAGTAACACTTACGTGCACAGTCTCCTTCTTTGCCAGATCCGGTATACCCTGGGTGACACTGACATTGGAAGGTGGCCTCCAGATCAGTACAGAAGGCCAGAGCATCGCAGTCGTTGAGTTCAGGACGAGCACATTCGTCAATATTCGTACAATACTCCCCTTTTAACTGATACCCTTCCACACAAGCACAGTCAAATGAGCCAGGTGTGTTGGTACACTTGCTGTTAGGCCCACAGATATCTGGTGTCACAGTGCACTCATTTATGTCTGCAAAATGAACAGTGATAAACATACCATAAATTGTAGTCATTTCTAATAGTTGAAAAGAATTTTAATCCATATTATTTTATACATTTACCCCTTAACACATAATTACATGTACTGAGCCATATACAGATTTTTAATTTGGGAACCCTTTTTAATCCCATAATTTGTGCTAAAATGAAAAAAACTGTTAAAAGATATCAGATAATAGATTAAGTATGGCACTCAGTAAGAAGAATATTAATATGAATGAATAATATTAAATCACAAATATTGAATTCAATCATTTTTTAAAGATTTTCATCTGGTCTCAATTTGTCCACCGGCTTAAATTGGTTAGGTAGGAGAATTTGTTTGTATATGATCCTGATTCACCTCAAGTAATATATGTGTACCCTGAACTGATTGACCTAAAGTAATATATGTGTACCCTGAACTCACTGACCTAAAGTAATATATGTGTACCCTGAACTGATTGACCTAAAGTAATATATGTGTACCCTGAACTGATTGACCTAAAGTAATATATGTGTACCCTGAACTGATTCACCTAACGTAATATATGTGTACCCTGAACTCATTCAATATATGTGTACCCTGAACTGATTGACCTAAAGTAATATATGTGTACCCTGAACCGATTGACCTTATGAATATATGTGTACCCTGAACTGATTGACCTAAAGTAATAAATGTGTACCATGAACTGATTCACCTAAAGTAATAAATGTGTTCTCTGAACTGATTCACCTAAAGTAATATATTTGTACCCTGAACTTTTTGGGACCTTAGTCATCCTTTGCATAATTAAAAACTACAAAATCTTCCATCATAGAAATTAGTCTTTAGCAATTTGTTACAGCCAATGCTATTTTTTCCTTCTGCTTTAACTGGTGATTGTTGAAGGAAATCGCTTTAATAAGTGATGACGATAAATCTTATTGGTGAGAAAACCAATGTGTCGAGCATAAGCCACAGACCTTTCACAAGTTTCATGTACACACAACAGGTGGCCTTGAATGAATGTAAAACATGTGAACATTGTCAGCCGTTTACTGTCACATATTACGGTCAAGTGACAATGAGATCGACGGATCCATAATTTCCCCGCCCGTGGCCAGGGTTATATTTAAATTGGGTAGATTACAACAAAGTATTATCCAATGGACAAGGTCATTATTCCTTACAGTTTGTCAATAATTACTGCGTACAATGACACATTACGGTTATCTTACCTGTGCATGTTTTACCGTCGCCTTCATGGCCGTCCTGGCATTCACAGGTATACGAGGCATCAACGTTTTCACAAATCGCATCCTTGTGACATTCATTACTGCCATCAAGGCATTCATTCTTATCTGTTTTAATATAATAAACATTATAAGATCCAAATTCATTTTAAAAAAAAGAATATTGTTTGGTTTATGTAACGCTAAAGGTCTGATGAGTACACAAAAATCGCTCGTCACAAAATACAATTATGCTTGACAGCACAGGAATACAGTTCCGTCATTTATCAAGAGTCCAGATCATGGTGGCTTCCTCTACGGCCGTATGTGGGAAGGTTTTCCAGCAACATGCAGATGGCTGTGGGTTTTGCCCGGGCTCTGCCTGGTTTCCACCCACAATAATGCTGGCCGCCGTCGTATAAGTGAAATATTCTTGAGTACGGCGTAAACACCAATCAAATAAATAAATAAATAAATCATTTATCAAGAGTTACCTTATCCTGGTCTAAATTGTCGTACAGTAGTCACCAGTCATTAACGTTTCATAAAGCGTTCAAAGTTATTTCACATCATTTAACTCTTGTTGGCAAATACTTTGTTAATCGTGGGAAAAAACACAACGAAAAAGCAACGTGCAGTTTCATTTTAAGAAGAACCACCTCGGGTCACTAATATAAAACATAACCCTAAGTGTCACAGGTTTTAAGGAGACTACCAAACAACTTCATTTATGGGCAATCGTTACAAAATGCCCAAGACAAGGTAATCATCTTAAACATATTATGATCTGAGGGACGTTGATACGTCAGTCAGGCAAGGGAGGCAACACTTATTTATTCTGTTTAATTATTTGATTGTTGTTTGCCGTATTAAAGAATCTGACAAGACATTACTCACCAATGCAGTTTCTGTTGTCATGTGCTGGGCTCTCGAAGCCTTTTTTACAGGTACAGGTGAAGGAGTTGCTATATCCATTCTTGTTTTCGCAGTCAGAATTGGTACCGCAAACAGGAGGCCCGGGCTGTGTGCACTCATTAATATCTGTATAATTCATATTTCATAATGCATGTAGTATACACATTCTGGACGTACAAAATTGTCCATTCATAATAACAACATGTAAACAGAGCTTTATTATTTGGCTTCCTTTTTCATTAACAGCAAACCATTATGGTCTATTTTGTTAAATATACAAAATGTAACTATATGTGACAAGTACACTAAGTTACATTCTGAACAGTGACATTTTCCCCTGTATGAATGGCCATGACTGTAACACTTCACATTCCAGATTTAGCATCATCGCCATCCATCTTACACATTTTTATGTTCTTTTTATGTGTCAAAGATATACACGGAATAGTAAAAATGATTTTTTTCAGAAGCCATTGCTTACATTTTTGCTTTCTATGTACCGACAGACAAACCGTGATACCAATATAACAAAAATATAAGCATATCTTAATAACGAGCATATGATCGAACAACTGATGTGGTATAATACACATATGTATACAGGTAAATCAACATAACAGGTACTACAAAAAATAAAATATGTTTTTGTTCAAACAGATTAAATGGCATAAGGGCCAGCTAAAGAAGTGGAATGCATCAAATAGGTCATACAAACTACTGGGGTTCATTTTCGGCAAGTTACATATTAAAAGTATAGTATTTAATGATTTGCATATGTTTAAATCCCCTTGCTTCGTGCACTTCTAGCCAAACAAATGCAAAAAATTTACACAAAGATTTATCTTTTTAATCTGCTAACACTACAGTGTTCAACACATGACAACTTGCCATATACTAACAAAAATAAAATTATTTTTTTAAATTCTCAAAAAGTTTGAAAAAAAATCACAAAAACTATCTCGACATGCTAAAATAATAATAATCAGACATACTGACCTTGACATATTACATGTATGTGGATGTTTGTCTGTTCTTACCTTCACACTTTGTTTTGCCGTCTCCTTGGTATCCTGGCTTACATTCACACTCGAAAGACCCGATAATGTTTTTACATTCGCTGTTCTCTGCTTTACAGTCATGTTTCTTTTCCGTACATTCATCAACATCTGGTTAATTGGAATAGGAGGAAGATTACCAGTTTGGCAGAAAAAAATTGCACATTTTGTTTTAATGTTTACCTCATGTTAGGAAAATCGCTCACAGGAACTCAGATGAAAGCAATGACTTAACAAGAAGCGCAACCTTCTTGGGTCTGGTTATTGGAGAAAAAATAATCGATGAAACTGCATATGAAACTGAAAACTGGAGAGTGGCAGATCCTCACTTAAATGAATGCGCCGAGTAGTCTAACACTTCTAGTAAACACATACATATGCTCTATAAAGACACACACAATTCACTTCATCTTGAAAAAAATCCTTTTACCTAAGTAAGGTAAAAATATGACGAGAAGTCATTTGTGAAGACATCTCTATTCTCTTTGTCTACTCTGCTTAGATCCGGCAGCAGTCTACTAAAGAGACACATGAATGCAAAACTTCGGCTCAGTATATATAGAGTACTGAGACATTCACCTTGACATGGGTTCTAATTTTTACAAGACTCATACATGTATTCAAAACCTAATCTCTTCATATTAATTCTAATGCATAACTAAGGCTAAGTTGTGATTTTTTTCATTTACGTTAATTACTATGCACTTATGGCATCAACGCTGATGCACATGGTATGAAATAAGCTAGAGAGGGCTTTAGGTTTGTATCAGCATTGAAATGTAGCGTCATATGGGCTGAAAATATCGCAAAGGGTTGAGTTCTATAAATATTGCTGGAGTGGGATTTGGAAATATTTTCAACTTTAACCAAAGCTTTCACAATGAGGGTTGAATACCATAAATATTGCTCAAGTGAGATGTCAAAGGTAGAAATGATAGCCCACGAGATGTGAAGGAGGTAGTGTTTATATAAGAGTAATAATTCTTTTATCTGACATTTCTACGTATATGGCTCAACAGATGTAAAAGCTCACCTTCGCATTCCTCTTTCCCCATTTTGAAGCCCTTGTCACACACACATTTGTAGCTCCCGTCTGTGTTTTCACACACCTGATTCTCCTCGCATGGTTTGGAATACACTTTACACTCATCAACATCTAGGACACAAACCAGAGGCAATTTAAGAGTGCATGAGGGAGTACTTGGGATTTAACGTCGTGCTCGACGAAAGAGTCCGTAGAGTGTTTGTACGTGCCTCCCTGTTGCAGGACGGATTTCCACTGCTCTTTTATCTCGAACTGCTTCTCTGAGACGATTTACCGAAGGCAAGTAAGCCTGCCCGCCCCAGCCATTATACTGATGCGGGTCAACCTTAATGA
The DNA here is from genome assembly GCF_032854445.1 of Liolophura sinensis. Lineage (NCBI taxonomy): Eukaryota > Metazoa > Mollusca > Polyplacophora > Chitonida > Chitonidae > Liolophura > Liolophura sinensis. The sequence continues at coordinate 77,734,664 of NC_088295.1, forward strand.
TGAACGCCAAGCGAGAAAGTTTTACAGCTTCCTCTTTTAAGGTTTTAGGTGCGACCCGACCAAGGACTGACCCTGGATCTACCGCTTCCCAAGCGGACGCTCTATCAACTGAGCTATCGGGGCCGGTAGTGAATTAAAGAAATGAGGGCTATTGCAGATATGTGGCTAGTTTACACATGTATATCATATCATCTAAGCCTTAACAGCGATGATACATACATGCAAGTCTGTTATGATGACTTGCACATGTATTCTGTTTTGATATGAAGGTAATATTAGTGTTGTAAATCCCCGAACATTTTGTTTGTCTTTCAGTGTGAAATGTTCACATCTGATGATTATCACAGAATGCGCAAGCAGACAATCAAATTTCTTGTTCTCTTTTTCAAACCAAAGTGAATCATACAAACTGCTATTCATTTATTTATTTCATGGTTGTTTTACGCCGTATTCAAGAATATTTTACTTATACCACAGTGGGCACCACGGGGGTGACAGGAAATTGGACAGAGCTTTTTTAAGCCAGAGCAAAAAAAGGAAAATCTCCCACAAAATGATCTTGGGCCCTGAGATAATAAGCCAATCGAATCACATTTTGCTTTGCGCTAATGTTGACATTATCACTGGGTAAGATAATAAGCCAATCGCATTACATTTTGCTTTGTCCTTTTGTTGACACTATCACTGGGTGATTATCCAGGGTTAGGGATCATTAAGTCGGGCCCAATGACATCCAGCCAATCATCTGGCTGCAGCTATCGGGTTTTGGGCAAAACCAAGTTGTAATCCGATTAGCTAATCATCGTGGCCTGAGATCTTTTTCTTTTTCTTTTTTTTTTTTTCGTTTTTTTCGACAAACTCGAGTCCGATCACTTTTTTCTGAGAGTTTTTCCTTTCCTTTTTTGTGGGGGGAGGGGGGCTGCTTAAAAAGACTGCAAAAGTGGGAAAAATAAAAGTAAAAAAAAAGGTTTAGTACGTTTCAGTATAAAAAATCTCCTTAAAACTGACACCGAGGAACATACGTGTGTATTGTTCTATGCAGTAGTCATACAATAACCAATTCTACATGAAATGTGGACGCAAATGATCTTTCCAAGCTGAGTTTGTAAACTGAGCACATTTGAAAGCATTACCATGGCACTCATGTCCTTCGCCGTCGTATCCTTGCTTACAGGTGCAGCTGTACCCACCAATACGATTCCCACAGTCAGCATTCTTGTCACAGGTATGCATCCCTTCATCACACTCATCGATATCTAAATAAAGAACAGTGTAGTCATTAACACCCTTATCTTAATATGAGATTTTTGCAAACAAAACGTGTCAGTATTGTTATAGCCTTTCACATATTGGAAATATACTCTAGAACATTGTACTGCTATGGAGGCAGCACAAAAAACAATCTAACTGTTCTTGCAAATGCATAAATAGTAGCAATTTACACGTCCCCTAACACCATGGCTTAAGCAGAATTATGTAAAATGTTTACTCCAATTTATTAGACGTCACTGGTCTAGAATTACTCAAAATGCTATGTTGTCATCACATTTAACATAGACATTTTAGACTGTAGATCAAATGTTAAAAGTTCGTGAACAATTAAAGCCAAACAGCAATTCCTGATGTACATATGTTTTTATGTTAAATTATTGACATACCTTCACACTCCCTGCGGTCAACTGGCTTAAAGCCAGTAAGACAGTTACACTTAAAGGAGCCTGGTGTGTTCTCGCATTCAGTGGATTTCTTATCACAGTCGTTTCTTCCAGATTTACACTCGTCCACATCTGGCAAAGAAAAACAATAATCTTCGTCATCGTCTCAAAAATAAGATAATTATTTTACATTAACAGAAGTTGTGAGAGAAATTATAAAGGACAAAATCCAGCATGACAGTCAAAGGGTCTCTTCCTTACATTCATATAACTGCATATAGCGGGGTTGAATTTTAATAATTTCTGCAGAAGAGAAAGAAATTCCTGGTTTTCGAACGATCACAATATACATGTAAAGTACACTCGTTTTCTAATCTTCCAACCTTCACAGATCTTCTTGTCATTCATCTTGAAGCCCTCCTTGCAGATACACTTGAAGGATCCCTCTGTATTCTTGCATTCAGCATTCTCATCACAGTTGTCCTCCCCTTTCAAACACTCGTTGTCATCAACACAAGTCTTTCCATCGCCGGAAAAGCCCTCTTTACACTTGCAGGTGAAACTACTATCTGTGTTCTTACAGTCGGCATTTGGATCACAGGGGGCTGGATCTTCTGTACATTCGTTGATATCTTTAAACAGGATAAATATATGAAAATACCTGATTCCTCACACATGTTTATTTAAAGATGATACAATTAAAGCCATATTTTCATTATTTATATATTTATTTATTTATTTGATGTTTTCTTATTTTCAACAAACAATACCATTTGCTATATATTTATTTCATTATTGCTTGAAACCACACTCAAGAATATTTCACTTCAATGAAGGTGGCCAACATTATGACATACATTTAAATTAAAACAGTAAAGGTATCTAAACTAGAAAACACAGATAGGGATCAAATCAGTGCTACATGTCCTTGATGGCAAACACGCTTGACGAGAGATTCTGATGAAGCTTTACTGTCCCCTTGACATTCTTATCCTAAAGAGGGTCACTACCTTCAAGTCGCTGGCAACGCTAAACACTTTTGATCAAACCGTTACATGTACAGTTACCTACCATTACAGTGAATGCCATCCCCATCGAATCCTTCCTTACAGAAACAGCCATTGACAAAGTCCTGTATGGCACAGGCAGCGTTAGCATCACATTTTAGTGGGTTACAGTCCATTTTCCCATTCGTCTTACACTCACACTTCTCACTACAGCCATCCTTTATAACACTCTCTCCAATCTGAAAGGAGAAAATAGCAGTGTTCAGGTTCAGGCAGGAGCAAATATAAAAAGGCATAAAAAAACTGAGGTATAGCCAAAAAAAAATGTACCAGCATCAAATATTGGTGTATTAATTAATTCGACCAATTTTTGGTTTGCAAAAATATGAATGATTGTACAAGCAGACGAAAACCATAAGTCTTTAAAACAGCTTTCCTCATGCCCAGAATGTGCCTTCATCTTTCATTTATTCAATATGATTGTGATTGGTGTTTATAAACTCCATCCACAAGAAGTCATATAGCTATCTAGACAGAGCGATGCTGGAGGAAAGTTGCAGAAAAATAACTAGTGAGGAAGCCACATTCGTTAAGTTTACTGGCACATTGAAGAATATCTTAATTTATATACACATGTACTTCAGTGTAAAGCTTCCCCATGCAGATGTGGCATGGTTTGGACAGGTTTAGTCAACGAGTGGCGGAGAGAAGTGTCAAAGGTAATGTGCTCAGCTGTCTCCAGTCTTGTATGATAATTTTTTTTCAGGCGTCAACCATGTTCTCAAACCATTTTACTTTTGCCACAGAAAATGTAAATGTCCCTCTTTTCCACCAGACAATGTCTGTTCCCAATCAGAACAAGTTTCTCGTAATGATCTGCTAGTACTGACATAACTGACCTCTCAAGATTTACCTCCTTTCAGTTCACAGCTGGTCACTGAATGGATCTATCATAACTAGTGTGTTAGATCGTAACCAGTGTCAACAATGTACATACAATCTGACTTTAATAAGATTATGAAGATATAATATTTTACCCAATCAGAGTTTACTGACGCTGGACAGACCAAAATGCAAGCTACATCGTGGAATGCTGAGCACCAAATGCCAAGATTTTAGGTATGACCAGAGTAGGCTTAATTTGAACCCAGGCCTCCCGTTTATGAAGGAGAGTCTCTAAACCTAACTACAGCAACTACACTAATTGTTTAAACTTTTCTACCGCCTGTGCAACCAATAATTTGAAAAATTCTGAGAGAGCAATTGTGTGTGGAGAAATTACTTTCACAGTTTTATGACATTTGTATCTTTAGTGACACAAACGGATTATTTTATCATCACTTTCATGATAATTGTATGCATCAATCCCACTGTACAAAGTGCTTTTGAGGTCGAAAAGGTTAAAGATTTACAGAAATAATATGTGATAAAATGGCATGTACACATCAAAATTCACAAAACCCAGCTTACACTGTAGTACTTGTTGTCCATGACACAGCCACAGTCCTGCTTCTTGACACACTTGTCATTATCCAGCACAAAGCCTTCAGCACAGAAGCAGCCGTGTACACATTGTTGTGTACAGAATTGTTTGTCAAGTGGAGAGGAGCAGGTCTCTGGGCAAGCTGAACCACAACTCTTGTACACCATATTCTCACCACATTTCTCAACTGTAGAATCAGGGAATAGTTTGAAATAAATAGATAATCAAACAAGAAATAATGTGCATAATGCCATAATGCCCATTATTTTGGGGACACTAATGTAAAAATTTACATTAAAAGAAACTATCCTTAGCACAAGCCTTGGAACAACCTGGAAACCCACACTGCGCCATAACGTTACTCCACTTCGCACAGCCGACTTATATTATGCATCAACTTAAAAAACGTTTAAATCAAATCTAAAATAATTTTACCTATTTATTTTATTTTATGATTTATTTCTGGGCTGTTTTTGAAATGCATTAAAAAATTTTGGATTTAAAAAGGCAATCCATAATGACTACAGAGTCATGAAGAAAAACCATTCTTTCTACTCCTTACCGCATCCGTTTTCCATTCTCCAGCGACTGATGTCTATATTGATTCCAGCATTATCCAAGCAATCCAAGGCAAAGCCTTCGGCCAAATCACAAAGTGCTGCCTCAACCTCAGGTAAGGTAGCACAAGTGTCAAATGAACACGAATCCAGGTAATTTGCCACAATGTCTACACCGATGTCAGTCATCAGTTTAATGCACTCCTACAAATACATATGTAAACCAAATTCCACGATCACAATAGATTTATTTGTTTATTTGATTGGTGTTTTAAGCCGTACTCAAGAATATTTCACTTATACGACAGCGTCCAGCATTATGGTGGGAGGAAACCTGTCAGAGTCCGAGGGAAACCCACGACCATCCGCAGTTTGATGGCAAACAATATTTCTGTATCTAATTTTTTACGTGACAAAAAGTACGAAGAAAAACATTGAGGTCCAGCTAAGGAAAGTGAATTCACTTCAAAATGTTCATCCATTACTGAGAAGCAATCGTCCTCAGTAATACACCAAACAATTGTACATTGGATGTATTGCCATATCATGACTTGTGTTTTACAACATGTTTCTCTATCATGCACGCCTCCCAAAGAAACAAGAAAAAATGGACATGCTTATTCATCAGCGCTAAATACATGGTAAATACATAGAATATTGGATAGATACACAAAAACACGAACAACTTCCCAATGGCAATGGAAATTAGACTCAAACTTACCTCGAATTTCTTGTATGTGCCGACTAACTGAACATTGATCATGTCCTGGCAGAGTCCCTCTGCCTCAGCCTGGTCTGTGTCTGTGGTGCAAGGATCTTCTATAGCGATGTCACAAAGCTTCTCACACTCAGCATTCTCTGGCTCTTCCACCATCCAGGATGTGGTCAGCGTGTTTGCATTCTGGGTCTGGCAAATACAAAAATACCTAATACAGCAGAGCATCCTGAGTCTGACAAGTACACAAATACACAGATACCATATACTGCAGAGCATTTTGGATCTGCCAAATACACAAATACCACATACAGCAGGGCATTCTAGGTCTGACAAATATACAAATACCACACACCGCAGCACATCCTGGGACTGACAAATACACAAATACCTAATGCATTGTTTCATTCTACGTCATTTAAGTACACATATACTGTATACTGCAACATATTTTGGATCTGATAAATACACAAATACCACATACAGCAGCACATTCTGGGTCTGATAAATACTACATACAGCACATTCTGGGCGTGCCAAATACACAAATATCACATAAAGCAACGCATTCTGGATCTGACAAATACGCAAATACCTAATACAGCAGTACATTCTATGTCATTTAAATACGCATATACTACATATGGGAACATATTTTGGATATGACAAATACACAAATACTAATTACAGGGGCACATTCTGGGTTTGCCAAATACACAAATATCACATTAAGCGACACATTCTTTATATGGCAAATATACAAATATCACATACAACAACACATTCTGGGTCTGACAAATACACAAATTTCAAATACACCAACACATTGTGGGTATTTTAAACCGTATACCTTGCATTACCCTTTCCAAGAAAGAACACCGACATCGTACAGTAACAGTGGCCAAGATATGGCAGTTATTTTATTGATGTGGTGTTAAGAGAAAATCATTCATTCCAAGTGCGACCACTTACAGGTTGGCCCGGAGCATCACAAAGGGGACCAGCGATAAGGTCATCATCCAGTTTACCGTTGTAGTTACCACAGATGCCACACACTTTCTCTTGGTACTTCTCTTCGACCTTGATTTTCATCTTGGACCCTTTCTGAACTATCACTTTGAGGCCGAGTTCCTTGGAGACAAGACGCTGGAAAAAAACACATACATGTCACTTGATCAGAAAAGGTCAGAAAAAAGGTTATAGCATCTCATTTTATTGACAAAAACACTATAAATCTATGCGTCGAAACAGACATTCATATAGCAGCCATCAACCAATATGGAGGGCTGCGGTCAACAATCACAAGCCAAATTCCCAAAACGACGTCGAACACAAACCACCAAAGAACTAAGACAGTATATAGAGTATGAAATTAGGACAGAATCATGCAAAGAGAAGTAGTCAAAAGTTTCCAGTGTGCCGATCTAATTCAACACGATGAATATCCAACCCCTAGCCCCGGGTTAAGCGGAATTAGTCATGAAGCACAGCGCCAGAGATTCTGGATGGGAAGAGTTCTGGAGATGGATTAAACTCTTTTGAAAGTTGAAGCAAGGAAATATATTGACTCGTACACTGTCGGTCATTGTTGCTATCAGGCAGCACGTGTGTCCGTACGAATATAGAAAAAATATCCAACACTGTTTGAGGCTGTTTTTCTTTTCATCGAATGTGGTAACTTATCTAATCGGTTTGACCAATGCAAGCCAGCCAGCGCTTGGAGTTCTTTACCTTCAATTATTTATGTAATATTTTTAAAAAATCTGTAGTTCAATTAAGTCACCATAATTATTCATGTAATTTCCTTAGAGCACCTAGAATCTACGGCATCTATCCGCCTTCATTGTATTTAAAGGTGACAAAAGATCATCAGATCAGACAACAGTTCTCATGGGACATGTTATTTGGATCTATATCTGTACAAAGACAAACAAGGTCCCCTTTCACGCCACCTTTACGACAAAAGGGATAATTTCAATTTTGATATTGTAAATTAGCCTTACTTGGATAGGAATATCCAATAAGGGTCCTGCATATGGCGTATACATATCTCGCCTGTAGTATTTGTTGTTAGTTCAAAAACTAGTTTGTCAAGAATACTCCATCAAACGCCTTTATTCTAAGTGTCTCAAATTTTGCAATGAGTATAACACTCTCGTTAGCAGGTATGGGCAGAGCGTTCAGAATCTCTGGCGATCTGTATTGTGATCAACCACATAGACGGCGCTGTTATCCTTATGTACTTATCTATCGCGTACATGGTATTTAACAGCATAGATGGCGCTGGTTGCCCAGTGTAACGGTTTATCTTGTAGACAGCTTTTATACAGACCAGCATGTCATGTGTAACATCATAGATGGTGCCTCTTGTAGTATGAGATCTTTACATATTAACGGGAAAGACGTAATCGTCCGTTACTTTTGAATCACAATCTGTTCGGTTAAGGTCTATAACGCTCGTCATTTTCGAACTGTATCTAATATGGCTTAACCTGGGGCTAGGGACCGTAAAGGTAGCCATGCTCATTACATCTGCATGATGCCTTTATGAACAGTTGAAATCAAAGCGCAACTGAGATACTTGTTTAACTGTTATTTGACCTGAAACTCATTCATGGACTACGAATTTGAACTCTGATACGGAATTCATGCCTGCAATATCCACTGTTGTGTTACCGGCTTTATTTCCTATTTGTATAATTTCTTACATACCTTTGTCTTTGGGAGCTAGTATTGAACGTTGTTTTAAAAATGGATCTTGCGATTATCAACTTGGAACGCCCTTTACGGACTTCGAACGGTATATGAATGTCGGATATGACGCTTATATCAAGTTAAGAATTTGGCAACAGCCTGAAATGCCTTTTTGGGATTTTTCATAGGGCTCAATACTGTAACTTCATTAAAGCGACGGATGCCTAGGGGTCGTAATTCTGTGTACAACAAATGCCGCGGGTACGTGTGGGGTAGGCAACGAAAATTTATGTAAGATGGGAGGTAGTGTTCTTCACAAAGAACTGGTAGATGATCAGATAGTAGTCGAAATAATAACATTTCATCCTGACGACGATAAGTGACAGGCCATAGCATAAAGTAACATATGCGTTACGTTCATGGAAATAGCTCTCTTTGTCGGAATTATCACATTCGTTCTGCCTCTTTCGACGATAGGGGGACAGTGAGAGTTATACCAGGTACCAGTGGAGCTTGTTTAGCCAACTGGTCAGCAAGCTCATTTCCAGGTATACCGATATGAACTGGCACCCAGCCAAACAACACAGACACTTCACGGTAATAACTTTAGATAAAAGCTAACTGTGCACAGCCACTTACTGCATTTTTCCCAACTCTGAAGACCTGAACCCCTTTGACAACCTCAGCTGGCAGTCCTATAACAACACCATCCAGGGTAACCTTTCCTTCCTGCAGGAATCCAACTGTCTGTAAAAATGAAGCAATATCTATTCTTGTTAAAGGAGAAGGAAAGAAATGTGAAGCATCGAAGAGAAAGTAGATTCTTTGTTGTACGTAATATAATCTTTATTTATTTATTTTTTTAAAACGAACTGAAGAATATTTAACAAAACACTAGTTACTATTATGGTAGGATGAAGTTGGGATAACCTGGGTGGGGGGGGGGGGGTGTCAATGACCATCCTCAAGTTGTTAAAAGACCATCCCACATACGACTGGAGAGGAAGCCAGCATGAGCTAAACGTGAACTCCGGAGTCGTTTTGTTACATGTACGCTAGCATGTTAACATTGTATAATAGCACCATGAACCCACAAATATAAAAACTTGCTAGTCAGTCTACATGCCCTTGGATGTTGAATTCATCACAGTAGGGTCCCTGACACTGAAAATATTGTTATCCAACAGCTGATAGAAAATTTCATACCCAGCGCATTTTAAAAGTACATAAAATTACACAGCAATTCCTCGTGGTGGTCTAATACATCTGTTATCTATTATCTTTCATTTTATAAATAAATAAGTATTGATTGATTCAATGTGTTTTTCATAAAGTGCTGCCTTGAACTCAGGTAAGGTAGCACATGTGTCAAATGAACACGAATCCAGGTAATTTGCTACAATGTCTACACCGATGTCGGTCATCAGTTTAATGCACTCCTACAAATACATACGTAAATCAAAGTCCACAATCACAATAGATTTATTTGTTTATTTGATTGGTGTTTTACGCCAAAAATATTTCACTTATAGAAGGGCGGCCAGCATTATGGTGGGAGGAAACCTGTCAGAGCCGCATTGGTAGAGGCTCCTGTGTCATTGCACCAGGGTGGCATGCTAACCCCCTCGGCCACGGTGGCCCTCTGATGCAATGTAAACAGTATTCTACAAAACAAAAATACGAAACATTGGATAAATGAATTTGACACAAATAAATAGTTTTTTCTTACACTCTATGAATTTTGCATACTGGTTCAGTATTTGCTAAAAGAGAATAACATTTTCCAAGCCGGTTCATAGCTCAGTGCCAGTCTGTCTGTAAAACTGAATTACTTACGTGACCTCCAATTAGCACATAAAGTTCCTTGATCACAGCAACTCCGCGTTCCTTCATGGCTTCATCCCTGTGGTAAAATCTGGCCTGAACTTCAAATGTTGGTTTTCCCAATTTTGCCAGGTTAGAGCAGGAATCTCTAGCCAAGGTGTAGAGACAGCCAGAGGAAAAGTCAATCCTCTTTCTGTCAAATGTCACAACATGGGGGCCAACCACAGAACAGGTTCCAGACACTGGAAGGAAAAAACACAACAGAGGCATTTCATGAATACACTACTGGGTGGGTCAAATAAAAGTGTCTAAATTTTCAGTAATAATCCATTATTACATTTATGTGCACAAGAATGTCTCCTTCGAGCTATAAACATGGAAAATAAAAAGGGAAATACTTTTAATACACAGAGGGTTCACACTCATCAGTAAAATTTCGAAAATTTAGTGCTTATTTTTTTGGTATGTTGATGTAGTGTTGTGTTGTATCTTGGTAGTCTTAAGCCGGTTAAAACAACTAGAATCTGGATTTCTGAAATAACCCCCTTCCATCCCCCAACATTTCCAAAAATAAAAGAAAGAAAAACTAAGAAAACGTTAAAAGGAATGAAAGGACATAATGTTGCATAGTTTGGCTTCAAGTTTCATGGACCATTCGTGATGTGCATTGGTTGCACTACTGGTACATCCAGTTTGAATGGAGAAATATAGCAATCAGAGGAGACTACAGTGTACATGGAAATAGTACCTCAGCGGGGATAATTATGAAAGTGACTACCCAACAGACATTAAACTTAAGCATGCTCAACTTCAGATGATAGGAAAGATGTATTGTAAGTTTCACCAAAATCGGCACAGTAGTTTGGGAGGAGATGCATGGACAAAAGGTGAAAACAGTGAAAGCAGTGTTAGTTAAAGACCTAAATGGGCATACTTACGAAAATAATTACTCAATTAAAATTAAATTTAAAAATTACAAAATCATGCACAAAATCAGAAAAAATGCAATCTGTATGGTAAGTTTCATTGAAATGGGCAGAGTGGATTGGAAGGAGACGCACAGACAAACAAGCGGAATACTAAGCCCTACTTGACTCACCTTCGCATTTGAAGCCATCACCAATAGTTCCAACTTTACAAGTACAGTCATAGCCACCTTCAGTGTTGGTGCATTCTGCTTTCTTGTCACACTTGGCTGTACCTTCAGTACACTCATCAATGTCTAAAAAACAAAACTAATAAGTGTCACTTATTTCTAATTAATAACCTGGTTCTAAATCACTACGCATTAATATTTTAGTGATGTTTTGTTCTAAAGTGTGCTAAGATTTTACGCTTGGCTGTACGTTCAATGCACTTGTCAATGTCTGAAATAAAACAGTTTGATGAGAACAATCTAATGTTAGTGCAGTAGGCACAGAACAGTCACTGTAATAAATATATAATAATAATTGTATCTTTATTTATCGAGGTAACTTTAGGATGTAATCTTAAGGAAACTCTTCAGATATACTTTAGCGTCATATCAAAATATATAGCAAATATAATACAACACTAATTATGTCATATATAACATTGAAAGGTAAACATACACATAAAAAAGAAGCACTAAGTGCTAATATGAGTGCCAGCCAACAACGGCCTCAAGTGGTAGGTCAAACAGGGTAGTGGAAGACGGCCCAAGAAGTACGGGAACCGATTCCACAAAGACATTTCTGACTTAAGTCAAAATTCAAAATACTATCTTAAAGCTTATTTTTCGGTTTTATAATGAAATATTTTGTTCACCTCATCAGTGTTATTTTCAGCCAAATGTATCCAAATTTCGACTATCAGTACCAATAACTGAGCGATATAAAAAGACTTAAAAATGGCTTTGTTGAATTGGCCCTAGATGTCTAACGGAGAGATTCACGCTTTGTAACAAAAAGCTACATAAAGGAGACAATACTCTGCTATTTATACCTATACAGAAACTTCCACAGAAAAAAGCAGGAGTAATATTCTTACCGATGCAGTTTCCTGATTCGTCTTGCTTGTATCCTTCATTACATGTGCAGCTGTAGCTGCCTGGTTCATTCTTACAGGCAGAGTTGTCAGGACACAGACCCAAGGCACACTCGTCATCATCTGGAAATACAAGGAAATGCTATATTAGTCAAATTTAATCCAGTCATTTATTACACTAGATCCCTATTTGGGGGATAAATCCGTTTTCATAAAATAAGCAATCAATCTGCGCTTTCTTTCTGCAAACTTATATCAACTCTTTGCCATATAAATGCTACAGTTAAATCATTAACCTTCTACCTCATTCATGTAATCATTCCTCTGCAATAACTCTTCGTAACACTACCTGCCATTGGCCCAATTGCCACAACTCACCATAACACTCCCTGCCATTGGCTTAATTGCCATAACTCACCATAACACTCCCTGCCATTGGGTCATATGCCATAACTCACCATAACACTCCCTGCCATTGGCCCAGACCTCTGGGTTGCCTCTGCCTCGGAATCCCTCTTCACATACACACTGATAATAACCATTCCTGTTGATACATTTGGCCTTTTCGTGACAGTCGTTAAAGCCAAGTTCACATTCATCCAAGTCTGCAAACAGATGTCAGTATAGATCATATCAAAGTGTATTATCAAACTATTGTAAAAGGTTTTAAATCTGATTAACTTAGAAGTTAACAGCAGTAGGATGTGGAAATTACACCAAAGCCATGTTTAAGAGCATACAAAAAGAGATACAAGAACGGATAATGTTAGACATGTAGAAAAAATGACCCATAGTCTACACGAATGACAAACTGAAACAACCATTACTAGGAGTTGTCATGAGAAACCTGTCACCTCGCCCAAAAGAGCTTTATATTAAATAGCTGCGTAAAGTTGAATGAACATTTGATTTATGTAACCATGTACATACAAATCTCTAAACATTTGTCTACATCAAATAGAAGAAGATATCAAAACTTCGCCTAAACTTTTGGACAAAAATCCTATATAATCTCAGAATTCAGAGTTCTACGTGTTCAAAGCATCTGCATCAAGAAGATGTACAGATATCTACATATAAACATACAGCCTTACTCTGGAACTTAACGTTAATGGAGTAGCTGACCTTAACAAAAAATCTCACCTAGACACTAACACAGATGTTGCTTTCCCCACTCTCACAACACCTCACCTTACACGGTTATGTAAAGTACCAAAGCACATGTATCGAGTATACTTGAACAATGTTTCCTATTGCTTACCAATGGGTTTGTCTGTACAGTAGAGATTGCCTAGTGTCAGTTTGCCCTGGGCGGTAACACCACCCTGTAACTGGAACTTGATAGACGTGACCGGCATCTCTCCCTGTAGACCATAAATACCCGCATCCTTCCTCCACTTGGTGTCTCCCACATCACAGTTACAGTTCCTGGCAGAGAACACAGGTTACAGAAGGATGACATTCAACAGAATGACAAGGATATATCTGAAGCATAATTTTTATCATGTTTTACAGGTACCTTCACACCGAACCTTCACAGCTTATACACATCCATCTGGGAAGAATTTTGATTTGCACATTCTGTGTACACAGAAATGTCTCTGTCCCCACATTAATTTCACTCCAGGTTAACAACTTAGAGCAAATATTCCAACAATTAAGATGGTTTCGGCTTTAGTCAAAAATTGAAATTTTTTTAATGGTAACTTGTGCGCCTTAGAAGTTAAACCTGATTGTGTTTATCAAATATTAAGGCTGGGTTGTAGCAATTTCCTTTTTGGGCGCCACACTTTTCTGAACTTTAAATTTTTTACTATACTCATAAATTGCTATGTGGAATTCGCTTAGATTAGACTTTGAGCGCAAACAGATTTTTACTGGTTAAACTCAGTTAGTAAACAGAATGAAGAGCTCCTGCCATCCCATGAAGGTGTAAGGAGTACATGTATTGGCTTTGCGAACAGCATGAAGAGCTCCTGCCATCAAGGCATCCAGTGATGGTGTACGCAGTACACGTATTGGCTTTGTGAACAGCACGAAGTGCTCCTGCCATCAAGGCATCCAGTGAAGGTGTACGCAGTACACGTATTGGCTTTGTGAACAGCATGAATAGCTCCTGCCATCAAGACATCCAATGAAGGTGTAAGGAGTACATGTATTGGCTTTGTGAACAGCATGAAGAGCTCCTGCCATCAAGGCATCCAGTGAAGGTGTACGCAGTACACGTATTGGCTTTGTGAACAGCATGAATAGCTCCTGCCATCAAGACATCCAATGAAGGTGTAAGGAGTACACGTATTGGCTTTGTGAATAGCATGAAGAGCTCCTGCCATCAAGCCATCCCATGAAGGTGTAAGGAGTACATGAGTTGGCTTTGTGAACAGCATGAAGAGCTCTTGCCATCAAGACATCCAATGAAGGTGTAAGGAGTACATGTATTGGCCTTGTGAGCAACATGAAGAGCTCCTGCCATCAAGACATCCAATGAAGGTGTACGCAGTACACGTATTGGCTTTGTGAACAGCATGAAGAGCTCCTGCCATCAAGGCATCCAGTGAAGGTGTACGCAGTACACGTATTGGCTTTGTGAACAGCATGAATAGCTCCTGCCATCAAGACATCCAATGAAGGTGTAAGGAGTACACGTATTGGCTTTGTGAATAGCATGAAGAGCTCCTGCCATCAAGCCATCCCATGAAGGTGTAAGGAGTACATGAGTTGGCTTTGTGAACAGCATGAAGAGCTCTTGCCATCAAGACATCCAATGAAGGTGTAAGGAGTACATGTATTGGCCTTGTGAGCAACATGAAGAGCTCCTGCCATCAAGACATCCAATGAAGGTGTACGCAGTACACGTATTGGCTTTGTGAACAGCATGAATAGCTCCTGCCATCAAGACATCCAATGAAGGTGTAAGGAGTACACGTATTGGCTTTGTGAACAGCATGAAGAGCTCCTGCCATCAAGCCATCCCATGAAGGTGTAAGGAGTACACTTATTGGCTTTGTGAACAGCATGAAGAGCTCCTGCCTTCAAGCCATCCAATGAAGGTGTACGCAGTACACGTATTGGCTTTGTGAACAGCATGAAGAGCTCCTGCCATCAAGCCATCCAATGAAGGTGTATGGAGTACACGTATTGGCTTTGTGAACAGCACGAAGAGCTCCTGCCATCAAGGCATCCAGTGAAGGTGTACGCAGTACACGTATTGGCTTTGTGAACAGCATGAATAGCTCCTGCCATCAAGGCATCCAGTGAAGGTGTACGCAGTACACGTATTAGCTTTGTGAACAGCATGAAGAGCTCCTGCCATCAAGCCATCCAATGAAGGTGTATGGAGTACACGTACTGGCTTTGTGAACATGAGCCAACTCAAGTCACATATCACATATATATATATTATACATATCTACTTCATATGAAAAGAATGATTGACAGATTGTTGTTTAATGCCCAATTCAAGAATATTTCACTCGGTTCAAAATGACAGCACTCAATTTTCAAAGAAGGAACCACGGAGAGCTGAACATAACCCAGAAACCAACGGGCAAACTTTACCAGATGTGACACATAAACTTTCATCTGCAAGCTGGTGAATTTTGTGTGCCAGCCATAATGGTAGAAGGCAAACAACGTCAAGAAAATTTTCAAAAATACCATCATCTAGAAGAATCTAGATTGATAGTCCAGAACACTATTTGTAATTTGCCCCAGACCTCTTCTCCATTTCCTTGCGTCCGTCATCGCCCCCACATCTCTTCTGATCTCCACAGTTACACATCCCACTATTGCGACCTGCAGCAAAGAACTTCACATCCTCCTTCTCTGGGGTCACCATCGAAAATGCATTCGAAAACTGAAAATGAGCACAATTATGTATAAGTAAGTATAACATATAAGTAACATATATATCACAACAATGTAATATGTTTCATGTCTTCTGAAGTTTATTTTCTTAAGGCGAAGGAAGTTTATTTACAATGAAAACTGAGAACTAAAACGCTGAATTAAAAAGAGAAATTCAACAGCACATCCATAGTCAAACCCAGTGTCTTTTCATGACAAACACAAGTCTATACTTAAAGTTGCTTTCAACAGGTGCAAAGGTACACCACTACACACACACCAACGAAGACAGAAACACTTATCAGCTCCCACAAAACCCTGGAAGGCATACATGTACCTGGGCAAATTAGGACTGCAAAACAGTCTATTTCCTTGAACTTCAGACAAACAAAGTCTGTTGATCCCATTTAAGAGTAATAATCATGATCATTCAGTTAGAAACGCTTACTACAAAACAATATAGATTACATGTATGGTAAATGGCCTAAAACTTTTACCCAAACAATTCCCAGTGGAACATTATCCTATCTTGCAAACAAACTACACAATACTTTCCTAAGATCAATAAAACAGTTTAAATGTTAGAAATGTTAAGTCATTACCGTATGTACATGTATATTGCACATGTAACTTAGTGGACATGTATTTCTGCCCAAACTTACCTTGGTAGCTGAGCAGTCATATTTCATGGGTAGCTGACACTTGTCTGACTCGTCCACCAGAGCCTTGATCTGTTCTGGACTGGCTCCGTCATACTTCACAGGGATGTCTGTCACCCCAACAACAGGGGCATCCTTTACGGCAGTTGGTACAATGGTAACACCTAAGTAAGTGCATAATTTACATTTCAACACAAGCCAGTAAATCCACGCAAGTTTCCTATAAAAATTGCATCATTTCAATAATACACACAAATGTTGCTCTGTTTTTACTTTCCATGCTGTAATCGTTTGCACGTCATCAACCATATATAACCTTATCGTATAAAATAAACCTAGATTTGACAAAATAAAAAGATTTTACAGAACAAAAACTGGATTATTTGCATTTTGTTAATGCATTTTGTATATACCAAGAGATAACCCAAACTTGCCAGTGTTGTTCTGACAACCATTGTCAGTTTACAAAGCACAGGCCCTACAGAAATTTAGTTTCTGTAGTTTTAGCTGTGATTTTGCGTGTGCATGTACTATTAATCACTCCACACACTGCCCCACGAACTCTGGTTACGCCAGTGACAAAAGACAATAGATTTTGTTAGTCCATCATCAATGACACAGGTTGGTAAAGAAAGAGGTTGGCGTGTTCAAAAGTTTTGTAGAATATTTACATCCCATACCCAAATTAACCTAAAACACTAACTTCAACATTTATCCCACTAGAGACCGTATCAATCCATCGTCCTTGGCCTAAGACGGCAAAAACGACGGGTGTGAAATGCTGGACTGTTTCATTGGGCAATCCTGCACAAACGTAACTTTTCACGCTTCACTCACACGGAAAACAGTGCCAGTCTGCTTACAAGAGCAACACACTGCTAGGATTTGTTGTGATGATGTCACCTTACTATATCGATGAAATGACAGTTGTCAAGCCATCATTCAACCGAAATCATAGGAAAGATACAGTGCATCAACCACTTTAATGAAATACCTTTTCCGGGATTGGTATCCATTTCACACATGACCAGGAAGGGGGCTACTTCTTTGCCTGGCCAGATCAGGGCTTCTCCTGTCTTGTAACCCCAGTCCAGAGCCTGTTGGCAATCTTCAGGCAGATCTGAACATAAAAAGCACGGTCATTATCATGATCCGGGGACCTTAAGATTATTCCATACTACGTTTACATGTACCCTGGACCAAGAGATTTTATCAAAAACGACTACTGAGTGAAATTTACAACTTATTTCATCCGTATATTTGGGTTCAGGTTTTAGCACTTACCGAATGGCTTGGGTCCACACCTGAGGTTGCCCACTGAGAAGGAAGCCTCAGCTCCTTCCTCAGTCACTCCGTCTGATTTCACACCCGTCACAGGTAAGATGTCTCTGTTTGTCACAAAGTCTCCTTCCTCTGCTTCCATGGGGCCAACGGCATCACACCTGCATGTTTTCTTGTCAGGGCAGGTGCCCAGTACCACACAGGCGCAACCGTCCTTGTCCCCATTGTCAGCCCCAGCAAACTTGGTTGACTCTTTACCATCATAACCGAGGAAAGCTCCACCAGCTCCCATGAGGGCAGCCTTCTTACACTTGTACTTCATGCCCTTTTTTAAATTAAACGAAAAAAATTGTGAGTTGTGAGCTGCAACTGACGGAAATAATAATGTACATAACGATGACGGTACCTGGTTCATTATACACAGATAAACTGTTCACTCACACAATTTTACATGAACAGTAGTTCAACATTTGTAAACCCAGACAGTAAATGTAGAAACTTCTTATTCCCTTGCAGCACGCAGTACCACTGAGCTTGGGAATAATTTGTGAAACAAACCGCTAAGTTAATAGTACAGACATACCTGTAAACAAAACTCTGAGACCTTCGCCAACTGATTAGCCTGTTCTGGTGACACATTGCCGTACTTGATTGGTTGATTTAAGGGCTCCTTTCCAACAGTTATCTCATCCTTCACATCACTTGGGATCTACAAATTTAAGCATTTTTACACATATATTTACAAAACTATTAACAGCGTGCTGATAATAACACCATGCTGATGACATGAAGTCTTAAGTGAGCGCATAAGTGTATTCCAGTCTTCAGTTTCCAGCAAATGTTGGATATGAAGTTACAGATGAACCTAGACTGTATAGAAATTATCACTCAATTGATAATTCAAAACTCGGTTAATCCATTACAACTCTTTAACCATAAGTGTGATCTTAGAATTTGTTGTGAATTCACACCTGAATGAAGCATTTCACAATGCATCTCATAGCTTTGGTCCCCAAGATGATAACAAATTTACACATGGTAAA
Organism: Liolophura sinensis; assembly: GCF_032854445.1. Taxonomy (NCBI): domain Eukaryota; kingdom Metazoa; phylum Mollusca; class Polyplacophora; order Chitonida; family Chitonidae; genus Liolophura; species Liolophura sinensis. The sequence goes on from NC_088295.1 coordinate 77,753,435, forward strand.
ACAATTACACATCAGTATCTATTAAAATAACTGCAGTAATTTTGATCTGTGGATTGATTGTACATTCATACGTAGATTAAACTTTTATCGTGTATAGATCCCTGTTTCAGTTTTTTTCATCCAGATATACTTGTGTATAAAAAACAAATGAGCCTTCTCAACTTTCTAGGTTCAGGAGGCACATTTAATTTTTTATTCTATCATTTTTCCACATAAGAAAAATCTTACTTTTATATCTACTTGTGTATATATTTATATCTCTTTTAGTCAAGGTTCTCCAGTGCTTTGCCCCTTTTCCTTCCACCATAATGCTGACCCCCCATCGTATAAGTGAAATATGCTTAAGTACGACATAAACACCAATCAAATAAATATATAAGTAAATAAATCTTCTAGTCAAAACTAGATCTGAACTTGTTTATCTGATGAGTAATTCATATCTGCAGGCTGGATGTCAAGTCACACCCAAATCTAAACGTAATTCCTTACCTCTGTAATTCCAATCTCTGGGTTAGTTGTGAAGTCACAGTCCACAGCAAATGGATCCACCCCATCTGGACCATCAGGATCGATTCCGTAGCGACCAGCCCAGTTGGGGTTCTTGTCCTGGTCAGCCAACTTGATCTCATGACAGGTTTTGAGCACAGCTGAAATTTAAAAACAAATATTAAGTCAAACCAAACTACAAAGGTAAATATATATCTCACTTAAAGTTTATCTTGTATAAAAGCCTAACTAGAAATAAAAAGAATATATCAAAAAGACATTCTAGCCAATACCAAACTATATTGAAATTGACAACATACCGAAACAGCGCAGATCCTCTACTTTGAGTTTACGAGTCCCCTTCTGTGTTGCCGCGATGTTAACTCTGGATACTGGGAGGACTTTCTTGTCCAGCAAGCTGCCACCATCGGTATATTCCTTCCCATCAGCCTTGTCACATTGGCACTTACCACCCTTACAGCCGTCTTTACCTCCTACAGACAGAGAAAAAAACAATCATATAGGTTAAATGAAACAGACAATTAATTGTGTAAAAATATTCCATATAAAAGCAGTCATGCAAATACAAGAAGTGGCTGGGTGACTTACCTGAGTTTCCAGGGGTCTTCAATGCTCCACAGCCACCCTGCATACCCTAGGCAAAGAACACTGATCTTACCTGAGTTTCCAGCCCAGTATGGTAAAGCTTGACCCTCTCTAGAGTAGGCCCCAAACTCTCCTCCCAATTTGAGAGCTGCGTCTTTGCAGATGTAACTCATTTCCTGGGTACAGTATTCTGAGACCTCCGTCAGGGCTCTCAGCTGCTCTGTGGTGGACGACTTATACTCTACTGGAATGTCTTTGCCTGCAGCTGGGATTTCCTCTGGTTTTTCAGCCTTGGGCTCTATCACCTACAAAATAAAAAGTTAAATGTAAATTTAAAACTGATTTATATTCTTGATTTGGATAAAGTTAAATGCAGATTTAACATGATATATAACACAAGTAGAAGACACTGCCAGAAAGGAAACCTCCGCGACGGCTAAATATACAAAAATCCCCACTACATACTAAGTTGATGAATAATTTGCAATAAACACCAATGTTTAATGGATTTACCCTTACCCCAAGGCCAACCTGTCCGCAAAACGTAGTTCAAATCCCTCTATAACTCTTTCCATATAGTTGCTGACTGACAGACATATAAATGTTTACTTATTTACAGGTGATCCTTGATTATCGCTGTGCACACAAAAATACACAACCTCTTGGCAGAGATAATAACAGTTAGTTTACGTCTAAGCAATCATAATTAAGACATTAGAGTTTTACTTTCATAAATATTTTTAAAAATATTACATAAGCTAACACCCACTGTTATTCCGATTGGCACTTCCTTTGGCATCTCACAGTATACAGGGAATGGTGGAAGTGGTCCAAGCTGATCGGGGTCTATCAACCAAGGTTCACTGATGATTGGTTCCCCAGCAATCTTGGAGTTCCTCAAGGCTTGACAGTCCTTGGGTATACCTGTAATTGGTTGGTATAAACTACAAAGCATCGCCAACATGAAATTTTCACACAAAACTTTGCCGGGTGATAATAATATTTTGAATTACACACAAGCTTTCAACTTGTTTTTTGCACAGTTCCTTTTCAATCATTTAACAGAAGAGTGTTTAATGATACCAGCATGTATAGATGTTGAGAAATTTAAAATCACTGAAACTATGCAAACTATCCAAATGCTACAATTCCTTACCAAACTGAACATTGCTGCATTCAAGAGAACCAAGGAAGTATTCGGCAAATCGTTTCTCTGATTTTGGAACATCATCTTTGGAGAGTCCTAGACAGATCTCTGATACTGGAAGAAGTTTCTTGTCAATGAAAAGTCCATGGTCTTCCCTCAATTCCCCATCATTTACATCACAATTACAGGCTCCACCTTTCTCACATTTACCCACTTCTCCACAGGCACACTTGTCTCCACCAGCATTACCAGCCCAGCCTGAAACATATCCCAAATAAATACAGAAAATCCAATTGCGAGCACAAAAACGCCAATTTGCTGATCACCATGACATGACTGAAATACTGTCAATGTGGTATTAAACACAAATCATTCATTCAATTTCTTGAAACTTGTCTTCCCTATATGTAAATGTTTAAGTTTATATTATACAAGGTACATATGTTCAGAAAATAAGAACTGGACCAGATTTCAAGAAGACCTTGGAATTACAGTAACGACGATAAGCAAAGAAATCCGTGTAATGTTGCCTTGATAATTAAGTGCACAAAACGCTACAAATGGTTCGTGCAAGTGCTTCCTGGTAAATCCTTGTACATAGTAATTCTGCCACAGATACTGAACCACAGATCTTACCTTTTACTTTTTCACCATTCCTTGACTTCCAGAAAGCATTTTCAGATATTGGAGCATGTTGACAGGTGAATTTGGCGTATTGTCTACAGAATCCAGACTTCTCGGTTAATGCCTAATAAAATAGAGAATTGCAGTGGCTGTCACAGATATGGTAGAGATATTTACTACCGGGCGGGAATTACCATTCATAATTATAATTTAGATGGTAAAAAATGGCCATGTTTAAGTCTTTCACTTTTAGAGTTACACTACTCATTATTACGGAAAGCTTATCCGTGATACTACGTGATAATGTTGTTATGGTAGTTACATTCAAGCTGGCTAATCACTGCTTTGTAGATCAAAGACCGAGGTATGATTGGAAGGTCGAGCTTTAAAAGTGACCATTAAATCCGTGTGTCATGAATAACTTGTTTGGAGTAGGTAATTCGATAAACAGACAGTGTGATGCTTTTTTTACCCATAACTCCAGATTAAATACCTCAAGCTGCTCCTTGTTGGCACTGGCATACTGAGGCTTGACACACTGAGCACCTGGTCCAAGATTATCTGGCTCATCAGGTAACTGGAACTGATTCCCAGCTGAGAATAAAAAGTTATCACACATCATAACAGTAAATAACACATGTGTACATTTAACATTTTCACAAAGGTAAGATGCGGTAGTGTGTGAATTTGTAAAACTTAAAAACAAGGAAAGAACCATGGCACGGAGCAAACTGTTCTCATGCAATCCACGTCTGATCTGAATAACCTATCCATTCCATTTTCTGCTGGCCTTCCATTTCTATAGGAGATCTTAAGGGGAGAAAGTGACCTATTCTCTAAAAGATTTTTTTTTTTTTGATTGGTGTTTTACGCCGTACTCAAGAATATTTCACTTATACGACGGCAGCCAGCATTATGGTGGGTGGAAACCAGGCAGAGCCCGGGGGAAATCCACGACCATCCGCAGACAGACCTCCTCACGTACAGCCGGAGAGGAAGCCAACATGAGCTGGACTTGAACTCACAGCGACCGCATTGGTGAGAGACTCCTAGGTCATTACGCTGCGCTAGCGCTTTAACCGACTGAGCCACGGAGGCCCCGTTCTCTAAAAGAGGGAAAAATAAAGAAAAAATGTTAATAAATTAAACCACTTATGTTTAAAAACATAAATGGTTTAAAGAATGTACAAGTCACTGCATGTAGGGCAGCTTTGAAAGTTAAATTTTCTTTAACTGAGTTAATAGCTTTACATACTTCAACAAGAAGTGCAACAAATTTACCTTCTATGTCTACAATGGTTCTTGGGAAGTGGCAGTAGACCTCAAAGGGATCCTGTCCTAGCGGGCCGTCAGGGTCAATCATGTACCTTCCATTGGGTGGCATGTCATTGTGAGGGCGCTTCTTGTAGAACTGCTGCATGTGGTAGCAAGTCTCAAACACCTCTGTATTGAAAGAAAAGTGTTCATTTTAAGTACAATACCAAACAAAGGGAAAAAGAATTGTGGAATTTACCTCCAACTTACTTACTGTATTTCAGTTGAAGTTTGACCTTTAAAAACGTACTTTCAGAATCATGCGCATAACGGCCATAAAATGCAAACACTGAAGATTTCCAGATAAGAAATTGCAATCAAAATTAAACTGTGTAAAAAAGCTAAACTTTAGATGAAATACAGTATTTCAAGCAGCCGCCCATGCACTTCTCTACACGTACTGATTGGAACAAAACTAGTTGTAACATCAGTATAAAAGTGACTATCTAAAACGTGAACATCGAAGATGCATAAAAAATATATACTTAATGTTTGCAAGAAATGCACGTAGCACCAAACGACAAATTGCAGTGGTTTTCTCCTGACAACACAACTCACCAAAACACCTCAGCTTTCCTAGAGTATGCTCCCCTGAATCGTTGGCGTCATCACCTGTGTCACCAAATGCCAGTTTCAGCACAGGTAGATCATCTTTGTTTGACAGGAAACCCTTGTCAACCCTAAATGATGAAAACACACATTATTCTGGTCAGACTGAAGTAATATAAGCAGGCAAAACATAAATATATAGCAATATAAAACACTGAAAACTGATTCGTAAACAGGCACAATTATTACACACTTACACTTCCTTGGGGAGATCAGCGTCACAGTTACACACAACATCCTTCCCTTCACAATTCCCTTCAATACCACACTGGCACATGGAACCACCGACTCCTGCAAAGTACTGCAGCTTCTTTCCATCTCTTCCTATCCAGTAGGAAACGGGGTTCTTTGGGTCATCTGGTAAAAGAGAAAGACATCTATGCACATTGCACGGACTGAAGTAAAGGTAAATCATATAGTCAACAGGCAATTTTGATATTCATCCACAAACCATCTACAGTGTAATTCAGTGAACAATATGCTACACATATATAAATGTATATATATTATCACAATCTATGTTATTTCTTAAACATTGAGCATGAACTATCTCACCTATTTGATACATGACAGCCTCTCGACGTGTAATTAACTGCTCTGCTATGTCATCTAGGTTGTGTATATGGACTATCTCACCTATGTTGTGTAAAATCGTCTGTTTACACTTGTACGCCATCTCCCGTGTACAGTGTATGGCCTATCTCACCAATACTGTGTATGACCGCCTTTATACACATGTAAGTCATCTCCTGTGTACAGTGTATGAACTATCTCACCTATGTTGTGTGTATGACCGCCTGTTTACACTTGTAAGCCATCTCCTGCGTACAGTGTATGGACCATCTCACCTATGTTTTGTATGACTGCCTGTTTACACTTGTAAACCATCTCCTGTGTACAGTGTGTGGACTATCTCACCTATGTTGTGTATGATCGCCTGTTTACACCTGTAAGCCATCTCCTGTGTACAGTGTATGGACTATCTCACCTATGTTGTGTATGACCGCCTGTTTACACTTGTAAACCATCTCGTGTGTACAGTGTATGGACTATCTCACCTATATTGTATACGACCGCCTGTTTACACTTGTAAACCATCTACTGTGTACAGTGTATGGACTATCTCACCTATGTTGTGTATGACCGCCTGTTTACACTTGTAAACCATCTCGTGTGTACAGTGTATGGACTATCTCACCTATATTGTATATGACCACCTGTTTACACTTGTAAACCATCTCGTGTGTACAGTGTATGGACTATCTCACCTATGTTGTGTAAAATCGTCTGTTTACACTTGTAAGCCATCTCCTGCGTACAGTGTGTGGACTATCTCACCTATGTTGTGTATGACCACCTGTTTACACTTTTAAGTCATCTCCTGCGTACAGTGTATGGACTATCTCACCTATGTTGTGTATGACCGCCTGTTTACACTTGTAAGTCATCTCCTGTGTACAGTGTATGGACTATCTCACCTATGTTGTGTATGACCACGTGTTTACACTTGTAAACCATCTCGTGTGTACAGTGTATGGACTATCTCACCTATGCTGTGTATGACCGCCTGTTTACACTTGTAAACCATCTCCTGTGTACAGTGTATGGACTATCTCACCTATGTTGTGTATGACCGCCTGTTTACACTTGTAAGCCATCTCCTGCGTACAGTACGAGGAATGATCTGCCAAAGCTGCCAACTGCTCAGGACTGGCCTCATTGTAAGTCACAGGTTTGGTGTAAGATCCTGGCTCTTCAGCATCATCAACTTTGGTCTGAAATGACATACATTCAAAGTGGAAAAAATGGAGCGTTAAGATAAGATCAACACAACATAGATTTAAAAAAAACAGATTCAAAGACATTTATTGTATTAGTCTGCCAATTTACCGACAAAACAATTATCACAGCACATATATGCAGACTAAGATAAAGTTTATATTTACCGGTTTCTCAGAGTCATGTCCCACAGTGGTGATTCCAACAGGCTTGTCATCAATCATTTCACAAATAACAGGGAACGGGGCCACATTATTACCCTCTGCTGGCTCCTCTGAAGAAGAAGAAAAAGTAATTAGATTGAGGAGAACGATTCCTTTTATCTCTATCTTTCCCATGCTAAAATTCAACACATGTGGCTTTTAATATTACAAGTATTTAAAAGGCACAATGGGATATCTTTTCCTGTGCAATGGCGACTCGAGTCCAAGCCAGATAGATCGTTGTTCTCATGTAATACTAGTTGCACACAAAACGTCATCACTAAGGGCAGGAATGATCAACAGCTGCATGTTTGGGCCAAATAATTTTAGGCCGGGAGGTTCTCCATAGACCTAAAACGTATTTTGTCATACTAAACAATCAGTGGTGCACACTAGTATCAGAAATTTTCTAACATACTATGTGAGACTTATATAAATTTGGCCTACTCATTCAGAATGGGTGTAAGCAGTACCTTCTGGGACAGGGTCGCTTGCTCTCCTCCGAGGTCCGTCTGGGTCAATGAGGTAGGTGTAGTCATCAGTGTAGCCCTTCTCTCTATACTGCTGACATGTAGGCTCAATACCTACAAGACAGAAACTTAGGTATAAGACATATTAACTTTTCTAATATGAAAACTTGATGATGGTTAGTACTTTTAGGGGCAACTCACCTGAAGATTACAGCTCTTTATAAAACTCATGTAGATTGAATGACACAGATCAGTTTGCTTCTTATACTTTCAAATTCTGCTTTCCAAAGATTGGATCAACCAAAATGCATTCCAAATTGTTGTAGTTAACTAAATAACTGCACTAATTTGCAGAAATGAATGCATTGGAATTTGCTTACCAACAAACTCAAGAATATTTTGTTTAATCTTCACTGCTTAAATGGCTTAAATCGACAGTGCCCACATCTGTACAAAATGGAATATACTATGTGTAGAAAGAGTAGGCAGCTTGAGTGTGCACATAGCACCCTCATAACTGACAAGACTTTTCGGAGGTGATACTACAGTAGAGTTTGTTACATTAAATGTCATTTAAAAATCATTTACAAAATTAAAGTCAGAATTTATTCACTTCACTATAAAGCATGAAAGAACGTTTGAGATACTCACCAAATTGGTTTTGTCCACACATCAGAGGCCCCACGGACAATGAGCCTTTCTTGTCTCCTCCTACCTCCTTCAGAGTCACGGATCCCACAGGGAGATCAGCTTTGTTGATGATCAGACCAAAATCCTTCCTCTCTTTGCCATCAGCAATGTCACAGTTACAGTTGACCTTGGGGTCCTCGCATGACTTTGTCACCCCACACCCACACATCTTCTCCTGTCCCAGGCCACCAGCCCAGTATGTTCTCTTCTTCTTGTCAGTGCCTGACCAGAAACTACCTTTGTCCATTAGACCAGAGTTCTAGAGAGTAATAAAGGTGTTAATGTCATGAAAGGTATACGTGCAACAAATTTAGCCTGAAATAATCAGACTACAATCTGGCATGAACACGGCTACTTTTCTCATTTTAGGCCATGTTTCAAATACTATTTCAACTAGCAATGATGCTACTTATTGTTAAGTTAGTCATTCATTTATTAATTTGATTTGTTTTATGCTGCATTCAAGAATACTTCACTGATACGATGACAGTCAGCCTTACTGTGGACAAAAATCAGGCGGAGGCTGAGGACACCTGTTGTTCATAAAGATGTCGTATCACTGCATGACTTTCTTTATGCAGTTTCATGTATAATCCTGTCCTATTTCATAATGTCTCAGGGAAGAGCATATTGTTAAACTTCATTGAGCTGCATTCTTCAAAGAAAGGTTTTTGAGATGAAACATACGGTGCAGGTGTAGGACATTTCCTGAGAACAGAACTTGGAAGTTTCGGTCAGTTTTTTAACTGCCTCTGGTTTCACAGGGTACTCTACAGGAATTTCACCAGGCTTCTTCGGCTTCTCCTCTTCTGGACTGGAAACAAAAGCAAACAAATAACAATACACATACAAAAATGCTAACAATTCAAATTAACTGACAATAAGAGGTGCCAGATTTAGATCACTATAAACCTAATCACTTGTAAACGAGTCTGTATCAGTTTATTTGGGTTTGGCAAAAAAAAGACCATTGTTTCAAGAGAAGAATGAAGAGGGCCTGAAACTATAAGACTTCCAAAATAATGTGGTCCGATGTGAAAATGGTTAGATTCTTGAAACGTAGATATAAAATCATGAAGCTTCATGAATAGGACTGAATCAAAATATCCTAAACTCCACAGCTCTCACGTCCTCCATAATCAGGTCAGAGAGCGTGTATAGAACTCACAGCGTATTGGGGATGATGGTGACCCCTGTGCTGGGATAAGATGTCATATCACAATCAGCCACAAAAGGTTCCAGGTTTCCAGCCTCATCTCCATCTGGGCCATCCACATCAATTAGCTGAGGACCATTTCTCTTCTGACCATAATTCCTGAGAGCATCGTCACAATCAAGGGGAATATCTGACGATAAAAAAGACAGCAGCTGATGGAAACTAAAAGCACCTTGAACTGTATCACAGTATCACAGCACTCAATCACCAGTGACATCAAAACTTAGGCGTCTGTACAGACATTTGTATATGAATTGTCAATTACAGTTCACATTCTAGCTTAATAATCGTAAGACCAATTTTTAGTAAAGCGTTCAAACTACAATAGTATATATAGTAATAAATTATCACGGATTTATGAAGAGAGAAGCATTCAACAGCTGATACCAAGAACTCCTTGTCATGTAGTTTTCACACAAACAGAAAATATGATTACTGACCAAACTGTTTGGGTCCACACATGAGAGGTCCCACAGATGACGCTGCCTTCTGTCCTTTCTTCACTCCGCCAACAGTAAAGGCTTTCACAGGCAGCTGAGTCTTGTCAATGATCTTAGTCTCATCCACCTGATCTCCCATGGGTTTCCCGTCACAGTTACACTGGCTGCCTGGAGTTGCACATGTACCCAGCATCCCGCAGTAACACTAACACAAAGATTACCAAAATAAGCACTGCACATGGAACTGTACTCTTAATCAAATAAAGAGAACCAATTCAGCATGTATGGCATTCTTACCTTTCTTGAGGAACAATGTCTTAATTAGCCACATTCACTACGAATGTTTATTTTCACGCCATTTTAAAACAATGGCAAGATGGTTGAGATACATATTAATGTTTCTTTATGGACACAAGTCACATGGGAAATTTTATGTCCATAAAAATTCTGATTAATTCCATTCCAATTCACAATCGTCCACAATGAACAACTTTCTTGGGAAACCTCATTTCAAGCAAGTCCTCTAATACTAGCGCTTTCGTTTTCTTAACAAATGAAAATAACAATAAGTGCTCAACAGGTTTCATGATGGCCATGTCAAATCAGTCAAGACCTGGTGGTACATTTGTGGGTAGCATCCCTTTGTAGTAAAAGAAGTGGGACAACATTTGGCCCAATTCGTAAAAGAATTGGCTAAAACCCGTCAAAAGGAAAATCTAGATGGCTTTGTCATACTACTGGTGTTTCAAAAGTTTACATGTGAAAAGTTGCATCAGTTTTGTCATGTAATGACTCGTACCTTGTCAAAGGGTTTGTCAGCATCATCCTTGTTGGTCCAGCTCCCCACACCCTGTAGTTTGGCTCCATTACTACACTTGTACCTGATTGAGGCAAAGAGCAAAACAACCAGCATTCTGTAAGTATTGTTTTCCCAATACATGTCCCCTACCGGTTTGAGCTGTCAGAAAAATAGCTACATATATGTCAAAATCCATAAAATGAAGAAAAAAAACTTTGTTGACAATAATGAAATTTGATTATCATCGGCAGATGAAGCCACATATTCAGATTCAATTCAGGACAACAAAACCATTCTGTCAAAAGTCCAAAACACATCTGCCAAATTTTGTCAGAAATGTCAACATGGCTCAAAATGGATGAAATAAACAAGAAAAAATACACTCTGCAGTAAAATTTTGAATTATAGGGCATCTGTTTGCCTGAAACACTGAGAACATGAAAGAGGGTACTCACAGGACATTCTGGTAGCAGAACTCTGACACATCTATCACAGCTGCTATTTCCTCATCAGTTTTGCGGTATTTAACTACCTTCTTCTCTGGTTCCGGAGACTTCACAGCTTTGGGATTCTGAGTGTTACTCTGGATGACAGTGATACCTATGTCTGATCTGATCACACATAATACCTGTTATGTGGAAGAATAAAGTTTTATTTACATGCAATTACCTAAAATAGCGATTCTGTTTCTTTAAACAGAAAATTAGGCTAATACGTGTGTGACGAATACCCTTCCCTTTAGTCATTATAAGCTCCTTTACATTACAATTGTTTGAAGATGTTTTAGACAACAAAATAATGATGAAAGAACACACAACACTTCCACAAAACAAATCGTTTTCCTTGCTTTCCTTTTAGATTATATATTCTTTAGATAGTGTGTACGCTACAGCTTGTACAAACACTGACGATTTCAATATATGTCTGAAAACATACTGAAGCCAACGTTTATAGTCACCTGTTATATTTCAAATATTATAAAATTTGGTCAAATACTGATAAGGGTAACCTGAGATCAAAGGCCTTTGAGATCTAAACACTTGACTCTAAAACATTGTACGAGTGTTTCTAATTGCTCCTTACTTGTACATGGGCCAGAACATGGAACATGACATCAAAGCAGTCAAAAGAAAAACATGATTCAATGATATACCTACTTATTATGCTAAATTTATATGCATGGTAGGGTAATATAGAAGTCAGGAATTTAGGTCTTGTAATGCCCGAACTTAAAGTGTCAAGACATACATAATTTTGACAAATATTTTGATACATATATATGTCTTCTTGGTCAGTTAACTAACTTTTGTCTAAATTAAGAACCACTCGTTCTTTTTATGAAATCGACCACGTTTTAGGAATTTCAGGAATTTTCACAATGCTTCATGTAGTATTCCATCGCTTAAATCAAATATAATATAATAGAGTATTTATGCTGGAAAGTGTGAAACGAAAGACAATTCTAAATCACACTCACGGTAAATGGTGGGACACCGCCAGGCCCATCAGGGTCTATTCTGAATGAGCCACTCTTGGACTCTGGGTTCTGTAGTCTCACCTCATCACAGTTACGTGGTAACTCTGGAAAAGTTATAAATCTCAATGTATTGTACACACATTACATACAACACGTCATTAACAGGGCAGACACTAGACTATAGAGCTTTGTACACAAGTTCATACAGAACAAATGGAAATTACACCTTAAACATCATCAATTTGATGTAACAGTTCAAAATCTGCTTACTCCTTTTATTCTATAATTTGTTTTGAATGTTTTGCACAATTCATGTTAAAAGATGCTTAAGTCGCGTATATAAAGGAGAATCGGTCTTAGAATCTACATTTATATCTGTTTACTGTGAAAAACAAATCACAGAATTTTCAAAAATTGTGTGATATTAAGATTTAACTCTTTCTGATGTCTCAAAAGCCACTCTTGGTCCAAACATTTGAACCAAATTTTACGGACGCAGCTAAAAATGTCTCACGGGATGCGAGAGGGAGTGAACGAAAATCACTCTACGAGTTAAATTTAATCATCCCACATATCAGTTCCTACCTTTGCAGGCAATGCCATCTCCCATGTAGCCATCCTTACAGACACAATCGTAGCCACCTCGTTTGTTCTGACAATCAGCATTGGGATTACACTCAGATGTCTCCTCTTCACACTCATTTACATCTAAAAAGACATTGTAAATATACATGATACTCGTTTTATCACTTGATTTTTGTGACATTCTGAGATTTACTTTAGTTAGAACTAAAACTAAACTCAACTCCAACTATTCACATAAAGAGGTTGGTCTTAGTGTGCAGCCAAACTAGATTAAGTCAAGCATCCAGTTCTGACTATCTGATATTGTGTGTTCAACCCTTTTGCCAATTCACACGCCTCATAATGCTAAACAGGGATGAATATTATGGGGTACCGGCAGATTTTTCTCCCACAAAAAATAGCCCTACTGTGACACACGGCTTGCACGGTGCGAAACATGTTGCGTGCTGCGGTTTCATTTATGACGTAATACGTCCAACTTCGGCCGGTATCCCATTGTCTATCTCACTCACAAACGGACAATTTTTTATGTTTACATACAGCATGTGCTCTAATTTGTATTGCTGAATGCTTTGATACATAGACCTTAACTTTAACCAATAAAAACAGTACGGTAAATAAACAATCACAGGCATTCAATTGAACGAATATGTACATGACAAGAATGTTTCTAACAACATGTCATATCCTATGTACAATTTTGCACCCTGTTTGTTTGGGTAACAACAAATTTCCTGTACAGTTATTACACAGAAGCAACTGCTTCATGTTCCAAAATTGCCCAGAATCATTGACATTTTTTCTTTTGTCATTCAACGTTTTGTTCAACATTTTTGTACAAAAAAAGACAACTTTAAATTAAATTACAAGTACACTGACAGAAAACCTTATCTTTGACATGTAACTAATTATAGTAATTCGCAAACAAATATAATACATTCCCCTGTATGAGCTCACAAAACTCATAATATGTAGGATGAAAACCTACGAATGGGCCGGGGAGTCTCATCCGGTTTTTGGTTTAATAATAAATTTGGTCACATTTCTCACTGTCACCTGTAATATCTGTGTTAACGTACATTATTTGTTTCTGTCTAAAAGTAAGAACTTTCCACTTGTAACTTGTCAATAAAATTCTGAAGTGATTTTACCTTCACACTTTTGTTTGCCATCTCCCTTGTAGCCCTTCTGACACTGACAGTTGCCCTCGTTACATTCGCCCAAGGTGTTACAATCAGCGTCCGTCTTACACTTTGTCAGGCCTGGAAGAAATATGCTTTTATGTAACTTCTTTAACAAACATTTTCGTAAACAATTTTACTTTTGCAGCTCACACCTACAACAAAATAATGTACAAAATTAAAATGGAGAATCACTGCGCTAAATTATAATCATCTACAAACGGGGATAATTGCGCTTATAAGTCTGACTTATTGAAATCAGAAAAAAAGAAACAATCAAAAGGAAAAAGAAATACTGCTATTGTCGCATATCTTTGGTGTTTCAGAATTAAGATCTGTTTGTTTGTATACTTACTTATACACTGGTCTCCTGATCTGACAAAACCTGGTTGACATTCACACTCGTACCCCCCATCATGATTCACACATTTGGCTCCATCTGGGCATGGGTCACCCTCACTACACTCATCAATGTCTGAGGTTTAAAAAAAAACGAAAGCAAATCATTTTCATTATCCTGCTTGGATGATTGATTTAGCGACAAAAAATTAAGACTACTATTAATATTATAGAAAACCCGTGCGATAAAATTAACAAAGGGATATCAAGTCTATAGGTATATGCATGTATGCTGTTCTATAAATAGATTTCATTTAAAGAATACAAATGTATTTGCTATGGTCAAACTCACCATTGCAAACATCTTTTCCATCTCCCATAAATCCCTTCTTACATCGACACTGGCCAAAACTGCATTGAGCATTATCATTGCAGACTTCTGAAGTTCTGCAGGGAGTGTTTCCTGTAAAGAAAAAAATCACCAATTTTGATTTTGATTAAGAATATGTCTCAGTTCAATGCTTTCATTCTTTTAAGAGTCACTTTTTTTAATAAACGAAGTGCAATATTTTAATATATAGAATGGGCTTAGCTCTGTACAATGTCAAGTGACTACCTACTACATGTAGGGGTGATTTTATCGAATGGGCTTAGCTCTGTACAATGTCAGAAAATGTGTCTTACAAACCTGATACCGAAATAAAAAATAATTTCTTCATTCATTGCTTTAAAAAATAAATAGTGGATAGAGAAACATATTTCCAACACTCATTTGAGGGCTCTATGCATCTAAAATTTAAGAAAAAATCAACCATAACAACATGTGAACAGAAAGAAAATACTTACTATACTGGCAAAGGTACGGCAAGTCTTCACTACAGGTCAAGTCATTCCATTTGTACTTATCTCCCTTTACCATAAGTACGCAGTTTTCCTTGTCAACTGTGTCACTGGGTTGTCTGGGAGCCCAGTTGAAGTAGTTTGCCTCTGATTTGTCGGACCAGATAAACTCTCCATCAACACCTCTCTCCACGAGCCCTGCAAGAAGGGTGAAAGACTACAGCAAAACACGCCAAATGTTCTAAGGCACTTAGCCTTTCTAAGGCACTTAGCCTTTCTAAGGCACTTAGCCTTAAATGCATTCCTAGTACTTAACTACTTTAATTAGTTGATTGTTGCTTAATGTCATACTTATAAATGACAGCAGTTTTATGTGAGGAACAAACCGGATTGCCTGGCGTAAACCACCAACCTTTGGCAAGTTACTGAGGAACTTTAGCACGTGTGATGTACTGATATGCATGGCATACTGGTGGAAGTAAAGAGGTCTTCATCGAGATTCATCGAATACTGCACAAACGACCACACAGGAGCATCATTAACGATTTATTCTCACCAAAGTCCCACAAACAGTGAGCGTGGAGGGAATCAACAAATTCTTCGTCCAAGGCCAGGTTTGAACCCAGACAATGGATACCTGAACTAATAAAAGCCTCAAAATAATCCTGAAACATGTTATAATAAGCTTCAAACCGATAAAATAAATAATCCATAGTTTAACCAAGCAACAGTTTCCTACCGAATACATCACTTACAACATACAAATATATTAATTACAATTAGTACATTGCGTTAAAGGCGCTTTATTTATTTATTTGATTGGTGTTTTACACCGTACTCAAGGATATTTCACTTATTTCATTGGCCAGCTCTATGCTGGGAAGAAACCAGGCAGAGCCCGGGGGAAACCCACGACGACCCCCAGGCTGCGGACAGACCTCCCCACTTACGGCCGGAGAGGAAGTCAGCATGAGCTGGACTTGAACTCAGAGCAACCACATTGGTGAGAGACTCCTGTGTCATTACGCTGTGCTAGCGCGCTAACCAACTGAGCCACGTAGGCCCCTAAAGACGCTTTAATAGCTTACACACAATTCTGCAAGTGAAGTCCAGATTTTAAGAAATTCTTCCAATAATCTTAATAAACTTCGACTAGCCCAGGCAAAAAAGTTTCTGCGACAGGAGCAGTATCTTACCAATCCAAGGGTTGTAAGGCATGCTTTGACTGTCCAAATATCTGGCAATCACATCCTGTTCAAACTGAGAGTGAATGCTAACTAGTCCTCCTCCCATCTTACGACAATCTTCCTCTGCTTCACTCTGATCTTTGAGCTTGGGTACAGCTTTCACACAAGTGCTGCCAATCCGGATGGACCCTTCTGGGCACTTTTCTTTCACTGAACACAAACATTTAATTTATTTTATTTTATTTTCATTTATTTACTTTCATAATCGCTTCACACCATAATCAACCATTTTTCACATATATGAAGGTAGTATATTTAAGGCCTCCATCTTAAACTACAGGTTCTTTGAAGTTCAGCAAGTAAGTGATAAAACCTGTAGAGCGTAGATATGCACGCAAAACTGCTGGAAAACAATTTGTTTTCAACAAACATTAGACTGTATGATATGGTCGCGTATTGTCACTTAGGATCTACAAACACTGAAGAATACAAACTATATCAAATATTTGTATACTACTTAGAGCGGGCTTCTTCTGCTCACAAGAGGGCATATAGGGCATGATTGAAGTCCTGACAAAGTGGAGCAGCGCAATCAGCGGAATCTAGAAAGTATTTCCACCAGACAAATCTCTAAGTTATCACCAGTTTTAGCGGCGCACCACGCGACACTCAGTGTTTTGGGTGTCTGTGACTACATGTAAGACACTGCTATTCGGTCTATCACCATAATCTACAGTCATCAAGGAAACCAATGACTTCCAAGTTCGTATATGGGCAAATATATGCAATTAACCAATTTCATTTCTGACATTTGTTTTAAATATTTACTTCCCTCCATTAGTTTCTATGCAGAAACCAGGTATATGTGGTTATAGCTCTGTATCTTGAACCTACATACAGTTTCCTTACACTATGGTATAAATAGGATGAAGAGAACTAATAAGCCTGGCCATTCTGACATAAATTGATAGGAGCAGTTGTAGACTGCATATAAATGAAGTGAGCATCAGGAGAAAGATCATTGAAAACTCTCCATAAAAATTGGTTGTACTTGTTTCAAATATATTTTCTTTCCACTGAATTAAATTCGGGATAAATGCTCGAATTATGTTAAGATGAGCTTAATACTGCCAGTGACAAGGTACTCTGCCACATCACCTTTTTTTAATATTCACCTGAAGGAAAATATCTTGAGAACATCTTATACGTAATCTTTTAATCATGGTTGAAATCTTAAATATACTCTCAGATAACTTGTACTTCATTCCAGAATAACTGAATAACTGTATTATTTGATAAGCTTTATAGGCAGAGGAAACTGAACTGCTGAGCATAAACATCCCACTATGAATGCAACAGGGCTGAAAGGCAATCTCCAACAAACTTTAAGCAAGGCCTTACCAGCGTTGCCAGGCACCCATTGCCACCAATGCCCTGACAGTGGCAAACCTCATCACGTACAACCAGACAAGGTATGAATGGATTTACGCAGTGAGCTAGTAAACTTTCATTAAACAAAAACACAGGTTTTGTAAACTAAGCAGAGTATCGCACCTTCTTCACTCCGCTTGCAAATCAGGCCCATTTTTGTTTCGCAGTTCAACGAGTCCCATGTGAGATCAGGGCCCAGTGAGACACACTTCTCCACAGTGTCCTGCTCTGGTTCGTTCTCAGCCCAGTTCAGGTATTCCACAGGTGAGCCGTCGGACCAGATGTACTGGTTGTCAGCCACTGAGCTCAAGCCCTGGGTCATGCCAGTCCACCAATTCATGTTCTCCACCTCCATGATCAAACTGCAAAATACACCTCTATTACATTACATTACATTCTCACACTCCATATCATAATAATGTATGTATGTATGCTTGGGGCTTTACGCCATACTTAACAATTTTTCAGTCATATGACGACCAAGTGTCATCAGGTACATGTACATATGTTGTGTCTTCTTGTGACAGGCCAGGTCCATGCCGCCAAAGTGCTGCCGCGACTAAAGTATCATGTCGAAAACACCAAACATGATATCACTCCCAGTCACATTATACTGACACCGACCAACAAATCCTTCCTTGCTCTAACCCTTCAGTGTTGCATGCCAAACGAGGCCGCAACAAGTACTACTCACAGCCGACACAGGTTTTACGCTGAGTCTCCCGACTTCTAGGCGAATGCACTAAAACATAGGCCAGCGACACGGTCCACATCACAACAGAGCCTAAAATTTTCCTCTTATCACCAATACTCTCGTTTTAATGTGTCTCCCATTTGGACATTGAAAAGCTTTCATGGAAAAGCTATTGGAAGTTGATGAATTTCTGATAGTACCGTATTTAACCTCAAATTTCGTCCAAAGCTATTGAAGATGCTCACGTTGCCACAGTTCTATTGATCTTAAAAAGTTGTTTTCAGGTTTTGTTTGGAATGTAAGAAAATGTAAGTTTCAGCACCAAAACTAATATTCTATGACATTTGTTTGTCTCTAAACATGCTCTCTTGGGAAGAAATTTTACCTCTTTTAGAGTAATTTGATTAATTTGCTTAAAGTACAAACTCCTGTTGACCATCAAAACTAATTGACTTAAATTTGGAAATGTCAGTGTCATTCAACCTTCAGGAATGTGTATGATTAAACAACTGAAATCTTCTCAGAAAAGGAGCACTGAGTCAGAGGAAAGGCGGCTTGCATGTTTAACCTTGAACACTGATAGAAAAGCGCAATGTTCTGTCCATCTGCATGAACTCCATGATGGCTGGCAACCTCCAGTTCTGTGGAATCCATGATAGATAAATAGAAATCTCTTTGACTGTCTAACCTGTCACCAATGAACTCTTCTTCCTCTTCTGACAAAATAGAGACGAGGTGTGCCCCATGTGCCATACAGCGGAGATAAGCTTCAATGTACTCTCTCTTCTCCTGAGAGATGTGGTAACATTCCCCCTCAAACATCTCCCAGCCCTTGGGACAAGCTGTCAGTTCCAGAGCTGAAGAGAACCACAACAGCATAACATTAACGCAAGACTTAAGTAGCATTAAAACGGTTTGACTGTAGAGTTGAAGCATCAAATTAAAACATTGATAGTTTTGTCTCTTCAGTCATATTCATCATTTTGGCATAATACATGCATACATAGGTATGTATCATGATAAAGTGAGCAAATAGCATTCTAAATTGCTGTTACGGTCGGATACATTCAACGATATGCTTTTTTTCATGACTAATTCATATAACAGACAAACCCAGATCGACAGGAATATATAACAGACAAACCCTGATCGACAGGAATATATAACAGACACACCCAGATCGACAGGAATATATAGCAGGCACACCCAGATCGACAGGAATATATAACAGACACACTGAGATCGACAGGAATATATGACAGACACACCCAGATCGACAGGAATATATAACAGACACACCCAGATCGACAGGAATATATGACAGACACACCCAGATAGACAGGAATATATAACAGACAAACATAGATCGACAGGAATATATGACAGACACACCCAGATCGACAGGAATATATGACAGACACACCCAGATCGACAGAAATATATAACAGACACACCCAGATAGACAGGAATATATAACAGACAAACATAGATCGACAAGAATATATAACAGACACACCCAGATCGACAGGAATATATGACAGACACACCCAGATCGACAGGAATATATAACAGACACACCCAGATCGACAGGAATATACTCAAAATAGGGAAACTTGACCCAAACTTACGTTTCCTGCATATAAAGCCAGACTGGAGGTTACAGGCATGCGTTGTAAACTTGAACTCTGACGTGTCTCCAACTGCAGCGCAGTCTCTCGTTTCTTTTCCGTTTTCCTTTGGCTCCCCTTCAGCCCAGTTGGTGTAGTCAGAGGCAGTGTCATCCACCCAGACGTAAACACCTTACACAGAAATGATATCGTCAACTTAATGTCAAAGGAAGGTATGCATGCCATGGATTCATCATATGTCGTAATTTTTCGAACATTGTTCAGATAAAAATTTAAAACCATGTACATGTATAGTTCTAAATGTTCAAACTCAATGAAAATTATTCTCTTGTCTCTTATTCTCTTTGGTCTAAAGATCACAAAATATACATGTATATTGTATAAACCTTCTTGTAATTTCATATCAATAAGGTTCTAGGTTTATATCATTCCCATAGGTACATAAAAAGGAAACCACGCCGCTTAGAGAGATACACAAAAAAGGGAAAATTGGGCATGGGAAGGGAAATTAATACGAAATTTGGATGGACATAACAAATCAAAGTTAATACAGCAGTTCATTAGGCAATATACTAACAACAGCAGAATATGTCTTCAACTTCTTACATGTGCATCGTAATGCAGTTTAATTATGAGGAAATGCAACACAACATACATAGCAGAACCAACAACTGTTTTGTAGAAATATCCTAGTTTACTCAATGTACTTAATATGCTCACACTCTGAATGTCGTAAATGTTAAAAGAGGTAAAGGTCTAAAAAAAATACATTCAGTAAAAATATACACAAAAAAATATGTTTTCTATACCCACTTGATTTATTTATTTATTTGATTGGTGTTTTACGCCGTACTCAAGAATATTTCACATATACGACGGCGGCCAGTATTATGGTCGAAGGAAACCTAGCAGAGCCTCCTGGTGGAAACCCACCACCATCCGCAGGTTGCTGGAAGGCCTTCCACGTACGGCCGGAGAAGAAGCCAGCATGAGCCTGAACTTGAATTCACAGCCACTGCATTGCTGAGAGGCTCCCGCGTCATTACGCTGCGATAGCGGTGCTAATCAACTGGCCACGGAGGCCCCCCTATACACACTTGTATATGTATTTGTATTGAATTGACTACAGGTACATACCATCCATTTTTTCGTCTGTGTAGCCAACCCAATATTGCCCTGAGAATCCGAGGAAAACCAATTGTTCTTTGATGAACTCCATGGTACCCTCATCAAATATGGCTGCCAAGTCCCCACCTTCGGCTTGGCACTCTCTACGTGCCTCCTTGAATGTTTTGGGACTTCATGGAAGGAGTAACAGCCATCCTCGTATTTGGTCATACCAACTGGACAGGAGGCTGAAGAGTCAAGAGTAATTATACGTTAGCTAAGTCAAGAATATTTGTCACTTTTGCGATGCATTCAACTACTTGGTTGGAGAAAACTGGAGAGCCCAGAGTAAACCTGACAAACTTTGCTGACTTATGGCCAAAGCCATACCAGAAAGAGATCTCCCTCAACCAGGCTTGCAACCAGTACTTCACTGGGCACTGGTCACGTCTGGTCACTTTAAATATTAGTTTTGTCTATCACATAGATATCTCTTTGAAGCAGAATGATCCAAATGTCTTATACACAGTGCTGCTTTACGGAGATACCATGCTAAAGACACATAACCTGATTTTAATTCACCCAATGTTCATATAGTGTGCATGTCATCTACCACATATTGACACATAGTTGTAACTGTTGTTTTCTTTTCTTTTATCTAATAAGGGCTTCATTTACATCAATGACATTCATGTTTTTGTAGACAGGAGCATCTAAATTTGACCTACGGACTCTACACCCTGTGGCATCCTCTCCCCTGAATCCATCTCCCATGGCTCCCTCAGGACAAACACAGGCTGATGACTCATCAGGTAGGAGGACACAGTCAGCAGATTCCACACACAGCTCCTTCTGGAAGACTGAACACTCCACAGGCTTCTCTGGCTCCTGGGGTTTGTTCTCTGGAAACAACATACGCATACCACACTACATGTATTAATCAGCAATTAATAAATAATTTAAAGTTTATCACACTTTTCTACACTACCACCTCACTATGGTCACACTACCTCCACACTACGGTCACACTGTTCCCACAATACGGTCACACTATTCCCACACTACAACCACACCACGGTTACACTACTCCCACACCACCACCACACTATGGTCACACAAACACGACAACACGGTTGTTCTCTGAAAACAACATACATATACTACATGTATTAATCAGCAATTAATAAATAAGTTAAAGTTTATCACGGAATACCATGAGCTCCCCACCAGCATCCACTTACTGAGATTTCTGTCCACTACCCATTCCAAAAGATTCCTTTTAACTATTGTCATTCGTCATTGCTGGAGTTTGTAGGTGAGTAGTCACCAGTAGCCATTTAAAATTAGTCAAATAGCATTTCACAAGTGTGCTCCACAGGCAAACCAGTGAAACCAGTGCTATCACGCCATTTCCACACTACTGTCACACTACTTACACACTACCGCCACACTATGGCCATACTACTGCATGGCTACCACCACACTATGGTCACACTACTGCCACACTACCACCACACTATGGTCGCACTACTGTCATACTGTCGCCACACTACAGCCACACTAACATGTCACACTGCCACTGCCACACTGTCGTCACACTACTACCAAACTACCACCACCACAATATGTTCACACTATTGCCACAATACCATCACACTTCCGTTACACTACGGTCACACTATTTCTACACTAGCACCACACGGTTAAAGTATTCCCACACTATCACCCCACTATGGTCACACTACAACCACACTAAGGTCACACTTTTCCCATACTACCACCTCACTATGGTTACACTACCTCCACACTACGGTCATACTATTTCCCACACTACAACCACATCACAGTTACAATACTCCCACACTACCATCCCACTATGGTCACACAACCACCACAACAAGGTCACAATATTACCCACACCACCACTACACTACAGTTACACTACTCCCACACTACCACCCCCACTATAGTCACACCACAACCACACTACGGTCACACGTTTTCAAAACTACCATCCCACTATGGTTACAATACCTCCACACTACGGTCACACTATTCCCATACTACAACCACACCATAGTTTACACTACTCCCGCACTCTCACCCCACTATGGTCACACAACCACCACAACAAGGTCACACTATTACCCACACTACCACCCCACTATAGTCACACCACAACCACACTACGGTCACACGTTTTCCAAACTACGGTCACACTATTCCATACTACAACCACACCATAGTTACACTACTTCCACACTCTCACCCCACTATGGTCACACAACCACCACAACAAGGTCACACTATTACCCACACCACCACCACACTACGATTACACTACTCCCACACTGCCACCCCACTATAGTCACACTACAACCACACTACACAGTCACACTTTTCCACACTACCACCAGACTATGGTCACAGCACTGTTATACTTCTATGTCCTATGTACTTCTATACTTTCTGTGACACAGACTATGTGTTATCCTGCTAGAATCTGTAGAAGTTTTAAGGAATAACGTGATGTAATATAAATACCGGCACAAACTCGTCCATCTCCTGAGTATCCCTCATTGCACTCACAGATAAATGTTCCCACTTCATTTTTACAGGTAGCAAATGGAGAACAATGGTCTGTGCCATCATCACACTCATTCACATCTACAAAACGCAAAGAATAGTCAGATTAAATAAAGCAAAATCACGCTGAACATTTTGTCAGTTTGCATGTTACACAGACTGCTATTTGGCTCGGCACGGGAGGCGCTGTTATTTGACACGACTCGGCACAGGCGCTGTTATTTGCCTGCGACTCGGCACAGGCGCTGTTATTTGACTCGGTTCGGCACAGGCGCTCTTATTTGACAACAACTCGACACAGGCGCAGTTATTTGACAACCACTCGACACAGGCGCTGTTATCTGACAGCGACTCGGCACAGGCGCTGTTATTTGACACGCCACTGTTCCAGTAAAACTGTTTCTAGGTTTAAATATCTTTGGTACATATTCTTGGCCAACTGACACAATTTCACTTTTTGTGAAGCACATCAATGGAGCCACAGCGTCTTTTTAATGAAATTTAAAGAAATTCACAAAACATGTATGCAGAGGGTTAAATACAAAAATAATGTAAAGAAATTAAGCCTGCTTAATACGTAAGGATGCGCATTTGAAATACATGTCACAAGCAATGTTTCACTTTGAAGAGTAAACCTTTCTGCAACAAAGATAAGTTCAAGATAAAGTTGACGTTTAAATTAGTATAACAACATCTGAGTGGCTGGAATGTATTTGTCAAGTGTGGTACATGTCCATACGACATCTGTGTGGCAGGAATGTATTTGTCAAGTATGGTTCATGTCCATACGACATCTGTGTAGCAAGAATGTATTTGTCAAGTGTGGTACATGTCCATACGACATCTGTGTGGCTGGAATATATTTGTCAAGTGTGGTACATGTCCATACGACATCTGTGTAGCAAGAATGTATTTGTCAAGTGTGGTACATGTCCATACGACATCTGTATGGCTGGAATGTATTTGGGAAGTGTGGTACATGTCCATACGACATCTGTGTGGCAGGAATGTATTCGGGAAGTGTGGTACATGTCCATACGACATTTGTGTGGCTGGAATGTATTTGGGAAGTGTGGTACATGCTCATATGACATCTGTGTGGCTGGAATGTATTTGTCAAGTGTGGTACATGTCCGTACGACATCTGTGTGGCAGGAATGTATTTGTCAAGTGTGGTACATGTCCATACGACATTTGTGTGGCTGGAATGTATTTGGGAAGTGTCTTACATGTCCATACGGCATCTCTGTGGCTGGAATGTATTTGGGAAGTGTGGTACATGTCCATACGACATCTGTGTAGCTGGAATGTATTCGGGAAGTGTACGACATCTTTCTCATAGCACGAGGCCCTTACCTTCACAATCAAATCCATCACCTTGGAATCCTGATGTACAGAGACAATCATAACCCCCTTGGGCATTGATGCATCGGGCATTTGGATGACACTTATGGTTATTGGATGAGCACTCGTTCTCATCTGTAAGTATAAGTACAAACATTCTTGTTCACAGAGCTAGAAAACATGGACACAAGATCAACTAAATTGTATTTAACGTAAGGGTAAACTTCAATTTTCCGGGGATTTGTTTTAGGAGGCAGGAGAGGGGGATTGATTAGTTTGAGTCATGTGAAATGTGAAAAAGTGTGAAATGACACTTTCTCTTAGAAAGTGCCAATCGAGTAAAAACAGATGTTGTGTGAAGTACCATGTATAATGCTTTAGTTTTCTTTTGACAAGTTCTGTGAATTTCTTAAAGTAATGTGTTAGGTGAGGTGTCAGGTTATCGGAGGATGGCACTGATCAGACCTTACGGACCCAGGCAACTTTGACAAACAATCTGGCAAAAAGTCCGCAGTAAAAGCAGCAAGAGATAGATTTAAATACCTAAGCTCAACAGTCACGGGACACACATTCCCACACAAATCACGGGAATGAGATACCTACATTTGTATTTCACCAAGAACGTCTATCAACAGAACTTTTTTATATTAAAACAACATAAAAATATTTTCACCCCTGTATGGCTGACATAGTGCCAACGTTAAGGTATAATCAGTTACACCCTGACTTACCAGCACAATCCTGTCCAGAGCCCTTGAATCCACCTTTACAACGACAGTCATTCGAGCCATCATCAGTTACGTAGCATTCGCCATGCTCGTGACACTGCACGGTGTTGTCACATTCTTTCTCTCCAGGGTCGACACAGGTGCACATGGCGGTACAGTCATCTTCAAACCATTTCTCTCCAATCTATCAGTAAAGAAAAGGTTCATTTCGCAAAGGTAACCTTTTTAATAGTCATGCACGATTACAATTTATCATGCAAATGTAATTAATGTTACCAATTAACGCCTGCCATTACATTTGTTAACGTGTTTCAGGTTTACATTTGCTAGAAAAAAATCATAAATCATCATTTTTAGATATATTAATGGACAGATGGATGGACTAAGTGACTGACTGGGTGTACATCGGTCTTATAGTCTGCCCTTTGATACACGTAAATGGATGAATAAATAAAAAAAATCAAAGAGACTGTGTTTGACAGTTATTTCTACAAAAATAAATCTTCTTTCTGCTCTCGCACTATGATACTTAGTTTTAAAGTTCTAGATCGCCAAAAGCTAAACACGTAAATCAACAGGACCCTCGCATTCTTTGGACATGCTTAAGTCACACTGGTTGAGTCACACGGGTTGAGTCACACTGGTTGAGTCACACTGGTTGAGTCACACTGGTTGAGTCACACTAGTTGTAAAGTATGTTAAACAGCAGAGATCAATCGAGATACATGCAGATTTAAGTAAACTGAGAGGTCAACTTGATCTAAAGTTATTTCTGAACAAAAATAGGTGCTCTGTTAAGTGGCTTTTATGTGTCAGCAATCACAATTATTTTGACAGTAATTATGACGCATAGTTGTCTAATGGTGATTGTAAATTTTCAGCGTTTAAGCTAAAAATACAGAATTGGGAGAAAGTTGAACGTAGTTACTTTTTTATTTTGGCGTTATATTTACTCTTTTGGGGCCTCCGTGGCTCAGTTGGCTAGCGTGCTAGCGCAGCGTGATGACACAGAAGACTCTCACCAATGTGGTTGCTGTGAGTTCAAGTCCAGCTCATACTGGCTTCCTCTCCGAAAGTACGTGGGAAGGTCTATCAGCAACCTACGGATACTCGTGGGTTTCCCCCAGGTTGTGCCTGGTTTCCACCCACCATAATGCTGGCCGCCGTCGTACAAGTGACATATTCTTGAGTACGGCGTAAAACACCAACCAAATAAATACATAAATATATAAATATTTACTCTTTTAGTAATTATAATGCCTGTTCATGTATATTTTCTGCATGGATTTTTCTAAAGTCATGTCATAGGTGAATAGGTGCCACTAGTATATGTCACGCTGAATGTTGACAGCCAACAAAGCCTCACATTTAAAGCTAATTTACCCAAAACATTAAGACTGAACAGTATATTAAATACACTGTACAAAAAACACATTACATTTCTTGAATTGTACAGTAATAGTGTTACCTTGTAGTACTTGTTGTTCACCGTACAGCCGCATTCTGATATGTGCACACAAACTGAGCCACTCTTGACGTAATCTGTGTCACACTGACAGGACTCCAAAGGTGTGTCTGAACAGGTAGCCGGGGCATCAATATCAGCACAGGTTGCTTCACAAGCACTGCCCGCCTCATCAAAATGCATGTTTAGTCCACATACCAGAGCTGAAAATAAACACTCAGGTTGATTATATTCATTTATCTGATTAGTGTTTTTATACCGTGCTCAAGAATTTTTCACTCATATGATGGCTGTCAAGCATATGGGTGTAGAAAATCACCGGCCATGGTCAGGTAGCAGAAAAAATTCTTAAGGCAGCAGTCAAAACATTGAACAGTTCATTTGAACAAACTACCTTACTGGTCATGAACATGTTAGCTGAGGCGCAGGCTCAATGTATGATATCCATCATATTTTAATCCTATTTTTATTTATTTATTTATTTGATTGGTGTTTTACGCCGTACTCAAGAATATTTCACTTATACGACGGCGACCAGCATTATGTTGGGAATAAAACCGGACAGAGCCTGGGGGGAACCCACGACCATCCGCACGTTGCTGGCCGAAGAATCCTATTCTTAGGAACGGATCATCTTTAAATACAAATAAAAGTATGAGAGAAAGGAGCAAGGTCACCAAAGAGTTTATTTTATGTATTCTTTTTTCATATATGTTTTCATGTACATATTCTTATAATTTATAAAGAGAACAAAATTCATTCAGATATTTGGATTCCTGATGTGCTTTATAAACAATATAACTGGTGTTTAAGTGCTCTGACTCAACAAAAGGGTTTTCCCACTCTAAACACCGTCCTTAATGTTGGAAAACTCTTATTACTCACTAGTAAAAGATTGCTTAAAAGAGATTTTTAAGAAAAATTGTACTTGCTTATCAAATTTATTAATATCGCAAAGAATAGCTCAAATTATTGTCTCTCAGAAGATATCAGACCCCTATGAAATAATGTTTTCAAACAGTTGCCGACAGGTGAATGTAAAGGTGACTAAAAGGTAAGGTGATGTTATGTCAGATTACCATGTCACTGGCAGTGCTGTCCATAAAGCCCACCTATCAATTCATGTCTTTGACAGTATATAATTCAATGAAAATAAAGTTTGAAAGATAAGTATATTTTTAAAAACACTTTTCAGTGTTCTTCATAATGCTTCTCACTTCATTTTTATGCAGTGTATTTCCTATCATGGAAGGACATTTGTATGGTAGATTAAGAGGCCTGAAGATGCATAAAAATCTTTATGTTCTTTTATTGAGGCTATGAGAGTTATGGTTAAAAGATACTCAAACTAGTCAGCTTTGCTTTACCAGTACAAGATAATATTCTATAGTACATCCTATTATCAATGTGGCAGATTAATGGAGACTTTAAAATGCACTTTCAAAAGCACATAAATGTCTTGAAATGTTACTAATGATACCAAAAAATAAGTTTTTCTGACAAACAATTAATCAAACTTCTCAAAAGTTCTGAAAATGCATTTTAAGATGAACAAACGAATCAGAATCAAGCAAAATGTGTCACTTGAAAAATGATTGTCTTCAGGTGAAATACAGTATGTCAGTATATGAATTCATTATAAATTTCATTACAAATATAATACACATGTACCTATATACAGCATTTAAATGTGATTAAGTGTGAAGTCTCAAGTCAGAGAAGCTCAGCTAAGCTATAACTGTGCAGGAAATATACGGCATGTTAACATACGGCATCTATCTGCTGTTCTCCATTTGGGGTTGAGTTTTTCGCTCTCACAAAAAGCGGCAAAAGCTTCAACAGCAGGGCAGAAGAGAGCATCGTTTTCTGGTACAACGCATATGTCAAACACACAGGAATCTACGAACTGGGCTGCATGGCTAGGGACGGCTGCAAGGCATTCAGCGAATGGTCCGCTCTCATCAGATATGATACTGCATCGCGCTCTTGCTTTGGCAAGGGCTTCGTCAGAACACTTGGCCTCGACAGGGGTTTTGGCCTTGCATCTTAAAAAACATAAATAAAGCTTGGAATTAATGTAATTCTATCAGACATAAATGTAATGCACATATAGTTACACGTAAAAGGATGACATGATGAACTCGATCTTCTCTATTTAGGCAAATTAATTTTAGCATACTCATTGGTTGGTTTTCAGCCCGTGCATGCTTCTGTGTAATAAATAAGCTGTCTCTCGTTAAAGGAAATATTGCGTGATGTTCATTTTACATGTAGGAATCATGACTTAGAAGTTGAATAACATTTATGACGGGTTAATTTTGATACCGATATCTCAATGAAATCGAACATGGTCAATAGAATTAAGCTATCTTTGACGATAGATGTGAGCGAAATGCAAGCCTATCAATCTTTCCATCCACATGACGGAAAAGCACCGCCAAAGTTTGAAGTTGATTTTTTTATTTGTTTTTTGTTGACAGCGTTGTTGACAGCATTCCTAAGTCGCAGATGATATTCTCACCCCTCCCGTCTGATCCATGACACTGCCAGGTGCAAGTTTGACAAAGAAAATGTTATCCAGTTGAATATTCACAGTACGTACCATTCAGACAAATACATTACAATGAAGATGGTTGACAACATACATCTTGGATCACGGAGCTCAGTAAAAAACAATCTATCATGTCAGTGAGGGTAAGGTACTGTCCAAGATTTAAAGTGATCCCTTCATTTACTTTCAGGAGTTCATAATACAAATGGACGTATGTCCGCCTTCCACTATCTTTTTGAGGGACAAAAAAGGAAACTACAATA
Source organism: Liolophura sinensis (assembly GCF_032854445.1). Classification (NCBI taxonomy): domain Eukaryota; kingdom Metazoa; phylum Mollusca; class Polyplacophora; order Chitonida; family Chitonidae; genus Liolophura; species Liolophura sinensis. The sequence goes on from NC_088295.1 coordinate 77,783,224, forward strand.
TAATTAAAGACGTGCAGCATAGAGTAAACCAGAGCAGCCACGACAGTGTGGTAGCTGGTAAATGGCGACACATAAACGGTGAAATAGTGTTTTATTCTAACTGTTCATGTAAATTTACAAATAGTAGCAATTTACACGCCCTTAACACCATGGCTTAAGCAGAAATTGGGTAAAAAAATATGTGGTGTTAATTACAATACATTAGACGTCACCGTCTCTAGAACTATTCAAAATGACAGGTTTTATTCACATACCCAGACAAACTTATTGCTCCCTCACTTACCCATTCATCAGAAAAGTGAAAAAAATAATTACTGACACAAATGTATTGCTCATTCACCCTAAACATTTACCCATTCATCAGACTCCCCACCCCCACCCCCCACCCAAAATAAGAAAGGATAATTTTATAATCACGCTGGTATATGAATTGTGTACTTATAACTAAGACTGAAAAGAATCACCACATACTTGGGATCATCGTCTTTGATAGCCCATGCATCTGCAAAGTCATTGGCGTCTTCCACAATGGTTCCATCAGGCAATCTGTATTCTTCCTTCTTGTCACCATCATAGCTTCCACACAAGCCACACATATGAGTCTTAAGTAACTTGGGCACTGTGATTTCCACTCTGTGTTTTCCATCATAGTCCACGATGAGGCCAAAATCTGTAGTGACTCGGATACCTCTCTTCCTGTTGGCAATGTCGAGGTAGGATCCTGGCCACTTATTACTGGCAGGTTCATATCGCCGTGGCAGTGTAGCGTCTTGATCATTTACCTACAATACACAAGACAGAAACAATTACCTTACAAAGCACATATCCTTAATGCACAGAAAATGACTCAAAACTTGACCCATGACTACATGGTGTTAGGTGTTTTGAGGCTTATTTGGAAAGTTTTGGAAAAAATGTACGTTTTCAGCACCAAAAGCAATATTTTATGATATTTATTTGCCTCTAAATATGCATTTTTGGGAGGTAAAATTTTAGTTCATTTAGCATAACGTTTGTTTTGCTTGTTACCAGCCCCTGAACACCACGACAGTTCTACTATTCTTTTAAAAATTTGTTTTCTTCCGACTTCCCGATGGACGTGCTAATATTTGGTCAATGGCGAATCTTGCATACTGAGCATTTCAGTTTAGTAATGTCGAGTCTGTTCTCAATGTTACAAAGAACAGGCTTACAAACTAGACTGTAGATAAGTATTTGATATTGTCAAGAAAGTCTATGTCATTGTTTTTTGGTTTTTATGTTTGGTGGGGGGGGGGTTGAGAGATAGATATGAAGATGAACTAATGCTGTAGTATTGAGACGTTATTGCTCAATATTGGTAAATGTCAACCTGCAACATACAATCGGCTATAAAATGAACTGATGTTTATTTTGCTTATTTGATTGGTGTTTTACGCCGTACTCAAGAATATTTCACTTATACGTAGGTGACCAGGTGGAAACCGGGCTTAGCCGGGGGGAAACCCACGACCATCCGCGGGTAGACCTTCCCACGTACGGCCGGAGAGGAAGCCAGCATGAGCTGGACTTGAACTCACAGCGACCGCATTGGTGAGAGGCTTCTGGGTCATTATGCTGCATTCCTTCATTCTCCCAGCAGACAATCGTGAAGAATTAAAACCCAGATAATGTACTCCTTACAGGACGTGCCGGTCTCTAATCTGGCTTTACATAACAGCCGCTACACGACACTAACTGCCTGAGATACGCACTTAGGCTTGATTGGGCTTGGCCTCACCACTGATTTCCTCCCAAGGATCTATTTAATAAGCCTTTATCAATAAAAAAATTTCGGTCAGAATCATCTTATGCATTCTTTACGCAAAGAGAATGCATGTAACGAGTATGTCCAGATATGCATTGTGAAAATAAGTAACCATTACCGTCATGTTTTCAAATCATGTCAATAAATGTAAACACCAAAAAACCTTACCTGTAGAGTATCTCCTTTCAGAAGTATGAAGAAACCATAGACTTTAATTTCCACAAACTTGGTAAGAGCTATGCCTTCCTTCTTCACGAATGGCACATTTTTGCTGATAACATTGAAGTCAGGCACTCCACCAAAATCTTTACATGGTTCAGCAAGCCTGTATTTACACAGCCCTTGGAAGTTAAATTTGACATTATCAAATGTGATGTAATGCGGGTCTCCCCAGGCGGTGCATTTTGCTCCCTCTGTGAAATAAATAAATCACACCGTCACGTGCCTAAGTCACAACCATGAGCTTTTAATTAAAAAATAAACAACAGGTATGTATGTTTGGGTTTATCGTCATATTTTTTCGGTCATATGACGACGAGGAATCATTAGCTGTGTGTATATATATTGTGTCCTCTTATCCATGCGAGTCCATGCCACCAAAGCGTTGCCGCCACTGAAGCATTATGCCGAAGACATTAGACATGACACCCACCCAGTCACGTTATACTGACACCGGGCCATCCATTCATGTTTCCTTGCTCTAACCTCTCAGCGCTGAGCGCAGAGCAAGGCAGCAGCAAGCACCATTATTAAAGTCTTTGGTATGATCCGACCCGACCTTCATTCCGAGTCTACCGACTTCGTGGCCGACGCTCTAACAATTATGCCATTATGTACGTATGCTCGTATGAATGAAACTCTTCGTATGAAGACTTCAACGAGGACGTTTTAACCACTAGGCCACCTGAGCGGTCAAACAGGGAAAGGATAGAAACAATTCAGTTTGTGCATTTATGACTTTATGAAAGTTAAATGAAAGCGGACGATAACCTACCATAGCAGTTTTTCCCATCTCCAACATATCCCTTCTTGCAAGAACACTTGTAACTGCCATGCGTGTTAATGCATTCGGCATTCTCATCACAAACTGCTGTTCCATCAAGACATTCATCATTGTCTGAGAATAAACAGAGAATTATTCACTTCACGGTTTGTGCAATCCTGACTATTTCGGTTTGAGGTGTAACCCGTTATATTGCCTAGCAAACTGTATAACAAAAGCAAATAATATCTAAATATACTGTTCTGCGATTGGCTAACAACATATAGTTTTAATGGATAATCTACGTAAACTGCATGCCCATGTGCCGTCAAGAAATTTATTTGAATAAACAAATTCACCCGGGCCAGAAGATAAAGCGGCGTGTGACATTTTTATCGTTCATCAGTTACGAAATTACGATATTTTGTAAGTCTCTATTACCGCACCATCGTCCTATATGTGCGATTATCGTTCATGTACATCTTTGTGAAGATAAACAACAAAACACTGATAATGAAAATGCATTATTAACGCCAAATGTAAAATAAAAGCGAAATTTTTACAGCGAAAAGTTTCCAGGATTTGTCAGTTTTGAAAAAATGAAAATCCAAATCAGAAACGAAAACACGATGACTTCTGCAGTTCAGCCGACGTGACAGTTACCTATATACCACTAAAAGGTGAGAGTTCAGTACGTTACCGTTAAATTTGGTTTAAATCAAATAGACTGACTGATTGCATAATATTTGCTTGCATTTTATACCCTAGGCAATAAAGCGGGTCCTACTGTACGTTAACTTATAGTAATATATATTTACACATTTCGAAAGCAACTCCTTGGTAATAAATTATAAGGTGGCCATCACTAAAATACCCATTGTTAAAGAAATAGAGAACATATACGTATTTTAATCCTAAATATCGTACATGTAATGGTATCAATTATGTATATGTATTTTTAACCTTTCTGACGGTACCCCAAGTAGTGTTAAATTATAAGGGTTTTTTTATCTCATACTTATATCCAAACCTATCTGCTTGTCTAAATGTGAACAGTCACACTTGACTGTTTTGTTAATTTTTATGCACAGGATTCGTATTTGAAGCTGTTGTTTAACGGTGCTCATTTATTTCACGCAGATAATTATTTCTAAATCTACATAGACCTGCTTTGCATACTTATGAACCGAAAATCTGGGTGCTTCAATAACACTGAAGCCTCTACAAAGCCAATGACACATGAAGCAATACCTGGTGGACACTCGTATCTGACTTCATAATCTTCGCATTTCCGGTCCTCTTGGTCATCGTTCTTACAGGACAGCCCTTTTGTGGAGCATGCCAAATGAAACACGTCACCAGTTTCATCCCACGGTACTTTTGTTCCTACAACTCGACATTCCGCTCGCATAGGACTTTCACAAATGTCAGGGCATTTCTGAAAATAAAAACACCATCAAAATGCATGATTTATTTATTCGATTGCTTGTTTACGCCGTACTCAAGAATATTTCACTTATGCGACGGCGGTCAGTAATACGGTGAGAGGAAACACGGCAGAGCCCGGGGAAACCGACGACCTGCATGACTGTAAGAGGTTTTGCATTCAACATTCATTCAACATTCAACGCATTTTGGACGAATTCGGAAACGCAAAACAATGCATGTACATGTGTGTATGCCTGCTTGGAGTTTAATGTTCACTTAGCAACGTCCAGTCATATGACGACGAGGTAAAAAGCAGTGGAACCAGAAACTAATCAACCATGATATATCCAAAAATTACACATTTACAGAATTACACCTTAGTATCACCAGATCAAGTTTTAAGAGAAATGACACATAAAGAATCGACAATGGCACTACACTGATATTTAGCTTACGTTATACTGTGCATTGCCATGACAACCAAATGGATGTGTTATATGCAGAATACGCAGAACCAACAGCGAATGAAGACAAAAACTGGGCATATTTATTACAAGGTTGGGAAGCATGCAGGATTGTTTACCACTATTAAAATGTGTCACCTCTTCCTTTGGCAAAGAGATTTATAAGTGACTGAGATTTTAGAATATGTTATGATTACAGTAACTCACGGCATACACCTCACGGTCTTTTACAAACAAATCACCCTTAAATTGTGTAACCCGCTCATACAGAAGGACGAATAGTTCGTCTTTTATTTCACTATCGTGAAAAATTACATGAAATTGTCAGTAACTTGTTTTTGCTACAGAAATGTTCAATGAATGTGGATCAATTGCGTAAAGATTAAGAGTTAAGATTTATCTTGAGAATTCGAATATTCTGCAAGAATGCTGTATAACTTGAGTGAGATGAATTTACTTCGACCACATGTTTCATGAATAGACCAATTATCCAAACAAATCATCATCGTCATCATGCACATCTTCAGAAAGAATTGGCAACCAGAACCATCATGGAAAACTGTAGGAATTTCATTTGATTTTTTCTCCGAAAGGCCTATCTAGATGTACTTCCGTCTAACGCACATTATCAGAAAGTTCACACTGGCCAATTCAGTGTCAGTTGAACATTTTATGCAAAGAGCATTTTTTACAAAGAAAATGACCTTTCTTTTACAAAGAAAATGTTATAGGAAATGATTTCCCATCGCGGTTGAAATATTTCTATCATGGAAGAAATCATTTTCACCGTTTTCTTTCAAAAACCGGGAATATAATTCATCTGCGCACAAAATGATATCTAGAGCGGTAAAAATATTTCTGCTTTAATGTAAATAATTCAAACGCAATGGAAATACTTTTGCCGTAAAAAGATAATTTAAAGATAATTTTCCTGGTTCAAAAGAAATTTTCTTTGTGTGTAAGAATACGTTTTCTAAAAAACTGATTCACTAATTATTCTGATGAACTGTTTTATATATAAGTGGTAGTACAATTAAGTATACAGCATCTGCACAAAACACAAAAATAAAACGAAATTGCTTGTTACTACTAACCCACTGCACTTGATTCCCTGAGCGATGGCTTTTAGTGAATATGTTGATAAGCCGTGTACCGATATGCATAATATTAAAGAATTAAGATAGTTAAGATAAGATAATTAAAATAGATATGTGTGTCCTCTGCGCCCGGATTCCGTTGCCAAACTGAGGTATTAGTGTACCGGATATATATACAAGCTAAGTTTGTAGATGTTTTTGGTGATAAAAAAAAACAGGACGATTTCATTTGATTTGCATGTACTGCACACATATCACATTGATACACGTTTGCCCAAGCACACTGTAGATCGGGAGAAATAAGCGATGATAGAAAAGCAGGTATAAAGCGTCCATTTCATTTCAGCCGAATGCAGTAGGACATGATTTGAAATCATGTAGTCATAAGTACCTGTACCTCATATATTGAGAGTCATGAGCGTTACAGACCGCTTGTCGTCACAAAGACGCTATGGACACAATGGTGAACAATGGGGTGAATCATGATGGGAACTTTATATTTGATGATACAAGACGACCATGTATCATTTCCTGGTATGTACGTTGACTAATGGAAGACAGTACAGACAGTAATATGCGTACGGTACTATATGTGCGTGCGCTCCACATTATAGTTAACGTTCTTACAGTAACGTTAACGGGTTCCTATTTGTTGTCTTTGAGGTGACAACGAACGTTTTAAACTTGTAATTTCCGCTGTCCCACTTTGAATGAAATCCTTTCAGCAGTACTCGAAGTTCAATGACAGGAAAATGAAGATGGCCGCAGCTATATACCTACATATAGCTGAAAATCGATCCCAGCCGCTCTTTCGTTAATGTCATATCGCTTTTCAGCTTTGCAGGAGACCTGTCAAAGAGTTCTTAATTTATTGCCCGGACAAAGTCAGCCAACTGGAAAACAACAATGGCAGCTGTGTTGTCATGGATTTGTTATGCCACTGTCCAAGTTTGATGGCAATCAGTTCAACCGTTCTCAAACCCCAGTGGCCGCCTTATTACTGATGTCGATCCAGTCTATTAAATCTAAGGCAACTGGACACCCCATTCTCAAGTTTCCAGACGAAGTAAACTGGCATACATGAAAACAAGATGGCTTCTGCGGCTACATTGTATAGCAAGCATGTCTGAAAACGCAACACAGCCCCAGTTTGAATGCATGATATCTTACCACTTTAAAAGTTCGAAGGCAGTCAGTCACGGCGCTCTCGAGTTACATTGTCGAATGATGGACAACACATATAGATTCTTACGTTCACGTACCGGATCCCGGTGGAGGATAAAACCACTGACAGAAGACTGAACAATTCTTACCTTTCTCTGTTTCTTTGCGGCTTCTTCATCCCAATTGCCAGAAGGTTTGTCCCTGCTGCACCATTTACTCCAGTTAGTTGGTGGCTTCACTGCAATCATTAGTTGAATTATATGTTTCATTTATGAAAACAGCATTTAACCTGCGGTAAAGTCTGTATTATACTGGAACAAAAGCATTTAACAAAATAAAACTTGTCAATAATGTTACATATAACATTGAGTTTACTCTGTAGACGTTCTTGAAGACAAGGATATGTTTAGATTCTTTTTATTTTTGATGAAATTTTCTCCTAGACTTTAAGTTATAATTGATGATGTACAAAAGAGGAAAAACAGACTTACCAGTTAATCTGCATATTCTGGGATAGTTTATGTAAAATGTACGATATAGATCGAACACACACGCACGCACACCATCATATATATATATATTCACACTGAGCTGCTCCAAAAATGTAAAAAATACATAAGTACAAAATAAATATAAAATATATAACGATGCTCTGGAAAAACTATAAGACATATATACACATAATTATATATATGAACTGTAAACAGAAAGAAGAAAAGAAATAGGAAAATAAATGTTGTGTATTCTTTTCAACATTCATTATCTTATCCTTTTCCTGTTAAGTTTGTGATTTGACTTATTACTTATAACACGTATTGACGTGGTATGGACCAAAGCTTTGTCCACAAGCTCAACTGGTCTTTAATAGTCCTCTGTATAAGAGATATTCGGTTACAAGAGTTGTGGCCAGTATACGTGTTGGTCGGTATATCACATCTGGTCACTGTTTGGACAGAACCTGCAACGAACAAAAAATCTATAATAAACAGAATTGTGCGTGGAAATTCAAGTCTGTGTATATACCTTACGTAGTTTTTAGGCACTGCAGTTTTACACTACGAGCAAATAATGTAACAATTGTACCTACAAGCTAAACAACATATACCCTAGTCTCTGATCTATCGATACGAGTCCCCTTGCGATTCAAACCATCCATATTGACATAGCTACGACCAGTGAGATCGCCTAGCAGTTCGAATCCATACTGAGCCTGTTGTTTTAGCTACGGCTTCGAATCAACAGAATCTGCGTATGCAATTATAAAAGGGAAATATTCCATCACTATATAAAGGGACCAATTAGAGAAATACTACAAAACAGCCTGCTTCCTGAAATTGACTTCACAACTGGAAATATTGAATGGCATCAGTAAGACAACGTTTCACTACTTAATCAGTGCAGATTAACAGACTTAACAGACAGCATAGGCTGGGTTTCATAACACGTTTGTCCTTAATTTGCCACAGAAAGCCGATATAGATACATTTATTTTTAAGATTTTGAAAAGGTAGCTCATGTATTTTGTTTTGATTTTTTGTTGGTGAGGAAGTTTGCGCTTGTAAAATTTCCTCTTCGTTGTTTCTCTTGTTTCTTTTATATGTGGGACCTCCGTCGCTCAGTTGGTTAGCGCGCTAGCCCAGCGTAATAACCCAGAAACCTCTCACCCATGGCGGTAGCTGTGAGTTCAAGTCCAGCTCATGCTGGCTTTCTCTCCGGCCGTACGTGGGAAGGTCTTGCGGATGGTCGTGGGTGGATGAAGAAACCCGGGCTCTGCCTGGTTTCTTCCCGTCGTATAAGTAAAATATTTTTGAGTACTGCGTAAAACACCAATCAAATAAATAAATAAATAAATTTTTTGTATGCTGGTCTGTGAATATGTGCTTGAGATACAATGATTTTTTATAACATATTCAAAAGTAGAAGAGAATATAGATAAATAGTTTATAAGGAAAAGTATTTAATAAAGGTGCCGTATACTGATGTTAGACAACTACTTATACGTATTTGGATTAAGCCTGTGGCTTTGTTACCTTAACATTCTGAACATGAAACAACTCACCCGGTTTGGAGGAGTGTATGTGTATACTAAGGAAGTAGTCACTATTAAATGTCCTTTCCTTCTCAACTTAGCTGACATGCATCAGCCCGTTCCACACGGATCAGAATTGTTGATTTGATATAAAAACATCGTTTCCAGGACGCAAAAACATCGTTTCCAGGACGCAAAAGTAGGAGCAGATCTTCGTAAATTTTCTTCAGAATTCTTTTCCTGTTGCGTGTCATATTAATTATCCACCACACCAATTCCCCAGCGAGATGTAGACTGACCACTCTTGTCTCGTAAGAATAACATTCTCTGAAGAGAAGAATATCTATATGTCTGTAAATATCGATCACAGTGACCTTACACCAGAGGTGCAAGGGCACTCCATTCTCATACCGGTATATTACCAACGAGCATTGTGTACACTGTACCTATATATGGCTTACGGGCATAACAACCCATCATATTGTAGGGCGCCATTAATATACACCTGAATAGGAAAATTCCACTGCATCATACATTATGCATAATCTTTGAACGTCTGGGAGGTACCGTTAACATATATTACATACATACATAATATATGAAACTGAAAACTGAAATGTAGTTTTCTATTGGGTGTTCAGGTCATTCCATATATGCAGATACATGTATTTCATTCATGTACAAGCAAACACGTGTCACAGTTTAACTCCTTAAACAGTTTGAGTGAACTGGACTAAGGTATGGAGATATAACTATATCATGTACCTTTTTCTATGTATTTCGTTAAATCTCTGATAGTAATTAAAGTAACTAAAGCGTTCTGTTCAGCACCAGGTATCCCATGAATTATAAAAGTGCCTGCGATAGCACAGCCTTGAAATGCTGAGGGACAGACCTCGCCACGTTTTGCATATGAGACGACCTGATCGACTATATGCTGAACGTAACACCGAACAACATGTTCACCATTCTCTGAGCATCGATTCTTCCTCAGTCAGGTGAGCAGGATGGGTGCAGAGAACAGGTAGATGGTCGCACCTGCTCGCTGCTAACAATGCCACAGACAATTTGATGCCTATTTGAAATTCAAAGTCATTGTCATCATTAAACACCCAGTAATTCAGTCTTACTCTTATGACGCTATGATCAATATTAATGTCACTGCTACTGGAGCATTTCCATTGTGGACTATCTGCATATCTAGCAACTTCTGATACACCTACGTCAAGTAATCGCACAGACAAATAATAGTTTCGATTTTGCACAATGGAGAGTGGAAATATTAGAGCATGTAACATTAACGACTAATGTTGTCCAACAATGCATATGGAGGAAAAAGCAATTGTCATGCTGAATTAAACAGCTGGTTACGTAAAACTTTGTTTATATAACGCACATATACAAATCCGCACGCTGAGGTGATATACCAGTTAAGACTCGCGCCTCAATTAGAATGTTTATAACAGATCTCCGACAAATCAATATTTCGTCGCCTACGTACAACTTCAACACTGTTCAGTGATACACATGTACATATAAAAGGTTAAGAAGTAGATGGTCAACCTTCAAATGAGGAGACATTATGTGTGTGTACATATACTGTCTTCTCGTGGCAGGGCGAGTTCATGCCGCCACTGAAGTATCATGACGAAGATATCAGACCAGACACCACACCCAGTCACATTATACTGACAACGGGCCAATAAATCATGCTTTCTATGCTCTTAAGCGAGGCACCAACAAGTACCATTATCAAAATCTTTGGAATGAGCCGACCCGGATCATCATCTTCCTGCAGTCAACGAACAGCACTTGCTCTGTTGGCCAATATTTTCACAACGCTGACAATAAGTGTGGAAAACTTATTGTTGATGCCAATGTTAAAAGCCTGAAAACCATGTAACGTTTTTATTGCTTCTTAAATAAACAACATTTATTGATATTGTATGGAATCGTAAGGCTTTGAAAACATTAATTTTAAACCTTTGATAATAATTTTAAAATCTTTAAACATGGCCTATATTTTCATAGCTTTGAAAACCGCTTTTAAAATAACTTTTTAAAAATTTGAAAACGATTTCTAAAGCTTTGAAAAGAGTTTTGACAGGTTCGAAAGTCATGTGTTAGATTTAAAAATAGAGGTTATTTTCAAAGACTTAAAATAATTTCCTAAGCTTTAAAAATATTTCCAAACTCTTACTTAAAATTGTCTTACTGAACATAAAATGTTATAAAGCCAATGATACTCCTTTACAGTGAATGACTGTCTTTTAGGAAACTATAATTTTAAACTCCATCCATCAACCGACTGAGGCCCGTAAGTGACTGGTTCAAAAGTCACGTATTAGATTTGACAATAGAGATTATTTCCTAAGCTTTACAAATATTTCCAAAGCTTTAAAAATATTTCCAAAATTTTACACACTTAAAAATTACTTCCAAGGATGTAGTATACAGTCTTCTATCCGTGATTAATTATACACGAGCAACAGTTTATCTTTTTCTTCATTTTATCTTTCTGATGCATTAGATTTCGATTTTACATGATTATAGAAGCGTAATTATACAGTGGGTAAATTTGTTACCATATTTCCAGTCATGTGGCATGGTTAAGCGAAATCGCGCTCCGCAGTTCAGAAGTGGAGGTTTATACAGGGAAATTTTTGGTCATCAGGTTATTATGAGGGGCCAAATTAACATTTAATCGAGAATTATCGATATCGATAAATAGCCATATTTATCGATATCAATAAATGAATTAGCGATATCGATAAATGAATTAGTGATATCCTTAATTTATTCATCCATATCAATAATTCATGTATCGATATCGATACATTTGGCTATTTATCGATATCGATAAATCGGGAACATTAGTGGCATGATAATAAAATAGCTCCCTTCTAACATCTCGCGGGATTTTGGCGTTGTTTGAATTAGTTCAAATGGTGGGTGTTTCGGATGTGGACGATGTTTTGCGTGTCCTAAACAACACATACCTAAAAGAACACTACAACAAAATATTGGTAATTTGGATAACTTAAACAATAGATTGTTCCAGGATTTGGAAAACTTGACACGAATAAACTCAGCGTTGTCAACATACACTGTGAATTCAATGAACAGGGCACTCCGCGATCTTCAAGGCGAGGTACAGGCCCGTATACATTTGCGATCTGCACCATTATCATCAAATGTAGGCATTACAGAAACGGTCGGCGTGGAGACAGACTTACCTACACCGCGTAGAAGTAATACTAGCAAAGGTAAGCCAGTCAGCACCATTGCGCCATTATACACATTTATCAACAAAACTTAATTTTACAGGTAAAGTACGTGCAGTCCTTAAGCTAAAATAGTGTAAATTATCAGTTTCTGGTTTACCAAGCGAAAGAAAAAAAACTGGAAGTGTGTTTTAGCAGTAGAAAAGAAATTCCGGTTCGTGTAAATGTGTAATAATCCGTTGGCCGCAAATGTATATGTGTAATATTCTTGAGTAAATAAATAAATAAATAAATAAATAAATAAATAAATTCATCTTCTTACTGGAGTTTGTTGATGGAGCTTTATGGCAAAAACGGTTGATCACACAAAGGTAATGTAAATATAATATATCAATATCAGTTGAATCATAAACAAGCCTCTGTTTTATCCAGCGTAACAACGTAGGGGGAGCAGTCATTTCCATAGAAACTAAACCGGAAGCACCATTTATCGATATCGCTAATTCATTTATCGATATCGATAAATGGCACACAATTATCGATATCGATAAATGAATTATTGATATCGATAAAGGAATAATCGATATCAATAAATGAATAATCGATATCGATAATTCATTTATCGATATCCATAAATATTTATTGATATCGATAAATATTTATCGATTTCAGTAATTCTTTTATTGATATCAATAAATGAATTAGTGATGTCGATAATTCTCGATTAAATGTTAATTTGGTCCTCCATAGGTTATCAGACATGGAAATCATCTAACGATTGACTTTGATTACATGTACTCAGTTAAAAGAAAAAAGTCATGCGATAATTAAGCATCTAATGTCATTAATATATTGAGTACGGTGTTTTCAGACAATGGGCTAACCGTTTAAGCCTGAATGGATTGTGCCGTCAGCTTATCTGGTTCATCACCAGTTACAACTTGTTCCCAGATCTCTGCACGGAAATGTGCTACTTTTATCCCTTTTGCTCATTTAGGATGTAGTGTCCTGGCTGGCTTAAGTGGCTTAAAGCGATGGATAGCTAAGAATACCACGCCTTGGACCAGTGAGGAGCCAGCACTCGCTGTTTCGGTTGCGGCTCTAAGTGAAGAGGGGACTTCGGTGGCCAAGGTGGTTAACGTTCAAGGGAGGCAAAATGACCAAGGAGCCTCTCGCAAATGCGGTCGCTGTGAGTTCAAGTCCAGCTCATGTTGGCTGGATGGGCGTAAGCTTCTCCCCGCAATCTGTCCGGTTTCCTCCCATAACGCGTAAAACTGTGTTTTAAATTGCATGGCACAAATGAGCCAAAGTAGTTTACAGTAAAATCGGTAACAATTTAGGTAAATGGTGTCGACCTCCGTCAAAACATGTTGAGCTCCACACAACATCAAGCATGCCACGAGTTTTAGTATAATTATGCCGTTACCCGAGGCAATAGGTTCTGGACGTCGAAACCGAGCTTATGGGCTTTAACATTATGAATTAGAAAAAAGTGTTCTATTTCAACTTCATTTTCCTTTCAATAATGTGAACTTCAAATATATCAATGAGAAGGGCTTGTGTTGTTACGTGTCAATGACTAAAGGCAATTTTGGTAGCGAGTATGACTGACTTTTGCTGAATATAGGCCACTTTCTAAAAGAAATATATCACAGGTCGGATACGGCTGAAGTGCAGAAATTTGTCACGTACATGGTGAGTCTGGCAGAGAGTCCATTATTGCGGTTAAGCACAAAATCGTACTCTGTAAAGCTGTAGAACTTCAAAGCACTGACGCAAAAATAAACGTAAGGAAATGCGAGGGAAAGTTTTGATGCAAGTCATCGTGTTTATTTGATTAGACACATGACAGAAACAGGTCTAGACGTACAAAGTTTGTCTTCCATGAAAAATAACGATCATACGTAAGGCTTATACTAAAGTTAATCACAAAATTAAGGAAGTTATACAACAAAGGCAGATCCAGATTGTTTGTCTTCCATGGGAAGTGACGATTATATCTGCAGTGTGGAGAACAGCAATTTAATATTTTGCCGACGATATGGTGTAGTGGACAAACTAGTTAAGGGTTGGGCAGCAGGTTTTTGGCTTCCGGTTCGTCATTCCTGTAAAGACACATGCTACAATAAACATATGTACACTATAAACGCTGACAAGTTACAAGAAAGTACTAGTACTGTTTTTTTTTTTCAGAAAAAAAAATTGACTGAAGTTAAGCGTAGACTTAACCACGGCTAGTTATATAGCCACGCCTATAGACAAAAAGGGAGGTAACACTTCTTATAGGATCCGACACAGACTGTACCACTGTAGCTGGAAAAAGATGTCTAGATGGAAAGAACTACCAGATAACATTTCTGCCCTCTTATTCTAACATCGTGGCAAAGCTCAGAGCGACGATATTCAAGGGGATCTATATAGTCAGTGAAATGAATATGTCATTCATGTCTCCGTTAAGCGTGTACAGAACGAAAAGGAAATCTGAGCCGCTCCCTGGTGCGCATGCGAATAATTTGTCCCTACTGACAAAATATGCACCGTTCACAGCAAACAGTATAAGCTCAGTTTTAATCTGTCCATTTATATTTGCTCTCATTGTGTTTCACATAATTTTGTTGTGTTTTATTTCAGTGTGTGGCAGTCAGCTATGCTTCTACTGTGTAGTTGAAGTTTTAATTAAGTGTATCCACGTGTACTATAGACATTATACCGAACAATGCTTATATCATTATTATTTTTAATAATCCTATACTATGTAGATCATTGTTGAAAAATATGACAGTTCTGTATATATATTCCAATTCAATATAACCATGAAAATAGAATATATTCCATCCCACCACCGTGGTGCATATATAGGTCTACACTATATATACATGTGTAGGTTTACACTGTATATACATGTGTAGGTTTACACTATATAGACATGTGTAGGTTTACACTATATAGACATGTGTAGGTTTACACTATATATACATATGTAGGTTTACACTATATATACATGTGTAGGTTTACACTATATATACATAGGTACGCTTACACTATATATACATGTGTACGTTTACACTATATATATACATGTGTAGGTTTACACGATTTATACATGTGTAGGTTTACACTATATATACATATGTAGGTTTACACTATATAAACATAGGTATGTTTACACTATATATACATGTGAAGGTTTACACTATATATACATGAGTAGGTTTACACTATATATATATATATATATATATATATATATATATATATATATATATATATATATATATATATATATATATATATATATATATATATACATGTGTACGTTTACACTATATATACATATGTAGGTTTACACTAAATATATATGTGTAGGTTTACACTATATATACATAGGTACGCTTACACTATATATACGTGTGTAGGTTTACACTATATATATACATGTGTAGGTTTACACTATATATACATATGTAGGTTTACACTAAATATATATGTGTAGGTTTACACTATATATACATAGGTACGCTTACACTATATATACGTGTGTAGGTTTACACTATATATATACATGTGTAGGTTTACACTATATATACATATGTAGGTTTACACTATATATACATATGTAGGTTTACACTATATACGGGCCTTCAACCTAACCGAATTACCCTGGCACCTCTACATGCACACAAATGGGTACAAATCCCAGGTATTCAGTGACAAGATTCTTCTACAGCAGCTTTCCACACTCTTCTCCAGCAGTTTCGGAACAAAGGATATACCTCACGGACAACCGCCTGCATGTTGGATAACTTCCTATGCTGTAACCTGCACTGTCAAACGTTCAGCGCTGGACAAGATGTCAGCACTAACTGAGGTATTTTTAGCGTGCTTGCTAATTAGCTAGAGATAATTCCAAAGGTATAGCCGTCGATCAGACAATTCACGTGCTCACACACGGTCAGACGTATCAGGAAAGGAAACCAAGCAATCTCCACACTTCAATACTTACCCACCAAACGTTCTCACCTGAAAGCTCCAGCCGAACAGCCGAAAGCTGGATTCGAACACTTCACCTTACTGGTAAAAGCCTAGTGGTGTGAAATGAGGCAGGTATCCACCAGATCTCACTAAGCATTTTGTGAAGTTGCCCAGATACATATACAGATGCTCCATATCTGGAAGACTTATCTCCCCTGTAAATTTGCTACATTGCTCCATCAGATCATCATGCAATTAAAGATATAAAATGCTACTCTCACTCATTGTTTGGGGAAATCTACGTGGCCATTTTTTAGATGAGTATACTAATGAAATTGCTGAATACGATTTAGTCGTTTTAATGTTGAGCCTCAGCCCTAATTTAACATAAGTTATCTAAGTTTTAAAACGTTAACAGGACAGTAACAACGACTGCCGATACCTCCGCTAGCTGAGTACAATAAATCACTGTACTTTAAGGATTATAATTCTGCTTAAGCCATATGCTAATGAGATTGTAAGTTGCTAATGAGCTTGTACATGATTGGATCTGTGGTGAAAGACCTACCTGCATAAAAGAATCCTCAAAACGTAAAATTTGTAAACTCCGGATAGATGGTGGTAAAGGGGGTGGCAGGGGTGGTGGTGGTGGTGATCTGAAGTGAGATCATACCGAATGTCAAGTAAAGTGAACAAAACACAAGAAAGTGGCAAGAACACTTACAATTTGTTTTCGGGGGACATAATAACCAACAGGCCGATATTCTGACAAGAATCAGATAATCTGAGGAGAACAGGAGAATCTCATGAGAATCAGAGAATCTGACGAGTATAGGAGAATCTGATGAGAATCAGAGAATCTGGTCAGAATGCATTCGTTGAGGATTGATTGGCTTCACCCCGTATACAGAAAGTGGGGGGGGGGGCAGTTTACGGGTGGAGGAAATTTGACTGAGGAAACCACTGAAACCACACGACACCTAATCCAGATTTCTGAGTGAATGAATGAGTGATTATGGCTTAACGCCACATCGGCAATTTTTCAGCCATATTGTGGCGAGAACAAGGTGAAAACACCAGGCGGTTGAAGTTTTCGATATGGCAGTGAGAACATCAAATACGAAACAAGAATGTTTGGACATGTTTAAAATCAGATATGTTAAAACTCGAAAACCAGCATATTTTAAAAATAGGATATCTCGAAATCTATATGTATATAACTTTTGATCTACAAATATTTATAACAATTAAGATTTAGATTTTATGATATAGGCCAATGGCCTTCAAATATTTTGTTACATTTTGTTACAGCATCGCCAGCAGTATAGAGTTGACAGTGTAGAATCTTTGCCGAACATGGGCAAAGTCTACGGAGTCAGTCCGAATTTCTGCATGACAGTGTGCGAGTTGATAATGGTTGAGTGAATGGTGTTTACCTGTCTTTGGGTGGTTACTGGTTGTGTGCCTGACAGAAATGAATTCCTACACGTAAAGCTCATGCCGTTTATGTTGCAGGTGAAATCATCCGAGTGGAAAGGAAGGAAGGGCTTAGGCTGGCTGAACACATCGTAGATAATGCCGACAGAGATGTAATACAATCTAGGTCGGCCCGTGTACTGTCTAACAATTTCATGTCCCAGGGGGCACACGATTTCGCCAGAGTGGCGGAAAACTGCTGTTGAATAGTAAGGTGTACTTTCTGTCACTTTCTGAAATCAGAATGTAATTTATTTATTAATTTATTTCTAAGTTAATAAATTTATAAACATTTGACTGGTATTGAACGCATACCGACTCGCGAGTTTCACGTCAGGTTTATGAGTGGAGGAAAACGGAATGCGGAAAACGGAGTAAATCAATATCCATCGCTACCCATACCTGAAAAGCCTTCTGACTTTGAGTCGAAGTTTAACTATGCAGCGAAAGCCGGATTCGAGCAGGTCACCCTGTTGTCAAAAACATATCAGTCGCTGCGAGCTATTTGAGCTCCCAATTCAAAATGCTATAATTACTGTATCTCCGTGAATAAAGCAGATTACATTATCTTGGTTTATTCTAGTGTCGAGTTTCCTACAGATTAACTAAAGGAGTTTGAGTCTTTAATTTCGTGAAATAGAGAAATTGGTCATCTATATAAAGACTAGCATGTCTAACAAGCGACTACTGACAGAATAACGATACCAAAGAACACTACAGAGAGAGGGGTGGAAACAGAGTCCCGTGATTAAATCGTTTCACATTTCTAGTTTGAAAAAAAACAGCCAAGTCAAGTGGATCACATTCATTGTTGTGTACAAATTCCTTAAAAACAAACCGACGGGGATGCCAATCTGCAGTCCAAGGCCGCGTTTTGGCCCTTACCTCCTATGTCATAGTTATTGATAGGCAAGTATCTTTAACCACTCGGCCACGTCTAAACTTCATAAAAGTAAGATTAGCTTTTGTACATCAGTTATACTTACAAAGACCGTAACAACTTTGCACGTGATGTTTTCGGAGGATGGGAACCGCGACCCGTACACCACAGTTCGGTCACATTTCCGGTGTTTGAGATCACATAGTCCACCTCTCGGCAAGCCCAGAACTTCCGGTGGTGTGTTGCCATCAATGGAACAATCGTCCCCTATCCAGCCTGCCTCACACTGGCATTTACCTGAGGATGACACGGCATGTTACACATGCATGCGTTGAAACAGACATTCGTATACCAGCCCTCAACCAAGATGGACTTCCAGGTCAATAATCATAATTCCAAACTCCAATTCCCAAACGACGTTTAAAACAAACTACCAAAGACCTAAGAAAGCATATACAGTACAAAATTTGGACAGAGTCATGCAAAGAGAAGCAGTGAACAGTTTTCAATGATGTTGTAAAGATGCAAAATATGTTCTAGGCGAATGAGTGAAATCAATATTCATATCTTGTATCGTGCTAGTATATAAGTTAATTGCCCTTCGATTGCAACTGTTTATCAACCTGGCTACCTAAATCAGCACGATGAATATATTGGCCCTGGCCACGTACTAAGCGGAATTAGAATCAATGAAGGATAGACGAACCAATAAGTCTGGTACGACACCGGTTGGCTGAATTTAGGCCGTGAAATTTAAACCTTGCTATTGTAGAAGAAAACACACCATACCCGCAACACAATTTCCGTGGAAAGAACATTCGTTCAGGCAACTAGATTCCATCACTTGATCAAGCACGGACGGCAAGTTGCCTTCCGGCATCCACAGCGTTGTGTTCCTTCGCACCTCAGACATACAATTGTGTTTAAAACGATTCCAAGGAGGACAGGGTCCATTCTGTGGTGCCAGACAGCTGTGGAGGACAAAACACTGGTGCTATATCCACTAACATGGGGAAGAATTATTTATATACAGAAAGAAGCTTTGAATGTGTAACTAAAAAGTTGTGTTCGGAATCTCTCCAGATAGGCGAGTTTTTACAAAAACAGTGGACATGCTGCATTCTTTGGCTGACACATTGGCATACACTGCATACTATCCGATTTATCACTGTAATTTTTATTGTGTGTGCATCAAACTTACCAGCACGTCAATAGTACAAAAGTCGATGTCACGATCCATTTCCACGTTATCGACTTGTAAACAAGGTTGAAATGCAGGGGACCGTTGAAAGAAGAGTTCACAATGCTGTCTAGCTTTCTGCTCATTCCATCCATTTCTCCACGTTGGTACCTGCCCAGCAACAAACCCAAACGGTGCAATCAGTATCAAACAATTGAACAAAACCACTTCTGCAACACACAAATCTTGTTGCTTGAGCCTGAAATAGTAGTATGGAACTGTCCTTTTGAAATCGAATTCCTTCCTGAGTGATCGTTTGGTTTCTGTTAGTCAATGCGGACAAATCTGTCCAAGCAATATCTATGTCATCCTAGCTCTAAATATTTGCTGGTCCGAGAACGCGCTGACGCCAGCCTTGACATATTACACCAAGGCACCTAAATGCATAAGATTTTTTGTGGAGCGTGCTCTGGTGTTGGTTTTTAGCCAAATGCCATGGGACGTGTTACTAAGCTCGCAGATATTAAAATCTTACGTATAAATTGACTCACAATTAAACCCCGAGTCTACCCACTTAGCAGGCAACACGCTCCGTGCACCATGCCATTGCGGGCAAATAAAGAACCTACTCTGTCGACCAGAGGAACACCCCAACCATATCTCAGTCATTCAGACTACGAGTTCAAACAGATCCAGTCAAAAGCCACTCAGAAAGAGTCAAAGATAACTCAGTCAGTCAGGTCGCTCGGAGTCAGTCTGAAGTCACTCAGAGCCTGTGAGAGGTTAATGAGAGGCCAGAGGCCACTCCAAGGTCAGAGGTTATTTCGTGTTATTTCGGAAATCAATGCCATTTAGACGTCACTCAGTTAGTCAGAGGTCATATTCAATAGGGAACAATGCTTACTACTGGTTTTTGGTAAATACTTGTAGACCAATTGCAGATAGTTGATTGGCAAGATGTTTACTGTCAAATGCGCATACATCAGTGTTTTGGTGAAACCAGAGGCTGTTTGTGACCTTTCCGTTCACGACACAATTGGTCGTTTTTCTGAATTACAGAAGACAATTTGCAAGCCTTTGATAATTTCGTCAGAATGGTTCTTAATGATTCTTAAAATATAAAACCGTTTCAAAAAGTACTACAATCGCACTGCACTGATTCTTCCATGAATAAGTCGACATTGAGTAACTAACACAAATCATGTCCACATACTTCACACGGTATTCATGGCTTCGCGGCCACAAATGTGTCTACACTGGTGTAATTCGCCCGTATCTGTGATTGAATGTGTCTACATAGGCCCACTTACATCACATTGCATCCACGGCTTTATATGTACGAGTGAGCCTACATTAGTGTAATTTGCCAGTATCTGTGACTGAATGTGTCTACATGGGCCCACTTACGTCACATTGCAGCCACGGCTTCATATGCACCAGTGAGCATACATTAGTGTAATTCGCCCGTATCTGTGACTGAATGTGTCTACATAGGCCCACTTACATCACATTGCATCCACGGCTTCATATGCACGAATGAGCATACATTAGTGTAATTCGCCCGTATCTGTGACTGAATGTGTCTTCATAGGCCCACTTACATCACATTGCATCCACGGCTTCATATGCACGAGTGAGCATACATTAGTGTAATTCGCCTGTATCTGTGATTGAATGTGTCTACATAGGCCCACTTACATCACATTGCATCCACGGCTTCATATGCACGAGTGAGCCTACATTAGTGTAATTCGCCTGTATCTGTGACTGAATGTGTCTACATAGGCCCACTTATATCACATTGCATCCACGGCTTCATATGCACGAGTGAGCCTACATTAGTGTAATTCGCCTGTATCTGTGACTGAATGTGTCTACATAGGCCCACTTATATCACATTGCATCCACGGCTTCATATGCACGAGTGAGCATACATTAGTGTAATTCGCCTGTATCTGTGGTTGAATGTGTCTACATAGGGCCACTTACATCACATTGCATCCACGGCTTCATATGCACGAGTGAGCATACATTAGTGTAATTCGCCTGTGTCTGTGAATGACGTCCACTTACATCACACTGCATCCTTAAGGTCATGACCACTAATGGGTTTACATGGTCTACCCAAATACCCTTACCTGAAATTCAGTGTCCGTGTACAACGGGAAAACGGGCCTGACATCGTCGTCATTCAAATCATCACTGTTTTCTGCTTGTCTCTTTCTCCGCCCGGTCGACGATGGTGGAATCTGAGTACAAAATTCGTCCGTCACCACGGGGTCTAGGGTGCCGCAATGTTGAGGGGACACCCTGCTACAGCTCACGTCCTGTGACACCTGTCCAGTCAGGCTGGTACAAGAACATTGACCCACCTGGGCTGGACTTAGGACGATATTAGGATAGCCGTAATACGACTCATCTGCGATTTTAATTCTGAAAATGAGGGAATAAAATTCAGCACTATTAAAGACAATCACGTTTTAAATCTGAAAACCAAGGAATAAAATTGAATACTATGAGATCAATCACGTTTCATTCGTGTGATTGCTGTGATCTGTTATGCAATGGCTATCAGATTAATGTACTTAACCAAAGCCAGCGATCAGAACTGGGGCCTGTTTCACAAAACTATTCTTTGCCAAAGCACAATACTGATGGATGCCGTGGAGTGATACCTGCCATTGTTAAAACTTAGCCCTTCAATGAAACTAAAGCTTATGAAACTGTTCTCTAGAAAATCAGTTAAACACAATTAAACCCATCACTCGGTGTGTAATACGGACTTCTCAGAGCCACATTCCGAAAAAACGACAAGGAGACAGCGCCCGGATTATTCTAATTTGACCAAATGATGTGTTTTGTGAAAATGGTGGATTAAATCTAGCTGGCTAAAATAACAGGGTTTGTATCTAAACAAATGCATAAGCAAAAGCGGACACATTAAATACTGGCCATTTTGAAATTCGGAAACATTGTTCATTTTTTGTGGACACGTTATCATCCGAGGTCTTTTCCTTCAGTCAGTGGGTTGTAAAGAAAAGGCAATAATTGCTGACATACAGTCAAGTTGTACCAAACAGTTTATAATGAAGTGCAAAAGTTGTGCTGGAATATTGAAAACGTACTTATCAAAATCGTACTAAGCATACAATTAAGTTTTACTTACCTCCAAGTCTCTCCATATTTATTGACCACACAAAATCGACTGAATAAAAGGAAGTCACAGGCATTGCTGTGCTGGATCCCATTCGGGTCTATGTACTCGTCATCCTTATCCCCGTTGAAGTTCCCACACAGCCCCGTCACCTGTCCCACGTCAGCCGGTGAGGGGATGATCTTGACGTAACCGTTCCTGATCTCAACCACCATACCAGTAGGCAGTTCTACCTGCGAAATGTAACCAACAGCTGTGTATGGGGAATCAAACTTTAAACATCTATGGAGTCAGTCAGTTTTTTTTTACTTTAAAACAGGGTGACAAGTTGAGCTGCCTTACATCATAGTAAATCCTTAATGTAAAATACTTTATGCTTTCAAGCTGACCAACTCGTGACGTCATTACAGGTCAACATAAGTGGTGAGCCTCGCATGCGATCCAAAACGCAGATAAATGAAGAATTTAAAGATATAAAACTGAATTCACGGCAAATCTGTAACTAAATGCACATAATGACTGCTTAAGTCCAAGAGGAACGACAATTTATCAACATCGTGACTGTTACGCTGCTCTTTGATAGGACACCTAAAACGGCAATGGCCAGATATCGTGACATTCAGGCTGCTCTTTGATAGGACACCTAAAACGGCAATGACTAGACATCGTGCCATTAAGGCTGCTCGGAAATTTGGCATCTAAGACGACAATAACCTGATATCGTGACATTCAGGCTACTCTTTGTCGGGACACCTAAAATGCCAATGACCAGGCATTTAGGCTCGTCCTTGATAGGAAACCCAAAACGGCAATGAACTGATGTCCTGACACTTAAACTGCTCCTTGACAGGACACCTAAAACGGCAATAGCCAGATATTATCAAGCTGCGAAAGGACCGAAATCAAAGACCTGGAATGCCACGGACTAAAGTCATCTACGGACTTAACGTTGTATTTGTTTTAGACTCACTTTAATGTTCACTTGCAAATCACAAAAATGACATACCCATTCAAAGACAATTTATACATATTAAGATTAAGAAAAACAAAGAAATATATGACAAACGGTCTTGGTGGTCCTTTAATGTCTGTAAATTAAATGTGATGACAATACAGCATTCTGGGTAATTCAAGACAACTGACGCCCAATATATTGCAATTCACAAACTCTATACTTTTGTTATCATACTTAATTCTGCCTAACCCATAGCGCTCGGGTTTTACACTGTACGTTGTAGTTCTTTTATACCTTATAGTTAGTGCCTTTATCCGGTGTGGTGACTCTCATCTGTTTGCTGTTGCAGCCGTACACCCGCACTCGGGTTGTTTGATAAACCAGGTTATCATTACACTTCGAAAACACAAAAATCTGCTCGCCTGATCTAACAGCCGTACCACAAATACAATGTGGGATGTGTCCACACGGCTGGAAAAATCCCCGCACCTGAAATGAACATCATTAGATGGTGTTGTCAAGTCATGTACACATGTATGTTTCATTTTTATCGTACCGAAATAAATTCAAATTACATAAAAACATAAAACTGCGGATAGTCACAGTTGGCTTGACGGACATGACTGGCACATGTCACTACCAGTAATAGCATCGTAAATTAATTTTATCAGTCAGAAATTTCATAATGCATCTACCTTCAAACCAAGCTCAGCAAAAAGCGTGAATTTTAATTTCATCGTGCATCACACTTAGCTTCGTATTCAACAACTTAAATCGTTCGTAATGCTAGCTTTTCGTACAGCTTGGGAAGATAAAGTTCAGGGGAGATAACCATCTTATTGGACACCATGATCAAGTGTGACCAAAACTGATGGGAGCTTCAAATAGCCAAATATCTCTTCCTGGAAAACGAACATTTATTCATGAGACTATTGTATCAGATTCTACGTCAGATCCAGTGATTAAAAGAAAATTATAACAAATTATATAGCCTTGGTTATTGTGGAAAAGGGGACATCCATATTATTCTGACGTATTTTCTAACTCTATAAAACTTTTAATCTGGAATTCTTACTAGGCCATGATATATGTTACAGAAACCGGAATCACAAACTAGAGGTAAGCGTGACGTCGACGAAAACGGCTGTGTCATCGGGTTATAGAAATTACTCGCGCTTGGTTTATTAAAACTGGGTCCATCAGCAACCTGCGGATGGTTGTGGGTTTCCCCCTGGTTTCTGCCCGCTTTCCTCCCAACAAAATGCTGGCCGCCGTAGCATAAGTGAAATCTTCTTGAGTACGGCGTAAAACACCAATCAAGTAAATAAATCTTAAAAGTGATATAATGGCGGTGCGTTCAACTTTCTCAATGTGCACGAGTTTGCTCACTGTGATATGAACTGCAACATCACAAATATAAAACGTGATCCATTTTAAACGTTAGTTGCGAAACTCATCGATGCATATACAGGCTAAATTTGCTCTAATTCTCTTTTCGTTTAACGTCACGCATTTTTGTCACTGACTATTTACTATCCAGGAGGTCAGGAGGTCAGAAGGCAGACAAGAGCTTGAGAGCGTGAGGATTTTATTTCCTTTTCAGGCGTATTTCAATAGCTCTTTACGACAACAAAATGACGCCCCTTCGTGACATCACGTTTTACGGCATCCTACATGAGTTTCTTACGTTTAACACAATAGTCAGTCATAACTCCTTTATTTTAAAATTTGACCACATCCAAGACTGTAGAAAATAAGACAGTGTCATTGCCCACGGCTGCAGTTATTATTATCCGCAAACTACCTAAATACGGAATAGTAATGTGATTCTAAATGAGACCTACTTACCTCTATGGGTAAGGTTTTATGGCGGTACAACACAAACTCGCCGGGCAGCTGCACATCAAATGCTCTGTGTAATAAATATAAATACGTTGTGGAATTAAAAATTAGTCTTCAAATTGGTTTCGAGACATGCAGTACATTTTTACATCGAACTTAAAATAATTAATGCCTCAAGAACATAAAAACTGACAGGCGATATACAAAATGTAGAGCTACCTCTCAGTCAATAGAGTTTTCTGACTTCCATTCCTGAAAGAGATACCCAATAAAAGTGGGCTCAAAATATCTTTCTCAAGCTTATTACTTATATGTCACGTGAAACTGAATGGGGTATTGTGACAATTTACCACGGGAACCTACTTCATAGGCTACACTTACCATACATGTCTTTACAGATGGGGGCTTAAACCACTATCTGTGTATTCATCTTACACCTAGAATATCTCTGAAGAAGCAACCATTGCTGTAAATTGTCAAAATTAACTTGATAAAGAAGTCAAAAAGATTACCTTCGATCAAATGATAAAAAATGGGGGTCGTTGCGTATTATGCAATAGGATCCAGAAGTTAGAACGTCTTTATCGTGGATGTTTATCTACAAAAATAACAATGAAGACAAACATGACATAAACATGCTAAGAGCAATATAATGATTACAAATGATGATTATGATATATACACTACATATAGCAACATAATGATTACAAATGATGATTATGATGTATACACTACATATAGCAATATAATGATTACAAATGATGTTTATGATATATACACTACATATAGCAACATAATGATTACAAATGATGATTATGATATATACACTACATATAGCAATATAATGATTACAAATGATGTTTATGATATAAACGGGGGCCTCCTTGGCTCAGTTGGTTAGTGCGCTAGCTCAGCGTAATGACCCAGGAGTCTCTTCCCAATGCGGTCGCTGTTAAGTTCAAGTCCAGCTCATGCTGGCTTCCTCTCCGGCCGAAAGTGGGAAGGCCTGTCAGCAACCTGCGGATGGTCGTGGGTTTCCCCCGGCCTCTGCCCGGTTTCCACCCACCATAACGCCGACCGCCGTCGTATAAGTGAAATATTCTTGAGTACGGCGTAAAACACCAATCAAATAAATAAATAAATGAATTATGATATATACACTACATATAGGTCTAAAATGCCTCAGAGATTATGATAGTCTATGTTGAGTTTGGGAGCGTCCTTGACCTAAAGATTAGCGTGCTAGCGCAGCGCAATGACCGTTTGACCAATGTGATCGCTGTGAGGCGTGGGAAGGTCTGACCCTGGAACGTCCATTTTGGATAACGGCTGGTATACCAATGTCTGTTTCGACGCATAGATGGTCGTGAGTTTCCCCCAAGCTCTGTCCGTATACGTGAAATATCCTTGAGTAGAGTAAAACTCCAACCAAATAAATCAAATAATTATAGTTCCGCTAAGTATTTGGATCATTGTACATCATTCAAAATTTTAATTAAGCCAAAATCTGCTTTGTTATTTATTTATTTCATTGGTGTTTTAAGCCGTACTCGATAATATTTCAACCATACTACGGCGGCCAGCATTATGATGGGAGGAAACCGAGCAGAACTAACCAGCGGGAGACCCACGACCTTTCGGGTATGGCCGCAGAGATAACCAGCATCTTGCTGGACTTGATCTCACAGCGACAGCATGGGTGAGAGCCTCCTGGGCCATTGCGACCCGCTGGCGTGCTAATCTCCTCGAACCGCAGATATTCAGCACTTGAATCAGTGATGTCATATCTAAAGACACTGGAAAGAACGGCTCTACTGAGCTTACTCACAATGACCGGTTGGGGCTTGACGTCAGCCCATACGTGGTTAGCCGCACTGAAAGCTGGGGGTGTTGAGGTCAGGAACAGGTGGCTTATGCGACTACCGAACATGCCGTCGAACTTCGCCGTCACTTTCAGTTCGTGAATAAGATTCCATTTGTCCGCGGACAGTACAAAACCACAGTTTCCTTTCTCTGTTGTCTCACACCCATTATTTACATCGGTTCTCAGGTCAACGAAGCGGACAGTACACGGAAAACCAAAGATGGTGTGGCAGGGAACAGGCACGGTGGATTGGAGCTGAATAACGGCAGATTCTCCCTCGTTCAGATCAACGGCTGGATTTAACACCTGGACAACGTAAACACTCGTGTTGCTTATTCCTCAAATTTTACATTTCTCTTACAAGCCAGAATGCTGTTTCGAGTGCACGTGGCAATTAAAAGCATTTTGCGATTTATGTCAATGTCTGAACATTAAAAACACAGGATTTAGTTGAGTTTTTCGACTAGTTTTCGTTTGAAACTATTCTCAAACCCAAGTATACTTTCAGGTGTAGGAAATATTTTGTTAAACAGCACGAAATAGGCATATGTCAGACTGTGTATGACCGCGTACAATGCTTTAGAATGAATACAAACTAGCAACATGACAGACTGTAAGTGTTTGTCCCCACGTCATGAGCAAATCGTAACAGCAAACAGGTTATTTTACTATTTACAGCAGCCGCTATTTTAACCGCGTACATTTTATACATAATAAAACAAAAAATTTTATTTTTACAGTTATAATGAAGAAATCACCGTGCAGAGCTCTCAGCGAATATATCTAAGCGCTTGAATCGATGAAATTGTGATTGATAGATTGGGCTTGACACGTTAGCATGTTAGCGAAGCTTGCCTTCAGTAGAACGAACAACTATTGGACTGGGTATTCCTTGGGCTGTGGATCGATGACCTTGTGACTTACTGAAGTTTGACCTTGTCACCTTGGCGTGTTAGTGAAGCATACCTTCAGCCCAGTGAGCAACTTTTGGGCTGGGTATTTCTTGGGATGTGGATCGACCTTGTAACGTGAGTATAAGTACTCCTTGGGCTATGGATGACCAAATCAGGTTAGCGTATTAGTGAACTTACCTTCAGCCCGGCGAAGAACTGTTGGCTGTGGTGTTCCGGACTGGGCACTCCATTGGCCGAGCTGCGGACTCTCACTGAACACTGGACCTGTGGTGGACATTGATAATATCCTGGTGTTACACATGTCTGAGACTTTAAGCACTTATTAACACTATAACCTTACAAGAATCAAAGTACTTTAGTGTATGATTCATATTATAGAGATTTTGTGATGATAAATTTTAAACTGTGAGAAATAAAGAACCGATGTTCTGATGTGGTTTTACAGAATATCACGTGATAATTTGTGAATAATTACGTCACAACCAGAGTTCCTCGGTGGAGTTTTCAGCTGATTTAAAGCAGAATTCATAAATACGCAATAAGACGCTACGTTGTGGCGAAGGATTTACACAAGATGGAAATTAGTAGATGAATACTGACGTTATTTAAAAAAAATGAAAATATTCTTCCATTAAATATTTTAAAAGATAATAGTAGAACATTAAAGTCCGCACTGACGTGATGGGGCAAAAAATGTATAACTTTCACTACAGGCTATGGAATTAGAGCACTCTTTGCTGAGATTAAACAGTCCAACATCAAAGGCACAGAATCTGTCACGTGAAATACTTAAGTTGTTGTAACCGTCGTGTTATTTTCAGATGTATGTGAAAAATACATTAAAATAGAAAAAAAATATGTTTGGCTCTTTCTTAACCTCGCTCTTTAAAACTTCTGATTCCTGTTTCAGTTTTCTTAAAAAAATACTAATATCGCATCTTTATTTATTACAAATAGACGGTCATCTTACGTGCATGCCAAGCTTGTATTGGCCAGTCCACATGGGCTCCAGTAGCTGAGCGCCCACAGGCAGATTAGCTCCGGACTTCTGGGTTATCCGGGCCACTTCAGCTCCGTTTATTCTCCAAACGACGTCGTAAAAATAACTTGGGTTAGGGGAGACAAATTTACACTCGAAACGTAAGTCTTCAAACGTAGGGTTAACAGTGCTTTTCCCCAGGACTGGAACGACTTCTGGTACAATGACAACGGTAGGGAAATTATCTGCAAAGATGGATGCATTTATTATATTAAATACGGTAGTTTGAATATATCACTTCGGATGAACTGTTAGTCTTTAGGAGCACATACATCTACAAATCTCCCTAACCAAGTTCACCAATCTCAGTGCGTTGTTGAGGGTGCTTTATCAGTGCGTTATCAGTCAGTGTTAGCGTTTGGGGGTCGCGTCATGTGTTGAGGGTGCTTTATCACCGCGTTGTCAGTCAGTGTTAGCGTTTGGGAGTCGCGTCATGTGTTGAGGGTGCTTTATCAGTGCGTTGTCAGTCAGTGTTAGCGTTTGGGGGTCGCGTCATGTGTTGAAGGTGCTTTATCACGAAATTGTCAGTTAGTGTTAGCGTTTGGCGGTCGCGTCATGTGTTGAGGCTACTTTATCAGTGCGTTGTCAGTCAGTGTGCGGTATCAGTGTGTTGAGGTTGTGTCAGCCTGAAGGTTAAATATCACAGTATCAGTGTGTTGGGGTTGTGTCAACCTGAAGGCTAAACATCACAGTATCAGTGTGTTAAGGCTGTGTGTCAGCCGGAAGGCTAAACATCACGGTATCAGTGTGTTGAGGTTGTATCAGCCTGAAGGTTAAACATCACGGTATCAATGTGTTGAGGTTGTGTCAGCTTGAAGGCTAAACATCGCGGTATCAGTGTGTTGATATTGTATCAGCCTGAAGGTTAAACATCACGGTATCAGTGTGTTGAGGCTGTGTCCGCGTGTTGGAGTTGTGTCAGTGTGAATGTGTCACGGTATCAGTGTGTTGAGGCTGTGTCCGCGTGTTGGGGTTGTGTCAGTGTGAATGTGTCACGGTATCAGTGTGTTGAGGTTGTGTCAGCTTGAAGGCTAAACATCACGGTATCAGCTCGTAGGCTATAGACGTCGTAAAATCAGCGTGTTGAGGTCGTGTCGGCATGTAGTCGAGTCAGAGTGTTGAAATTACGTCACACTGTATGTGTCGCCATATCAGTGAGATCAGGTCGTGTCAGCGTGTAGGCTAGACGTCGCGGTATGAACGTGTTGAGATAGTGTCAGGATGTAGGCTAGATATGGCGGTATCACTGTGCTGCGGTAGTGTCAGTGTATGGGCTTGACGTCTGGGAATGAGCGTGTTGAGGTCGTGTCAGCGTGTAGACTAAGCGCCATGGTATTAGGGTGTTGAGGTCGTGTCAGCGTGAAGGCTAGACGTCAGGGTATTAGGGTGCTGAGGTCGTGTCAACGTGTAAGCTAGAAGTCACGATGTCAGCGTGTTATGGTCGCGTCAGGGTGAAGGCTAGACGTCACGGTATCAGCGTGTGGAGGTAGTGTCAGGGTGTACGCTAGACGTCACGGTATTAGGGTGTTGAGATCGTGTAAGCATGAAGGCTAGACGTCACGGAATCAGCGAGATCGTGTCAGGGTGTAAGTTAGACGTCATGGTATGAGGCCATATGAGGTTGTAAGGTAGACGTCGCAAAATCAGCATGTTGAGGTCGTGTCAGTGTGAAAGCTAGACGTCACGGTATCAGCGTGTTGAGGTTACGTCATACCGTATGTCGTGCCAAAGTGTTGGGGTCGCGTCATCGTGTGGTCTAGGCGTCCTGTCAGTCTGCATACATTATGATACACAGTGTGTAGATGTCGTCCCAGTATGGGCTCTCCTGAACATGTTTCCTGTGCTTCCGCTGCCGACATACAAATTCAACGATTTAAAATAACAACTGAGTACGGAGTTTTTAGGGTGTGTAACAAAACACGCGGTGTATGGAATACTAGAAATTGTCAGATTTGGACAAGTGATATTCAACTCATGCTAGTACTCGTTGAGCTAGTATCACGTCTCTCGAGCCAAATTCCTTATATCCCATTCCGCAGTTTGCATTATCTGTATAATATCAGCTTAAAGACGTAAAAACCTCTATATCATCTAAAGGACAGTTACACAACTGAGAAAACCGGAATTAGTATAATTGAAGTTCATTATTAACATTAAGTGACAATGCCCTAATAATCAGTCGTGAACAATACTTGCGGGGAAACAGGTTACACTTTGGCGAACTTGTACCGGCCTGCTCTACAACCTTTAAAACAATAGACAATAGACTAACATGAGACAGGGGATACTAAGAACTCCCACCGGCAAACTAGGTTATCCTAGTCGCTGACTCATTTACCGCATGATAATCTAATTTTCCCTACTCCTGCTGACTATTATCTAGAACAAAACACATGGCGTCCATCTGGTTATCAATCTCACACCATTCGATATACACCTCCCATCTCATCTTAACCCCTTTCCTTTCACTGTATTAGATCAGTCAGCGCACACTCGCTAACTGTATCCATGCATTCAGCACTGCACAACTGTTGTATCCATAGGTGACTTACTGAAACAGTACGCAGTTGGACAAAACGGTGTGGGCTGTAAGTGGTACACTCGATATTGACCACAGTTCTTCACTTTGACCGGAAGTTTTAGTGCGCACGGGTACATTGGTGATGCCACAATACACACTGTCGTTGAAATCTGTTTGTTGACAACTGGTACCGCTCCTGAAACACACCGCTTTGAATAACCTTCCATGATCTTTGTATACAGATTAACTTTAACCGAGGAAGTAACGTTAAGTGGAGAGAAACTGTTAAACAGCGGAATAAATAATCTATTACTCTATATGTGTGAATAAATTAAAGAAAACAAACACTACTAAATAGAAAATGTTGCAACTTGAACAGGCAAGTAACTGACATTTTACTGTTATTCGTGTACATACATATAAACTACAGCTGCGAAGGTAAAAGCAACGGTTGAACAAGTGAGTAGCTTTATACGCGCACATATTGAGAAACCTCTTTCGAATAGAGAAAAGTGACGGTTGAACAGGTAAATAACTAACCTTCCATCCAGATGGGAAATGCTGTATTACAGGCGCCTAGATTGGGAGTAGACGCAGCCAGGTCCACATCGTTGCTACCCATTTTGAGCCGGTACCAGCCTGGCTTGAGAGAGATGTCACAGAAGCCGTTTGTGATCTGACCCGGTTCCTGCACGTGATCCAAGACTCTAGTGCTGTCACTCAATAACACAGTATTTGAGACGCACGGATCTGCAATATAATCAAGATTTCATTTTTTTTTAATTGCTTGATTCAGGTCCACCGGTCCTGAACCTCTGTTCGCAAAAGGAAACAGTACAATGCATTAGGAAAACATTACAAAAACGCGTATAGGTTGGGCTCAATAACAACAATATGAGTGTAGGTTGCTCCAACAAGTAAACATAAAAGCCCATCTTCCTTTTGTAAGTCTTACGCTCAACACTGGTCTCAGTTATAGCCTACACTCTGGTAATTCTCTACCTCATTATGCAGCATTAGTAGCATTTCGCGTGTTTAGTTGTTTGGGACAATCTCACTCTGTAACCTATCCGAAGTTCAGCCAAATATGGCAACAGTGCAAGATTGCCTACAGATGGATTGCTATTGAAGCTATCATCAAAAAAAGGCAAATATAGTGCATATAATAAACAAATGCGCGGCTTTTCAATGTAAATGGGTCTGCCAAGAACCTGCGGATTGTCTGTGGTTTCCCCCGGGGCTCCGCCCGATTTCCTCCCACCATAATGCTGATCGCCGTCGAGTAAGCGAAATAATCTTGAGTATGGCGCGAAAACACCAATGAAAGAAATAAATAAATGTAAATGTCCATAGGCCTGGCGAAGGCATTTCAAACTACACACCTTGAAGCCAGACGGGGGTAAAGCTGAGGAAGGCACCCAGCATGGGTAGCAGGAACCTGACCATGGTGTTGACAGTATGTGCAAGCACCAATGTTTGAAGCCAGCCAAGCATCCCACTATATAACCAACCTGAAGTCACGTGAACTGTTGGATCCAATATTACTCATAGTTATGCCCATGCAATGACGTTTTTGAACTGTCAACCAATAGGATATATGCGAAACCAGTAATAATCAAAGTACCTGTGCTTCCTGAATCAGGACAAACTGAAATATTTCCTGAAATTTAAACCATAGGTTAAAATCTTTTATGCGAATGTAAGCGCCCAGCAAGTAGGTTGTCAAGAGACAGGGTGGGTAAACAGGATACAGGCAAACAAAGAATACAGGTAAACAAAGTTGTGATTTTATTCCTGAACTGACAGCCTTACCATGCAGATTCATCAATACTTAACAAAAATATAAACGCACGAGGCAATTTTTTTATTGTTTTCTCGCAGTATTAAATTACTGGGAGTGGTCATTTGAATTTGGAACACTTGATTTGAGGGAAACAAGTCAATCAGTATACAAATACATTGTAAATAATTTGGAGGAGTGGGGGGGGGGCATTTTTCATTGTTATTTTCAGCAACAAGAAGACACGTGCAGTGTATGTAAACACATCTACTGACTTCTCGTCATCAGTAAAATTGTTAGGTCCGGCGTAAAACCTCAAGCGTTCATACATACATTCCTTAAGAATATTTGTTTGGTATTAGTGAACATTAGAACATGTCACCAGTGTATGCAATCGTTCAAATCTATGGACAAGGGACACCACTTCCCCCAACATCTGGTAATTCTCCTTCATACCTCAGCCGAGACAACAAAAACTACACTAGTGCCTCATTGTTTATCGGCTTTTTGCCTACAAGGAAGAGCTAAAATACTCACCAACTTGTCATTATCTAATACAGATTATGATTTTTTTCTACCACCTCCGTAAACGCTTCACTCGTGGGTTTTTATTTCTGTATGTGTTCATTTCTATATGAAGTTTAGTTTCGTTCTGAAAGACATTCTCCTTTTGCATATAACATTTTTTTTTAAGTTTACTTGTTTTGGCAAAACACTTGCCATCAATGCATATCTCAGTGTGGGTTTTATTATTAGTAAACCCCAGGCTGTGCCCGGTTTCCACTCACCATAATGCTGGCCGCCGTCGTATAAGTGAAATTTTCTTGAGTACGGCGTAAAACACCAATCAAATAAATAAATAAATAATTTGTAAGCCAAGCCCATGTCTTATCCTATGTTCACATCTGACAGCTTTCAATGCTCTGAAGGCATGTGAAATATTCCACGTTTCACTTAACATGCCGTATCTACTCGATGAAACGGCTGAGAACATTCAGACTACAACAGTCACTTTAATGTTTCTCTGTTGGTTGATGAAACACCGAGTAATGTAACTTGGTAGGTATACTCTGCGTGGCTATTGTAAGATTTGTAACACTCTGAAGACACATCCATGATTTGTAATACCGATAGTTTAAAGATACCATCGTTGATTTGTGATACTCTGAAGATACCGTAGTTCATTGATAATACTCTGAAGACACCAATCCCTGATTTGTAACACTCTGAGGATACTATTGCTCATTAGTAATACTCTTAGCCCAGTTATACAACATCGCACATATAAGACAATAAAACGGTATTAGGAACCTGTAAAATGTCGTACGCCAAATGTACGAGAAAAAAATTCATAGTGGCACCCTCAACATAACAATTCCTGATTTATAACTCTCTGAAGACATCAGCCCTGGTTTGAAAGACTCTGAAGGCACCATAGCTCATCGGTTATTTATTTATTTGATTTGTGTTTTACGCCGTACTCAAGAATATTTCATTTATACGACGGCAGCCAGCATTATGGTGGGAAACTGGGCAGAGCCCGGGGGAAACCCACCACCATCCGCAGGTTGCTGGAAAACCTTTGCCGGAGAGGAAGCCAGCATTAGCTGGACTTGAACTCA
Organism: Liolophura sinensis; assembly: GCF_032854445.1. NCBI lineage: Eukaryota > Metazoa > Mollusca > Polyplacophora > Chitonida > Chitonidae > Liolophura > Liolophura sinensis. Next base: position 77,818,597 of record NC_088295.1, read on the forward strand.
CAGCGACCATAGCTCATTGGTAACAGTCTAAAGACAACAATATCGGATTAATAATATCCTGAAGACAACAATCCCTGATTTGTAATAATGTGAACACATCACCCACAGGTCTAATGCCCTGAAGACAACGTAGCTACTTTGCAATATTCTGAAGACACTATATCTGATTTGTAACACTCTGAACACATCCCTGGTTTGTAACACTCTGAACACATCCCTGATTTGTAATACTCCGAACACATCCCTGATTTGTAATACTCCGAACACATCCCTGATTTGTAATACTCTGAACGCATCCCTGATGTGTAACATTCTGAAGACAATCCCAGATTTGTAATAGTCTGAAGACAACATATTTTATTGGTAATACTCTGAACCCATCCCTGATGTGTAACATTCTGAAGACAACAATCCCAGATTTGTAATGCTCTGCAGATTAATCCCCTATCTGTAATACTCTAAAAACTTACTTGTAATACTCTGAACACATCCCTGATTTGTAACATTCTGAAAATGAACATTCTAAGGACACCATCGATGATTTGAAATACTCTGGAGATACAATAGTTGATTTGTATTTATTAATTTATTTATTTGATTGGTGTTTTACGCTGTACTCAAGAATATTTCACTTATACGACGGCGGCCAGCATTATGGTGGGTGGAAACCGGGCACAGCCCGGGGCAAACCCACGCAGGTTGCTGGCAGAGCTTCCCACTTACGGTCGGAGAGGAAGCCAGCATAAGTTGGACTTGATCTCGCAGCGACCGCTTTGGTGAAAGGCTCCTGGGTCATTACGCTGTGCTCGCGCGCTAACCGACGGAGCCACGGAGGCCCCTAGTTTATTTGTAATACTTTGAACACACATCCTAGATTTGTGGACAACATCCCTGCTTTTCAATACTCTGAAAACAACCCCTAATTTGTAACAATCTGAAGACATCACTCATATTTCTAATGTTCTAAAGACAACATCTTTGATTTGTAATACTCTGAAGACACCATCGCTGATTTGTAATACTTTGACGACAACATCCCAGATTTGTAACACACTGAAGACACTTCCAAGACTTGTAATAGTCTTAAGACACCATCCTTGATTTGTACTACCGCGATTTCGAAGACAATGTTCCTGAAGTGTAATACCCTGTTTGGGTTGTCATCGGTGGTAGAGTAAAACGTATTTGATGTTCAGGGGGACAGTTAATTAATAAAGTATATTCATTTATTTTTATTGATTCGTGCTAGACACCGTACTCAAGAATATTTTCCTTATCCGACGGAGGCCAGTCTTATTGCGGGATTAAACCAGGCTGGGCCTGGTTGAAACTCACGACCATCCGCAGTTTCCCATGTATGTTACATCTTTTCCTGGTTTTTCGATTGCTTCCTTTTCTGACGATTACACCACAAGACAGGAGATCTTGGTTTTAACATAGTTATGTATAATTTACTAGACAATAGAAGTGCCCAGGGAACTTCAACATTTGATCAAACCCATCACGATGCGTTGTGTGATATCGCTTGAACATCTATCTGAGAACAATTTTGATGAAGGTCTCTTAACTTTGCTGGAGAAAAGTCGGGGTTTCATAATCGAGAGTCTCAATATAAGATTACAAAACACTAACGACTTACTGTTGTTTACGCGCAAAGTGTAACAATACGTGAGAATTTATAGAATATTCGAGTAAATTTCATCCTAAATTTGAACCTGGGTCCATGGGCCCTGAGTAGGCCTACACAACTAGCTTCCAATATCATATAATGTGTATAATAAACAATATAAAACTGAAAGTTAACAATGTATATACTAACAGGTCTTAAATACTTTCTTTACGAATACAGCATAGGAATTTGAACTTCGTAATGTTTAATCGTGCTATCTGCATTACCTCAAGGTTGCGCACTTAATTCTCTCGAGCTGACAATTCCTGATATTCCATCCCTCAGGATACAATACCTGTGTGTGTGTTGCAAAAAATCATCGGAAACAGTTGGCGTTTGTTTTTACATAAAGGTCCCTATATTTCTGGGTAGTGGAGCCGCGCAGGGTTAAATTAAGACTTTGACAAAGGCTCTGAACGCACCCCATCCCATATGCACTTATCCCCCTCCCGCAAGACACAAGTGCACCAACTTACACCCTCCTCTCTCCACAAATAAAATATATAAATATAATCGTATAGAAAGGAGTGTTTTTTGTCTGAATAGATCAGGTATAAAGGACACAGATCGGCAATAAAATGTTTTCATTATACGTAGTCTAAAGGGCTCACAACAGGCTTTGCAGCCCATGTTTACTGCAAGGAATGCTGTGGTTTAACACAACATCCTTTTTAGTCCATTTACACAAGGGTGTTGATCTAATATTGTGTCTAAATGCTGCCAGGGATCATATCTCATGGTTCAGCTAGTTTACTAGCAAAGAAAGTTCGTTCAGTGCACGGCTATTCTTACCCCAGGTTGTTGTCACAATGAAGTATATGAAGTGTTTTCTCAAAGGATTTGACTGGAAGTAAACATATTTGATTTTTGTTTGATTGTAGTTTAAACGCGTACTGAAAAATGTTTTCACTTGTACGAAGGTGGCCAGCATTATGGGTTTTTTTTCCACCATGCTGGCAGCCGTCGTACAAATGAAATCTTTTTGAAGCAGGGTTTACAGTGAAGTCCACAGCAGTTCAGTTGATTGGTTTTACCCTCCTTTAAAACATGTAACACCGCCCAGTATCCAGCATGAAACTATTTTTTTAATAATTACGACGTCATCCGGGGCAATTGGTTCTTGCCGTCGAAACATAGCATATGGCCTTAAACATTATGGATGAGAAAAAGTGTTCTAACTTTTTAACAATTTTCCTTGCAACATTGTGTTGTTACGGGTCACTAACTAAAGGCAAATTTTGGTAGCGAGTACGACTGATTTAACGGAGAGCTGAATATAGGACTCTCTAAAAGAAATAGTCTATAGATGAAACTGCACTACTTGGCCTCTTTGAAAGACCGTTATTCTTAGAATGCTATCTTGATATGAACTGGAGGTAATGCTTTTGATAAACCTTTCAGCTAATGCCACCACGCCCCATGTAGTTGTCCCTTGGTCCCACAGCCGTCACAAAATAAAATTAACACTCGGAAACACCATTTACGACAAAAGGGAGAAAACTTAATGCTGGCGACCATTCCTTAAAAAAATCGTGAAAGAACGGTGTAGCAATGACCTATTTGGCATCATCTCTTGTGAACCAAACCCGGAAAACATTATTCACAATAAAGGCTTCATTCCGACAGCTCATTGGCTGAATGAAGCTCCTTGACATTTAGTGGGTGGCCAAACATGTTGTTGATTTAGCCTCCTGAATTAAGCACTCACTGCCCATGTTATGTCGTCCGTAAAGACTTTTATAAAACCTCGTCTTACTACGTTTTTGTCAATGATGTTTTCCGGGTTGTATTGACACACACACGTTCTTGACAAAAAAAAATTGAAAAAAAAATCGAAATAAAATAAATGTATCACTACCGTATAATAGAAATGACAAGCGTTCAAGAAGTATCGCTGCGCAATACATAGTCCCCAAATGGTTCACTGGTTTTGATAGAAAAATATGTACATTTCAAATATTCGAGTATATAATACAGCATTCCTTCAATAAATTAAAATGCACATGGAGATTATTCATGTGTATTCACGGAATGGTAGGAAATTGCCCGAGGAACAAACTTTGTAGGCAAAAAAGGTAGATCCAACAAATGAAAAATAAACAGCAGCAGTCATAACTTTATAGTTCACCACTTAACTTGAATTTGTCTTCTATCACAGTACACTAAAGAAATCTGCAAAGTTTCAGTTAAAAAGCTAACAGGGTGAAGAAATATATTGTATGCATACTTAATCATGTCTGTATAGTTAATTCACAGTCATCACATCAACAAAGTTCACAGTCATCACATCAACAAAGTTTATACACACAGGTGATGATTTTTAGTGTCAGCTTTAACTCTGGTGCGAAGCAAATCAGAAGGAATGTAAAAAGAAGATTGAAGAGGAAAAGCTTTGGACTCCTTCACTTCTCAACAAGTTTTACTAACACCTTCAGGTAAAGGTATATCGAAGATGATGGGTGGATTCCGGGGTTTGTACTGTAATGTACAGGTTGAGGCGTTGATGTACGTCGTCACTCCATCGGTGGTCACTCCATAACCTGTTAAAACAATCAGACAATGGGAATTAAACAGTGTTTATCTTATCTCTTAACACTTGCTGAAAAAGAAGTAGTATTTGTCAGCCAACCTTAATTTGTAGTATTATCCTCTGATGACATCTAATGACATTTAGCCATCATGCAGGTGTTTATAATTTATATAGGAAATCGGATTTCACCGGTATAAAGTTACTTGCCGACAGTCACAAAACGGTTGCTTCTCCTTTTTACTCTCCATACTGTAGTTTCCTATGCTGTATACCTACATAAGCCGGGATTCTGTTGATGGCATTAACATTCTGAAGACCTCGTCCATTTATATTGTTTTCATATTACTGTTTAATAGATTGATGACAACACATGATTTTGAGTAATTCTAGACCAGTAATGTCTCATTGCATCACTACATCCCGCCCAACACCCAAATTCTCCTTAAATCATAGTGCTCGGAGACGTATAAGTTACAACTAGTTAAACATTTACATAAACAGTTCCTAAATTTCATTCGATTACATGTGACCATCTGCCAACCATATATATATATATATATATATCGAGTGGGCGTAAAAAAATGTTGCATTGCTCCATGAAGTGTGGTTTAGATCAATAGCCGATGGAAAGGGTTATCTCTGGACAAGACGTTGGATATATGAACACTTGCAATCCATGGGCAGCTGAGATACATTTCTTATTATCAACAACTTATATAATTCGATTTGAATACTAATTTCACTCAGTCACCTAAAACATACCATGTGTCTTCCAAAATCATTGAAAACTGATAACTGCTTCCGTTCTAATTTCGTACCTTATAAATTATATACTTTCTTTATACTTCTATGGTGGCTTGTGTTAGACGTCGTTTTGGAAATTGGACTTGCGACTCGCGTCCGTTTTGATTGACCGCTGGTATGGTAATGTCTTTTTTGGTGCATACATTAATAGCAGAGAAGTTTTATACCAGCATGCCTATTCTTGAGACTACAGAATCAGGCCACTGTCTATGTGATCATGGTTTGCCTAATGTTTGACCACACCCACTGCTAAAATGCAAATAAACGAGTCGGTGTCCTCTAAATGTCTTCCACAACATGACCAAGTTAAAGGACCATCCATCATGGAAAGAAAGAACGACAAGACAGTATAACTTCCCGCATAGCGTTGAGATCTCTGAACAAAGCAGCTAAATTGCTATTCATCGGTAAGGTATCTATCTTATACGCTCGTGACGTACGTGGGAAGGTCTTGTAGCAACCTGCAGATGATCGTGGGTTTCCCCCGGGCTTTGTCCGGCTTCCTCCTATCATAATGCTGGCTAGGAATAATTGCTACCACAATTTTGATGTTTTGCACTAAGCAAGACCTGGCAAGGCCAGTGTTTTTCCCACATAACATATAAAGCCGCTGGAGAACATCATGGGTTATCAATTGAGCCTTTCAGCAGATACCTCTGAATATTGCGCATACAGGTCCATTTTAAATTTCACTCTTTGATTCGATCATGTTGTTAAGGGATCACGTCTTTCCCACATAAACACCATACTTTGCTGCTGCGATGTGTGACTCTAAAACCCCACCATTCCCATGAAACGTCAAGCAACTGTTCAGAAATTATCAGGATGTTCAAAACCAAACTGTCATAGTTCGAACACAGTCCTTCAAAGTGTTGCAAAGTTTACATCTGTACAAGATAAAAAAAGGATACTATCTGAAACCGAATTTACTCTTAAGGGGTTAAAGTTTAAAAATATCAAAATTCAAATGTCTGGAATATCATTCGGGCAACCTATTTATGATGAAATGATACAAAAATATAATTACACCACGTGCATTTTTATTGTTTCATACAGCCAAATAGAATGCGAACTGAAGACTTACTATTTTGGTTTCAGATTTGGTTATTGTATAATTTTTCAGCTATAAGGACATGGCTATTATAATAATGATGAAGGAAACCATAGTAAACTACCGACGCTCCTCAACTGATAATAAGAAAAAGCCATTAAAACGATCGGGAATATTTACGTTACTTCTTAATTTACATTATACCTTCATGGACATGTCCAAACACATGGTATTTAGGGAAGATCCGTTGTTGTATTGTGCTCAAAAGCTCCACACAACCAACATGGCTGCCATCAAAGCATTTATCTCCGTGACCTGGGGAAAGGGAATTAAAAAAAATAGTAAATAACCATTATTTATTTATTTGTTTGATTGAGCATAACGCCCTATTCAAGAGTACTTCAGCTATACCACGGCCATATCAGTTAGGTTAAAGGATTTAGCAAACCAAGCTTGAAAAAAAGAAACATGGGGATTTCGCAGGTTGCCCAACAGCCCCATTGACATATATGGCAGCAGCCCAGACAGCCAGACTTTGATAAGGGCACGTGATCTCATAAGTCAATGGCTAATCCCATGATGTAGGAGCAATACTATAGACCAGAAAGCCAGTGAGGGACCCCAAACCTCCATTAAAGATTTGATTCCTTTTCAGCTCGAAACTGTCGAAAATTGATGCTGGTCAGCAAAAAAGGTTAAATTAACAGTTCTTCCTTTATTAAATATATCGCTCTAATTAAGTACCATTTACCATGTACTTAATTGCAAAAAATTCACAGACATCAGTGGCTACATATTTACCTATGGGCGGTCCATGTGTTATCAAAATGTCAACATCTTCTGGGATTTTGTTCCATTTATCCAGACAGGCTTGGCCTCTTGGCAGGTTAAATCCCCAGTCACAAAACTCAGGCTGCCTGAAACACACCAACTCCAGGTATATATCTTCCGTTACTTTAATCATGCAGGCTTCCTCTCCGGTCGTACTTGGGTAGGTCTGTAGATGGTTGTAGGTTTTCCCTGGGCTCTGTCCGGTTTCCTCCCACCATAATGGTAGCCACCGTCATATAAGTGAAATATTGTGTAGTGCAGTTTAAAACACCAAGCAAAATACATAAATAAATCCAGTTTATTTATTTATTTGACATGACAAGGACAATGAAGTGCTATACAAAGATTTTGGTATAATAAAGTCTTGGCTATATAAAGAGACTCGTAAAACTGGATAGGACCAACCACAACTCTTGTGTCCCACGAAAATCTAAGCATGTCTTTATAACAAAGATCTAAAGATGACTGCTTAATGACTGGATTATGCTTTCACAATAGCCTCATCACCTCCAGATTTTAAACAGTACAGAACCTTTTAACCTAGTGTACACATTAAAACAAAAAAATGCATAACAATGCTTTCTTTAACAACCCACAAACACTAGTATTGTTTACACTATGATCTATTCTACTCTTGCTTTGATTTATTCCTCTGTGTATTGTACTTCTAACAGTACATATATATGGTTTTGTTTATCTGATTATGGTTTAATACTTGTTTTATATTTTGCAAACATTATTTTACTGCATAATGTAGCAGAACGACAATGTTTCATTTTGAAAAAAAAAAAAAAATGATTACCCATTACAATCCTTATTTTTACTTTCCAAGTCTGTTTAAGTTTAAATACTGGAGATTGCTATTGCATGTACATACAGTAGACACTTCAAGAGTCTATTACAAAATGTTCTGTCTATCAAGGAATCTTCACAAGATCTATTTTGAATACATAAAAGTCAGTCCTTAGGACTTACTAATTTTTCTAGTATTTACTTGCATGGAACCAACTGTACCAAATAAACTTTGCCAGTTAGTTTACAACATAGGCTGGCCACTCTGAGTGAGTGGTACAGACAAAGACACTTCATAGATTATGTCACATGTTCAAATACAAGACCAACGAGACTACACCAGATTTACACCTGCACGATTGCAGGTACCAGGTGGAGAGTGTGTTGACATTATGTGCAATTCATTCACTTCTTCCTAGCCATATATTTGTTTGCAGCTATATTAAGTCAATCATTCATGACGACTACATAAAACTCCAGTGAAGCATATAAAGTAACTTCTTGTGCAAAAACAAAAAAAAAAAAAAATGAAGCATTAAAATAAACGAAATGTTACTCTTAACAATGTACCCTTCAGAGTACGTGAATACGTCTAAATTATAAAAAACAATTTTATAATAATCCAAGCACTGATACAAAATGCATAATATTTGAAGTAACACATTGGGATATGATGTAATTCATTCCCAAAATAAAGATACACGTCCTCCACGAGCCTTCTTAAGCATGGCTCTAAACTCCCATCAAATAAGTAAATAAATCATTCCCCAATAAAACAATTACAAGGCTCGTCCACCAGTCTAGAGATATTGCCCTTACCATGGCGCCCCATAGATTCTGATTCCATAAACTTCTGCCATGCTATCCTCCAAATACGTACAGTTAGTGAGCAGGGACTTCACTGAGGCTATACCTCTCTCATTAAGATAATCTTCAAACTTTTCCTTCCGGATGTTAAATCGCATTTCCAAGTCATGTCGTTTTGTCTTCACCATGTCATCATCAAATGTCAGATCATGGTTACCAGCTATAACAATTTTATGTTTGTGAGGAAGTTTGCCTAATAGAAAGAAAAAAGAAACAAGTGTAATGAGCATGTATTAACTGTTTTACACAATCAGGGGAGATAACTTCTAAAGCCATTTATTACATGTATTTATTTATTTGATTGGTGTTTTACACCGAACTCATAAGTATTTCACTTATACAACGGTGGCCAGTATTACGGTTGGTGGAAACCTGGCAGAGCAGGGGGAAAACCACGATCATCCGCACGCTGCTGACAGACCTTCCCACGTACGCCATTTATTAAATATTACCACAGGGAGTATATGCAGCGAACACAAAAATGTGGTACAGCTGTAGAGAGATACTTTCTATCATTGCTGACCTTAATATTTGAGAGAGGTTTGATCAACCTCAGTTTTACTCAAACTACTTGTTAATGAGCTTTGCACCAATTTTGAGAACAATTAGACCAACAACAGAACCAGAGAAAAAAACTTTAATATACATGTAAGTTGGTGGGATATGCATCAAATGTGGAGAATTTGCAATATTCCCCTCCTTAAATGTTTGAAAATGTTTGTATGAAGTCTGAAAATAATTTTTCCAGGAACAAACCAGGATAAAATTACCTTGATTAGGTTACTGATATGTGTCAAATCCGCTGAATTTGCAACATTCCCATCTTTAGATATTATGTGTTGGCTACGAAAAGCTTGACAAAGACTGGGCAAAGGGAACTGAGGTTAAACAGGACCTTAACAAATTTCTTAAATTGTTACATGAAAGAATGGGAAAGATGTTGGTGAGGAGACACTGAGGGTAGGATGAATGAAATATTGTTCAAGAGAAGGCTGGAAATCATAACCGACGTGACACAAAGCTGTCAGTGGGTTATTATTTCAACCTTCAATGAGACCAACATGTGTGGTATTCAAACATTTCTTTGTTCAATATTCTACTGGAAATCATAACCAACCAGACACGAAGCTGTCAATGGGTTATTATTTCAACCTTCAATGAGACCAATATGTGTGGTATTCAAACATTTCTTTGTTCAATATTCTACTGGAAATCATAACCAATCAGACACGAAGCTGTCAATGGGTTATTATTTCAACCTTCAATGAGACCAATACGTACGGTATTCAAACATTTCTTTGTTCAATATTCTACTGGAAATCATAACCAACCAGACACGAAGCTGTCAGTGGGTTATTATTTCAACCTTTAATAAGACCAATACGTACAGTATTCAAACATTTCTTTGTTCAATATTCTACTGGAAATCATAACCAATCAGACACGAAGCTGTCAATGGGTTATTATTTCAACCTTCAATGAGACCAATATGTGTGGTATTCAAACATTTCTTTGTTCAATATTCTACTGGAAATCATAACCAACGAAACAGGAAGCTGTCAATGGGTTATTATTTCAACCTTCAATGAGACCAATATGTGTGGTATTCAAACATTCCTTTGTTCAATATTCTACTGGAAATCATAACCAACGAAACAGGAAGCTGTCAATGGGTTATTATTTCAACCTTCAATGAGACCAATACGTACGGTATTCAAACATTTCTTTGTTCAATATTCTATTGGAAATCATAACCAACCAGACAGGAAGCTGTCAATGGGTTATTATTTCAACCTTTAATAAGACCAATACGTACGGTATTCAAACATTTCTTTGTTCAATATTCTATTGGAAATCATAACCAGCCAGACACGAAGCTGTCAGTGGGTTATTATTTCAACCTTCAATGAGACCAATATGTGTGGTATTCGAACATTTCTTTGTTCAATATTCTACTGGAAATCATAACCAACCAGACACGAAGCTGTCAATGGGTTATTATTTCAACCTTCAATGAGACCAATATGTGTGGTATTCAAACATTTCTTTGTTCAATATTCTACTGGAAATCATAACCAACCAGACACGAAGCTGTCAATATGTTATTATTTCAACCTTCAATGAGACCAATACGTACGGTATTCAAACATTTCTTTGTTCAATATTCTACTGGAAATCATAACCAACCAGACACGAAGCTGTCAATATGTTATTATTTCAACCTTCAATGAGACCAATACGTACGGTATTCAAACATTTCTTTGTTCAATATTCTACTGGAAATCATAACCAACCAGACACGAAGCTGTCAATATGTTATTATTTCAACCTTCAATGAGACCAATATGTGTGGTATTCAAACATTTCTTTGTTCAATATTCTACTGGAAATCATAACCAACCAGACAGGAAGCTGTCAATGGGTTATTATTTCAACCTTTAATAAGACCAATACGTACGGTATTCAAACATTTCTTTGTTCAATATTCTATTGGAAATCATAACCAACCAGACACGAAGCTGTCAATGGGTTATTATTTCAACCTTCAATGAGACCAATATGTGTGGTATTCAAACATTTCTTTGTTCAATATTCTACTGGAAATCATAACCAATCAGACACGAAGCTGTCAATGGGTTATTATTTCAACCTTCAATGAGACCAATATGTGTGGTATTCAAACATTTCTTTGTTCAATATTCTCCTGGAAATCATAACCAACCAGACACGAAGCTGTCAATGGGTTATTATTTCAACCTTCAATGAGACCAATATGTGTGGTATTCAAACATTTCTTTGTTCAATATTCTACTGGAAATCATAACCAACCAGACACGAAGCTGTCAATGGGTTATTATTTCAACCTTCAATGAGACCAATATGTGTGGTATTCAAACATTTCTTTGTTCAATATTCTATACATTTTTATATCTTGACAATATTATGATTTTGTGCATTGAGCCTTTTGGCCTTCACAGATATGTAAATAACATTACATCATACATGGTGTCTTGTGTGATGTAGGAATGTTGATAAAACATGTATTATGACATCATCCTGCTGAGCTCAGATTGGAAAATGCTTCTTTTTCGACATGGCCTCTGGGTGTGAAATATCCAAATGAAATAACAAAAGTGATATCTAACATTTGAAATGAAGGAAATCCTGACAATTCACCTACAAGTATATATAAATGGTTAAATAAACTAGTATTAATTTATACATTTAAATATTATCTTACCCAAAAACTCATTAAACTTCTCAATTTCAAACGGCAAGCCAACATTTGTAATATCTCCAGCATGTAGCAACACATCTCCTTCTGGAATGAAATCTTGGAGCCTCTCCACACGTGCATGTGTGTCCGAAATGCACACAAAGCGCACCTTGTCAATCTGCACAGGAGTGTCAGGATCAAGGGGGGTAACTTTAGATATACTTTGTTTCACCTGAAGTTTTTGCCAAGCTTTAGTTGGGTTCTTGGTAAGCGGGTGAACAGTTATCTTAGCCATTTTTATTTAATAATCTTCAGTCCAAATCTATCACATCAAGTTGTCTGTTGCCTCCTGCTTGGGTTTCCTGAAACCACATCCCTATATCCAGCTGAAATGAAAAAAAAAAGTCAGAATATTTAAGAAAAAGACCATTATGACAAATGATATTCTTAGGGCATACTAATCATATTACTCAGAGACCTGATTTATGACCTATTCCAAACATACTGTACTCAAAAATAGAACACTCCCTAAATCTAAAGTGTGTTACATTCATTATTTTCTAATATGTTTCAGTACAATATTATTTATTTATCTATTTATTTAGTATTTTATGCTGTACTCAAGAATATTTTGCTTATACGACAGCGGCCAGCATTATGGTGGGAAGTAAACAGGGCTTACAACAACTGCATTGGTGAGAATGGTGTCAGCAATAAGTCCTTCTAAAGGAGATATTATCACTGTCCCATGGGGCACGTCCTTCATGCATCACAATAGCTTCCCGTCGTTCAGTGATCAATACTAGCAAACCAGGTGTGGGTATTGCTTATGCTGTCTATCACATTTCCACTCAATTTCAAAATTTTCTTTAACTCACAATATGCAAGTAGCATTGCAACTTAGAAAATGTCATTCCGAAAACAGGTAAATAACTTAGAGTTTAAAGTTTGTGAAAGTGATTCATACTTTGCACTTCATGTGACAGTCATATCCCATCCAATCCAAAAACATTTGCTGGAGCTGCTCTAATATTGTCTCGACTAACCCCAAAGATTGGTTTCCTGCTTTTCATTTATTTGCCTGGGCTAATAACACTGATCAAAGTTTTAAGCTAAAATGACAATTAATCTTTAAGACAGAAGATACTTCCTTCATGATGTAGGTGAAAATAATTTTGAAATAAATTTCAGATACCAGAGCAGTGATAAATTTCTGAACATTAAACAGTGGTGACAGAGAAATAGCTTGTTGTACATGTAATTTATTCGTATGACTTAAAATATCCCTTTGCTTCCAGTCTAGTTCTGCAGTGGGGTAAGTCTTATTGAGAAACGCAGTTGTGAGAGTTACGCAGGGAAACAGACCCAAATGTGTCAGACTGATGGTAAGGAACATTTACCACTATCTGCATGTCCCAACAAATTTACTAATTAATGCAATGACACAATTTGACAAAAAATGAACATTTTCATGGCCTACTCCACTGCGGCTGCCATCTCAATAAGTCACAAACTGCTATGGTTCTGGTTTGGAAAATGTGAGTATTTTTCATGACCAGATGTGATTGTCTCGAACTCTTTTGGTTTGGCAAGTCAGTGTAAAGTTTTAGTTAATTACAAAGCTTGAGACCACGCGGTTCATGTCGATTTACGCAAGGGAAGATTTAATGCACATGTGAACAGCAGAAAATGCTCCTTATCATCAATCCGACACATTTGGGAATGTTTCTCTTGAATGCTCGATAAGAGTTACCCCACACCACAACTATATCCAGTTAGAAGCACATAAACACGCCATAACATAAATTTCCTGAATTATGACACAGCTGTATGTATTAAGCTGCTTTTTGCCTCGTTGCGTATAATGTGACATTCACAATGATTTTCAATCATAATGGTGTATGTTTTTACTCAATGTCAACACACCTGTGTCTGTAGAGCTTTTTGATTAGCAAGTCATACATATAGCTGTGGGGCTCTCCTTCAAGACGGCTATGAGGATCAAGGGGGAACAACTCTGGTCACGTTCTGTTACAGCACCGGTTAACCAGTTTTGCTTTAATGCTATATTTTGTATTGCATGCCAGTAAAAAATTACAAAGTTTTATTTCCTTCCACGTTATGCAAGATTCATCTTACACATACTACCTGAGGTAGAAGCTGTTATTACCACTGCCAAACAGACTAAGAGTGAGACAGGGGAAATCTCACTTCTCAGGACAAAACAAGTTACTCGCTGATCTCCGCTGAACCCAAGATGGCCGTCGTTGAGGTCAAAAGATCGAAACACTGTCAACAGTTCCTTCCTTAACTTACTGAAACAGCTACATAATTATGTTAACATGAGAAGCTGATAAAAGAAATCCAGCCATTAGAAAAACGGCTTACCAAAAACTTTGATCGGGCAATTGTATGTAAGGTGTCGTAAATTGCCGCTCCAGATGTTGTGGCGCGTCCGAGGCTTAGTCGGGGTGTGGGTGGGGGGTGTGGCGGAGGGGGGGAGGGGTTGATGGTATCCTAGGATACTGGTATGACGCAACTCTTAACGTACATTGCCTACCGCAATCTTCAACTTTTCCGGACGCGGTCTTTATTGTTTATTCACTCCAAGACATAGTAAAATTATGACCTCGATTTACTGGACTGAAAAACTTCACCACATCGATGTCTGTAAATAACAGAAATTTATTTTGCTAGTTTGAAATTTGAAAAGGGAATTTCTTTGCTGCAAGTGAAACGGATGAATCTTCGCAACATTTGATAAATATGCCAATGATAATTGAAATATTGGTAACTTTCATAAAACTAAATCTGACCACAGTAGTTCTTTGAATATTGTTTATTTTCGGTATGGTGCAAAATGGTACATAAATATATTTGTCATAATCTTAATACAAGCCCCTGCCAAAATAGGCATGTCAAAATAAGTAATCGTGAAAGGAGCGGAAACCGCTAATCAAGTAACGCTTAGCCTGCGGTCCTTCGACTTCTACGATGTTTACAAACGTACATTTATCACGTGATGATCTTGGCCCAATGGTGTAGTCGGAATTTCGACATAGCGGTCCAAGATCCTTCCGTTCTGAAATTTCATAAATGTTTGCATCATCTCTCCAGCTGTTTTTCTAGTCCTTTACAGAGCTCTTTCGCCCAATGTATAGGTCGCAATTTCCAGAGAAAACATGTCTGTGAGGGTGGTTCTTACGCTGTACAAGTGTGTCGGTGGCCCTTTGTGCAGAACTCGGACCGTAACAGCATACCACAGTATCAGAGCACCACAAGCACTGGTGAGATATTGCGTCTTGGTGATAGGGTTAACATCACGTTATTTGGATTCGGGTTAGCGTTTCTACGTATGACTGATGTCATAAATTTAAAAATTTGAATATATATTTATATCTGTGTTTGAGCGTTCCATACACCAACGAGATATAAAGAATTGGGTTGTAGCATGTGAGCTGGGTAGCCTGTGTCCGTTTTCGTTGTTTTAAATGCACCGTGGTGGTTACAGAGGTTGTCAAGGGCGTTGTGGGGCGACCGGAAGGACAGGTGCCCGTTCCGTAGCATACCAGTATACAGTAATAAACCGTAGTATTTAAAGACGAACGTTAGCTGTTTTTGTGAAAGCTGCGATTAAGATCTGCGATTCTATCTTATAGTCCACCTATCGCGCCCATTGCCAACCTGCTCACAGTGACAGATCTACTGCGAAATGACGCAAGGGCTTCCCCGGTGTGCGGTTGAAGTTGTTTATATGTAATAGGTGTAGCCGATGAAATAAGCCCATCAAAAAATTTTCTTTTCTAACCATCAGCCTACTGTATCCCGTTAAATGCACAGGATAATATCCCTTTCCGTCTAATGTTGGTATTTGAAACAAGTTTTGTCCTATGGATTATACCGTGAATCTCTGACAGTGTTTTTAATAGACATTTAACACGAAACTAAACTGATAAACAGGTGCCCCCCCCCCCAACTCACCCATTTTTGAATGTAATATTACAATATGCTGTTAGCTGAAGTAAACAGCATTGTGCTTTCATTGGTAGAATATAATATATAATTTATATATAAATATAATGTATATAGATTTACTATAATATATTTAAACTGATAATATATATAGCTTGACAAAATATGAAGAAATATAAAAAAAATTTCTGGGTGGTTCAGATTATTTTCTCTTAATAAACTTTCTTTGTTAAGCTCTAAAAAAACATTGAATGACAGGAATCATGGCATATGGTTTTCAGCACAAGTGTTTTAAGGCAGGCAATATGTTAGAAGCCGTGAAATATAATGGTGAATGATGCAGAGTTCCAATAAACTTCCAAACTTTGTACACATAAAAAGATGGTTATGTGTACCAATACGATACTTTGTTATAGCTTACAACTCTCTAATTAGGCATCAAAAAAGTGGGAATGATTTTGGTTCATGTAATCATATTTTTATTATGAAGGGAATTTCCTCAGGAAAACGCCTTAAAATAGCCTTCTTATGACTGTACTTTTGTCTTCTGGTAAAAGAAAAAGTATAAATCACATCACTCCAGTTTTTCACAGGCATATTCTTTAGTAATTGTACTTCATATTCACTAAAGTTTTCCTCCATTTTATACATGAAAAAAATATACCTATCCTTTTGCACCGAAGTGGGACATAGTATTCAAATTACTTAATATGCATGCTAAGCTTCTTTATTCCAACAAAAAAGCTTCAACTTCAAGTGTTAGCAAGAATATGCCGGCTATGTTATTCCCCTAACTGAGGTCACTGCTAGTTTTTACCTCATCTGTCAGTCCCTTTGTTTGTTTGGCTATCCCACCTTAAGTTTTACTTGCCTATTTGTTACCTGTAAGGTTTTCAACTGAAACTTTGCACAGGTGTCCGTTGTAAATTTTGATACAGAACAAGTTCGATATTGGCGATGTTTTGTGAATTTCTGCTGTTTTTTGTTTTCTTTGTATTATGCCAGTTTCACTCAATATATAACCGGGTGTTCCACACATTTTCCAGTTACTTTATAATGCATTTCACTGAAAGTTGGTATGCATCTTTATTATGATATTGAACATGGCAGATTTATTTTGGTGATGATATAAGGATTATTGGTCAAGTTATTTTATAAGAAAGACCAATGAGCTTTTTCCTTTGAGAATTACGCCAGGTGCATTTTTCTACCATTAAAGTTCTATGCATAGTAGCCTAATGAGTTAAACATGGTTATGCTAACTATTCAACATCTAACAGAGGTCCCTTTCAAATCCTCTTCCTCTCCACACATAGAACTTAGCAATAGCGTTTGATTCTATGTCATTTTTTTCGCTAAATATTTCTATTGACTTTGATGGTCTGGATCACTTGTGGCATGGCGTAAGCAACGTATAGTCATAAGCAGTTCATGTCACGAGGAAGACAAAAGGTGCACACTTTGCCAACAGGCACTCTGGCGAATTGATGGAAATGGCATCCAGCAAAATAAATTTTACAGTCTCCTTGTGAAAAGATGGATGATTTTTCAGTTGATTCCATTTTATGAAATATGTTAATAATATGTTAAAAATCAAAAAAAAATCTGAATTCTCAGATTAAAAATATTTTTTGAACAACACTTTTAGTTTACTTTTGAGTATGATATTTTTGTTAAAGATTTGAAATTTACATATCAGTTATGTTCCTTGCATGTTTATCCCTATGTGCACATCAGAATTCAGGTTGAGTAGTCATTTATTGTCATTCTTTGTCTTTTATTGTCATTCTTTGTCTTTTATTGTCATTTATTACCTTATTTTGTCAGTAGGCTATACGACATGCGGCAACAAAATCTGATGTTGAGGAAAACATAAAAAAGTTCAGGGATGGAGATTACAATACAATACCTGACCCTGAAAAGTTGGCTCATTTCAGGTAAACTTTTGGATAATTTTTCACCTTATGAACTTTACGGGTGTTGCGTAACCATGACTTCATTTATCACACCAGTGCAACCAATCCTTCATATGTTGGTAATTATGGTAGTGTGATATTTGTTCTTTTCATACTATTTAACAAGGGAAGTTTCTATCAACAAAATTTTCCTTTGAAAGAAAATGTGCTTACATATAACATTCATACAATTTATGGTTTTTATCACTATTGTATATAAACTCTCATTTTGCTTTCTCTGCATTCAGGGTTTCAGATGGGGGAAAACAAATTGACACACAAGCCATTGAGAAACTGCCGATGGGTACTCACACGCTGCCACACCCAATTTGGTAAGAACTAACCACACTCCTTTATCTGTACGCTTGATGTTAATTTCTATTTCCATTACCAGAAGAGGGATTTCAGTACGAATGGCCTCTAAAAATGGTTTAACTTTCTTTTTTTTTTTTTTTTTTTTTTTTCGAAAATGTTTCTTTTCCTTTTTTAGGTCTGAAAAAGAGTTGACTAGTGTGAAGATAACCCATAAAGAACCAGAAGGCTTTGTAGACAAGGTGATTCATTTTGCTTCCTTGCAGTATGTATTCATGTATAATGTGTCACATTACATACGATTCACGTCTTCATGGATTATATACTGTACAACACAAAATCACTACATATGTCACTATAATGGCAGTTATGTGCTGAGCCCTTTACCACATTTTGACAGGTAAACTGAATTTTCAGCCTGTTTATCTACATTTCTTCAATTTGTACAAGTTCATGCACATTTGTAACCACCCCATGTGAAATGTCTTTTATCATATTTACCTCCAAAATGTTGTTTGTTTAAAATCAAGCAATTAACCCACAACAGGGTAGCCATATTTAATAATGAAAGTATCCCATTTTCAGGCAGCCTATTCTGCGGTCAAGATGTTGAGATTTGGGTTTGATGTCTTCTCAGGTTTCAAGTTAGGAAAGAGAAACGAGAGGAAATGGCTGATGTAAGTACAAGAGGATGTCCATGAATAACTAGTGGACAGATTTATCTTATAGAGACGAGAAAACAACCTACCTATCTGTGACTCCCTCTTATCAGTTAGCAATGAAATCCACCCTCTTACGATTTTTTTATTTTCATTTTCAACACAACAAATAAATAGACATTGACTTCCATATTTTGTACTCTAGTCTTTGCACTCAAATTGATGACTACATGTATCACATTTTGGTTTTCTTCATTTTGATGACTGTATATGTATCAGATTTTAGCCTTCTTCATTTTGATGACTGTATATGTATCATATTTTAGCCTTCTTCATTTTGATGACTGTATATATATCATATTTTAGCCTTCTTCATTTTGATGACTGTATATGTATCATATTTTAGTTTTCTTCATTTTGATGACTGTATATGTATCATATTTTAGTCTTCTTCATTTTGATGTATCAGATTTTAGTTTTCTTCATTTTGATGACTGTATATGTATCATATTTTAGCCTTCTTCATTTTGATGACTGTATATGTATCATATTTTAGCCTTCTTCATTTTGATGACTGTATATGTATCATATTTTAGTTTTCTTCATTTTGATGACTGTATATGTATCATATTTTAGCCTTCTTCATTTTGATGACTGTATATGTATCATATTTTAGCCTTCTTCATTTTGATGACTGTATATGTATCAGATTTTAGTTTTCTTCATTTTGATGTATCATATTTTAGTTTTCTTCATTTTAATAACTCTGTATGTATCATGTTTGTGCCAGGCGTATTTGCTTCCTGGAGACTGTGGCCGGGGTACCTGGCATGGTGGCAGCCATGACACGGCATCTCCATTCTCTCAGAAGGCTACGGAGAGATTATGGTTGGATTCACACTCTCCTCGGTGAGCCTCAGACCCTGAAGAAGTTTTATACCTACTTTGGAATGATTCACAATCTTATTATTGTTGTCTCTCAGACAACAAAGGCCTAGTTTAATTCATCAGTGAATTGCGGAATCATTCTGTAATGTTACCTGCTTATCAGAAACAAGACATTAACTTCCTGATCAACATTTTGAGATTTCATGCAAAATGAGAATCTTATATGTCATTTTTAATCTGCTTCAGAAAACTTTATTGTAGAATCGCGACGGTATGTCATGTCCACCCAGACAATTCTCAAGCTTAAACCTATGATAGGAAGCGGAAATGCAAACTGCCTGTCTTCTGGATAGTTGTTTATATTAGATCTCATTAGGTAAGGCTTACTATGTTTTATATCACTGAGGTAATCATGAACTCACCTTGACTATTGGTGACTTGTTTTCTATCTTCTCTTTAATGGCATGTTTTCTTTGTCTCATTCAGAGGAAGCAGAAAATGAGCGGATGCATCTGATGACAGCCATGCAGTTGAAGAAACCGTCTCTTGTATTTAGACTGTCTGTTGTGTTTGCTCAAGGTAAATGAAGACTTGTTTGGACTGATATGATGGAGAATCTTTCCTGCTTACAGTAATTACGTTCCAAATCGTTTAGTCTGTTATTCCTTCATGTCTTCTTGCGATGACATTTAGGGAACAAAAAAGTAGCGTTTTACTCATGCATTGCAAGAGAACTTTGTTCAGTTCAGCTTCAGATGTTAGCCATTTCACGATAAAGGGTATCTTATTCATGTAGTGTTTTGGATAACTCTTATGATTGAGACCATTCTATCATACGCACGTCATTATCCGTTCTCTATATATATTTGAATACCGACGGTACTTGGGAAGGCCTGTCAGCAATCTGCAGATGGTCGTGGGTTTCCCCCGAGCTCTGCCTAGTTTCCTCCCACCATAATGCTGGTCGCCGTCGGATAAGTGAAATATTCTTGAGTATAGCGTATAACACCAATCAAATAAATAAATAAATAAAATTATATTTGAATATTATATATGTTCTTTACAGGTGTGTTTGTTACCATGTTCAGTGCTGGCTACCTAATCAGCCCCACCTTCTGTCATCGCTTTGTTGGGTACCTGGAAGAAGAGGCAGTCAAAACCTACACAAAATGCTTAGAGGTATTCGTTTTGACACAAAAGTACACATGTGAAGGATAAACAAAAGATTAATAAAACGAAACTTCAGAATTCAAACAACGGTAGAACTACTTTACTACGATTGTGTCGTTACCCTATACACCAGCACAGCGGAGGCAGATTTTACCAGGACACAATCCTAATATTACTCTGGGTCATGTGATACACTGCACTGACGATTAACCCTGATTTGGAATTCAATATTTGTTTGGTAGAGGTCTGGAGGATACTATCTTGCCGCAGAGTCTTTGAAAATCTGCAGAATTTTTGTTTTGGCGCATTATTCAGAAGTTTTGGAATACTGAGAAAACTGGGCGGGATCTTGATTTTGAGTATTAATCAGTATTGTTTGTACAGTCTCCTTTTTAGGTAGGCAGTGTACAGTGTTTGATCATTCATGACTGTTTTGGCCATTTCAGGACATTGACAATGGGCCAATGACCCACTGGAAAACACACCCTGCACCGGAATTGGCCGTCAGATATTGGCAGCTTGCGGTAAGAACCTTTTGTTTTTACTGTAACTCAAAATCTTTATTTAATGTCACCTCACCGAGTACCTGACAGACTCTGAGATGTAAAATCGAAACAGATTAGCAGAAGCTAGATGTTGAATAGGCATGGTGCTATAGTACCTAACGAAGGATAATGTACCCACTGAACCAACGAGTCTTTCTTTTCTTCATGCTATGGTTTTTCGACGTGACTTTGCTGTTATATGCGGTCTGCATCATTGCAGGGTATGTATGATGTTTTTCAAGCAATGTACATCTGTCTTCCCTGTTTCAGCCTGACAGCACCATGAGGGATGTAATCTTAGCCATTCGGGCAGACGAGGCACATCACCGAACAGTTAACCATACCTTGGCTTCATTAAAGGAGGACGATTATAACCCTTACAAGCCTGGAAAATAGCAGGCTTTTGTATTTTGTGCACCTCAAAGTTAATGAGACGTACTCACCAGCAGTGGACACCAGCAGTGCTATTAGTTAAATACCACTCCCACTCGAACGGTTAGCCTTCCAAAAACCAGGAGCGCCAGTGGTTTATATTGGCTACTGTTATATTGTGTGCTGGTTTATCGGTCGTGCTAGACAGTGGAATCTTTCTGTCAGTATCTTTGCAAATCAAGACGGTGATAACTGCGGTACAAATGCAAACACCAGCATCCCTCTCTACCATTAGCACAGTGACACCTTCCCTTCAAAACCATGACAGGGACACATTTCCATAGGATAAGGTCTGATGATTGGTTAGCAGATGCATCATATTCTATTACTATAAGCACACGAGGTGTTGCTTCAATCTCAGCCTGGGAGAGGAAACCCACGAGCTTCCCTGCCTCTCGTATAGTCGCTAAATGATCTTGCATAAAGCAGTTGGAGATCACTTGCCACACACCAGTATGGCGTACATACTGAGCTCGTTCAATGGGTGAAAATCTGTGCGTCACAGATTGAAAACTCAGTTTCTTAACAAAGACCGATGGTTATCTTCTGGGAATTTTCCCCAATAAGTAATTGTAATTAGGAGAGTGAAACCTTCCCCTAAAAAAACAGTGATCTAACACAATTGAAAACAAAGCAATTACACGTTCCCTTCTAGGTAGAACACAGAAAATATCCATTATAGTATGATTCGTCAAATTATCTGAAAGGAGAAAATTGTACCTCACTGTAAAAAGCAAGATTGCTTCTTTGTCGATGTCTACCTGTTGACTAGCGCTGAAATATTGCCTGTGTGGCGTTAAGCCATAATCACTTATTCATTCTACCTGTTAACACTCAGCAAAATATAGCAATGAGGCATTGCTGAGTACAGTAATTTCAAGCCTGAGACTCAAGACTGAGATACTGTAGTATCAATATTTATTTAGTATCAATATTTATTTGAAGGTGGTATTGGTGATGTTGTCTGTCTAATATTGTGCCTGGTATTGGTTTTGATACAAATTTCTATTAGTTCATTCATCATGATTATCGCATATTTTACGGACCTATAAAGCCTCACTGGAACAAAAACACTCTCATAAATGTCCCTTTTCTCCACATTTCTTGTGCTTTTTAGACTTTTTTGTATGTTTTTGTAAGGTTTTGTTTGTGTATGTCTGGAAACGTTTGTACGTTATGATAATTGTTTGGTATAAATATGGTTTGTCCTTAACATTTACCTGTACTTGTTATTTAACTTTGGTGCTTGTAAATATACCTGGGTAACAGTTTCCCTTAGCATGTCAGGTTTAAGACATAGTGATACGGAATCGTCTTTCATTTCAACAAAACATATTTGTGGCTTTTGAAAATATGTCTGCATGCAATACATAGCCTTTGTCTTCTTGAGAAAGAACGATCAGAAGAATATGTATTTTCTGGTTATTAATCATTAACTGGTTTTATGAGAGCGGAGAATGTTTTTAATTGGACAAACCTAATAAAGTTGCACCCAGCGATATCTAATTATAGTTATTGACTTCACAATTTCTGTCTGACTCCTGATACTTCTGTTAATTTACAATTTTCAGTATGTTCAATTTTAATGCGGAACTTTTCCCCACTAAAGTTTCCCCGCAAAGGCAATAAACATTAACACCAAATATACAAAAACAAGAAGCTCATCGAACTATTTACAGCAGTGCGTTTATTTTATAAAGTATGCAACCATGAAATGTTTATCCCCAAAAAAGTCTGGATTGCAGTATACTCCAACAACAGCCCTTCTCAGACACACTATGGCGTGTATCAGTCTAAAGTCTGCGAAATGCGAAGGACTGCGTCGGGATTTTTTTTTGCATCCTTGTAAACTTTTAACAAAAAATGACGTAAATATGTGCAAAACATGGCATTACATGTATAAAGCATGGTCAAGCTGTACGCGATAAAACTTCCTAATTTAGTCCAGCAAACATCTATAGTACACCGGCGTCTGAACGACGTCAAACTGACGCCAGTTACACAGTATTTGTACAGGTTTTGTGCGCGCCTAAATACATGTAATAACGTGAGAAAAGACGTCGCTCAATAATAAAAAAAAATAAAGCTTCACAACTCATCCTGATATTATTTACATTCCCAATCACATAGTCAAATTTGCAGATATCTTTTTCAGCCTCACTGTAAATCTCACTTTGTTACAAGAGCACATTTGCAACCCTGCAAGATTTATCAATCTGCTAATCAACCAACTTTACCTTTCAAGCTGTAAATCTTGTTTGGTTACAAGTGCTCATTTGTTACCATTCAAGGTTTACATGTTCGATTCTGCTTATCAACCAACTTGACTATTCTAGCAGTAAATCTTATCTGGTTACAAGTGCACATTTGTAACCTCGTAAGATTTACCATTCTACTATATACTTCGACAATCTCCCAGTTTCTTCTGGAACACGCGTGCAGAGCCACGACAACCGTGCTCGCCTATTCGCTAAATGTAAATGAGCTATGTATATATATATATATATATATATATATATATATATATGTATGATATGGCACACCTTGCTTGGATGAAGGGAGTCGCGTATGTAGGAGAGATCTGCTTGGTGTACACCGTCTCCTGACTCCGCCCGTGAGTATCTTCTCGCAGCTGAGTAGATGAACTGGTGAGTGACAGATCAGAATCCCGGGGGATAAGGATTATAATCATTCGGCCTGAGAGCAGCAAACGTGTGGTTGACCAGCCGATGATGAGCCTCATCAGCACGGATAGCTAAGATGACGTCACGCATAGAAGCCTCGCTCTGTGAAACCAAGCACAAAAACCATGTTCAAAAAGTAAACAGGTATATTGTGAGTTTTTTACAACAGCTAAGGTTATATAAATGTTGTCACAACATTGCCCACACCCGAGATTGATGATTTATATATTATTCTTATAAATTGTTCAAAATAAACGTTGCATGTGAGGATCAGGATGGAAACAAAACTAGTAACTTCTAATATGTCATACGTTTCTCAACTATCTCATACAAGGAATAAGCTGATGGGCATTCGAGAGCAACGTACATTTTAAACACCTTGTCAGAGAATAATCTGTCAAATTTGAAATTCTCCTGACATTATATATAAAACATAGTACTAGTATAGATTTTTACTGAAATGTTTCTCTATTATAATGGGTTTAATACTCATAAAATTAATAAGCTTAAAATATACAAGAAAAAGGAAGTCTTACATCTAACTGCCAGTATCTGATAGCAAGTTCTGGGGCAGGAACCGTTCTCCATACCTTCATTCTACCATTTCCGTCTATGTCCTACAAAAATAATGAAATCTTATTATTAGGCAGTTTATTTTGAGGGCGTGTGACCATGAATGACGTAGCTTTGTACATACTGACCGATGTCGAAAATATCGAGATACACCGGTCATGCTTTGCCGTCACTTTCCTTAATACTAATGATTCTTTCATTTGTGTAAGACCTACCATGCCATCCATCACATTTTCGCATAAAAAAGGCGCTTGAAAATACAATACATGAAACATAACACTTAGGTTTTGGTCATTAAAACACACAAGAGGCCAACACAGTCCCACTTCGAGCATGTACTGCAAAGATGTTAGGATAAAACATGTGAACATCTAAACTTTGCCAAGAATATCCGCCATCTGCATGAAGGAATGTTTTCTCTACAGTGCACATATACAACCACTTACAGATTTGTAGCTAGCTAAATATGTATACTTACCTCCAGACACTTTGTATAGGTTTTGACAGCTTCTTCCTCCAGGTAACCGACAAATCGATGACAGAATTTGGGACTGATCAGATAAGAAGCACTGAACATGGTCACAAACACACCTGGAATACAGACAAATTAAGCAAATGAAACATAAGATCTTTAGGTATTTATCAAGTTAAGGTGTATAAATCTTTTGGGCACGTTCGAGATGTGAGTGCAATACCATTTTCAGAATTTGAAATTCCTCTACTTCCATTGTCTCTGGGCCTTGATGACTAACATTAGTCTAACATGAAGTTCACTGGAGACCACTTGTCTTCTACCATTATGACATGTCACACGCGGAAAAGTAAGCCAGTATACAACTTGCCAAAGCTGGTTTACTAGCTCTGGGCACTCGAGTTTCCTCGACTCATATTTTGACCACCATCGTGTATTTATTTATTTATTTATTTGCTGAATGTTTTACGCCATACGTAGAGAAAATTTCACTTATACGATGGCGTCTAGCACTATTGAAGGGGAAAACCGGGCAGAGCCGGCCGGAAACTCACGGCCACACGCTAAACACCTGGGTAAAGGAGGCCCCCATCATCGTATAGGTGAAAATTATTGAGTATAGCGATAATCAACAATCAGAACGGTAATTGAGGAACACTTCTTGACGAAAATGTACAAATTATTCCATTATAGCATACCTTGGGAGCATACCACAGCCAAACGGAAGAACCAGGAAGGTTTACGTAACTGAAGAGCGGTCAACAAGTGCATCCTCTCGTTCTCTGCTTCCTCTATAAACATAGTGAAGAGGAAGGTTAATTCCATTACTGGATTACCCAAACCCACAGACAACAAGAATGCCCGCAATTTAAGTGAGCTCTCATGAATTTCTCATACCGTCCTATGTATTGATGCGGTCCTGTATTTGAATGTATTCGCAGGATTTCTGGATTCCATGGTTCTACCAATGAGTTCCTCAAGGGTTTGCTCTGTATGTTAAAATTTAATGCTAGCCATGGTGAGAACAAATCCGTTACTGAGACAACAACTGCATATGACCCTACATTATCGGATATATGACCTTCGTTGAATGTCCTCTATCGTTTGCCTTAAAGTAACAGAAAGCTAAAATATGAAGTAAGGTTCACCATAAAGACAACTGAAAACTATGCGTAAAAAGGCTTTCATTTATTTTTTTAGATGTTTTGAAGAGTGCTGAAATGCATTCAAATATTTGAATTCTATGGTGGCCTTTATGAGCCATCATGACCGGAAGGAAGGGAATTTTTGTTTTTAGTCATGGGTAAAAAGAGTTATTCCAACACTCAGGGTGGTAATTAGAGTTGAGAAATCTTCCCGTGACGTCAGAGTTCCTAAAATTCCACCTTAGATTCAAACTTTTGAACATCTTTTTCTCTCTTCACAAAAATCTAAGAAAATAAAGGAAAGTATATATTTACGCATAGTTTTAAGTGGTCTATTAAGTGATACCTACTTCGATTTTCCTTTAACTATTTTATGTCTTCTGCGTTCCATCTGAGTAAATACAAAGGAGTGTTCAACCTTATATATTGACAAGGTGCACAGTCTTAAAGAACTAAGGAAATTTTTTACGCAAACCAGATTGCCACACTGCATATACTAGTCTGTTGTGGTGCTCACATTGTGTAAACCAAAGAGGGTTGCTTAGCCACATACACTATCCCCAGTCCTCAGTTTGAGTAAATCCAGTTGGTTTCCCATGCACTTGTTCCAACGAATACCCCCTCCTGATTCAGTCAAGTATAATGCAGACTCTGATTCTACATGCTTGGAATTTGGTTGAAACAGAGCAACGTGCTGTAACTTTGTGAGCTTTATCCTGTAATCTAGCCCCGCTACCCTCTTCCACGGGTCAAATAACATAGAAGAACCTTGACAGTGAAATTAACTAATTAATTTGTTTATCTGGCAACAAGTACCTGTGATGGCGATTTTAGCTTATCACACAAATAGTTACCGAGGAGAGTGTGGATCCAGCCGTAATCTCTTTTCATCCGTCTCAGGGAGTGGAGATGACGCGTCATGGCGGCCACCATACCGGGCACGGCCGCTACGGTCTCCAAGAAGCAAATCCGACTAAAACAATAACAGGCAAGATTGATTTTATTCATTTATTCATTTGATTGGATTTTTATGGCGTACTCAAGAAAATTTCACTTGCACGACAGCGGCCAGCACTATGGTGGGAGGAAACCGAACAGGGCCCTCTGAAAACCCACGACTATCCGCAGGCTGCTAGTAAATCTTCCACCCATAACAGGAGAGGACAGGCAAGTTTAAAGTGTTGAGCGTAACGTATATCAAACTCTTGAAAAGAGTGGTGTTCTGTACCAGAAATTATTGCTGAGACTCCAGAATCTCCTTAGATACCTTCCTCTCTTATGATATAAACAAAAATATATTCAAATACAAAAGGAACTGCTAGCTGTGTGCCCTATTTATATCTACAGACTAGAAGTTGGAATAATGGCATTTTGTCTTTGCCGCTACATTGGAATTAGGCCGTTTGTCTAAGCAGGTTTACTTCCGCTGGACTACAAGTGTTGCGATGTTACACGAACATTTCTGCTGAATCTGCACATGGAGTTTAACGCTATTTTTCATGCAGAACTATTATTATTTAGCTTATCAGGTTAATAATACTTACTTTAGCCATATTTTCTCGTTTCTATCTCCTCTGTTGAAACCGGAAAGAAAATCAAAACTTTTCCTCAGAAGCTGGACGGCGTTGAACGCCAACTGAAACGTGATGAACAATTTGATGGTCAACCCTGAGAAAGAGGCTGGTTAACCGTGATGAATAATGTGACGGTCAGTAATATTGATGGTCAACCTTTACGAGCAATAGATTCCTGAACCGTAGCCAACAATATGACTGCCAGTTGTTAACTGTAATGAATAATATGAAATAATATGAAAAACCTTGATAATGGTCAACCGTTAGAAAAAACCTGATGCTGAGTGGAGATGGACAATGTGATCACGCTAACCGTGTTTTAAAAAATGATCATCTTGAGAAGCGTTTACAAAGCACGCATAGCATTATACGTACATACTTAGTATACCGAAAATACATCCGTTTTGAGCAAAGAACTGCGTCCAAAACTCTGCTGATAACTTCTAACAGAAATTCTGGTAAAAACGAAAGTAAGAGCTGACTTATTTACCTATGAGCAATGTGGTGTGAAATGTTGAGAGCCTAACATTTTTTTAAAACCTCAGGGCTGTCAGACAGGCTTAACCGTTGTCAGAGAAAACCTTACCTTGTCAACCATAGTGTCTGGTTCATTGTGTGTAATCCGCACTTCCTCCACTTCCTTCTCTGACCTGGAGTCATGAAATAAGAATCATTCATATTAGATCCATTACTTCATCCGTTATTGTGCTGCAACTGCTACAAAGTGCATGGAGCAAAAATCCAATGAAATATAACCAAATGTTTATAAACCCGTCCAAATGAACAAGAAATCTTCCATGCCAAGCCCGATTTCGTCAATGCGGATCTGTCCATCACAAATCCAACCTGAATTGTGTTTCGGACTAAAACTGATCATGATTTGTCTAAAAGATTATTTTAGGTAAAATGTTGTGAATAGTAAATGACGTGCATTTGCACCGATTTGATTAGGTTCGAATGAGAGACACGTCGTCGTTAAACAATGTATATATATTATATTAAACTTTTAATTCCTTTTCTCCATCTGTGAAGGCGAAATATTCCTTAGATTTCTAATCTTTTAATACGTTTAAAACAGAACTCTCAGGCATGACCATCAATATATGTATTTATAAGACCATATGGTATTGGGGTAAGTGAATGAATGAGGGACACTGAATAAAGTCCATACTCACCATATAGGATGTGGTAAGGTGTAAGTCCCCATAGGGAGGACATCCGAGGCAGGGGTCAGCTCCTCCGCTCTCAGTTTAGCCCTGTATAATGATCGAATGTTCATTGAGATTTATCACTACTTACGATACAGTCATACTTTCAAAGTTCTTTCTGGCTTCTGTGCCGAGTTTTACTGTCAGTCATGAAAATTTGTCTTCCTGACAGCTTGATACACGTAGTCTTGGGTTTGTGGAGATGAGTTAGTCAGTAATAATGGAAATCTGATTTATCCTTTTGGATACGCTGCATGAAAAATAAGCTTTAAGGCGGTGAAATTTATATTACCTGAAATGTTGCAGTTTGCCAGGGTCGGGCATTGAGAGAACCCCGGGCTGTCTGTAGGCAGACTCTGCCACATCAATCTCCGCCTTAGTGGCAATAGACCGCAGAGCCTTGACGACGAACACAAACAGGCATTACATGTAAATACATACATATATGCATAACTATATATACGTTTTTATTCAAACTGACTAACATAAGGATCATTCAGTAGATCTCTTTGTAGCTTTAAGATCTTCCTGCATGATTAGGAATGGAACAAGCGATAGATGATGATGGAAAATTATGTCGTAGTGACTAGGGAGGGAAAGAGAGTCAAAACTGAGAAGGTTGAAATATCGACAAACCAGGATGAGAGAGCTCAGGTTTGTCCATGTAACTGCATTCGAATAATTAATTACAACTAGTAAGTGGGTTACAGCCACAGAAAAGGGTATATAATCTAAAAGTATCAATTCCAATTTTTTTTTTTGGCATAATACATACTCCGTTATTTTTTATAGCACTGCTATTAAAAAAATTAAGTTAAAAGATTATATAGAGCTGTGTTTTACACGGTGTGAAGAAGTTTTATCACAATGAACTTTTTAAAATCCTGTTTTTTTAACCCAAATTTGATTTCATCATTACTCACCAGATAAGCAAATAAATCATATAAATTTAATCAAAATTAATGAAATTATAAAGTGATCCGGTTGGTATAAAATGCATGAGGGCTTGTTTTATCCCAAGACAGAATCCCAAATAATTATCCTCACAGAAAATATCGAATACAACAGGCAAGCTTACCGTGAAGTTGCTGCCGCATCCCAAACTTTTGTTTGTCGTGTTACAGAAAGGTGAGGCCAGCAGCTTAACGTTCCTGGGCAACCCAATGCGCTGACACAGTGTGTATAATCCTTTCACAACAGCCATTGTGTTTGTTGGTCAACTGCTGCAAACGGGTCTTGACGAGAGATGTATGAGCACAGAAGCTCTAGCAGAAATCCGCACTGGAGATAGACGAAAAAGAGAATGGGGATTAGGCCAAACTCCCTTGCTTATAAAGACGAACAGACGACCTGAACGTGACGTCAGAAGATATGATATTGACATGTATCAAAACAAGGAATAAAAATCGCACTCGTGTTAATTTTCTCGAACAGCTTTCGTGCACTTAAGCTTGTGTGTTTTTCTCTCATTAAGTCAGTAATTACCACATGAGGTCAGGACTGGACATGGTAGCAGGATGGGGGAATGATCGACTATCTTCCTGTGGAGACTCACGATTCTCTTGTCGACTCCAGGCATAGCGGAAGTCAGCGGTTGTGAGAACAGCGGGAATCGCCATTGGCTAAGAGACACTTTTCAGTTTGGTCAAGTTATCCAAAACAATCCGCAGGTATTTGAGGATAACATGCTTTAAAAAAATACACGCCAAAAAATAACAATGCAATTAAAATTCCATTCGCCACAAAATAAAAATAGAAAAACCATTCCAAGCCTACAGAGTTGCACAATGGAGGTGTATTAAAACGTGATAAAAAATATGATACATATGTTAAGAAAACATGCGCATCTTCATTCATATGGGTTTTGTTAAATGTTATGACACACGAAAAAATAAGTTGTACCTTGTTACAGAGCAAGACAAAAAAAGAACTGCAGTCATTTGCATGGAGGTTTATGAGGCATATTTTAGATGCGTGCAAAACAAAAATACCGCGAACAATTTAATACATCATTTAACAAACATGGAATTAAAGTTTCCGCATAAATACGTTCACAAACAAATTAAGGTTGATAAAAATACACAAATAAATAAATTTCAATGTACCATGTCTCACTTATTTTAGAGCAAGGAAATAGAGATATAATCATGATTTCTCATAATTATGAATGTAAAAATAATAATTTTGAGGCAGCCATAACATGTCTGTAGTGCAGATATGCATTACGTTGGGGGAAAATATTATTTTTGTTCAAACATTAACATATGACAACATTGCCCAAAAATCAGGTGTTTATTTACATCATAATCCCAAAAGCTTATGAATACGACTCAAATTAATTTGGAAGAAGATAAATCCAAAGAAAGGTTAGGACATCTATTTTTGCATTCTGATCCACTTGTACTTCCTTGTATGCCACCGTCTGCTGGTGAACTGTTAGAATGCAGGCCCATCGGCCATGTCATACGAAAGCACGAGGACAGTGTGACGATGACACCAGTTAAGGACAGTAACTTCACATTTTAGCCTACCCTATAGGGTTGGTGTATTCTGGATGTTCGTGAGAATTATTAAATTACTATTACTGAGATAGCCCTGGACGACTATCACTTCGCTTTTTTATATTTGGTTGGCGCTCGTATAGTCATGAATTGGTCCCATTCACCCTTTGGGATGATCGACAGCATAGGGATTTTCTCTGTCTGGCAATCTAGAACCGTAAGCATTATATAAGAGTAACTGGACAGGCCGGTGTGGTTAGTAACCGAATGTTTTCCGAAAATTTACTATCCCTCTTTTAGGGGTGAATGGGAGCAAGCCAAATATGAAGAAGAGGAAGTGCTAATCGCCCAGTGCTGTGTTGAGACGTCCTTTGTACATTGGTCGTCGGGAATTACAAACGGATGGATTTTCTGGATGCCCCATAGAGTGAAACAGCAGTGATGCATGCAGCGAAACATTCCAGGTACAGACCAGAACATCTCCATCTGGTTTACTACACAGGATCGCTATGGTTTGCTCATGTCAACAGAGCCTATCTTTTTATCACATCAAACGTTTTCTTATGTATTGATATTAGTTACTTTATTAGGACCTTATTTTAATGTCAACATCTCATTGTTTTACAGTCAAAATGATTGCATGTTACAATTTTTGTTTATAGATGAGCATTTTAAAATGAATATCGAGTTGCTATAACTTTGCTTTATGCATATGTATACCTATCTTGTATGCAAACCTTAGATAATTGCAAAGACTTAGCTTCTAACGCGTCATTCAAGTAAACACTGACAGGCATTAAAGCCATTCACAATTTAAAGAAAGGATTGCATAGAGTGTTATCCTGTATATATATAGTTAAGTTAGGATATTGACTTTAATATTATTGCCTTTTAATATTAAGAGTTTATCAACTCAATGTTGCATCCTATCTGTATCTAGGTCAGTTGGATCCGTCACTGCAGATACACCTTTGTTGTTTGATTTGGAACTTTATGTCAAATTCAAGATGATCGCGGCCATGCATATGGTGATGTTCTTACACTGGAACACCCTGCCCAAGACATCAAACACAAAAGCCCATCCCGTCACCAAACACTGACTACAGACCCCTCAAAGTTTAGTTTTATTTTTTTTCGCATGGCCTGACGATGGCTTAATTGACGGGATTCGGAGAGTAACTCAGGGCTAAGGAAGAAATTTAGGGTTCAGGAAGAAACTCCGGTATCAGGTAGAAACTCGGGATTCAGGTCAAAACTCGGAACTCAAGAAGAAACACGGAATAAAAGAAGATACGCGGAAAACTGGAAGAAACTTCGAACCTTGGTTGGATTGGGTAGGATGTGGTGGTTTCTTTGTCTTGAAAGGTTAAACGTTGTTTTCAGTATTACATAGTTTCATCATATCATAACGGATCTCCTTGTAACAGGCTGCTGGGGCACTTCGTGGCCGAAGGGGTTAGCACGCCAGCGCGGCACAATGACCCAGGAGCCTCTCACCAATGTGCGCGCCGTGAATTCAAGCCCAGCTCATGTTGGCTTTCTCTTCGGCTGTACGTGGGAAGGTCCTCCAGCATCCTGCGGATGCCCGTGGGTTTTCGCCCGGGTTCTGTCCGGTTTCCTCCCACCATAATGAATTCAACTCACGTGACAAGTTATTACTGCAAAAGCTAGTGTGTCAAGTTTATTCCATGAAACGCCTTCACTCAAAGTTTCTTAAATTTTACAATGAGTATAATTCTTTTGTAAGTAAATGTGGACAAAGCGTCCAGAATCTCTGGCGCTCTGCCTCATGATTGTGTGTAATTCCGCTAAACCCAGATCTAGAGGCTGCATATTTTTCGTTTTGCATTACATCGCCATTTTGGATATATGTACAGTTTTAATCAAAGCGCAACTGAAATACATATTTTTATTATAGACAACTTATACATTAAAGCATGGTACATAGTTTGAATAAGGATTTCACTTATTCGCCTAGAACATACATTGCATCTTTGCAACATCACTGAAAATTGATGACTGCTTCTCTTTACAGTCAGCTGGAGTCCATCCTATTTTCATACTTTATATTCTTTCTTATTTCTTTGGTAGTTTGTGTTAAACGTCGTTTTGGGAATTGGCCTTGCGATTATTGACCTTGGAACGTCCATCTTGGTTGACGGCTGGTATACGGATGTCTGTAGGCATAAATGCAGTATACATACACCGACTTTAAAAGGTAGGCATGCTATAGACGTTGTTCATGGTGCTGATGGTGCTATCCTGTGTGGTTTTCCATGAAGTTCGCTGGAAACCACTGTTTAAGTAATGTGACACATGCTACATGTGGAAGAGCTCGTCCATAGCTCGCGAAAGGTCGATGGTTTTTATTTTGGGCAGTCCAGTTTCCTGCACCATTAAGCACACTTAATCACATGTGAAAAGTTCTTGAGTACCACGGTAAACAATAATCAAATAAGTAAATAAATAAATAAATTCTTACCCGACCCGAAATTGAACCCAAGGCTCTCGCTTATTCGAGGCGGACAGTTTTGTGGTAGCTTTTTGGGTGTGATGGTTGGTCTTTAGCCCCTTATAAGTGAGTGTGGTGATTGATATTTCGTGCCACATAGCTGAATGGATTAATGGTTCGCATCAGTCACTTCTAGATGTGATGAGTGGTTGGTTGATGGTGCTACTGTTGTGTACATGTAATCATTGGTCTTCTCTCCTTGACTGGACCATGACCTGGCCACATCCTTTAACTGGCATCGCTTATATACTAGCATGTAGAAATAGAACAAACGAAAAGCGTGTAAGCATTGAAGACATCTGCATTAAGGTGTCACGGTTGATCATTTTTAATACAAATGTGTATGATATACACGTGAATATAATGAAACTGAACGCAGTAATACATTCCGTCCAAACTCTCGTGGTATATGATGATGGAAACCACTAGGTGTACTCTCTAAGAACTACTGTGTACTAGTGGTATACAATATTGTGGTAAAAATGCACATCCACATGATTTTGTGAACCAGCAGTACACAAATTGTGTAATTCATGTAACACAGTTGTGTATACATGTGAGTACTGCTGATACACAAGTCACTGTGGATGTGCAAATTTGGACAAACTTAAACGACAGCGACCAGTAATATGGTGGGAGGAAACCGGGCAGAGCCCGGTGGAAACCCACGATCATCCGCAGGTTGCTGGCAGACCTTCCCACGTACGGCCTCTCATTACAAAGAATGGTAGAATAAAGGTTTTTTGTGTCTCGACAACACGACAGTGTGATATGGTTGGCAAATGGTCGCTCGTAACCCGGCCTCTTGCCAATTTATATCAGTTACTTAGGCTTTAATTTATTTATATACTGATTGGTGTTTTACGCCATATTCAAGAATATTTCACTTATACGACAGCGGCCAGCTTTATTGTAGGAAGAAACCGGGTGGAGCCTGGGCAAAACACATGACCATCCGCAGGTTGTTAGGCTTTAATTCAAGTAAATGATTACATAATAACAACTTATACGTCCCCTAACACCATGGTTTACGCAGCATTAGGTAAAACAAATGCAGTGAAGTTCATTGCAATTCACTGGTACAGAAATGCTCTAAATGCTACATTGTCATCCAATATCAATTGACAACTATGCACATGGAAACATTGCAAAGGGGCCAGGCCTTGGACACGTTTCCAGGCATTAATAGTGATATCATAATTCTTTGTCCAAAATTTTTTCTTCAAGTTCCATTGGAATTAACTGTCGGGTCATTGATCTTTCTGTCCATTGTGTAATTCTGTATTATATAGATATCTGTTCCGCATGTATCAAAGATTACTTTTCCCCTAAAGTAATGTGCTACATTATTCTCAATGCAAGCAAGTTTCGTAACAATTGTTAACAGCTAAGTTTTGAAACTGATGATCTTCTAAAGATTTATTTATTTACTTGATTGCTGTTTTACGCCATATTCAAGAATATTTCACTTATACGACGGCGACCAACATTATGGTGGGAGGCAACCGGGTAGAGCTCGGGAGAACCCCAAGACCATTCGTTCGTTGCTGGGAAATTTTCTCACCTACTACCGGAGAGGAAGCCAGCATGAGCTGAAGCTGAACTCATAGCGATCGTATTGGTGAGATGCTCCTGTGTCAGTGCGCTGCGCTGGCACGCCAAGCACTCGCACACATTATAAACTGCATGACATTAATGCTTAGGTTAATCGTATATAACAAGTGTGTATACTTAAAATCTGTATACATACACACCAAGCATTTGAATACCTTATAGGAAAAATAAGGTCAAAAAAAAATTAGCAAAATATCTCAGCAGGTTTCTTGAGTGCTCTTATGTCGCTGGAACTTACATGTACATCTCAGTTAGTGAGACTTACAAAATTTAATTTTCTATCATAGAGACACGTGCTCGCCTGACCGCACATCGTAGATACCTGTCTAACACCAAGCGGTCTTGTTCATCAGCTACTCTTACTTAGCTGAGTGCAAATGTATAATCAGTGAAAAGCACGCCCCTGGTAGTTTCTGGAAGAACTGGGGCGTCGTAGCTATATATCACATTAATATGTTTTCATCAGCATAGCGCTAATGACATCGATGTATGAATACTCTATCCAGACCATCTGGTACATTATACCACAGGGAAATAGATGTGTAATGTACCATCAGTGACGTAAGCACCATCCCCTGGGTATATCTCGGCTCAGACTTTAAGCAACAGTGGCCGTCATCGGTGACGCCTAATATGTATTTACAGTCTGAACCTATAGTATAGGGTTATGAACAATAGTTCAAACTTTAACATTAAGAACGGTTATCTATAACGGGTCTCCACTTCGCTGCTCGCAAATCACGCATAAACTTGTATATACAATGTTTCATGACAGCAAAATAACGCAGGCATATATACATATACCTAAATATTAAGAAATATTTACTTACCTTTAGAAATTAAAAAACAAGACGACGAAAACAAGCGTTGTATTGGAAACAAATTTCTTTGGTTCGCATATACTGTTGATTTTACGGCTTCTTAAAGATGACGTTTTTCT
The DNA here is from genome assembly GCF_032854445.1 of Liolophura sinensis. Lineage (NCBI taxonomy): Eukaryota > Metazoa > Mollusca > Polyplacophora > Chitonida > Chitonidae > Liolophura > Liolophura sinensis. The sequence continues at coordinate 77,855,514 of NC_088295.1, forward strand.
CATGTATCTTTCATGGTGTTTAGATTATGCTATTAGAAAGACGTGTCTGTTGTGCGAATCTTTATAACCATGTGAACATTCATGTCTGACAGAAGAGGGAAAGCCCATTGCATTGTAACTTTAAATCAATTACATAAATTATCAACCCGTTGTATAACTAAATGCCTCGTTTGTAACTCAATATAGATGTTTCACTATTTGTACATAATAAACCAAATTAATGCATCACCTGAAGGTTCCAATGTATATAGATGAGAGTATAACCTCTACTTTCTAAGACAGTTTTAATGGTACACTGCTTGAGGCCTTCCGCCTCCAAAACTCTGTAACGGAGATCACAATTATTCAATATACATGTACTTGTATATACCGGAGTTGAAGTCCCCCAACCCCACCCCACCTTCCGCTTATATAAGGCATGCAGAACAATCGACTGCTGGAAGTTGACCTGTAACTTTCCACGGCGAAGACATGTAGCAGGTATCAATTCAAAACCATAATTTAAAAAGGTTATGAACACTGCTTTGTGGCCGACAGAGACAGGCAGTCAGAAAAGGTGTAAACATTTTATAGTACATAGTTTCCACACCACCCTTAAGCCGTTAGAAAACTATATCAAAAGGTAATCATAGACCTCAACATATGCATTGTACACACTCAAACTCATGGGTGAATAAAAAAGTTTAACATGACCCTGGCAGCAATGGTCTTCATAGGACTGAACAATTATTAAGTAGGCCCTATACACGACGTAAAACCCCAGCAGGCATGGATAGGTACATACTGGCATTAACACTGGCGTGATATATCGCCATTTTTGTTGTTGTTGTTTTGTTTCTTTCACTTATGTATTTGATTGTTGTTTTCATGAATGTGCTCAAGGATGACCGACTGGTTGATCGTTGTTCAACGCCATTCTCAAGAATTTTTGACTTTTATGATGTCTGCCGTGTTCGGGCTAAACCAACGATCTGTTACAATATACTGACGAACTTTACCACGTATGACGAACAGATCGGTATGTAAACCAAATTACTGGACGACAGCTTTGTCTTTGACGAACGTCATGGGCCGCGACGTCGACCGCTTACAGTCGACGGGTGTCATCAAGGCCGCAAAAATTAAGCGAGAGTGAGAGTGAGAGCATTTACAAAGGTTCTATTGGTACAATTTGTCCTAGCGAAGTGAAAGGAGGCCCGTTAATCACTAAACAATGGACTGCCCCCAATTTGCTCAAGAATGCTTTAGTGCTCAAGAATTTTGGGCTCATGACGGCGGTCAGGTTTATGGGTGCAGGAAACAGGAGGACCGGAGTAAACCACCGACCCTCCTCCGACTACCTGACAGGCCTGAAGGGTTAATACTGACGTAAGGGGAAAGAGAGCCTCAAAAAGAGATGAGAAATAAAACATTGTCTCGTCCAGACAAGATGACGTCGAGATTAGACCAACGTTTCCATGCATGTATAGCCACGTATTTAACAGCCACTTTATGTAATAAAATTCGCGCACGTGGGAAGGTTTGTCAGCAAACTGCGGATGGTCGTGGGTTTCCTCCGGGCTCTGCCCGGTTTCCACCCACCATAATGCTGGCCGCCGTTGTATAAGTGAAATATTCTTGAGTACGGCGTAAAACACCAAATAAATAAATAAATAAATAATAAAATTCGCATAATCTAATCATTTTTTTTTTCTTCAAAACTTACATCAAATATCACCTCGCAGCACCTGTTACATTCAGAAAATATATATCAAAGTTTTTTATCCGCAAATTTCCAAGTATATTACAAAATACAACGCGGTGATCAAAAGGTTTACATTGTAATAACTTTTTTTCGTCTTCCAAATTTACATCTAAATACACAATAGATCACCTCGTAACACCGACTGAATTCAGAACACACACGTAATGTATATGATATGTCAAACGCTTTCTGTATCTTCTCAAACTTCCACGTTTGCTGCAAAATGTAGCGCTCTGATAACATATCTTAAAACGTTGCTTTTGTTATAAATTTATTTATTCAGTTGCTGAGTTAGTTAGTTGATCAGTTAATTACAGTGAATTAATTATAGTTATTAGCTTACTCAGTTAGTTAGTTAGTTAGTTATACATGTAGATATAATTCCTTATATTTCTGTGACTGAAATGGTCAGAAGACTATAAAATTCGACTACACTCTGTCCATTGCATGCAGCTGTTTATTTGTTAACAGCAAACAACGCTGCACTGCAGCCGTTGCATTATAAAATATAAGCTGATTATACGCTGAAGTTGCTTAAGTAGCAGTATATTTGCACGATACCTAGACCCTTGTTACAACATAGGCACGCCAATGGAGTCAAGCGTCTGGACTAATCCGCATGATGCACTCATGTACATGCTCGACGCCCCCAAGCAAGACGGATAAAACATCGAATGCAGTCCTCGGAGGCGTGACTTATTCAATAATAAACCGTTTAAATAAGTTCTACACTGTAAAGAAACTACTCAAGGAGAGCTCTGTATTTAATATATTTAATAGAATATTAGACGATTGCAGTCTACTCCTGATGTCATGCATGGCGAGCTATTACGGCATGCATAAAGGCCTATAAGTTAAGAAGAGCAGTGTTGTGCAGAACGTATCATGCAGGTAACAAAGCTGTTCATGATACCACACGCAGATCAATGTAAAATTAGAGACAATGCAATATGTAGGAATCATTCGCGTAACATATGTTATATATCCCGCGTCAGAAAAAATACTAAGCTTTTCATTGGACAACAACCGTCATATGGGGGTACAGATATCGTCTCGAACCCTGCAGACGACGTCAAATGTGTCTGCCGGGTAGGCTAGCTTCCTTTGTTGGGCTGTGAATACAATGGTCACATCGTTAAAGCGATTCACCTATACATCCATCTCCTGCATTTAACTGATGGGCCTTTGCAGGATAAATTCATTACATGGTTACTCAGTGATAGGATACGCAAATATGTGATGTCAGTAACCTTCATAAGGTTACTGACACCATATATCCTATCACTGCGTATCCTATCACTGAGTAACCATGTAACTAATAGTGTGACACTTGAACAAGGACATCACATCAAAGAAAACTAAAAAAAAAGGATTTAAATGTAGTTGTTTCGGGGGAAAGATGGAAGGAGATTTTTAAATGGCCACAGGATTTTTTACGTACGGTTTTTGTATCGTAACGCTATATAAATCAACTTTTAATGTGTAATTCTTACTAGGTCATGGGATGCGTCACGTTAGAGCAACCGGAAATACAAAATCACGTCACTCGTACCCCACGCACATAGGCCTATCGTTAACAGCCAAGACAGGGGTTCCGAAGTTGTCAGCGGAAACAGCTGGTTATCGAGTTACAGAGATGTGCATGACTGTTAAAATGCCGGCACTTTTTATTCTCACAATGTGCTTGATTTGCTTATTTTGAACTGCGATATCTCGGATGTGCCACATTGCAAAAATAAAAGGATATGGTTTCCATACCGTGTGTAGGACACTTTTTCGATGCATAGATATGTGTGTGTGTGTGTGTGTATATATATATATTTGGTCTAAGGTATAAGGTGTTATGTTATCGAGAAAGTTATCAAAATAAGGCTTAAAGGAATTGACTAACCAGCTTTGTATAGGATCATGCAATAAGAGATAGCTATATACTTATACGCATGTATACATATTTTTCATAACATATGAAAAAATTAGATTGTCAAAATGCCACAGCGTATGTATACTCCATTACGGGGCCTCTCTGCATGGCCTATAGTGGTTAGAGCACTGGCGCAGCACAATAAGTCAGTCTGCAGTCGCTTTGAGTTCAAGTACATCATAAACATACGTATTATCAGATGCTACCATTCCCCGCAGAGTACAACTGATGGGTACAACATCCATTATGTGTGCCCCAGGCTACAGCTCTGTCAACAACGGTCAGGTAAAAAGAGTATTCTCCCTTTGACCACTGCAGAGGTTTGCACTTTTAGTGGCACGAACGCGACCAATAAAATCTCTATCAAAGATTGCTTTTTTCTTTATTATATAAATTTATTATTTATATTATATATATTCTGTTTATAAATCGTGTGACATAATATCTGTGGTGCAACTTAGTATTTAAAAACCCATCATATCACATTACCATTTTCTTCGAAAAATTTTGACATACGTTATAAAAATATCAGCTTCTTCATAGATACCTTAGGCATATTGGAGAGAGAAAGTGTTATTCGGTCCAGTTTCCTTATATGAGGTGTGAAGATTTATTTATTTACTTGTACGACGACAGCCAGCTGGTGGGAGGAAGCTGGGCAGAGCCTGAGGAAAACCTGCGACAATGAGCAGGCTTCAGACCTTCCCACTCACGGCCAGAGAGGGAGCCAGTGGGGATGACATCTAGCTATGCCGTACAGAAAGATCACTTCGCACGACTTGAAACTTTGTACAGCCTAAGTACCATGAGTGTGTGGTGGCTTTAACATGTTCCATTTGTCTAATCTCACGTTAATTTAACGAACTGCAACGTTTGGCGACTGATATCAGCTGATAGTTCTGGTTCTGAGTCACAGATTATGACGTCACTGACAAACCAAAACATTTGGGACGAAGTGCCCCCAGAGCTGTCAAGTCCAGTTAAGACGTGGCAGATGATTGGTCAGATTTTGACAGCTCCGATAAATGGGTGTCGACACTTCCGGGATAGAATTATTCCTTTTAAATGAATAATTTTGTAATCAGGCAGTATTTAAGTAATACAATACATAGTCTTCCTATATCCTCTGCCATTGACCTTCTCTCAGGGCATAAATATTATGCAATAGCCTCATTTCGTAGAAGATCGCATAGCCTACTGCTTTTTCTATCGCCCAATCAAATGACAGGTCTTATGAGTGGTTCGCTTGCTCTGTGATGTTATTATTTTCATTTAGACATTGGCAAGAGGAAAGAAAGAGACGATTACTTGCTTCTACAAATGGTTAAATATGATGAACAACCACCATAATCATGTGGGTAATCATCACTCTAAAACTAGATCAGATGTAAGTATCATTCTCGCCGCTTTGCGGCCGTCTGTCGTTATTTACGCAGCGTTTTTATTGTACATCATTAGACGGAAATGAGAGGTTGTTTGACCGATCAAGAAGGGTTTGCTCCTATCAAAAGTTGTTCCCGAAGCCCCCAGACATTCCATTGCATCACTGACAACGTCCCATTGAAATTCCGTCCTTCAGCTCGGCTGTATAGTACATTCATGATCTATTTACGAGCATATGACACTCCCATGGTGAAGACAAAAGAACAGAGTCAATGAGAATAAATTTGCTTCCTTTGTTCTCTTGATTTTGCACATGTGAGCACACGAATTTATTAACAAAGCAGCATAAAAGAGGAAATGGAAATTCTCTTGAGATGTCACAGGGAATACAACAACACATGTAAAGTAAAAACATATAATGTCATTTCGGGCACTTGTTGTTAAAACCTACTGTATGAGTACTACATATATAACATGTGACTGTCTGGACTTGTATAAAGTAGTGTGTATTTATCAAGGCATCAAGCACATTTAACATGAATCATCTACAATATACAATGACATTTAGTGTAAAAGATTTAATGTCCGATGAATGGTTGTATCTGAAATCCATTCTTCAGCTGTGAAACATTTAAGCCTCAGAGATGATGCTAATTTCTTTCACTGTAAAGCTATACATCTGACTGCACCTTCCACCATTTACAGGCACTCAAAAATTAAACCCAACGAATTGTGGGTTGTTGAAAGAAAAACATGATGCTGGCATGTAATTTGATATTCAGGATGTTGTGCAATAGGCTCTATATACACACAACAGTATCAGGACAGTGCACACCCAAGACCGCCCATTTTCAAAGTTGAGGCCCCATTCAAGCTTTTCTACAAGCAAATATCATAAATAAATATGTAGTATAGGAAATTGCAAATCATGTTTTAGAACAACAACACCAGTTTCTTGGCCAATCTCTCCAGCGTATCAAACAGGCCACAAGTAAATAGCTATAACCGAATCATTGTTGTTCATTTATTACTGTGTGTATGATTATATTTAGTTATTTATTTGATAAGTGTTTTACACTGTACTCAGGAACATTTCTCTTATATGACGGTAGCCAGCATTGTGTTGAGAGGAAACCGGGCCCGGGGGAAACTCACATACGATCAAAGGTTGAGCTGGGCTTGAACTCAGAGTGACCGCGTTGGTTACAAGCTCCCGGGTCATTGCGCTGCCCTGTAGCATGCTATCTACTCAGCCTCAAAGACGCCTACATGACTGTAAACACCTGTGGCTATGCATTGGAGAGAAAGATTTATTTTGGCTTTTGCAGCTTGCATGAAGTGAGAAAGTATTTCCTATTTACAAGAAGAATGTTGAAATTTATTTTCTGTCGATCAAATGAGGCTCTCCAGAATTCACAGATTGTGTGTGTCAGAGCACCAAAATAAGAAATTGTTCAGAGCAATGTAGGATATTTAAGATTCCGAACCCTATGTAGGCCTTGGTCCCTTTGCCCAGTATTATGTTATGGTTACAGTATGGGGTAAGGAAATTCTTGAGGACAGTGTTTCTAAGGAGAGATGATTGTTGTTCAGTCTGTATTCTCTTTATATGTATATACTGTAACATTATGTCACACAGTTTCTGTGATACATATATAACCCTATTTTGAATCATTGCAACTGAATGCATTACTTTGTAACTGCCAGCAAAATAGTAATCCAATGGTATCTGTAAAACAATATTTGATCAATTTTCTGTATTAAGATGACAACGTGTTCTTCTGCGTGTTGACAGGTAACACATGTGTACAGTGATGAGGAAGCCCCATTAAACAAAAAGTTGCCCAAAGAACTGTTATTACGGTAATTTTCACTCTGTTGTGATACACTGGAGAGTTAGTTGCAGATGATGTGACAAATGTTGTATTTATTTATTTATTTGGTTTGTGTTCTACGCCATACTCAAGAATATTTCACTTATACGTTGGCGGCCAGCATTATGGTGGAAGGAATAAGGCAGAGCCCGGGGAAACCCACAACCATGCGCAGGTTGCACAGGACAGGAAGACAGCATGAGCTGGACTTGAACTCACAGCGACCGCATTGGTGAGTGGCTTCTGGGTCATAACACTGTGCTAGCTCGCTAACCAACTAAGCCACAGAGGCCCCCACACAGATGTTGTATATTAACTCAATACATATAGGCTATTAATGACAGCGAACTTCTTGAAAAGAAAATATAGCTACGAATTTAAAATTTAATGATTAACTTGTTGTGCCTAAAAGTAGTCTGGCGTCATGTACTTTAATAACCTGCAATTTTTTAAAGGTTGGACAAAGCCTTAGGAATGAAGAGACCTGAAAACGTGAACCTGAAGGGATTTATCTCTAGGCACATGCTGGTGCATACAAAGACTGCATATGTATTGACAGATATAACTGCTTCAGATTAGTCTTAATGTGTTTTACTGTGTTTGGGTTGGTGAAACTTACCCTTCCTAGACAGAAGCTTATTTATTTCACTACAGTTACCAATCACCCATACATGTAAGTGGCATATTGGGCTCTAAATATAAAACAGTATGCCTTTTATTTATATTCCAGAATATTTTCCTTCTTAGATGTTGTGACTCTCTGTCGATGTGCTCAAGTATCACGGGTTAGTGTTAAAACATTTATATTTTCTAACATTCAGTTTTTATTCCGCCATATGTTGTTCTAACATATACAAGTACAAGAAAAGCTTCCCAGCTTTATTGTTGGGGCATAAAAATGCCAGTGGTCACTGCTGCAATTACATAAAGTAGCCAGCTCCTGTGACATCAACAGTGGTAGCTGTAAAAAAACACAACTTGGGAAGAGGATGGGGAGGGGGACGGGATTCAAATTTTTTGACACATTGTTGATGCATATGACATATATGCAGATAATTTCTTCATTCCTTGCTTGTGTTTTATTAGTAAAACATTCAATATATGGATTGAATGACTTGGATCATAACCTGTTATACACCAAATCTGTGTTAGGTCTGTATGTTTGTTATCAATTTGTATTTGTAGTATTGGAACCTTTTGGCCTTGGATGGAAGCAACTGGCAGAGAGTTGACCTGTTTTCTTTTCAGCGTGATGTTGAGGTAAATATGATTTCTGTAACTACATACATGTACATATAGTCCATGCTAATATATTATTCTTTACAATATTAAAAGTAGATGGAGGAGTTTAGCACTTAATGAAGGATTAAATATTCATGCACTTGGGCTGATTAATTCAAATTTATGTCATTATTTTCAGTATTGTCCACTTTTACCATTTTCTGTGCAAAATAAAGGAATAGAAGTATTTAAGGAAGAAAAATTACTCTTAGTGAGACTTCTCGTAGTTTCATGCTAAAAAACCTAATGTTGCGTTACGTTATAGTCGCTGGCGTGTGACAAAGAAGGTACCACATGGTACGCCCTTGTATACATGTATATATATTTATAGTATGAAAACCACGTCCTTTTAATATCCCATTGTCATTGCACTGAACAGTTTTTGTACCATTTCACTTAAGATGCTATTGGATGTTTTGCAGGGCCCAGTGGTTGAGAATATAGCCAAACGATGTGGAGGATTCCTCAAATCTCTTAGCTTGAGAGGTTGTCAAAGTATAACGGATGCTGCTTTAACGTAAGTTTTCATTCATTCATTGATTTTTATACACATAATTCCAGATAAAACTATTTTTCCTTATCTAATGATATTTGATTGGATGAAGCTGAAGTTTGAAACCTGTTTCGAATAACGTCTAACAGTCTTTTGTCCTTGGTACTGTTATGGTTCACAAGTTTGATTTTGATAACTACAATGTTAAAAGCACATTTGGAATTGTACACAGTTTGTGTTGGATGTCACACAAAGCTTGCGGTTTCTCATCAGAGATGATCGCAGTAGATTATACATTCTTTTTCGGAGCTCATAGCTACTGAGGGCATACAGAAGAAGTAGCCAGAAATGGGCCAGGCACATGCACTATAGACCAAACTGCTGTTATCATAATTAAAGTTGTCTCCCTTGTCTTTTTTTCTTTGGCTCTTACTTATAAGTGTTGTTTACCACAGTGCTTAATCTGTATTTTATTTGTCTTTGGGCGATACAGGACATTTGCACAGCAGTGTAGAAACATAGAAAAATTAAGCCTGACTGAGTGCAAGAAAATAACAGACATGTAAGTACTAAAGAGTAAAAAACTGTATATGCTAGCAAAACTTGTTCCCTTTAATTAAATGGTATTATATTTTAATTCAGCCCTGTCGTTTTTCACCATAGTTAAGGTGAGACTTCTTAAATGTATTAATAAAGTAACACAAAAATTGGCATTGACTTCACATTGCTATGTTGAGCCTACCACTGACCTTTTACTGTAAATGCAATCATTGTTGAAAAGTTCTGTTTAGCCTCCTGTTAAAATGCTTTACATCACAGCTGATTTACAACAGGATTATGTAATGTCTGTGCAGTTCTGAGCACTGGTATCAGTTGATGTCTGTAATGCAAGGCTACTAATGTCTTGTTATAGTTGATTGTAACATTTTCTGTTGACAGAACAAGTGAAAGTTTAGGAAGGTATTGTTTCAAGTTAATGTACCTGGACTTGTCATCGTGTGCACTGATTACCAACAACTCTCTCAAATCCCTCAGGTAATATTTGTCTTATTTTTTTATTTTGCTTTTTCCTCAATAACATTTTTAATTTATAGATCTGAAATATTTACATCTTTTCAACTGTCAGGCTAATGTTTGGATGTTATAGATGCATTTGAAGCATCTAAAGAACGTGATAGCCAAATATGATACATTGTTAATGCCGGTTTTGAACAGTTATTTCTCCAGTGATGGTAGAGAAGTGTTTGGTATGGTGAATTTCCTGTGTTCTATGAACGATTTTAAACACAGTTGTAGAGAGTAATTCTGGAATTCAAATATTTCTGGCTGTGTGTTGTGCTACGTATATAAAAGTTGGCATAAAATCGTTTTATCGTAATTTTTTCTGTAAATCACATCACCTTGTGGCATTATTCCCTAGATCAAGTTGTTTCCATTATAAATGACAGAATTTAGATTCAGCATCTTCCTTTCACTGTTAATTGGCAGTAACATCTGTGTGAGGTGGCTAAAAGGATAATTGTGTCTTTATTCAGTTTATTTACTCAAAAGGAATCAGAATTACGAAGGTTCCTTCATTGCTCAAGCTTTGTACAACATCATAGCTTTTAGAACTGTATTAGTTAATTATGCCCTTGTTATACGTGACCAGAATAACTGAATAAATGTTTTACATTTGTTTCAGTGATGGCTGTCCTAACTTGGAGTATTTGAACATATCATGGTGTAGTCGATTGAACAATGATGGGGTAGAGGCTCTGGCCAAGGGCTGCAAAAAGCTGACATCATTTCTCTGTAAAGGTTGCTTACAGGTTTGTATTTACTGTACCAAAAGAAAATTCTTGAGTACAGCTAAAGCACCCATCAAAGAAATAAATATATTTTTTATTTATGTTTAATTAACTTATGTTTTGTGACAGGTCAGAATATATATATCCATAAATATAATCTCAGTGTTAAAATTGTATGCATTATAGTTTGCCATGGTTTCAAATCAGCAAGTGGGTTGGGCATTCAGATCATCGTGGAAAGAAATTCACCACTGTATATAAAGATGGGGATTATTTTTCTTTGCAGATCTCAGATGGTGGTATTGCACATTTAGCAGAGAATTGTCCTGACTTGAAAACAATAAATTTACACAGTTGTTCAGTAAGTAAACTATGAAAACTTGCATGAAAATATTAATTATCATAGTGTTTGATCCTGTTAGAAATCCGAATGTATACATAATTTCACATTTAACTGCTCTTCCAGCGACCTGCGGATGATTGTGGGTTTTCCCCGAGCTCTGCCTGGTTTCCCGAGCTCTGCCTAGTTTCCCCGAGCTCTGCCTGGTTTCTTCAAGCTCTGTCTGGTTTTCTCTTCCCTTAATGTTGACCCCTATTGCATAAGTGAAATACTCTTGAGTATGGTGTATGGGGATGGATGGGGTTAGCCATTCCAGGCACTTTCTACCACCCTTAAACTTACTGCCATCATCAATAATATGAAAAATTCATTAACTTGTTTTTATAATTTCATGAGACTTGTGCTTTGTCTCAGTGTCATTAACTCTAAATTGAATTTGAAGCTGCCAGTATGGCACTTTAAAAAAGGTCTTGATGAATGGGTTTCAATGTTTTAAAAAGTTATCAGGTGTTAAACTGCAAATACTGTATTTCACCTAAAGGTTAGCTTTTTTGAGCGACACATTTTTACTTGATTTTGGTTGATTCATTCACCTCATGGTGCCATTTGTAATCTTTTTTTGTGGAGTTTAAATGATTTCTTGTCAGAAAAACTGAAGTGTTGGCGTCATTGGTTTTCATGTGCTTCTGAAAGTGCATTTTCATACATGTTACAAAACTTTGGATACAGTAGATATACATGTATCAGCTGCAAAACTGGCTATTTTATATGAAAATTTAGGAAGACCAGTTGAAGACTTTCCATAAATACAGTTCATGTGCTGCATTGAGGAAACATTTTCAAACACATGTGATGTTTTGAGGAACATTTTCATGCGCATATTATGTATAGAGGAAACATATTTATACACTTATTTGATGTATTTACGAAACATTTTCAGACACGTATGTGATGTATAGAGGAAACAATTTCATACACACGTGATATATATAGGAAACACTTTCATACACATGTGATGTATAGAAGAAACATTTTCGCACACATTTGATGCATTGAGGAAACTTTTCATTGAGGAAACATATACACATATGACGTATAAAGAAAATAAAGGAAGGCCAGTAGAGGACTTTGTATAAATATAGTACATTTTAGGAAACATTTCATTAAGTTTGTTATCTATAGAGAAAACATTTTCATACACATGACGTATTGAGGAAACATTTTCATACACATATTTGATGTTTTGTTGTTTGAAACATTTTCAGACACGTGTTGTATTGAGTAAACATTTTCATGCACAAGTCAAGTATATAGGAAACATTTCCATACACGTGACTTATATAGGAAACATTTTCATACACTTCCTTGATGTATTGAGGAAACATTTTCATGCACACATGATGTATAGAGGAAACACCTTCATACACAAATGATGTACATAGGAAACATTTCCATACACACGTGATGTTTATAGGAAACCTTTTCATACCCTTATTTGATGTATTGAGGAAACATTTTCATACATACGTAATATATAGAGGAAACATTTTCATACACATATTTGATGTATTGAGGAAACATTTTCATTCACATGTGATGCATAGAAGAAACATTTTCATACACACGTGATATATTGAGGAAACTTTTCATACACAAACGTGATGTATTGAGGAAACATTTCATGCACATATTTGATGTATTGAGGAAACGCTTTCATTGTGCGATGTTGAGACCAGTATGTGTCATGTTTTGAAGGGTGTTTTTGTTCTGGTATACAGCAGGTTACAGATGAAGCTGTCCACAGTCTCAGTGATCACTGTCATGACTTGCAGTTCCTCTGTGTGTCCCAGTGTTCCCAGCTCACAGACGCATCTTTGGTGGCATTAGGACAAGGTTGTCGAGACTTACGGTATGACCAGTCGCCAAATGAGTCCTATGTATATATTTGATCATATGATTTTTAGTGATTACAACATTTTCATTGTTATTAATCAGTAATGTTTTACATGTACATGTATGTACTGACACAGGATATTGGTTTGATATATTTTGTTCTATGAAAAGCCATGTTAGGCGATATTTTATTACAGTCTCTTCATTTATTGGAATTTCTCTACGTATTTAAATGATCTGGTGTAAATTGGACTAATAAGATGACATTAAAGTGTTTGTACCCTGGCAATGCCATCAGGGTCTGCCAGCAACATGCGGATGGACAGTGGCTTACCCCATGCTCTGCCCAAATTCCTCCCACTGTAAAGCTCACCGCCAGCAAATATTCCTGAGCACAGCATAAAACACCAGTCAAGTGAATAAATAAATTTGATGTTATAGGACATTAGAAGTTGCAGCGTGCTCACAATTTACAGACCATGGTTTTCAGGCGTTAGCGAAGGTGAGATGATTTCCATTCAACCATTCAACCAACATCTGTGTGTGCAGATAGGCTGAATAGCAGCTGTGTATTGCACTGCTAGAGGAAAGTTTTGCATTAGAAATACATGTATTTTGTACCAGTGATAAAACAATTTTTTAATTGTAATTATGAGAGCCTAAATTTGTTACAATCTTATGAGATTTTTCCAAAAAAAAAAACACTTAGTGCAAATTTAGTCTAAATTTATTTTCGCTGTTCTTTTAGAATTGTCCAAATAAATACCCTTCAAAGAATATCAGTCTAACCTGTATGAAACAGATCTCATTTTAACTTTTTTAATTTTAAAATCATTTTAACATGTAATACATGTAATGTGAGCTGTTCTTGGTAATACAGATTTAATTTGATTACTGAATACGGATGTTTTGGGCCAGAAATCTTCAGTTTAGACTCAAGGTAAAACCCATCTATGACAAGATTTCAGTACACTTTTATATTTAATGGTTTGCAATGGTTTTATACTGGATATGATTCTAACTTTCAAAGCAGAACAGCAACAGCCTTCAGAAGATGGACTTGGAGGACTGTGTTTTGGTATGTACTTGCTATTATAATCACATTATCTAGTAACCCTAATAGTATTGTTTAAACAGACATCCTAAAGTGTTATAGCGATGTTGACTTTTTAGAAAAAAGATAACAAAAAACATTTGCAGTACAATATAAAGAAATAGTGATATTTTCTAATTTTCTTCTCTTTTCAAATTTGCAGCCGTTCATATTTTATGATGATAATGATTTATAATTTTCATTTGTCAAAGTGTGTTTACCATTGAATTTGAAATTAAAGAAATGTGTAGGGAAGCTGAGGTTATTGTGTGTTACTACCTCTAAATATATCATAGATTATCTACAAAGGATTCTTCACAGAAAAGAATTTTTTGCATACCAAATAACGGGAATTGGGTAATTATGGTGCTATCTAACTCTGTAGTTCAAAGCCAAATGTCTTAAGAGAGTAAATATACTGCTGTTTTGGTGCTAAACTTTACTTTGTAGACGTTTGAAAAATTTATTCTGTATGTCAATTTAGTAAACATTGTGGGTTCATCATGGCCATCTAATCTTAAGGGAAAAGCTGAGAGTCTGTTTAAAATTTGATTAAAATGTTCAATACAGAGATTAGAGACCTATTAGTATATTGATGAGTTACATAGCCAAGTTCAGTGTGCTAATTTGCATTTGGTGACCATACAACAAAAAGATGTATGTATGATTATTATATCTGTTTGAATCTCCTTTTCACAGATTACTGATGCAACATTAGGACATTTAGCTTTACACTGTCCAAAACTGACCACATTGGTAAGTTATCAAAAGTGTCTCCTGGCTGTCATGGCATAGTGCTGCCTAGCTGATATTAAAGGGAGGTAATTGATTACACATTCAGATTTTATTGACTGCATGATGTCAACTCTTCACTACGAAATAAGGTGAGGTGTTATGATTCTGTGTCCGCACGCAATTTGGCATTTTTAACCTTGGGTTGGGTGTGTACATGTACAATGAAGAAATGCAGGATTGCATGGTGTACTGAATCAGTATGGTGTGTTCAAGTTCAGATTTACATGTATATATTGAGGGCAGTGTTAAACTTTTCATCAACCTGTAACATAGCTGATTTGTACCTTATTTCCTTCTCCTTTAAGAGGAGATACATGTCAGCTGAATGGTATGACATGGTTATAGTTTCACTGTGTGTTATGGAGATCACATTTGTATTTCCAACTAAATTCTGTGAATATAAATAGTTTCATTCATGAGTGCATGTAGCAGTTGCATTATGGGGACATAGATAGGAAAAGCAACTAGCCCCTGTAAGCTTGGTGGTAATGTATGGGTTTAGCAATGAATCAAAGGGCTCTCTCACCACATATAATTTTGTCTGTCCGTCTGTCTGTAGACACAATTTTGTCCATACATCTCCTCCCAAACTGTTGTGCTGATTTCAATGAAACTTACCATACTTCTTGTCTATCATCTGAACTTGTGCATGCTTAAGTTAAATGGCAATCAGGCAATTAGTTTCGTAATTACCCCCCTTTTTAAGACTCTGTGTAACAGTGTTCATGTTTTCAGTTTTTGTCCATATATTCAGTTTTTGTCCATATATTCAGTTTTTGTCCATGCATCTCCTCCCAGACTAATGTGCCAATTTTTATGAAACTTACCATACATCTAGTCTGTTAACTGAACTTGTGTATGGTTAAGTTTTATGGCAAATGGGTAATTATTTTACCCTCATTTATGAGTTTGCTGAATTGTGCTTTTCCATGTGTTCAGATTTTGTCCATGCAACTCTTCCTAAAGTATTGAACCTATTTCCATGAAAAGTAGCATACATCTTGCCTATAATCTAAAGTTGTGCATATGTAAGTTGCAGTTGGGTAATTATTTTCATAATTACTCTTGTTCTGGTACTTAGTGCGTTAGTGGATTTTCATATACACTGTATTCTTTTCTGATTGCTACTCTTCTCCATTCAAACTCCATGTATCAGCAGTGCGGTCAAAGAACACCATGACTGGCTCATGAAACAATCTAGATAAAGCCAAACTAAGCAACACACCCTAAAAAAACCAGTCTCAACATATCTGACAAGGTGTGGTTTCCTTGTTGATTTGTCAGTTTTCCTCGTAAACCTGACAAGTGAAATCAAAGTTTTGCCTTTGATTCCATGTAAAGTTGCTCAAACCATGTTTTAGCTTGAGTATCAGGAAATAATTTAGATACTACATTTACATTTGTTTATGTAAAGTGAGAGATATTCTAAATTTGCACATTGTGTTGTGTTTGTATATTAATATGTTTTCTATCATATTTGCAGACATTGTCTCACTGTGAGTTAATTACAGACGAGGGAATTCGCCACCTTGGGGGAAGCCCTTGTGCTACAGAACATTTGCAAGTGTTGGAACTGGATAATTGTCCTCTGATAACTGACGCCTCCCTAGACCACTTAATGGGTTGTCAGGGCCTTGAGAGAATAGAGCTGTACGACTGTCAGCTGATTACACGAGCAGGAATACGCAAGCTTAGGGTGAGTGCACACATAAGCTAATTGTCCAGGCACATGTAACAGCAGTGACCACACAGTGCCCATTGTACCCCCTGACTCAGCAGAGACAGGACACAAAGAGGAGACAGATGTAAAGTCAAAGCTTAGACAAGCTTAGATATGCAATATCCAAGGTTATGATTCTGTTTCAGTTATTGATCTTAACTGAAGGACACCTGCACTTTGTTGAAGTCTATTGAGGAACAAAGCAGTGCTCAGTATCCCTATTTACTCATGTTGTCTGCGTACAGAATACAAGCATATTTTCAAGGATCAGTATGTTTGTAAAGTCACAGTAAACCACTTGTAATTTCATGTTATTTTTCACCATCTGATCACCTTCCTGTGAGAACTGTAAAACAGAAGCATTATCATGAAGTTGGTGAAACATCAGGTGGAATTATGTGAAGTACTGATAATATTAAAATCATTTGTTATTGTCTTGAAATTATGTTCAGCAAAATTCCATGAAAGTAATGGGCACTCTGTCTAGCATTCATCAATATTGACTTCAGTGGCTGTGCTTGCTTAGTATATTTGACATGCACCTAGCAAAGCTTGTTTGTCAGTCCAGGGTTCCACCGTGTTTGGTTAGTATATTTGTCATGCACCTGGCAAAGCTTGTTGGTCATCCCAGGGTTCCACCATGCTTGGTTAGTATATTTGTCATGCACCTGGCAAAGCTTGTTGGTCATCCCAGGGTTCCACCGTGCTTGGTTAGTATATTTGTCATGCACCTGGCAAAGCTTGTTGGTCATCCCAGGGTTCCAACATGCTTGGTTATTACATTTGTCGTGTACCTGGCAAAACTTGTTGGTCATCCCAGGGTTCCATCTTGCTTGGATAGTATATTTGTCATGCACCTGGCAAAGCTTGTTGGTCATCCCAGGGTTCCACCGTGCTTGGATAGTATATTTGTCATGCACCTGGCAAAGCTTGTTGGTCATCCCAGGGTTCCACCGTGCTTGGATAGTATATTTGTCATACACCTGGCAAAGCTTGTTGGTCATCCCAGGGTTCCATCTTGCTTGGATAGTATATTTGTCATGCACCTGGCAAAGCTTGTTGGTCATCCCAGGGTTCCACCATGCTTGGATAGTATATTTGTCATGCACCTGGCAAAGCTTGTTGGTCATCCCAGGGTTCCACCATGCTTGGTTAGTATATTTGTCATGCACCTGGCAAAACTTGTTGGTCATCCCAGGGTTCCACCATGCTTGGTTAGTATATTTGTCATGCACCTGGCAAAGCTTGTTGGTCATCCCAGGGTTCCACCATGCTTGGTTAGTATATTTGTCATGCACCTGGCAAAGCTTGATGGTCATCCCAGGGTTCCACCATGCTTGGTTATTACATTAGTCGTGTACCTGGCAAAACTTGTTGGTCATCCCAGGGTTCCATCTTGCTTGGATAGTATATTTGTCATGCACCTGGCAAAGCTTGTTGGTCATCCCAGGGTTCCACCGTGCTTGGATAGTATATTTGTCATGCACCTGGCAAAGCTTGTTGGTTATCCCAGGGTTCCACCATGCTTGGTTATTACATTTGTCGTGTACCTGGCAAAACTTGTTGGTCATCCCAGGGTTCCATTTTACTTGGATAGTATATTTGTCATGCACCTGGCAAAGCTTGTTGGTCATCCCAGGGTTCCACCGTGCTTGGATAGTATATTTGTCATGCACCTGGCAAAGCTTGTTGGTCATCCCAGGGTTCCACCATGCTTGGTTAGTATATTTGTCATGCACCTGGCAAAGCTTGTTGGTCATCCCAGGGTTCCACCATGCTTGGTTAGTTTATTTGTCATGCACCTGGCAAAGCTTGTTGGTCATCCCAGGGTTCCACCATGCTTGGTTATTACATTTGTCGTGTACCTGGCAAAACTTGTTGGTCATCCCAGGGTTCCATCTTGCTTGGATAGTATATTTGTCATGCACCTGGCAAAGCTTGTTGGTCATCCCAGGGTTCCACCGTGCTTGGATAGTATATTTGTCATGCACCTGGCAAAGCTTGTTGGTCATCCCAGGGTTCCACCATGCTTGGTTATTACATTTGTCGTGTACCTGGCAAAACTGGTTGGTCATCCCAGGGTTTCATTTTGCTTGGATAGTATATTTGTCATGCACCTGGCAAAGCTTGTTGGTCATCCCAGGGTTCCACCGTGCTTGGATAGTATATTTGTCATGCACCTGGCAAAGCTTGTTGGTCATCCCAGGGTTCCACCATGCTTGGTTAGTATATTTGTCATGCACCTGGCAAAGCTTGTTGGTCATCCCAGGGTTCCACCATGCTTGGTTAGTATATTTGTCATGCACCTGGCAAAGCTTGTTGGTCATCCCAGGGTTCCACCATGCTTGGTTATTACATTTGTCATGTACCTGGCAAAACTTGTTGGTCATCCCAGGGTTCCATCTTGCTTGGATAGTATATTTGTCATGCACCTGGCAAAGCTTGATGGTCATCCCAGGGTTCCACCATGCTTGGATAGTATATTTGTCATGCACCTGGCAAAGCTTGTTGGTCATCCCAGGGTTCCACCGTGCTTGGATAGTATATTTGTCATGCACCTGGCAAAGCTTGTTGGTCATCCCAGGGTTCCATCGTGCTTGGTTATTACATTTGTCATGCACCTGGCAAAGCTTGTTGGTCATCCCAGGGTTCCACCTGAAATCCTTTAAGTATAAACAGGACAGCCATCATATAAGTGTAATATTCATTCTGATGGCGTAAAACACAAATCTATGAATAATTAAGTACATGTACATGTACATACTGAAGTGACTGAAACTGAAAGACCATGACAGACCTACATGTATAAGTGTATAATGTACTGATGTGTAATGATGTAATGCGGATCACATCATATACTATAATATTCAATTACAGTGCAGGATTTAGGGCATAATTACCTAGTTTTAAGTAACATAAAAAAAGAAAATCCATTTGCAGTAGTAAATAGTTTTAAATAAAATCAAAAGAAAAAAATTAGAAAACAGATTAATGAATACCATTGCTTAGTTTAAGGTGAGATTGAAGGAAAACATCCTTTTGTATATGTAGCACGTGTTCTGCTTATTCAGCCTATCTTATATTTGTATTTTTTCAGATGCATTTACCGAACATTCGTGTCCACGCTTACTTTGCCCCTGTAACTCCGCCTGCGTCAGTGGGAGGGGGCAGACAGAGGTACTGCAGATGCTGTATCATTCTCTGACACCGGCTCTTGTGCTCCACATACTCAAACACACGGTTGCCGTTAGGAAGTGCCCAAAGTTATGCCCTATGGGGAGGTCAGGGCGCGAGCTGCATTCCCGGGGACTCCATCACCATACAACTAGTAGTGTTCCCGCTTGTTTCGATGCAATGAAAAAAATGTCCATTGGCTTTTGACTATCTCGGAGAGATGGAGAGAGCTTTACTTCTGTTTTATCACTAGCCGGGAGGTGAACGGTGTGGCGTACACTGACTACAGGTGCCATGGCTGTGTTGTGGATGTTATGACTGTGATCAGCTATCCCTGCGCCAAAGTCTGGCCTATGGATAGATTATTTTATTATCCCTACAAAGGAGTGAGGAGAACCAACATGTTGATTCATGGCTACACTCAGTGGAACATTGCCAGTTGATATCATCTTAGATACTGTACATAACAGATATCTCTATCAGTCTTTCTCTGATCATGTATATTTATTCATAATGAAAGATTATATGCTTGTTACCTATTGAGTGCTTAGAATGGTTTGATGTTAGGCATAAGTTGTATGTTTGCAGTACTTGTACAGTCTATATAGCCAGCTCTATGCTTTCCAGATCTGATGAGATCTGCCTTATTTGATGTGTATGCCAGTATCGAGATAAATCTACCAGCAGTGTATTATAATCAGCCACTGACACCTCATTATGATGGTTTTTATAATGACATGGGTGTAAAATGTATGTTTATGTAATTGGTTTCTGTCCGAACTTAGATCTTGAGGTTGTTTCTGCATTTTGGCACCGTTATCGACTCTGCCCTGATCCCAGGTAATAATAATGACAGTAATTATATATTATGACTTTAGAAAGTCCATTTACAACATGCACAAAATTAGTTTTATGAGAACAATGTTCTGACTGTTGTGAGTCGTCAGACACCATTAAAGCTAAATTCCAGTTCTAAGTTCGCAGACTTGTAGGGTTGGTTGTTATATGGTCATCTGAAATTGGACTTTGACATATTGACATTGACAGCGTGACATATGGCTAGATTGACTGATGTCTGATTTGAGGAATTGCAACGTACTTAGTGAGGAAAAATTGACTGCTGTAATGCTAGTCAAATATTTAAGAAAATTTGGGCCTAAATGATAGACAAATAAATAAATAAATTAACTCAATTTGACGTAAGTAACTTGTAAATACTGACACATTCTGCTTCATTTTGACTGATTCTTCCACCAAATGTGACCACATAAGAGTGTGTATTGAAGTTTTGATCAATTTATTATCAGAAAATCTTAAATGTTGGCATCAAAAATATTGTTTTAATGGCTTAATATGCCCCAGAAAGTGCATTTTTATGGGCCAAACTTTAGGTAAAATACAGTACCTTTTCGGATAAGCATTTCTGCGTACTGCGAAGAGCTCTCAAGGGGATACGAATATTTTTGTCAATTTATGGGAGTGTTCTTTACCAGTGTAATTAATGTCAAAGTATTTTTAACCATTTGGGAAGGGAATGGCTGTGCTACTGTACATCTCTTAAGCACATAGCCCTACATTAGCCTTCTGTCTTGTGTCAGGTATCGTTAGAACACAAATACCCACAGGCTAATGCTATGGCACTGAAAAATACATTTTCATTCACAGTTGACATTTATATGCGCCGTACATAATCCCTTTGTAGAGCTGGCCTTAGACTTGAGTCAATGATTGATATGGTACCAGGTAAGTATGGATCTTGGGATTAGGGCAGGCTAGAGGTATTTCTCATCTACATAACTTTTTTATACAAATACCAGTTTTGTCATTCTGTGATCTATCAGTCAAATTTAATTTAAATTTTATACATTTCCATTTAATCGTTCACAACTTGAATCAATTCCTGAGCTGTAAAGATTAAGATTTTAACATAGCAAGTTTATTGTGTTATTAATCATGTAGAAAATAAGGGTCAGAGAGCATATTATACGTGAAGAAAGTGTTTTTCGTCTTGAAATATTATTGCTTTTTGACTTGATGATCATTGTGAAAACACATAAGAGCATTATAACACTGGATGTGATGTGGATGGTACTGAAAAGAAAAAGTATTTGAACCTGGTTTCTGTTGTAATCCGTGAGCTATAGTTTTTTTTTCACACTTGCAGAAAAACTATTTTCTCTGGGCCAATCAGAACAGGACGAAAATATTCTAACCGCACTGATGTCTATTATGAATATTTTTGTGAAACAGAACTTGGCATTAGTTCGTATGTACCAATTATGGTATATGCTATGTTTTAACCAGGTGTTTCTAATATATTTCAGTATTCAGAGAAATTAGGGTTGAAATTTCAAAAACATTTTCTTTGTCACTTGGTTACTTTGATACATTTAACTTACTCAAAGCCAAAAACATTTATATGCTGCTCCTGATGTATCTGTTAGTTTTGTTTTGTTTGCGAATTTAATAAAAGGTAAATATAGAAATCATTGATTACACAAATGGCATTTGGTGTATACTTTTCTTCAAAACTTTTACTGATAAATTAATAGGAATTTAACTTGATTTTTTTCGGCTTGTTCTTTGGGGCAAAAGCCGTAGGCTGGTTTCACATATAACGCTTGTTGTACTGTAAGGTATATACTAGAGAAATATACGACTACAAGGACTATTTACCTTCCCCAAGCATGTACATGTATTGGTGTACCTGTATGTATGTGTCTCATGGGACAGTAACTCGCTGAAGATTAGTGCATGTTTACACTGGTTTCCTTCGCCCATTAACTCACTGCTATCATGTTCACTTGCAAAAATGTTAAGTATCACAAGACAAACAACAATTATAATTAAAATAAGATGTGATGGAGTGGCAGTTGGGGTGTGGATGTATATGGAGAGTGGGCTGGTAAGTGGCTGGGGGAAAATACTCTAGCATAAATTTGTGTAAGTGATTTGCTGATTGCACAGCCGATTTGTCATCGGTCGTGATATTTTTGGGACGAGCTTATAACTATTGTCGCTGAAACACCATCATTAGATCAACAGGGAAACGTCTCTCGTCTTTCCCCAAATCGATAGTTACAACCTATTTTATCTCCTAACTACCGTGAGGCTTTTTTTTCTTTTTTATTATTATTTTTCTTTTTATGAAATATGGCCATTCATTTCAATTAAACAGTCGTGAAAATATTGTATTGCCGCTATTGGTTGTATGTTTGTAAAGCATTTTTCCTTTTTCAGATTCTTGACAACAGCTTTTCTTACTGCCTGGAGGCCTATATAAGCCTAGTCACATATACTTTCAGTCCTGCACTGACAGCGTGAAACACCAATCAGATACATCAACCAATCAGTCTGCAGAGCCTGTGTTATATGTAAACGGTCGAAAGTTAGATGCTGGTTTACAGTTTCATATTCAAAGATATCTTTTTCTGTGTAGCTACATCCTGAGATCCTGAATGAGTTGCCTTTGTATACCCTAATTCTTCAACCGCCTCTGCAGCCATTACTTTGTAACATTCTGAAGGAACCATGGGATTTGGAGAAATAATTTACTCAATTTTATGAAGCTTGTATCTTTGATCAGTGTCATTTTCATAATAGTGGGCATAAATTCCACTGAAGAAAAAGTGCGTTAGTGGTTGAAAAGGTTGAAGATTTGCAGTATTCTGTATATATATTTACCATCCATTGTGATTTCTAGATATTACCTGAACTCTGCATGTAGACTATATACCTATGGTGACGTCTTCTAGCACCATTAAATTAACACGAAGAAGGATTGTGCCTATCATTGAGCATAATATAGGAAAACCGATACTTGGTTTAGCTGATGCCAACATACAATATACATGACCTAAAATTTCGCCAGGAAAGGTTCATTTTACAGACTTATAAACGTGATGAAAAAGCGTCTTTTCCAATTTTCCAGTAAATTTTCCGATTTAAGATTAACTTATAAACAAACATTAAGACACGTTCTTAAGGTAAGTACTGCATATTACTCCGAGTACCAGGGAAAATGATCATCTTGGACACAGACGAAATTTTAGGTAATTTACAGTGTATACAGCTGATTTGAAGGGACATCATCTCTGTTGTTTTCAAACCGGCTTTTAGGTCATTTACCATGTACACGGCTGATCTGAAGGGGTACCATTTCTATGATCTTCAAACCGGCGTTTAGGTAATCTACCATGTATACGGCTGAGTTGAAGGGAGATCATCTCTGAGGTCCTCAAACCGGCGCTTAGGTCATTTACCATACGGCTGATTTGAAGGGGCATCATGTTTGTTGTCGTCAAACCGGCGTTTGGGTCATTTACCATGTATACGCCTGATATGAAGTAACATCATGCCTGTTATCTTCAAACCGGCGTTTAGGTAATTTACCATGTATACGGCTGATTGAAGAGACATCAAGTCTGCTGTCTTCAAACTGGCGTTTCATGCCTTGAAAATGACCGGTTCTCTCTTGTGTGTTACCGGCTTTATTTCCTATTTGTATAATTTCCGACATACCTTTGTCTTTGGGAGCTAGTGTTAAGCGTTGTTTTGGAAATGGATCTTGCGATTATCAACTTGGAACGCCCTTTACGGACTACAAATGGTATACGAATGTCGGACATGACACTTATATTTATATTTTTAATGACCTAAACCGGTGCTAGGTCATTTACCATGTATACGGCTGATTTGAAGGAACATCATGTCTGTTGTCTGCAAACCGGTGTTTAGGTCATTTACCATGCGTAGAGCAGATTTGAAGGAACATCATGTCTGTTGTCTTCAAACTGGCGTTTAGACCATTTACCATGTATATGGCTGATTTGAAGGGACATCATGTCGGTTGTCTTCAAACCGGCGTTTCCATGCGTTTAACCAAAACGTATATATATGGTTGAAACGAATCTTAAGCTTCGAGCGAACGAACATCAAGGATCATACAGGAAGGCTATACGACCATTCTTATCAGCAGGAATACCACACTGCTCATGGCAAATAATAAGCCGATTCATACTAACGCATGAAGAATCACCAAAGATAGCTTTAGGCATGTATATATACACTACCTATTCTTGCTGCATGCCAAGAAATCGATATAATTGCTTTGGTAATGTTTAGTGAAGTTTTATTAATTAAAATAATATTCATTACAGTATGGAAAAAAATACCCAGGTTTGTATGTGTCGCGAAACGGAAGGATGGCAAGTCGTTGCCGTTTCTTATATTTATTTATTTATTACATTGGTGTTTTGGGCCGTACTTAAGAATATTTGACTTATACGACGGTGGTTGGGTTTCTTGTAAATTGATGCAGTATAGGTCCATATGTTTACACATCACCTCGCCTACATGTCAATACACTGATGGACAAAAGCGTAATAACACCAATCACACCACTTGTGTATGTCCAGCAGCATTCACAAAATATTTCCTTCATAGCCACTATGCACACGTGATATGGATTTCTAGCCTACTAAATCCACAACACTGTACTAAGATAATCCCTATCGACGCCAACGTTAATTGAAAAGTGGAATGAATTTGTTCACCAGCTGAGATTCACTATACTTCATTCAAAATATTCATTGTATCTCTCTGTACGTGACCTCAATTTCACCTTATGAAACTGAACGATCAATACTGACCTTGTGCACGAAACGTCCCGAAGGTGAATTAAAGACCACAGCTTTAAATCAGAAAAGACCTTTGTGTTTCAGCTTTATAATATACATGTACTATTGAATACACACAAAGGACCCGATACGATAAGGCGAAGAATCGGCCCCAGAGAGGTACGATAAGAAAGTGCAAATTTCAAAATCCCGGCACAATTCTGTAAATTTCCACATCAGAAGTATAAATATGGGTGGAAACATCCATAAAATTTACATGGCCATTTGGTTTGTCATATTTAAAATCCATATTTCTGCAATGTCTCATATGCATCCTCCATAAGTACAGTTATCTAACGCAGTCGACATGGAGAACATTTTGCACTTCCTGGAAGAGATCAAATCTTTGTGACCCTTTCTTTCCTATGTGGAAACATGCTTTTGTGTGAGTAAAGATATAGGTCCTCGGATATTAAATAAGTGTTATCATTATCGATCAGCATTAAGAGGATAGTTCAACGACGGGTTGACCTGTATCAGTATAATGGCCCGGGCGGGGCGGCTTACTTGCCTTCGATAAGGCGTCTCAGTGAGGCAGCACTAGATAAAAGAGCGGTGGAAATCCGTCCTGCAACAAGGAGGCACATTACATGCACTCTAAGGATTCCTTCGTCGTCGTGAAAACTTGTTAAGTACGAAGTTAAACCCCACTCACTCACTCACTATAGCGAAATCATACGTGAACCCTGCTTGAGAGCACAGTTGATCCTCTAGCTGTGATTAACATTGTTACGCGTAGCGGAAGTATAAGGCTGAAAGCTACATTTGCTATATATTTATTTAATTGATTGGTGCATAACAGCGTGCTCAAGAATTTTCAAACAGTTTCATTTGGTGTGGAGTGATTTTCGCATTTCTACAGTGTATTATGCAACAAAAAAAAGAGAAGACATTTCATTGTGACTGGAACGGGCTGCACTTTTTCGATTTTATGACCTATAGCCTGCATCACTTCAGTGCGTGTTTGGGCCCTTACAAGTCGCATGCTTGTCATTTAACAGGAAGAAAAGAATAAAGCACAACTGAAAAGAGAAGTAGCCTTACCAGTGAGTCAGTAGTTATATATAGTCGGTTTCGTCATACTTGAGACGCACAGTTTTTTGCACTGGAGTCGACTCCCCGCCTTACTATACGAGGCCTTTTCTTCTCGCGTTATAACTTTACGTAATTTGCATTCTTGCATGTATAGCTTTACATCCTTGCATGTGCAAGCACAATGACCCATGAGCCTCTCACCAATGCGGTCGCTTGGAGTTCAAGTCCAGCTCCTGCTGATTTCCTCTCCGGCCGTACGTGGGAATGTCTTCCAGCAACCTGCAGATGGTGGTGGGTTTTCCACGGGTTCTGTCCCTTTTCCTCCCACCATGAATAATGCTGGTCGCAGTGGTATAAGTGAAATATTCTTGAGTACGGCGTAAAAAACCAATCAAATAAATAAATGAATTGTTGTTTAACGCCATAATACAGAACTATTCACTTTTACGATGGTGGCGAGTAAACCACCGGCCTTGGAGTCACACCGGTGAACTTTCTCTCCAGTGTGAGTATAATATTATTTGGCGAAGAAATACAGATAAATGAATAAATCAACAATTTCCAACAAAGAGTGCAGGCGGGGAACAGACTATGGTGAACGAATTGCGTGGGAGATGGGTGAATATAAGTTCGATGGTCCTTTTTAATGGATCAGATCTGGAACACGCTTATGAATGGACATGTGGACATGAAATATATTACTTTACTAAAATCCTATTCATAGGTCTGTTAATCCCCCATCCAAGTCAGTCTGTGAGCTTTACACCGGAAGAAATAATTATGATGAAAAGAATGACACACAAAACCCACTAAAGGTCTTATTAAAGCATAGAACTTCATGGACAGAAAAATGGCAGTTGTGTTAATAACAGAATGTAAATAAGCCGTGACTGCATGGTCTAGAATTACTCGAAATGCTCTGTTGTCATCACGTTCAATAAAAAGTAATGTGAAAAATGGCATCGGCAGAATCCCGATTAATAGAGACAAGCAGCACCTGTACACGTTCTGGCGCCAGATTACATGAACGTAGATCATTTGTGACGAAGGACTGAACGTGAGAATGTTGAAGTGTTTCTACTGAAAGTAGAGTAAAGCGTACTGTGAAACTGCAAATCATGCGGTGCCGTTCTTGACGGCAAAAAGAACGGCAGGCCCTAGTTGCTATGTAGTATCATATCTCTCTTGGTCGAGTTAATTTTGAAATCGGGTCATCAAAACGGTTTATTCCATTATGCCTATGTTGCCCTTCCTATGGTCCGGCGCAATGTAAGGCTGTAACACATACGAGACGAGACAAATTATTTAGATGGCACAGAACTTTTAATGGAAGATGGCGGATAACCAGTCTCATCCTCCCAATCAACCAATCAGAACGATCGTTTTATTCAGCGTCAACGCACATGTTGGGAATTCCCCTCCTGTGTAACACTGAAGAGTTGTCCCTTAGAACAACATGGCTAATTACCTACGATCGCTACACCTACGATTTGAAAAATTAGAATAGAAATGTCGAAGCAGAATGTAGGCATAAGTGGAATGGAGGGACAAGAGATTGGGGTTAACGCCCCAGGTGGCAAGTCACCTCTGGGATCAGTCAAGCATGGCACAAATTTAGATATTGATACAAATTGTATATTTATTTTTCTCAGACATAGGCATTATGATATAGTCCTAACAGAATTTCGAACTGATCAGACTTTAATATAATTATGTTGTTAAAAACCCGAAGGACAGCATTCTGGACTCCGAGTCGGCATTCTCCACTAGGGAACGTGTGCCACAAAAAAAATCTTCCTTCAGTTGGTTGTATGTGTCCTCCATCCGTCTGTATTTCTTTCTCTTAAGTAGAGGAGCAGCACCGCCTTCTAACTGTAGAACTTTAACCTCATTGGGCGAATTTTGGCACTAAAGGCATTAGGAATTGGCGATCTTCATCTTATATTCTGAAGTTGGTCTCAGACTCTGCACCTTCCTCCATATGCTCTGGATGAAGTGAAAATAACACCCTTCCAAATGCGTTTCAGGGAAGCTTGCAAAGCAGCGTTTTGAGCGGCGATCTCAAAGTCAGGTTGTAAGGCTCTGGGATTCAAATGTGGATCATGGGAAGCTGACAAGTCTCAAAGAATCTCAAACATTCGGATATACTTGGCCTGGGATTTTTTTTAATGAATGCAGATATTGTGGATAATAAATAAATACTACAACGGTATTTCTCATCAAAGTTATGTAAGTTTTAGATATTCACGAAAATGTTATGCTATATGATGCGTTCATTCAGCTAATTTATTCCATTACCATTGCTATTGTGCTTTAAATGTTTTGAATTCACAATCGGTAAAAGAAATACCATCGAAACTTAAAAGGTACACATAGGAAGTCTCTGAGGTGCCACGCTGTCAACCTGCTGGTACGCAAGGCACCTTCAACGTGTATATAACATTGTCAGCAGTTTGTGAAGATAATGCATGGTGTGTGATCAAAGGCTAACCTACCTATAGCTGGTAGCAATTGTCAATAAACCGATGACGAAAGCAAAGATGTTGCGATTTACAATAGTCGATCGCCGAATAACAACGCCCAGTGTTCGTCACGTGACATGACTTCATACATATAAGGTTGATTTTGAGGCCTTACATTAACCTCTTCCCGGTCTGAGCAAACACTACCATGGCATCGTTTGGATCCATCCTTGGTTCCTTGTGAGTATATGTAACTAAACAGTGCAATTACCATCTCTCCTTGAAGGCAGCTGAGACATATTAATGGTGAAAATGCAAGAAATCCAACCACCATCTAAGGTTTGCTAAAATTTTTTGTGATTTGCCAACTTGGAATTTATATACACTTTTCATCACGGAATATAGGGTCTATATATTTTTGTTGAAAATATATTCCATTTTGTTTGTGGTAGCGTATTTCCACAATGTTTAATCATATCTATTGCATATAGACCTCTTCCTGCCATTTTTATAAGCACACATACCTATCTTGTAGGAGTTTATTTCCACATAAAATCATGTATTACTTTTTTAGTTTTCTTTCATGGTTTATATGGTAAAATTCATGTTAGATGTTGTATAGTAAACAATAAGGTTTTTTTGTTGTATTTTTTTGTTTGATTTTTTAGTGAAATGAAATGGAATAATTGGAAAAAAATCATGTATATTAAAGAGTCTCACTCCGAGCATTCCTAAATGAATGTTACACTAATGGTCGCATCAAATCGTCTGCAACAGAATAGACCTATATACATATATATATCCAAATGAAAATCCGTCGTTTTGAGCTGGAGGCAAAGTTTTTACTTAATGTCGCATATATATGACAGAATTACAGAAATCTGCAGCTGAGCAGCTACATTTTCCATTAGGAAAGTTTGTCTAGTATATAACTGGCGAGGTGGTTTGCTTTAATCCGGTGCAACCTTCATTCACTTGTTCATATTTTGTTTTTCGGTGTATTTACAAGTAACGGTTCCGGCCTGCACAGTTAATGTTTGTATAGGTTTTCATTAAGAAATGGTGAAACTTTATCTCGTGCTGGAATTAAACCAAGACTTTGCATTAAGGCTCCACAGTTTCACGTATTTGTAGAAACAAAAGTGATCCACGTAAAATGTGCCTTGGTGGGACACTGGAGGCGTAGTTGGGCCAAAACATATATACATATATACAATGGATATATCATAATATGGATATATGGATTTTATGGAACCGGGTATAAATATATACCCAAACATAGAATCAATGATTCTATCGATAGATCAATCATACTAGACCAATTAACGACAACTGTTGCAAATGAATAAGAATAAACCATACGATATTCCTGTGCCACAATTGTGTAAATGCACCGGCGCGCGTGCATATAACAAGTCATGCACAGTGGGCAGTGGTCTGTTTGTAGACAAGCGTTGCTGGGGATGACCAGTCGTTGAAAGGTTATTTACACGTGTTTCCCGTTTAATTGCGACAATCCATGGGAAGGAGAGGCTATAAATTTGTTATTGCTTTCCTTTTCACCGAGGATTGTCTTGGCGGTGACATATGTCTGCGGTGGCCTACCCGATCGATATAACAAACAATGGGTTCTCCACACTCGCTCCGACCGGTTTAGCAACATCAAACAATACGTTGGGAAGTTTTAAAATCAGTTGATTCCCTCATTTCAACTTCATGGGATTATGCTACAGATTGAGAGAAAGCTATACAAAGAATGTAGAGCTTGGGGATGGGCGTGATATGTGGATAATCTCTGATTTCATGTTACAAAGGAGGGCCAAACAATTCATCGTGGTCGATAAGACTCACAATCCTTGCCACATATGACGTCAGCTGATTGTAAATAAGTAAAACCAGTCGTCGATTTAATCTGAAATCCTGTATAAAAGTGTATCTAACCTATGTTATCACGTGGCCTAGGTCAATCCATCGACCATAGCTGTAATTAATTAATGATGACATTTGAGTCACATCCTGAATATGTAAAATTACAATCATGTCAACCGCCTATATGGCTTTATATATCGGGGACGACTTCGAATATATGCGTTTTTTTTTTTGTTTTTGTTTCTCTCTCTCTGACCATGTTCTATTTTCATGAATTCCTACTTGTCCAGAAACTGAATTCATCCCGCACAGAAAATAATACCAACCCGCCCCGAAATGAGTTCCGGACTCTGCACAGACAGTAATTTCAAAATTACAAAAAAAAAAATCAATCATTTGGTCAATCAATCAATCAAGTACAATTTGAATCAAAACAAAAGTAGAAACACCTGATAGCTTTTCAATCTAAACGTTATCTTTTCGTATAAAACCGTCTATTTCTCATAGAAAAAAAAGATACAACAAAATGAAACAAAAACAATATAACCCATGAATGTACATGTATAAGAAGACTGGATCTTTCGTACACTTATGCCAAATGTTTTTCTGTTGTAGACATAACGGTGTGGACATGGATTCCAGAAGGTCACGTGCGGAGGCATATGGTCATCATACATTCAGCTTGCATAAATGCAAGCTGGGGTGTGACGTTCACTTCGTTTTTACCTTTAGTCTCAAACTAAACAGTAAAATAACTTTTGTAAAACTAATTTACGACAAAAACATACGACTTAAAATTTCGGTTACTTCATTTTGAAGTATATGTTCTGCTTCTATATACAGTTTTAAAACGCAAATTTCACCTTAAAAATGTTTGCTTTTCAGGCATAATTTTTAACTTAGTTTCAAAATGTTGATTTTATATGTAGTGTTCGTTTTGCAGCTGTAGGCCTATATGCACAAATATTCTTACGGTATATTATTTAATGTTGAAATCTTATCTCATTGACATTTTTTCCTCATATGCTATGCTTCTTACATGTTTAACTGTTTTCATTGTGAACTGATTTATAAATGCTCATGACTTGACCTATAAATGCTCATGACTTGACCTATAAATGCTCATGATTTGAACTATTCTTTTATTATTGATATTAAATGTATTATATATTGCGTAATATGTTATGAATATTTTGATGGACTGTTTTATAAATGGTGTGCACTTTTGGAGCAATGTGTGTGTGGATGAGTGAAAGAGAACCATACGTAAATGTACTCGTAATAATTTAGCGCGTGTACTGAAATTAGTCGAAAAGGACGATCGATGAAAAGCAGGTGAGTCAGTTTTATACTTCCGGTTTTGTTTTTTCAATCACTAAAAACGTACCGGTACCGATACATTTAATTAAATAGCAAGCAAATATATCGTTGGTTTCTAAAGGCAATCTTCCTGTATAAATTAAATATCGTATGATAAGGTTTAATATTTGTGATTGGAAAATAACACTTCTTTTATGCACAAGTAGTGCGCAAGCTTTTAACTTCTGATTTTAGACATAACTTCAGCATTGGTCTATTTTTCATTCAGTATCTCCACCAACGCAGTGGAGCGAATGGTGTGACAGGGACAATCCTTCCGGAAAGTACGACTATGAAAGTTTGAAAGACGCCATCAAGGTACGTGTGCGGGGCAAATAGGATAGTTAGATTTTCTCGTTAACAATTTCGCGCCTTTCTCGACACGGCCTGTGACTGGTAAAGTGTTGTTAACATACATGTAGCTTACAACGTTGTACTCGCACTCACCCTCTACGCTTGTTAACTGGGGCTTAACCCGGTGGCAGCAATTACGCTCTTTCGCAAAGAAGGTACAAAAGTTAACATATAGTTGATGTGGAGGTAAACTGTCATCTGTTGAGAGAGTTTGTAAGTCTAATTTTTCTCTCTCTGTACGTAGATAGCTTAATTCATATGTATCATGCTACATGCAGTTAGTGAAATTAATCCTTATGGTCAAATTTGAACAATGCAATTTCGGCGGCCACACCTCCATTCCTTAGGAGATTACCGGCCTCAAGGATCATCGCCCCATGTTGGCTGCATTGGCTCCTGAATTCGGCTAAAATTTAAATATTAAAGGTGACTTAATGCCAGGATTAGCTAATACACTTTTGAACAACTGGGCCTAGGGGACTGTTTCTTGAGGCGATTTCAGCCTTTAGCTGGGAGCAATTAATCCTGTAACTATGCCTCAAACTGATAAACTTTTGATTGTGGTGATCAAACATTTTGTGATGAAAACAAGATTCAAAATTTGGACTTCACTTCAGCCCAAAGTCCCAGGAAATAATTGGATTGTGCTGGTATGATTTACATGTGTGACTTACTCTTTCCAGGATTGTGATAGCACTCAGTGCATAGTCTTGAGAAATTTTTAATTCAGCAGGCTAACGGCGCTATGCAAGTGTTCATGGTTCTTCTTTGCCTGCCTGTTTTACCAGTAATGCCACTTGGGCGAGTAAATATTGTGATCTAAGCTGTACCAACCGTTTTGATATATTTATTTATTTATTTGATTGGTGACTGAAGAATATTTCACTTATACAACAACAGCCAACATGTGGGAGACAACCGGGCAGAGCCTGGCAGAAAACCCTAACCACCACAGGTTGTTGGAGACCTTCCCACGTGAGGCCGTGGGAAGATGAATAACATATACTGCATGATTCCTCAGTACAATTAAAAGCATTGACAGACTGACAAATTTATTTACAAGAAAATAGATATTAGTGCTGCACAGGTGTGGAAAGTGTTATTTTTATCCATATGATTTGTGTAATTCAGTCAACTTATACAAACCCGTAGTCGGGAGGCTGTTAGCATCTGCAGTTAGGAACTAAGTAGAGTCAGTGGATTTTTGTAACCCGGTTAGCTGAGCTAATAAATGAGGCAAAAAGCATGCAAAACACGCTTTTAAGATTTCTTTGGTTTTCTTCCAAAACACAGTTTTTTTAAATACTGTTCATAATTCTTTGTTGTCATTGATACAGGACTGCAAAGGTGTTTGTGCTGCACCACTTGCCGTGGAATGCCGGGTGGTTAAATCCCACCTTCCATTTGAGCAAGCAGGAGAAAATTTGCAAGCTGCTTGCACAACTCAAAAAGGCCTGATCTGTAAAAATGAAGACCAAGATGACAAGAAATGTGAAGATTATGAAATCCGATTTCAGTGTCCTCCTGGTAAGCTGACTGTGGTCTCAAATTATTGATAAAACTACATATACTGTATATCAGTTTCACACTTGCACTGGGAGGTTTGAAGTATTAAACTGAAACTTTTAAAAGAGGTTTATAAGTTGCTGTTTTCACAGTTTGGTATGTAAAAATGCACTTGCAGATACACATAAAGGTCTTAGAATTATTCTTTTGATTAATCAAACTTTAAGGAAAAACAACTCTTAACTGGCCATATATATAGGTGGATAAATTTGTCATAATAAGCAAATTGAATCACTTAAAAATGCTAAACTTTAGGTGAACCTAGACAGAGACGGTGAGAAAATTAGATGAATAAGGTAATATACCAGTATTTATTTTTGTTGCAAGCGATGGATTCATCATCTCTCCCATCATAGAGACAAAATAATAAAAAGGTGGATTTATATAACCACGTTTTAAACTGTTCACATATGTACCACAATTATTGTATTTAGTTAACCTAAAAGCATTTTTAAAGTGATACATTTTGCTTGATTCTGACTGAGGCATTCACCTTATAAGACCAGTGAAGAGTTTCTTGCGAAGTGTGATTAATGTCTTAACAGAAAAATTTTAAGTTGGCAATTGAAATATCATTTCATGGCCTTCATGTGATTTTGAAGGTGCATTTTTACAGGCCAATCTTTGGGTGAAATACAGTGTTTAATTTACATTCAGGATACATTTTCTGGCAAATTTTTATCCCTTCATTAAACTGTATCAGAAATATTCCTGGTTTGTAAACATTGTCTGAGTTTTCTTCACATGTTTGCCTGATAATGGATACACAGCCAGTTATCATGCCACACTGTTGGTTATAATGAAGCTGTAATGTTTATGGGGTTTTTTTGCCAGATTCTATTTAGCTACCAGGTTTCTTACTCCACCTTCTGAAAAATGCTTGAATTAAAAATAATTCAACAAGGACCAGGCCATATTTTGTTGAGTATTTAATGATACAGCAGACAATTGAAAAGAATAATGATTAGCTGATTAATCAGAAGAAGATAAGGATATGGCATATGCTAGTACTTACCGTATTTTGTTCAGTGTATAGAAAAGTTAGAGCCCTCCTGATAGAGTCTTCAAGTTTTTGTACCTCCACACTACTGGAGTGTGTAATGCAGGTTAGGTGAATATTACCTCCATGAAGGAGGTTATACTTTGGGCAGCGTTTTTCGTCTTTCTAGGAATTTTTTTCAATGATTCTTCAACATTGACAGCTAAGACACAACTGGGCCCAGTTATTTATACGATATTCAAAATTTTATACATCACTATTACCATACTGTTGTCCTATATGTGCGATTATCATACATATACGACATCTTTGTGAAGCTGGGCCATACTGAGTACTCTCCCTTTGTACGTGTAAGAACTTGTTGATTTGGCTGTAGCAAAAGTTCTTGCTTTTAAAGTTCTTTTTTAGATGATAACACGATTTCTTAATTTCTCTTTCAGATATTGATGAGTGTTTGGAGAATACTTACAAATGCCATCCTAAAGCCAAGTGTGAAAACACTCATGGAGGATATAATTGCATTTGTGAGGAAGGCTATGTTGGTGATGGCCAGCACTGTTTTGGTACGTACATGTAATTCCCATCTCTTAACTGTTGACTCTCGGATACAAGCAATTGATCTATAGGTCTACTCTTCGTTTAGTTCTTTGCACAGTGTTTTAGTGTGAATTAAGACCATTCAGCCCTCATGTGATGCCTGCATTTGTGGATGTAGAGATATTATTGACAGACAGTGACCTTACTTATATTGCCTAGATTGATTGATAGGTGTTTAAAGCACATTTGGATCTCCAGCACTGGGCCTGCCAAACTGCAGATAAATAGTTTAATGTAATCCATTTTTACCATTTAAAACACAGAAAATGCAATAAAAAAAGGGTAGAATTTATCTTTGCCATGTACCTGACTTAGCTCCTGACTTTAAACCACAGACAAATGAACAAAAACTTTATTCAAACACACGACCTCTTTGCTCTGACAGTTGAAGCAGTCAAAAGCTTTAACTGTCTGAATCAGCGAGAGCCTGAAAGCCTGACTAGGGGAGACCCTTGAAACCAACAGCACCTTAGCTCTATATGCCAGCAAATGTTGTAAAACACATCAATTGTTCTATTTTTGAAACCTATTATTATTTAAGTAAATTTATTAACACACCCCTCCTCAGAAAAGAATGTTAGTTATTGAGGAGAATTATTGTTCACACAATGCTGACGTTCTTATATTTCTTGGCAGAGGGAGCCAAGTGTTCCGCCTGGGGTGATCCTCATTACACCACTTTTGATGGAGAAAAGTATGACTTCCAAGGCCTGTGCAAATATCGCATGGTGGAGCCTTGCAAGGACTTTGGTTCAATGCCAGATTTCAAAGTTGTCTCTAAGAATAGGTCTATCAGAAAACCTCGTGTGTCTGTGTCAAAGTACTTGGACATTAAGGTCTACGGATTTGATATTCAGCTGGAACATAAACGGGCTTATGTAAGTATATGTATTTTTAATTCTATAATACTCATAACAAGCTTGATCGTGTGAAATTTTGCTCTGGCCTCATAATTAAAGATTGGAAGATGACTGCGTTTCCAACATATTGACGGTAAATGACATTCAAAATGATTTTCAGTAACAAGTTTTGAGTAAAGTGAGAAGATATCCTACTGGAAAAAAGTTTCTGCACCAGAAGTAATATTTTTTGACTAAAAAAATATATATTTTAACTGATACAGAGATTTGGAGCACCTGATAAATTCCTCAAACTTTGTGCATGTGAAAGAGTAGCTTCGGGTGCAATTTATGCACACTTAAAATTTAATTCTAAAGACAAACTACATTGACTGGAATGGTCAATTTCAGGGCGCAAAATGTACACTTTTATCAGTTTACACAGAATAATGCCTTCAGAATGTGCTTGAATAAACATCTTGTAAACGTGAATTTTTTGAAGAATTACAGTAAACCTCTGTTTTAGTTGGTCTGTAAAACTGATTGTTGAGAAGGCAAACAAATCTTCTTCTCTTTGGTCGAGCAATTTACCTGAGTGGAATTCTGATTTTCTGGCAAGCTGACTGTTTAAGTTAATTCGCCTCTGAATCATTCCATTGCAGAAAGTACAATACTACAATGACATTTTTATCTGCAAATAGTAATCACAGTCCATGCTTCCTTTATGGTTTGTATGTGATCTTTTGTCAAGACATTCGTAGGCTGATAGTACACATTTTCTTAATGGATTGTGCTATTTATCATTTCTAGGTGGACGGAAATCAGATAACTCCACCCAGAACCTACAAACCAGCACATGCCAACTGGCCTGACTCCTCAATTACAATTAAAGCCAACTTATTAGGCTTGGAGTTTAGCACAGATTTTGGTCTCATCGTTAAATTTACAGCTGGATCCCGTTATGAATTATATGTTCCAAAATACCTACGTAACAACACGTGTGGTTTGTGCGGTGACTATGATGGAAGTGAAAATGGTTTTATCCTGCCTAATGGTACCCGTATTGATGACCCACTGCTGGCTGCAGATGCCTGGAGAAGCGATGATTCTGATCCACGGTGAGTTTATTATATTTCATTTGGGGATCAGGTCTGTTGTGGGTGCTCCATGTAAATGGAGTGTATTACTTTTGTATCATTCCTGAAACAGTGATGGCTTTATGTAAAGAGGTTTGTCAGGTACTTACCAAAGGTCTGGTGGTTTATTCTGAGCTTGCCATTTTATTCCTCCACCCATAAACATGACTGCTTTCATATAGGTGAAAAATCAGATCAATTAATTTATCATGATTTTTTATTAAATTTCTTTGTTAAAGAGGGTTTACCAGGAAAAAAATCCATATTCACTAATTTAATCAAATTTGTGGTATTCATTAAAAATATTTCAAAATATTGCCTATCAGTTATTCTCAGACTCATTTTATTTATGAAAGCTGAATGATTGTAAAGTTTGAGAAAGTTAAAATGTGACCTGCTTTATAGATTTTATCTATCGATTTCGAATGACAGCACTTTCAGAGACAGTGCACGTAATTTGTGAAGTACGTTCTAAAATAATAGCAAAAAAATTGCGTAGAAAGCCATTGGTTCCATTTAGTGCAGCATTTCTCACATGCACCCTTCTCACACTCCAGAGTGTAGCATATATTCATATGTTCTTGTAATTAAACTGTGCCAATTTTCATGCATTAATTGTTTCTGTTCCATTTTAAAGGTGTGCAAATGTGACTGCGCCTCCACTGGAATGTGATGGTGACTCCATTGCTTCGGCAACACAAGCCTGTAACGCCATGAAAGATACCAGCAAGTTTGGTGACTGTCTTAACGTAATTGGAGATGATATCAGCATGTATTATGATGCATGCGTGTATGACACTTGTCTTTTCCCCGAAACTCTTTGTGACAGCCTTGCTGCCTTAGCTGATGTCTGTGAGGAAAAGGGAGCCCCTGTGGTGTGGAGATCAAGCAGTCTGTGCCGTAAGTCGCTCTATCAGATGAAATTGGCAGCCCTTGGTCGACTTAATCCACATATCAATCGAGCAGATCATGTAGATGAAATAAGTTTTGATATGGAGTAAGATGATTGATTAATCAAAAGAAAAGGTAACAAACTAATAAATGGGTCCTTTCTAGGTTCCAAACTAATTTTCCTTGTCAGATTGAGCCTGTAGATAAATTGAAAAGTTTTCTCACTTCTACACGTGCTTCTACTATAAAAAATACTAGAGCTTTGGCGAAGGAACCAGCAGTAAATGTTTGTGTGTACATAATCATGCATATAACAATTGGGAAAGGCAGCAGAAACATTTGGTTTTATTCATGTTGTTGTAGCTCTGGAGTGCCCCGAGAACATGCACTATGAGGAGGCTGGTCCCATGTGCCCAGAGACATGTTCCGACCCGCGTGGAAGCTGCTCAGAGCCGTCCAGTACGGCCAGTGGCTGTCAATGTAATAGTGGCTATGTTCTCAGTGGCTTGGAGTGCGTCTTGCGGGAGAACTGCGGTTGTGTCAGAGGAAACAAGTACTATGCTGTATGTATATCTCCTCGTAGTCCACAGATAAATTCCAATACAACACTTTTCAAATTAGGGAACAGAATGATGTCCCAGAGCAAAATGACCTTGTTGCTTTACAAGCTACTTGCCAATCTTTTAACATGGTAGTACATGTGTTAAGATCAAACTATTGGAAGAATATTTTAAGTTTTACAATTTTGGAACCCAAGCCCACCCAAGAACATAATTTTAGAGAACCGTCTAATCATGTTTTATTATATTTGGATATTCTGTTTACCACTTCGGTGGCCTATAATGGTTAGAGCGTCCACTTTTAAGTCATCAGACCTGTGATCAAACTGGGTAGGGATCATACCAAAGACTTACAGAATGGTACAACACTCAGAGGTTAGGGTGAGGAAACTTGTTGGCCTGGTGTATTTAGTACAATACTTTAATGGAGCAGCACTTTGGCAGCACAAATTGGCCCCACCACAAGAAGACACAGTATGTGAACATACACCTAATGACTTCTTGTCATTACATGGCTGAAAAATTTTTCTGGGAAATGTTAAAATTGGCAGATTGATTTTAGTGTACCACAAAGCAAATCACAACGGAACATCATCATGTTGTTTTATCTTGAAAATTGTGTATTGAACATCGAGCTCTTGTTTTGACATACTTTTGTTTTAAAGTCAAAACATGTGGAAATGTTAACCCTGTTACTGTAACCCTATTTCAACTCTGTGGTATCATTGTTGTAATAGGTGTGTATAATCAATATGAAATACATATCCCAAGTCCTGTTGATTGTGTTGTATTAGTAACAATAATAATGATAATGATAATAATCTTCTTCACCAGACCAGCCCCGATGGCTCAGTTGGTAGAGCGTCTGCATCGGGGGCGGTAGACTCAGGGTCAGTCCAGGATCGGGTCACTCCTGAGACCTTTCCTGCTTTCAGTAAGGCGTCTCAGTGAAGCAGCACTAGACAAAAGAGCGGTAGAAATCCGTCCTGCAACAAAGAGTCACATTACATGCATTCTAATGACTCCTTCATCATCTTATGACTGAAAAATTGTTGAGTATGACCTTACACCTAAACACTCACTCACTTACTTACTTCTCCACAAGGTTGACATGGTATTGATGGGGTATTTACATATGGCTGGTTTATTTATAGATGGGCAACAAGTAAGAGCAGGGGAATCCACAAATTCCCTGTCCAAGATGGGGATTGAACCGTTACCTCATGTGTTCTGGTAATTGACAGACAAGCATCTTTAACCAACCTGCTCAGTTGTTAATTATTTGTTAGTTGCTTATTAATTATTATTATTGTTACCTTATTGCTTTTATTTTTCGTAGCCTGGAGAAAAATTCTTTGAGAAGGATTGTGAAGCTTTGTGCATGTGTACATCAGGAAGGGTTGAGTGTGACAACAGAGTACAGTGTCATGTTCATGGAGAGTGCCACACCACAGCAGATGGCACCAGTGACTGCAGGTGCAAAAATGGCTATACAGGGTCTGGAACTGATTGCAGTGGTAAATTTTGTTTTCCTTCACATCTCAATCCAGGTATATGTATGTAGATAAGCCAGAGCATCAGAAAATTTTCATTGATCTTTGACCACTCTGTTATTGAACAGTCTTTTTTAATTGTATTGAAGATTCTGTCCATTAATTAGAAACATGCTGATACATTTTTTGTATCAGCCTGTAAAATGATGCTTGTGTGGCCATTCATGCAGTCTAATGCTCATTGAAGACTGTTTACCACTGGAAATATATGCATATCGTTACTTCACACCTGGGTCAGTAACTTGCCAATGATCGGTGGTTTACTCAGGGCACTTAGGTTTCCTCCCCCTATAAAACCCGACTGCCATCGTACATGTGAAAACATCTTGAGTACAATCAGAACAAATAAATAAACAAGATAATAAATGACTATATTTTTTGTGTTGCAGATGAGGATGAGTGCTCGCAGAACAATCACCAGTGCAGTCCCAATGCTCGTTGTATTAATCAGCACGGAGGTTATGCCTGTACATGTATTGCTGGTTACACAGGTGATGGATTCACCTGTAAAGGTAAGAGCTTTCTTCAATATTGTATAGACACCAGTCCATTACCAATGAAGTATTCACAAAGTAGTTTGTGATAGGGCTGGAATTAGTGACAGTAAACAGACGTGGCTAGTTCAAAATCAGAATAATTTTTTGGTAGTGAATATAAATAAAAGTAGTTAAGTTTGCCATGTTTCTAGTTTGAGTACTTCTCATCCGATGTTTTCAGGCTTGTGTAAGTAGGAATGTTATAAGGGATCACAAAATCACTTTTTTCTGAGCTATTCCTGTTTGGTTGTATGTACTTGATGAAATGTAATTAGTTTGTACAATTCAATGCTGATTCTTGGTTTTCTTTTTGGAACTTTTATGAATACATCCACTTTCAGTTTGTTTTAGACTGGACTGTATTGATGTAAAAAAATCTGATACTTCAATTTCATTTATGTATAAACTTGGTTATGCCTGAACTCATTCTTATATGTACGTTGACCTTTATGATGCCTCATTTCTACTTGAAGTCTTAAAAATATTTGAACCTGTGCATGCTCATGGGTTTCCCCCGGGCTGTGCCTGGTTTCCACCCACCATAATGCTGGCCGCCGTCGTATAAGTGAAATATTCTTGAGTACGGCATAAAACACCAATCAAATAAATAAATAAAAATATTTGCTTAAAGATGTATGAAAGATAATTGGTTATCTTAATGTACATCAATCTTTTTGGTTGATGTGGACAATAAGAGTTTCTCTTAGATTGTGATTTATTTTGTTTGAATCTGCATTAGGGTCATCTGTGGCCAAGTGTTTAGCATCCAAATGAAGAAGTTTATTGGATATGTTATAAATTTTGAAGCCTTTTGATTTATTGGATGAGTCCTTTTGAAGGACACAACAAGACTATATTCAACCCTGTAAAGTACTATGTCAGAATGAA
The DNA here is from genome assembly GCF_032854445.1 of Liolophura sinensis. NCBI lineage: Eukaryota > Metazoa > Mollusca > Polyplacophora > Chitonida > Chitonidae > Liolophura > Liolophura sinensis. The sequence continues at coordinate 77,897,338 of NC_088295.1, forward strand.
AAAGCCCTTGGAGGTGAATGTACACTACTCTTCTGGGCATGTCAACAAGTGCTACGTTACACATGTGCCACCAGTATCCAAACACTAGATGCCCTTCTTTTCCTGTTTGTCTCCAGAGTCTCTTTCAGTTTGTACTTGACAAAGACCTGTTTATTTGCAGATGCTGATGAATGTGAGGATGAGACAGATGCCTGTTCACCAAATGCTGAATGTAGAAATGAAGTAGGCACCTATGCTTGTGTCTGTAAAGATGGATATATCAGTTTTGCAAATGGCAGAGTCTGCATAGGTGAGTATTCTCTTTTGTGACTGTATATATAAACCTTCCCCTACCAGCACCAGTAGTACCCAAAAGATGGAAATCTGGTACTTTGTGATTTACATCTATTGATCAGATTTGACAATCTGAGCATTGTCTGTATCTAGGTCACTTGTAAATCCTAAAACTGTGGCATGAAAGGAAAATATATGTTTTCGTATGGGCTGAAATCATTTGCACACTTTATCCCGATGATTGTTCTGATTGACCATGTATTACCCAGCTGGACATGTTTAACATTCTTCTCCTAAGTCAGTGCCTAAAGTAGCATGACCTTTGTCCTAACCCCAGAGGATGCTTCGAAATATGCATGGGCTAATGGTTGATAAGTCATCAGTATTTGTAAGATGGACCATTGTAACACTTCCAACAACTTCATGACAAAAGTTCATGTAGCTCGCATGTGGAACTAAACTAGTGACTGTAAGCTACTGAAAAAGCAAACTATCTCCTTATATTTTCCTGTAAACATGGTGTTTGTGTTTTTTTTTTCCTTGAACAGAGAGAGTCCCACAAGAGCCAGCCATCCCCAAGGATTGTGGACCGTTCCAGAAGGAGGAATGTATGGAATGTGCAGAGTGTAAGCCACTGCCTGGTGGTCACTTCACATGTGTCTGTCCTCCAGGCACTGTGGGTGATGGCAGGAAAGGCGAAGAACACACAGGCTGCAGCATGCGTAAGTCTCAGCCACATATCCAATGTTTAAACAATTTAAGGCAGTGAGAGGATACGGAAATATAGGGTGTCAGTAACCCTCAGTATGAGAGTTAATGTATACAAGGTATATTTCTCTAAACTCTCAATGAGTAACCGTGTCAGATCTACCTACTTGTGTGAATCTGACCTATTTTGTATGCCACAGATGTAGAAAAAATAATTGTGAAGTAGAAAAGACGAGTAGATGCTATACATAGAAGGAAATAAAATCAAGTTTGATTCCGTTTTTTATTTTAATACAAGTCTGTTTTTAGTATCTGATCCACTAGTTTAGTGTTCTCATTACAGCGAAGATTCAGTAGGAAACCCCCAACTTGGGAATTGATATGGCTTAAATGTAGAGCGTCAAAGGTTTCCGAATGGTGACTTGTTTATTCCATTTATGATTGAAAACGGTATTTAAAACGTCACTTCCAGATAAACAGAAGTTGTTATCCATATATCTTATCATGTTATCCAATTCAACTTTTAAATGCCTCTCAGAGATGTTAGTCTGACATGGGCATAATCAGCTGTGTAGACTTCATGTATTTAGAAAGGAAGGGGTCAACCAGTGCACATCACACCCTCCAGCATGTTCATTATGTTCAGAAGTGGAGGGCTATTTTTGTGAAGCAGGGAGCTGGGATTTGAGGGGTTTCCCAGATGACTGTCAGAGAAATGAAATAAAATGAAAATTACACAAGTGGTTCACTCATTTTACGTCCTCGATTTAATTCCTGTGACCTAAATGGTAAAGTTTCTTACTATGTTTAACTTTATTCACTGTTTTCTATAACTCTGTGCTCAGAAGGTGAGGGAAGCATTTCCTTCACCTGCTTGTGTTCTGAAGGTTAGACAGATTCTCATTATCACCATTTTTCCTTATGTACATCCCTCTTTTCTCAAGCTTACGTCAAGTTTCTGAAAACGTGTATGTCTGTTTCTGTTTTCCACAGCCCAGTGTTCCGAAGGTTATATTAAACATGAGGACGGTTGTTACAAGGTGTTTGACAAGCCTGAACCATTTGACGAGGCGGACCGGAGGTGTCAGGCAGAAGGGGGTCATCTTGCATCAGTACTGGACCAGAAAACAGTTGACTTCCTCAAGTCTCAGATGGAGCTGTTAGGCCATGATGGAAAGTACTGGATCGGCTATTCTGACAGAAACATGGAAGGTATGTACTAATCAAGCAGATTTTTATTAGCAGCTGGATCTTTCAGAAATTAACTTACCCTCATGGTGTGATACCTTGGGAGAATCATAATAAATTCAGGTAACGGGAAACATAGACCCTGGTACCTGGTGCAGTGGTAGATATGTTCAAGGTCATATCTTAAACATGATGAAGGTCATTCTCTCTTACTAGCTTACCTGTTTATTTGGACTGATTTTGACCTTTGGTAGACCTGTTGAAGACCAGATCATATCATAATCTTTAAGATCATTCCTGGCTCTCTGTTAGAATTTGGTTATTCAGTGGTCCTATGGGGTGTATTGCAATGTGCAATGGGGCCCCTGAATGATGAGGTCACAGGCCCAGTACCCCCATAGTTCTCCTACAGCTTTAAGCCTGAAAGTTTGTCAGGTAAATGGAGAAGTTAGTTTACTGTGTTCACTGTTTTTTTTTTCCTCCAACTGCGCTTTTTGTGTCCTTAAGAAAGGATTTCAGAGGATGCCAGATATGAATTTATATTCATAGCTCAAAATTATAACAACCTAAGGATGGTCATGGGTTTCCCCGGGGCACTGCCTGGTTTCCTCCCACCGTAATGCTGGCCGCCATCGTATAAGTGAAATATTCTTGAGTACGGCGTAAAATACCAATCAAATAAATAAATAAATCAAAATTCTAATGACTAGCTATTGTATATGTGTAGCTGCTCACATGAGATGAAATGCTAGGATATTGAGAATAAGATCATGTGAGAAGATTATGCTACTCATTTATTATCATGCAGGTATTTATGTTTGGTTGGACAACTCCTTCTCTGAGTACTCCAACTGGGCGGCTGGAGAGCCAACTGCTGATGACAGACTGGCAAAGGACTGTGTGGCTGTTGGAAAAGCAACTGAATTCAAATTTGTTACTCAGAAATGTAACATTGAACAAGGATTTGTCTGCAGGAAACGTAAGTTCAAAGCTGTTAATTAAAATGCTCTTTGTCTACATTCTACAAGCTTATAATGGTTTCTACATTATGTTTTCATGAAAAAACCTGTTGGTATTTCTTTTAAAGGACAAGACAGCACCTGGCTAAAGTATATTTCAGTGGAAAGCAGGATACTCAGGCTTTCTAAAAAGTATCATACGTCATTATTTTAATGACATTTCGCTGAATAACATGTAGAATAAAATGACAATACTGCACAAATGGGTTGTGTGAATCGAGGCAGCCATATTGAGAATTTTATCCAATCACACACGTTGCTATCAGATTGCTCGCCCTAAGCTGTGACGTAGCTAATACCCATTCATTCCATGGAATGACATATGATAACACAGAACAAATGCACAAGACATCATTTTGAGATTGTTCACAATGATTTAATTTCGTGTAGCCGAACGACTAGTTCACAAAGTGTTGTGGGACAGGTCCGTATCGTCTGTATCATAAGCTCCCACCGCCACAGACTTAAAATTAGTTTATTTACAAGCCGTATAATATTCAACAACAGTATCACAAATTCCATCAGACAGTAGTATACCATCTTGGCCCAAACTGCATTCATCTCCCCAAATTATTTTTTTGTATTTAGCTTTTAGTCAACAGTTTCTAAATAACAAAGATCACACTCACAGTCAGTGTAAAATTCATTAGCGATGCCAAAGGTTTATGGGAATAAAAAGACGATATCTCACCATGCAAAGCTTAAAGTGAATTTGTCTTATGATACAATTTTTTTTCTCTGAATTTATTACAGCTGAAGAATTTATATTCTGCTCCTTTGTCTTTCTCGCATACACGGGATGTTTTTTTTTCAGGTTTCTTTTTATAAAATACAGTAAAGTTATTGAAAGACAGTGTTTAAGCCGAGGTGCTTTCTCTGACATCTGCGAATATTAGGTCAGCAGTGCTTTCATCTTAGAAGCCACTGCTGCAAAATTGAAGCATAAAATACAGTCAAGTGCCTCGATCAGCATAAGTGTTGTTTAGATTTATTTCCATTTGTTGCAGAACTGAGCATGAATCTAGGTTTACAACAATCCTATTGTAATTTTGTAAACATTTAATAGGGGTCACAAGCACAACCCCTTGGAATGCTATGACCTGAAGCTATTCAAATAGGGCCGCTGGAGTTCCTTGTAAATGATATAGTAGGCCTACTGTATCAACAGTTCAAGGAGTGGATTACTGCTAGGTTACTACTTAAGCTATTATACGGAAAATATCCTTGATGTTAAAGAGCTGGAGTAAATGTGACGTCACCTGGCTCTCGATAATGTAGACATGCTGATGCTGTGTCAAGACGAAGTTTCAGTTAAATTTTAGTGGGTTGAAAAAAGTCTAAAGAAATATTTAATGCCAGTTTAAGACGCTTTGATTGGTAATCCTTCATTGGACATAAAGATTAGGTGCTGTCTTTCACTTTAATATAGAGGCAGGAGCAAAATTGTTGTTTTCTCATTTTGTTAATTTTGAAAGAGGTAAAGTTTTGGATTTAAATTGATCTTTTTGTTCCATTTTAAATTATTACTGTGATTTGATGATTGAACTTTGATCTTTTTGAACAGCTTTGAGTTTGAAGAATTGTCCTAAAGGATGGCATCAATTTGATGGATCGTGTTACATGAGCTCAGGGGAGAAAACTCCGTTTGCTGAGGCATATTTACAATGTGCAGCACGTGGTGGTGATTTGGCAGCTGTGACCTCATCCATGGAAGAGGCTGTCCTCAAGGAAATGTAAGAACATGACATTCCTTTGTTCCTACCATTTATTTTAGGATATTCCATTGTTCTTAGGGGCTGTTGCGATTAAAATCCCATGAAATTTACCACTTTTACATACAACAGCCAAAACATAAAACAGTGCCGCAGTGGTGGGGTGGGCGACCAATGTCCACTGACTGCCAGCGACTCGACCAATGGCTAGACAAATATCGCGCCAGGAGTACGGTGCACATGCTTGGCGAGATGAAAGTAGTCCAGTGGGTACAGGCTTGACAACACCTTTGCTTTTATACATGAATTAAAATGAAGAAAGTATCAAGCCTCAGGTGTTTACAAACCAGTAAATTCCAAAACTTTCTCAGAGCATGTTCCTGTCAAACTGGCAAGCTAACGACTGCTTTTCAGGCTATCAGCTACACTGCATCAGTAAATGCATTATAAGGGGAACAGTGTTGTCTGTTGACGGTCCCATCAGCATGCAGATGTATTTCAGCGATAAAGAGCTGACTGACAAGTATCTGTCGTTATGCTCCCATAAAATACAGGGGAAGCCTCACGCATGTGGTGTTTCATCATCCCATTTTAGAAGTGTTAGACAAGAACAATCACCAGACAATCACGATTTCATAAAATAGCGATTCAAGGATTGAACATTGTGTTCGCATATGTGGAAATGGACGCCCATTTATACTAGCTTCATATTGCAGCATTTGTAAACATTGTGTTAATGCAGTGCTAAATCTATTTCTATTCACATTTTCTGGGAACTCAATCCCATGTATGTAAGTCTTACAGGTAGCTGACAGCATACAGAAATCAACATTGACCAATTAGATGAACTTGCTTTTAATGACTCGCACTTTGAAAAAAAGGAAATCAACATCAACAGCGGATGGAGGCTCAAAATTTTACATAATGTCAGGCGTCACTCACCTAGTGAAGCGTCTTTGCATTTTAATTTGGACTTCGGGTTTGACTTTGTTACTAAACCATTTCAGTAAAGCCATCATAAAGTCATGTGCCGGTATAGATGTATCACAAAGATATTCACAACACTTACGTGTAATCTTTTCACCATGGAAACAATTACCAAAACAACAGATGGTCGGATCAGGTCTCTGCTGTGATTGACAGATCTTACAAACAATGTTGGAACTTCAAAGGCTATATACCCAGAGCTGAGCGAAGTTGCGACTTGCAGATCATGAAGATAAAGACAAATGTATGTTTTGATGCAAACAAAGTGGGGGTTCCTTAAGAGAAGAAGAAAGTCTGAGCAGCACAGTGGCACATTTTTAACAATGTGTTGTGTTCAACCTAATGAAAGGACAGAAAAAGGTTTGAGTAGGACCGATTATAGTGGGTTGATCAGGTTACCCACAACAGACAACTAATTGCACCTCACATTGCATTGGCTCGCATGTTACCAAGAACGACCAAGGTCTGAGTAGAAACTTAGTGTCTCACTGACATGTTTGCTATACCTGCACGTGTGTTGTTGGTTTGCTGCTCAAACTCTTACAGATGAGCTTATATAATAACTAAAGTTGTGTAATAGGCTATTACAGTGTTTTGCTGTCCATGTGGCTTGGGAAATCACTTGGGAAATCACCTGAGTGAATGGGCCTACATTTTTGCCTTGCGTGTTGACTCAGACTGACCACTCAAAGCCTATGACGTTCCTTCGCTGATGAGAGTGTATTCCTGCACATGGCCGGCTAGTTGATGCGTGCCAACTTTCTGTATTGTCTATAGTTATATGGCAGAGAACCATCAACCACCCGCAGTGTGCTATTCAATTTCTGTGATCAAATTCCCCTACAGTCCCTGTGTATTAGAGTGAGTTAAAGGATACGTGAAATGCTTATTTTTATTTCTTGATATGGAGTATATGATGTGGTCTTGTATATAAAAGTACAAAAAAGCATCCTAGCTTTCCTCTTAGGGCATCAAAATGACTTGAAACTGCAGTTTTCCAAATGCCCAAACGGTCAGTAAAGGAATTCTGCTGTTGTGATGTCAACAGCCGTCACATCAGCTTTATGTTTCCGATATGTTTATTGTTGATATCATCTCTGAATATTTCCGACCATGGATGGAAAAGATCCGTAAGATAAAGGGGCTATTACTCATTTCTCCTCTCCCCACTCTTACTCTTCATCCACTTTGATGAGGCTTGTTTGGCTCTTCGTAAGGAATTAGAATTTCGTGTATTTGCACACAAAACATTTTGAAAATAGTTAATCAAATCATACCTGAAGAATAAATGTTTAGATCACTCTAATAAGTTTTAATGCATTTTGGTAATGTGAAAAACCTTTGGAAAATATGGTCTTCAAAACCCGCTTTAAAAATAATGGATGTTTGTGTAATTTCTTGGTGAGAAAAAATACAAAAAGAAAAGCTGACTTATTTGTGTGCAAAGTTTGCTGTTACATTTCAAGCATGTGCTATTTGTGATCTTATGAACACTTTCACTGCACATTTCATGATTAGTTTTACCTTTTTATGCAGTGTCATTCCTGTCAGAAATGGTTCTGACTTGTGGATTGGAGCATTTCAAAAAGATGATGGATTTGATTGGGTCGATGGAATATCATCATTTGATTCGTTCTCTGCCTGGGCTCAGGGAGAACCTGCTAATGTCCAAGGGATTCGCTGCCTTATGGCTGATGGCCTCATGAAATGGAAGTCTGTGGACTGTGACCTTAGTTTGGGCTTCATTTGTGAGAAGAGTTTCAGAAGTAAGCATTTTCATCTATATGTATTGATATTACAAGTTATGTTACATGTGTGTTATATTTCTGTCGTTTTGGAAATCAGAGACATCAGAAAATGCATGTACTTTATTCATGTTACCAAATATGTGTTATGTTCTAGCATTCTCACACCAATATTTGTGTTACCGTATGCAAATAATCAACATTACTGATTTGGGGGAGTGAAAAAAGAAATTCATAAGATCTTATTTCTTAGGTGTTTGGGACATTTTAATGTGATGGATTTAGAATATTCATAATTTTAATTGAGTACACCTGTTTGCAAGGTTGCTTTACATTGTATTGTTTCTTGTTGTAGATCCATATGTGTGTCCCCCTGGCACGCTGAAAGTTCGGTCCGTCTGTCTGACTGTGAGAACAGATCCCTCAGACTTTGGTAGCAATTGTGGTGACCGTGGTGTAATGATACGGCCTTCGTCTGCACTAGAACAAACTTGGATAAGAAGCTACCTGGAAAGCCAGTCAGAGCTTAGCGACCCATGGATCTGTACGTGTTTTATGCTTGTTTTTGAGCACTGATATTATCAGCTGTGGCTGTCTGTCTCTTTCAACATTATGAGGAGTGCACAAATTGCACTCCTAAATTTGCGAAGTGCAATTTAAACTCGAAAAATTTTCTTACCATGAAACACATCAACATGAACATATTGCTATTTTATTAATTTAATGCCAGTCAGGCCTTGTCATTACAAATGCCCCAGACCAAAGGGTGAATGATGTACAAATCACTCACCTGTTGATGAGATATAAGCTCAGCTGTGGCAAGCTATGTAGTTGTATTCTCCCATGTCTGGAATTATTTAAAAGAATTACCGGGAAAATAATGCTCTTGAAAGCACAAGCCAGCCACAAACGTCTTACAGTTAAAATTAATCCGTGATGAAATGTATTTGACTGTTACAAAACATATGGGAAATCTGCATAAAATCTGTTCATTAATTGGTCACTCATTTTAGACTATATCAGCCTATGCCAGTATGGATGGTGGCTGGTTCTCTCTCCCTGGTGAGAGGGGCCCTAATCACTTCAATACAGGGCACTTGCACTTGTTCTAATTAAATAAATTTTATGCAATATTTAGGGTGCATTTAACTGCGCTCCTTGCTAAATATTTGTGTGCCCCAAGGGGTGTGAGCCTTAAAATGTCTCCTGTGGCGTGGCTCAATTGGAGTTGCAAACATCACAGAAATGAAATAAAAGTTAACAGATGTATATGTAATATGTATTTATACATATGTATAAATGTGCACTGATTTGTGTACACGTATGTACACAAATCAGTGTTACATTGGATTATTCCAGTTAACAATTGTGTGCAAAGATGCCGTTTAAAATGTATATTTATTATGCTGCAGCTGTGAGAGAATTGGGAAAAGAAGGCTCCTTTGGTAACTTGAATTACAGTAGCTGGGGCCAAGGTGAACCTAACGATACCAGCAATCCTGCAAACTGCGTATACTTGAAGAGTGCTGATAACTACAACTGGTATGATGCAGACTGCAAGGAAAAGCGCCCAAGTCTGTGTATATTTTGTAAGTTTTGTGTTGTCCCATAAAACTGACTGTATTCTTAGTAGTAAATAGAAATTTTTGAACTTTGTTTAAAAACAATGAGTTAATAAGGAACAAGCTGGTAATCTAATGTAGAGTCAGGGTATATGTTTTCCTTCCCTGCTGAGAATTAGGTGTAGAGTTGATTTTTAACTGGAAAAAACACTGTGTAATTTCCTTTGTTATAATATATCCAACATTACTCATGCATGTCAAACAGGGATTATCAAGGGTGGATTTAATCCTTCTTTGTTTTGTTTCCTGTCATGTCGCTAATCCTCGTAATCTGGATCAGATATTGAAACAACGGTGAATGGATTATCACTGTGTAAAAAGATTAACTACCATGAGCAGTGATCAAAGAGGTGTCGCTTGTTTTTGCACCTTTGATGAGTAGGCCTACTTTGAATCAACTGGCAAAGTGGTCGTCACTTTTTGAGCAATACAGTGTAAAACATATGAATTAACCATTATTGACGTCAAGTCATTCAGTCTTTATCAAGGTTTGGATTGCTGTTGGTTTTTATCGTTTTCTGTAGCTGATCAGAAATCGGTAACATTGCGGTATCGTCAAACGATCATTGCTCTGTTCTACACAATCCACAATTTGTTAGAAGCTCACTCATTGGTCCACAGAAGAAACACAGCCAATGGGTTAGCGTTTATCAAGCCAATATTTGTTGGAAGCCAGCACATGTTGGTATCATCTTTTCATTCACTTTGCCAGCATAACGAATATTGATCACGCTAAAGACGAATGAACTCTCACTTGTTTTATACCCACCGAGCCCTGCCTACCACCAGTGTTTGCACATATTTAAAGTCTAATTTTCCCTCCCTAGTATTAAAATTTAGCTGATACTTGGGGCTTTCTTATCACAACTCCTGTTAGTCCAGTTTCACTTTATTAGTACTTCACAGTGTATACATATACATATTCTACAAATTTCTTCTTAACAATTAAAAGTGTTCGGCTCTAGGATGCCTTGATTTCTGAAGTAATCAGTGAATTCTTCTTGAAGTTTGTGAATAAAGTTGAATACATAGGGGCACACTCTTTATTTAACATTTCAGCTCCACAACCATGCAGAGTGTCTGGTGATTGTGAAGAAAATGCTAAGTGTTACATGGGTCAGTGCCGATGTAAAGACGGCTTCAGGAGAGATATCCTCGGTGAATGTGAAGGTAGTTGTTTTTTTCACTGCAAGTTAATCATTTATTAAATTATATAATATAACATAAAAGAAACTTTTGAGATCTAAGTTGTTTTTTTTTTATTCTTTTGATATGTCTTCATTGATACAATGTAAGTTTGAATCTTATTTACTGGTTTGTCTGGGCACTAACCCTGCAGTGTGGATTGACTGCTGATTTCAAAAATGCTTTTAAAATTTATGTAAGTTTTGTACCATTGATGATAAAGTGAAGATTTAAAAAAAAAAAATTCAAGTGTTTTCAAATGCTGTTTCTTTGCCAATTTTCAGCATTTTAAAAATTTTGTGGTGCAGATGTAAAGTTTACTATTAAACTATAGATTTTTAATATTCATCTTTATGAAGTTAAGGTATAATTTTCAAAAATTCCCAAAGGTTTAGGAAACTTTGATGTTCTTTTAATACTGTTGTGTTTAAGACTGGAAAAGATATCCAAAACTGTTGATGCTGTTTATTTTAGCTTAAAGGGATACTGGTTCTGATTGGCTGGTGTGAGAGATAGGCATGTTCAGGCTATGCCTAGCCTGAGCTGAATTTAGACATGGCAGATTTCTTCAAGTTTTATCTGTGCAACTGTGTTTAACACATTAACCCCTATCTCCATTGTCAGCCAATAAGTATCATTTCTGTAGCCCTTTAAGCATTCATCTACATGAGTGCCAAATTTCCAAGCATTGTATTTAATAATTAGCCCCCCAAAAAAGTATCCCACCACTTCCACATGACTATCTCAAATACAGAACGGGAGAAAATTACCAGTCCGTCTTGAGGAGACTGATACATGTATTTGTCAACAACTAGTTTACAAGTAAATTTTAAATAAGAAATGTCTCAAGTCAAAAAGTGAATAGAGAAACATGCGTATGTAAAATATACAAAAATTATATTCCTCAATGAAAGCCTAAATTGTTGTGTTTTCTTGACGTGTCTGAGCAGAACCTACTGGAATGTGTTAATAAAAACCCTCACCCTCCCAAGTGGTTTTCACCAATGTAATTGCTGTGAGCTCAAGTCCGGCATATACTAGCTTCCTCTCTGTGGTCCTACTTGGGAAGGTCTGCCAGCAACCTGAGGATGGTCAGTGGTTTCCCCCCAGGCTCTGCTCGGTTTCCTCCCACAGTTATATTGGTTGCTTTCGTATAAGTGAAATATTCTTCAGTATGGCGTAAAACTCCATTCAAATAGTTAAATAAATAAACCCCTCTAGCAATGGCAATCCAGTGGGATGATTAGAGCTGTTGTTTTTGTTAATACATGTATGTCTAGAAGATCCACACCATGGGTTCTATGGGCAGAGGTCTGCTCCATCAGTGGTGCACAATTTATAGAAAAAGGCTAGGCAGGAGGCAATAAACATTTACCAGAGGCATGTCTGTCCACAATACGCATTCAATTCCTGGCACTAAGCCAATCCATGTAATGAGAAGGACCTAAAAAAACATGATTGATTGCTTTTCATCTTTAATTGAGAGGAAAGAAAGGAAAATGGAGAGCCAGAATGTAAAATAAAAAAAGGCTGAATTTCACCTGGGAGGAGTTCTGATATCCTCAAGCATGGCTTTAAATGTGAACCAAATTCATGTATATTTGTATCAAACTGATCCCTACTTCCATTGTTGACAGATATCAATGAATGTGAGGAGAAATCACCTTGTGGTGACCAGCTTTGCAAAAACAAGGATGGTAGTTTTGAGTGTACCTGCCAAAATGGTTTTGTGAAATATGGCGAACGCTGTTTATGTAAGAATTTATTTCTTCTTATTTCCTTTCCATATGTATACAGAGAGTACTGTCTTCAAAACAATGTGAGCTTTATTAACAAGTTGCTTCTGTATAATTTGCCTGATCTTCATATTTATTTATATGATTTATCTTCCTTTTTTTTTACCAGTCTTAGTTTCTGAATCTTAATTGTTAAATAATTGTTTTTTTGTTATGACGCTGTACTTGCTGCAGTTGAAAGAAATAATTATTTTGTGTAGTATTTTTATAGTAAATATTGCACAGTATACAAAGCAAATATAACTGTTTATAGTGATTAAAAAAATGCTAAGTGGAGAAGAAAAAGAAGAGACACATTTGAATGTTTACTTGCTGTCTACGTGATCTTCTGCCTTGTGAGCTGTAGACTATGGTGATGTTCTAACTGTTCCCAGCTGCAAGGACCTGTTCCTCGAATGATGACTGTCACACCCGTGCCAGCTGTGTGAACAGCAAATGTCAGTGTAACCAAGGATACGAGGGAGATGGCAAGGACCACTGCGATAGTGAGTGGACAACATTCACCCATGAAAATGAACTTGAATGATGTGATAGTTCAAAGCTTCAAGTAAAATCATTTCATGTGATTTTTTATTGTTCTTTTTGCTGCGCCGTAAGAAGCTTTTATAGTTCTAGGATGAAAGACATGAAAGACATCACTTTCTTCATAAGAACTTTCCTAATTTGTCAACACAACATTTTGAAAATAGTTAACCACTCATGATTCTAGTTATTTTTGGATAATGAAAAAATATTTAGAAAATAGTTAAAGGTATTTCTAAACACAATTCTTGGGGAACACATTTTTTGTACTTTAATATGCACACTTTATCATGACTTTGTTATTGTAGACCTTAAATTTAGAATTCAAATGCTTTACCATGATAGTTTTTGTTAAAATATTTGAACTGTTAATTGGCCCATTGCATGCAATCAAGGTTTATTCTGTATGATGTATTTTTATTTGTTTATTGTTAAAGAAGGTAATATTTTGTCAGTAATGTTGATAATATGTGAGATGGAATCTTCTACTGTTTATTATCTTGATCTTTCAGATGTGAACGAGTGCTTGGAAGAGACAGATGACTGTTTGAGTAACGCTGATTGCTTAGACCATGATGGAAGTTTTGAATGTGTCTGTAAGCCTGGCTATGTTAAGGATACTTCAGACACCTGTATCCGTGAGTATTTATTTCTCTTCAGGTAGCTAGTAATCGCTTTTAAGATGTTTTTCATCCCACCATAATGCTGGCCGCTGTCGTCTAAGTGAAATATTCTTGAGTACGGCATAAAACACCGACCAGATAAATACCCAAATTCTCCCATGACTAAATTACTCATTTTGCCTGGTACTGAGGTTTAGAGTTGATCTTAAAAAGGGGCTTTGAAGTTTGTTTTGGAAGGTACGATGATATCCTTTGGAGAAATGTAAGTTTTAGCACCAAATTGAAGATTTTTCAGACTTCATTTGCTTTTAAAAATGCACTTTGTAGAATTGTACATGTTCTACCTTTAGCTCTTCCAACTGACTGTGAGGCTGTGAGAGTTCGTGATCCTAATGCACCCAGTGGCTCTTACCTGGTAGATCCTGACGGGAAAGGAGGATGCAAACCATTTACAGTAAGAATCTCGCCATAATCCTGTGATGATATTTATCAAGATGATGTATTCGTCTACTATGAGGTCTTTCCTGTTAAACCCTGTGTGATGTTTACACATGGCTTCTGAATTCTTTCGTTTCATATAGGTGAGGAATTTAAAAATTTACCCCTTGTCTGTCAGTCCATCAAAATCAGTTTGCTTGGCCTCCGTTTATTACCAACTTTGACTTGTTTATTGCTGTGATGGCTCAGACAGATATGAGAAAATGTATTGCCTTTGCAATTCTTTGAGAAAGGTTTTTTAAGTTATTTTTATAGTTATCAGAAATTTTTGCTGCTCTTTTGTTTGCATTTCATTGCTGACGTTTTTGAAAAACTTGTGGGTTCCCCAGGGCTCTGCCTGGGTCCCTCCCACCATAATGCTGACTGTTGTATAAATAAATGAAAATCCTAACAGTCATGGAGGAATAGATATAAGCTCATGCTAAGCTAAGGTATACACTGTTCATTGGCACACAGGTATCCTGTGTAATGAGGGAAGATGTTGCAATCACTGTGGTCCCAAGCCACGCACAGACCCCACACCCCATCCGCTCCAAAAACACCAGACCTGAGGCAGTCAAGAGAGCTGTGGGATATACCAAGACTGCTGAACAGATCAACTGTATTATTGAGGCTTCGCAGTTCTGTTACCAGAATATGCTGTAAGTATCATTTGGCCCTGCAATATTCAATTGTGTTTATTTGTTCATTTTGTTGCTGTTCAATTCCATACTGAGGCACATTTAATTTTAACACATGATCTCTTGTTATGAAGGCTGAATTAGCATAAATGTCCAGTTATGATGTGTGTGCTATGTGAAGATAAATTGCTTAAGTAAATCATGTCTTAATAAGAAATAGTAAGCCTTAGGGACAGGGGATCAGGTGTTTGACATTTTAAGTTTAACTACTAACTCTGTGGCAGCAAATTTGTAGATTTTCGTCCTCACTCTTTTCATTGGACCTTGGTGACAATAAACGTTGGCTGTCAATTTATCAGTATGTGGTTCAACACCAATCAAACAAATAAATAAATACTAATTTGATGCTTGCTTTCTTCAGATTTAAATGCAGTGCCGGTGCAGGTTTTAGTGGAGCCAGCAGTTTCAGCTCTGGTGATGGACAGGTCCACCCTATTGACAAGGTGGGGAACTATGACATATTTGGTGTTAGTTTTCATGCTATGTCGAATCAAGGTGCATAAATTGTTTGTTCTGGTAGGAAAGTCTGCATACTTTATTTATTTGGATTTTTTTTGGTTTTTTTTTTGAAGCAGAGGATCACATATGTTCTCAAAATCAGTCCAGTTTTGTTGAACAGGATACAGTGACTCCTGGATAATTGAGATAATGATCATGTGGTATTTCACCTTTGATCAACTGTTGCTAATAGGTGACGGAAAGAATATGTTGTTGCAGGGCTTGCTAGATGAACTTTGCTTAACTGCAGTGATAAGTTTCACACAATCCTATTCAAAGCTCCCATGTTAAACAAGTAAGAAGAGTTTTGGCTTGTTTTTTGGTTGTAAGATGAAAACCAAGCATCAGAGGGAACATTAATTGCAGATTCTTAGTTTTTTCATTAGGTTCACTCCTAGAGTGTTGAGCTGACCTACTTTTGCACTAATTTCATTTGTCATTCAAAACCTGATTGGCTTGAGTGAATTAGATCTATCTACTCCTGAAATAGACCCACCCACCCGGGATGTGCACGTGAAATTTGAGCCCAATAGTTTCAGTGGTTATTGGAAGAAGACTCTACATTATTTTTTTATATAAAAGTCAAAATAGCCATTAGATCACATGACCAATTGAAATTTGCAAAACAGCAACAGCTATATGTTAATTATTTTTGCTGCAAAATTTAGTTAAGAATAATAATAATAACAACTAGAACTGCAAAGCAGTTTCGGCCTTGGCCCACATCTTTTGTTATCGTAATTACTTTCGCACTCCCTTATATTAAAAGTAGACGGCATAGCTATATGTAAGTGACCAACTGCTTCTGGAAATCGTGCATACATCATCAGTCTAGCTGCCACCTGAATCAGTGGTAAAGCAATAGGCTGAAATATTTACCTTTTAAAAAAATGGTGGTGCCTTTTAAACTCTTAAAGCCAGAATACTATTAATCATAGCTCAAATCTTTTTGCAAATCAATTTGGTGCAAGTTTCATATTTCTAGCTACCATAGTTCTCGAATTATAGGCCATTAAAGTTATGTAACTAAATTTTAGTTTTTTAACTATATCTCAAAAAGTTAGAGATAAGATAGAGAAAAAATGAAAGCAGACCTAATCAGCAACCCAAATACTCCAGAATTTAGAAAATGAAAATAAAAATTTCTAAAGCAGTTGTGACGTTACAACTTCGACCAATGGCAAGCCTGCAATCTTTTTCTGGGAGTCAAAGATTTCCTCAAAAATACTGTAACTATCAACGGTTTACATGTTTGTCAAATTTTAGAACAATCCATTCTGTGGCGCTTGAGAAGAAGATGTTTGAAGGATTACATATAAAATCCAAAACAGCCGCCTAACCACATGACCTAGAAAAAAAAAGGGCTCTGTGGTGCATAACTTCATATATCAGGGAATGTTACTGCAAAATTTCAAGTCAATCGGTGCAACAGTTTGGCATGTAGGTGGCACACAAAATCGAATAAATAATGATAATAATCCGAATGATTTCAATAGGTGTCCCGCAGGACTATCTGGGTGGACTTCTGATAATAACCTTATGTATGTAGGATCTGGAAAGTGTATGATGAATTAAAACATTACACAACTACTGTTGAGTAGAGCATTGTCATTATCAGTTTTTGTAGACTGTAACATAGACTGTTGTTTGTATTCCGGTTCACAGTGTTTCTGCGGAATGCTGGGCACTTGTGCTAATCCAGAGGGTGGCTGCAACTGTGATGGAACACCGATGGGCGATCAGGAGGATGAAGGGAAGATTATTGACAAAACTCTGTTGCCAATAACTTCTCTCAACGTGCCTGGAATATCCCCAGGCCAGAAAGCTGCTACTGCTGTTGGACCTCTTATGTGTGCACAGAAACAGTTTGGTGATTATCTTTGTTAAAAGTCACACAAACATATCTGTCATGCCTTTCAATCATAATATAATAAATTGTTCATTTTGGAAATGCTTAATGTAAGTGAACAGTAGAACTAGATGATTTGATTCACTTTACAGCAGATTAAAATAAACTTGAAAGAAATGAAATTAAACCTCCAAAAATTGTTTCATTGATAAAAAAAAATCAATTTGGAACAGTTTTGGTGAAATTGTGATACATGTAGTTAGGGTGGCATGTGTTTAAATTTTTGTATTTCACTGTTTTATCTGTAGGTGTCATCACTGTTATTTCTTCTTTGTTTTCTTGTAGTTTTCAGGCTTCAGCACCGATTTGTTGTGATCTTCATCATTAATGCCCAGATGTAACGGTTATCACCTATTTCTATTATCAATGAAATTGCTGGTAGCAGCAGTCCTCTAAGCCTATGATTTATTCTCCTTCTCTCCAGATATTCCAAAGGACTGTGATGATGCCATGAGAAACTATGGCCTGTCTAAAAATCGTGCAATTCTCATTGATGTGGATGGACCAGATGGTGATAGTGATGGAAATCAACCACCATTTTTGGTGCAGTGTGATGTGGAGTCTTACCCTCACACAGGAGTAACTGTCATCCCACCCAAGGAGTAAGTCACCGAGCACAACACCCAACCCTTACGCACTGTCCTATAATTGTAGCTTAGGACCAGTATTTATCAAGCAACTTAAGATTTAAATCGTACATTGCAAGTCTTTAAAATGCAGAACTCAGAACAGCCCAAATTGTGGTTAGTACATTGAGCTACAGTTAAGAATCAGTGTACAAATTGTAATCTTTGTAAAGCAAAGCATTTTACTCGCAGGTACATTTGAATTTTTTGATAAATGCTGGCCCTGTTCTATCAGTTTGCAATACATTTCCTACCTATTCTGTTCATATAGTAGATCACCTATTATTTCATTTATCACCTATTATTTTATTGAATTTATCACCAACTATGAGCTGTACCACCAAGTGGTGATTAATGGCTGCTGAGAAGTCATGTGGAGCTATATCATGTCGTTACTGACAAATCCGAATAAATTTCTTCTAATTTTGCACCAGCTTTGTTCAGTATGATGACTGGTTGGTGAAAATTAAATGAAAGTATATATTGTTGTCATCTGTACTATATTTTCCTATGTTTTGTGTAAATCTCACAATCAGTCACTGTCTTTAATTCGTTGAAGAATTGGGAAGATTTACAAGGGGTATATGTACCATTACCAGTTGTTTCACTTTCGCTTTCATCCCACTTGGTGTTTAATCAGAACATTGGGTATGATGAGGAGCCCTAGCTAGACCTGATTATTGATGGTGGCATTACAGTGAAATTTTGTTTTTGTTTTCAGTTCTGAGACCACTCCAAGCTCCCCTGGAGATGTACCTGTGGAGTATCCTGCCCCGCCAAAGGCCATTGAAAAACTGATCAAGAGCTCAGACTTCTGTTCTCAGGACATGTCCTACCTGTGTCAGGTAAGATTAATGATATTGTCAGCCAGTCAGAGCTGCAGCAGTCAGGGACTGTCAGAACTATTAGGATGAAATCCAGGCTTATTTATTATATCTCTTGATTGGTGTGATACAGGTATTTCTTCATGGTAAAAGGTAATTCTTCATCACTTACATTTTAACATGGGTGTGTGTATACAATAATAAAAAAACTATCCACAAAGAAGTCAATTAAAAAAAATGTGGATGATTTTCACTTATATTGTGCTATACCAGCCTGTGTTAAAATGTACTGATTTGCCCCATGGTTTTGTGCAGCTATGATGCCAGAACACAAAGGCCAGTCACTGTGATGTCACAACAGTAAAACTCAAATCTCCATTATTAATGCGAGACCCAGGGGCAATGCTCTTACTTCATCATTCCATTTTCTTAAGTTTCCAAGTTTATGAAAAAATGTTCTTGTAATCAGCATGATTTAGGCGAATTAGTTTGAAATAAATTGATATACTAAGGTTTGTTGTATCTGCTAATCAGCTGATGTGGTATATCCTATTGCGTTCAGAACTCTCAACTGATGGGCGGCGGTGCCATGGATGGTTTCTGGACGAGCCAGGATGGCACACGACGTGAATACTGGGCCGGCGGTCTGGGTGGACAGTACAAGTGTGGGTGTGGTGTGACCAGGTCATGTGACCAGGACACCGTACAGTGTAACTGCGACATTCAGGACGGCAAACAGAGGAAGGACTTTGGTACCATTATCAACAAAGACGAATTGCCTGTAGGCTCTGTTACTCTGAACGACATTGATGCAGAAAGCAAGGGCACACTGTCTGTGGGGGCTCTCCGATGTGGGCAGAAGCAGTTTGGTAAGTGCTGAGACATGGCTGTAGGATCAGGTACTTCTGACATGCCAAATCTCATGTATTCGCTTAAGCAGTTTTTGAGTTCTGAAACATTGCTGTAGGATCCGGTACTTGGGTATCTAGTTGAGCCATAATTTATTAATGTTTAATGGACTAAGGCATCCTTTAAATAGCAGAAATAACAAATTGTTTCTTCGTTCAACTTTAATTAAGTTAACTTTACACTGTTTTATCTAACAGTTCTGTGTAATCTCAAAGCCTCCCCGGTTGTGCTTTTAAAGAATGTGGTTTCTTAAAGTCAAAGTTTTTCTTAGTGACCATCTTGTTGTTTTGATTTTGGATGATATTATTGTCATGTCAGAAGCCATGACTGTTTTCTGGTTCTGACATTTTCTCACCATAGGATGCCTGAAACACTACCAGTGCAGCATTAAACCACAATCATTCATTCATTAAAATTGTGGGGTAACCCAGGATAAGTTAGGATATAACAACCATTAATGAATGGGTAATGTTTTGTGTGTAGGTATTCCACCAACCTGTCAGCAGTATAGAGAGATGGGCTTCACAGATGACGGCACCTATTTGATTGACCCGGATGGAGCTGAAGGTAACAAGGGCAAAGGTGAGTGGTTCTAAGTCCAAACAACCAAGATTGTGATTGCATTAATTCAACTACAGCTTAATCTTAGGATGCATCATATTCTTCTTCCAGCTAAATATGGAAAATTGTTTGTATTTGTGAAAGACTTAATTACTGATAGATGGATAGATTGGTCAGCTATTCACTGTGGACTATAACTGAGCGTTACAAGTGGAACAGCAACAACATATGTCTAGACTATCTGTAGTGTTGGACAGTTATGAATGGAAAAATACACATTGTTCTTTATTTAAAAAATAGTAATACGACATGCATATATATAACCAGTGTTTTGAAATAAAACATCCACGTGCTAACTGAAGGGATATGTTGTTATCTAAAAGCTGTTATAAAGTCCATGAGAAACAAGATATAATGGATATGATTGTGTGTTTTATAGGAACAAATGTCAGTCCATTCCCTGTTGTTTGTGACATGGTTGAAGATCGACCTATTGGTATAACTATTGTTGGTCACGACAATGAGGACACAGTAAGTTAATTACTCTGTGGGTTATGTTGTGTTTTTAGCTACGATCACAATCAAGCAGTTGTGTTAGTCTGTCTTTCATTGAGTCATTCAATCAGTTGGTCAGATTTTAGACATTCTGTTTTCTAACATACGCCATTCATTTAATGAGGGGCCGAGTGCAAAGCGTAGTCAGTTGCTTTCATGTGGTAACAGCTATTACGATGTTGCATTTGTTGTGGAGTAACATACAAAACACTGCCTTGCACAGAGCCATTTTCTGTGAGTGTGATTTCTTAGGACTGGTGGCATTAAAGTCATTACAAATGAGAGTATGTTAACCAACTGTGGAAAATCTGGAATTGTTTATCATTTTTATCTGGCATTTGAACTAGATAGGCCTGTATCTGGGGCTGCATGCATCAGAAATTCTGACTATAAGTATTTATGCCTGATATGTTATGTATGACTGATGATGTGTTTCTCTGTTTAGACAACTGTGGACAATGCTGAGGACCCAGGCTCATTCACAAAGGATATCACCTACATTGAGGCCAGCACAGAACAGCTTGAGGCTCTGACAGATGCCTCTAGTTATTGTAGTCAGGAAATGGCCATCTCGTGTATCCAGGCAACACTTAGCAACTTGGGTGAGTTTGACGGAATGCCAGCTCTCCCATATTACAGTGCTGTTATTGGGGATTGGGGACACAGTTGTGATCCCTGAGTGTTTGGTTGTCAGAATGTATACATGCATGTACACTTTGCAGAGGTATTGTTTTACCTTGATGTAAATAAAATCTAATAGATTTGACCCCTGTACATCTTATTGGATCACTACACTTTATGTTGAGTTCCTCTCTTTGAAAGATCAAATTTGGAACATTTTGACCCCTGCTTTGTGGAATAAGGGAGATGGCTATTTTCAGTGTGCGTGACTATTTTTATCACTTTATATCACTTTTGATGCAAAATGTAAAAATAATATATTAATCGAGAATTAATATGAGTTTAATATAATTTTGACCTACAGACAATCCATCTACACCAAATGCATTCTGGATTGATAACAATGGTGTGAAGAGACAATACTTTGCTGGCAGTGAAGGAAATAAGTGTCAGTGTGGAATAAATGGAGACTGTGAAAAAGGTGGAAAATGTAACTGTGATGCAAACCTTAACAGACTGACGTAAGTACACGCACACTCGTGCATTTTGATTACTCTTCCTTTGTTAAAATGCAGAAACAGATTTTAAAGAAAAATTTGTGTGTAAATTAATTGCACATTACAATTTTTACACATGATGTGACGTAAATTTCTGTTATGGTGTTTTGAATTATTTGGACACATGCACAATTACTTAAATTGTTATTAATGGATACTTGATTTTGGTTGAAACACTGCAAAATTTTTTAATAAAAAGATGTAATCGACATGAAATAAGTTGTATCTATCATTCATCTTGTGGCTACATGTAGCAGTGGCATTTGGTGAAATAATTAAATAGTATAACCAGAGTTGTTGTGTTTTCAGGATAGACAAAGGTGTTCTGGTGAACAAGGAAGACCTGCCTGTGAGACAGGTTAACTTCGGAGACACTGGCGATAGTGCTGAGGACAAGATTGACTACAAAGTCGGCAAATTGGTCTGTCATGGTAAGACAATGTACCTGTATACCTGTTCATTGCTCTCCTATGGTGCTGGAAGTGCACTATTTCCCACCTTAACAAGTCTGTTACAAGTACAAACTGTGTGTAAATATGTCTCTTATCTTAAACATGTTCTCTTATGTGATCTGCAGTGCTTGTGAATCAGTAGAAACCATTTCCCATCAAAACAAATCGGTTACAAACTGTGTATAAACATATCCTACTCTTAATATGTCAGTCTACAGTGCTTGTGAACTACATGTATCAGTTTTAGGGGATAGTGCAGCTACTGCATTGTTTCATTGATGCCATTTTTTGCCTGTGTGTATAGTGGGGCAGAAAATGACCCGAGTTGTCATGCATGGAGATCAACTCTGCTCCAAGAATATCCTGTTGTAATATGACAGAAATAATCTTTAAGGCCACGTTTTTAAAAATCACCTGTCAACCTGCAGATGGTTGTGGGGAATTCCCGGTGTGCTTGCGCGGTTTTCTCCCTCCGTATTGCTGGCCCTTGTCATATAAGTGAAATATTCTTGAGTATGGAAGAAAATACCAATCAAATAAATATTTAAATCACCTGTGGATGGAGCCGTGCCTTGATATTTACCCCTCTCTCTGATTGCTTATTACAGCTTTGTTTGAAACCTGCCACCACATTCACCAGGCCTACACAAGCCTACCAGGCATGAAGGAGCCACAAAATGGCCGCTACATCATTGATCCTGATGGAGTTCTCAAGGAAGATCCCTTCATGGTGGAGTGTGTCTTCCCATCTATTACAGTCGTCAATCTTGAAAGTGAGAAGATATTCATTTGATTAATTGAATTTTTTGATAAATTAATTTTGAAAGTCATCATGATAAACTTTAAATAAATAATACAGTGTAATGGTCAGTAAAGTAGTTTTGTACTGTGCCCAATTGAAATGTGTTTACATGTGTACATATTGATGGTGGTTATGGGTACAGATAACTGGTATTAAAGAACCTGTCACCAATACTTAACCATCAGACAATCCGTGAGTATGGCTAAACACAGCAATGAAAGAGAAAAAATGAGAGAAATAATCTTGTTAATTTCCCTGGCATGGGGCTGTGGATATTACATGTATTCAGTAAATATATCCCAGTAAATACATTTGAATTTTGCGCATAGAATTGCTCATCTAATGCATTAATGTTTCATTTTCGTGGAAAAATTGTTCATTTGCACACATAAATTGTTCATTTTCAGGAGCAAATTACCATAAGCTACCTGATAAGCCAGAGAACCAAGGGCCAAATGCAGTCAATGTTAAGCCTGTGTATGTCGATGCCAGCATTCCACAGCTAGAGGTAAAATGCCAGATAACCACTGCACTTTCCATTGCATTTTAAGCAGATGCTTTTGTATATCTGTTTGTTTATAAGCAAAATACAAAGGAATTTTCATTTTGGTGTACAAATTTTTTTCGTGCATAAAAGTTTCCATTTTAGATTGACTGTCATTTTATTTCATATATACTTATTTTAAGAAGTTTTGTCCTTAACTGACATCAGTCATTGCCCAGTAAACCAATCTTGTATGATAATGAAGAAGGTGTTTGTGTTCTGGTTTTCATGTATTATCTCGTCACGATATCGTTGTAAATACTTGTCTTTTGGCATTAACCCATGTTCGTTCTTTCATGTGTTTTAATTTCACTTGTTGTGCCAGACTGTCCATATAATTCCTTTGGTGACACGCTTGTTTTCCCTTGCTCTCTAGGCTCTGACCGTGGTCTCAGGTTTCTGTCGTCAGTACGCCAGCTATAGCTGTCAGCACTCACCTCTGAGTACCTATGGTTCATGGACCGCCAGCGATGGAAGCAAACAGCCAGGTATATGCCTTCTTTTAACAGAGATGAAATGTTATCTGGTCAAGTGCTCACAACACCCATCTCAGACTGCAGTGTTTTAAATCCAGATATTGAAGAAAAATATAGAAATACCTAATGGGGATCACATGACTTGTTTAACAACACACATTTATTTGTAGTAAGGGAGAAGTGAAAGTCGCCCAGACTGTAACCATTTAGACTAGCTTTTGATCCTCATGCCATCAAGCGAATTTTCATCAAGTGAATATCAATTAAGTTGTACATGTATTTATAGTAAATTGAATAGTGTTGTGTCATTTGTGGTGCTTACTTTTAACAAGTGATTGGTTGCTGGTGTGTACACATTTCAATGTATGCTATCTGTTTTATTTCGAATACAACTTATTTGCTTCAAGATTGATGCCTTTACATTTCTCATTACTATTGAATGGATGCATCTATAACCTTGAATCTAAAACAGCATATGCTACAGTATATCTACTCTGGAAATTGTGGCTAACTGTTCTGAACGTTTCTGTTCTGCAGGTTGGGCTGGTAACGCTGGTGGAGACAAGTGTGCCTGTGGAGAAGTGGGTAAATGTGAGGGAGGTGGAGCCTGTAATTGTGATGTAAATGATGGAAAACTAAGAAAGGACGATGGCTGGTTCATCAACAAGAAACTGCTGCCAGTCACAGAAATCTCTTTTGGTCTGTTTGAGGGAGACGTAGCTCCAGGGGAAGAGAAGATGGCTGAATATCACTTGGGAGCTCTGGAATGTAGTAATGAACAGTTTGGTACGTTCAGCAAGAACTTCCTTCTTATCATATATTGTTATTATCTGCTCATTTTCATTTTAGGAACTCTGATAATAGAAAATGGTGGAGGCATTTATTTCAAAATGTAAAATTTTCATAAATTTGCAGGAATTTAACAAATATGATTCTGAGCGTGGTATCTAAAAATTAGTTTCACCTGTAAGTAGTTGCAATCCTTGATAGATCAAATTCTGCAAAAGCATAAATATCGTGCAAACATTGCATGATTTCATTTTACAATGATGGGGAGCAAAGGCATTTCAGGTTTGCAGTATAGTATGATGAATCTTGAGACTTTTCAACTGCATGCCCCTGTCCTTCAATCTTTGTCATGAACCAACAGCTTTTCTTCAGGGGTTGTACTAAAATTCACAAGACTTCAGCACCGTGAGCAAAAACCAGAGCAGTGACAAGGGTGTGATACCTAGCAAACGCTGATACGTATCCAGTGAATTCCAACCTTAGAATGTCAAGTGTCGGTTTACCTTTATTCTAACTGTTCATGTAAATACATATAGAAATTTCTTGTAGCAGTTTCACTTCCTCCTTTCACCTTGTCTTAAGTAGAATTAGGTAAAACAAAACACAAAGATGCTGATAGCAATCTGTTGGGTATCACCTGTGTAAACTTTATCAAAATAGTTTGTTATCTTCTCATTTAATAAAGAATTAACAGAAATATAATGCTGATTCACTTATTACACTTCTGTTCATAACCTCATCGACTAAGTCAGTGGGGGGTGAGGGACAGAGTGTACTGGAATTACCCAGACTGTCCATCTGTTTGTGTCTGTCTGTAGGCACGATTTTGTCCACGCAACTCCTTCCAAACTGCTGTGATGAATTTGAGAAACTTACCACACATCTTGCCTGTCATCTACAGTTGTGCATGCTTAAGTTTAGTGGCAATCATTTAATTGTTTTCATGGCAACATCCATCTAGGACTTCACATAATATTGCTTTTCCCTGTTTTAAGATTTTGTCTATGCAACTCTTCCTATAAAAGTACAGAACCTATTTCTGTGAAACTTTGTAAACATCTTCCCTATCATCTATTTCCATAATTACTCCTGGTCAGGTGCTTAGTGTGGTATTGGATTTTCATGTGCACTGTATTCTGTGTTGATTCCTGCATTTCTCCACTGTATTCTGTGCTGATGGCTGGATTTCTCCACTGTATTCTGTGCTGATGGCTGGATTTCTCCACTGTATTCTGTGCTGATGGCTGGATTTCTCCACTGTATTCTGTGCTGATTACTGCATTTCTCCACTGTATTCTGTGCCGATGGCTGCATTTCTCCACTGTGTTTTGTGCTGATGGCTGCATTTCTCCACTGTATTCTGTGCTGATGGCTGCATTTCTCCACTGTATTCTGTGCTGATTGTTGCATTTCTCCATTGTATTCTGTGCTGATGGCTGCATTTCTCCACTGTATTCTGTATTGATGGCTGCATTACTCCATGAAAACTGGATGTAGTA
This sequence comes from Liolophura sinensis, assembly GCF_032854445.1. Classification (NCBI taxonomy): domain Eukaryota; kingdom Metazoa; phylum Mollusca; class Polyplacophora; order Chitonida; family Chitonidae; genus Liolophura; species Liolophura sinensis. The sequence goes on from NC_088295.1 coordinate 77,923,518, forward strand.
GTTGTGCAATCAATGCACACCACTAATGGCCCATGAAACCATCAGCGTGAAGCCAAACTAAGCAACGTGACGCCCTCTCATTTCTTTTAAGGTTTTCTTGGTTTTCTTTCTTTTATTTTGGAAATGTTGTGAATGGAAGTGAAGTATTTCAGACATGCTGATTCTAGTTTTACTGGTCACTCGGACAAGTTACCTGCCCAGGACAGGTGGAAAACTGTATTATTTTCATCTTGAACTTCTACAGTCTGATTCCTCTAAATAATCACCCATTACTCCTGCTCTTATAGGTTTAAACTTTCTAAAACTACCATTGACTTTGATATATTTTTGTGTGTAGGTATCTTCAAGGACTGCCAAGGACTGAGGAACTCTCAGACCCCCAATAATGTTGTGGAGAGTAATGCTGAGTTGATTGACCCAGATCAGGTGGGAGGCTTGGAGCCTTTCACAGTCTACTGTGAGATGTACAACAAACCTCCGATCGGAATCACTGTGAGTAACACTTCACCCTTATCAAGATTTGTCTTGGTGTCAAATTTTGTTGCATGTGTAAATTTATTAATTCAAAAAAGAACAAACAAAAACAAACAAAAAATGAATAGAACAAAATAAGAAGACAGAAAGGAAACAAAGTAACCTAATTATACAAGTAAGTATTTAGCCTACTGTACATATGTTTCTTACACTGGTCAGTTGTAAGCCTCTTGTCCTCATAAACCTGACCGATTTCATGTAAGATTAAGAATTCTTCAACAGGGTGTTAAACACCAGTAGAATAAATAAATAATTTTTGAGTATGACAAAGTGATAGCTGTAATGTACAGTTTCCATTGTGTTGTATTGCCAAGTGATAGCAGTAATGTACAGTGTACATGTATGTTATGTTGTTTCGCCAAGTGACAGCAATAATGCAGTGTACATGTATGTTGTGTTGTTTCGCCAAGTGATAACAATAATGTACAGTGTACATGTATGTTGTGTTGTTTTGCCAAGTGATAGCAATAATGCACAGTGTACATGTATGTTGTGTTGTATTGCCAAGTGATAGCAATAATGCACAGTGTACATGTATGTTGTGTTGTATTGCCAAGTGATAGCAATAATGCACAGTGTACATGTATGTGGTGTTGTATTGCCAAGTGATAGCAATAATGCACAGTGTACGTGTATGTGGTGTTGTATTGCTAAGTGATAACAGTAATGTACAGTGTACATGTATGTTGTGTTGTTTTGCCAAGTGATAGCAATAATGCACAGTGTACATGTATGTTGGGTTGTTTTGCCAAGTGATAGCAATAATGCACAGTGTACGTGTATGTGGCGTATTGCCAAGTGATGGCAGTAATGCACAGTGTACGTTGTGTTATGTGTAGGTGATTCCAGCTGACCTGAAGAAGCCACTGAATGTGCCAACCAAAGCCACAGAAGTGAATATCATTTACACATCTGGCAGCCCAGCTCAGCTGACAGCCCTCACTCAGGTGTCCCAGTATTGTACCCAGGAGATGAAATACAGGTGCCGAAACGGGGCACAGCTTGACTTGAGTGGTGACTTAGGACTCTACTCCAGAGATGGCACAAACTTGGAGTACTGGGCCGGCAACACGGGTATGTTATGCATTTTCGTTTGGTTGGGTAAACATACAAGATAATGTGAAATTTATGAAATAATCCAGTTTGTACAATATGATATAAAATTTTACAGCATGGTGATTAAAACCTGAGCAATGAGGATAGTCTGATATTTGGTAACTGATCACACTTTAACAAATGGTGAAATCTGGGCCCAGTTTCATAAAGATGTCGTACATGTACGATAATCACACATATAGGACAGTGGTACGGTAATAGTGACGTACTAAACATCGAAGGACAAATGTACGATAAAAAATGTCGTGCTCAGCTTTTTTAAACTGGACCTCGGCCTTTTTGGCAAATTACATCAATTTGGGTGTTTATTTTAACTGTTCATGTAAATGTCCCCATTTACATATCCCCCTTTTACATATCCCACGTTTACATATCCCCCGTTTATATGCCCTCTATCACCATATACTAAGCAGAACTAGGTAAAAAAAAATTGATTAAGATCGCTGTTTTGAGTTTCCCATCAGCAACCAATCATGTGATGTAAATATCATACATGGATAGTAGTTAAAAAATAATGACACTGAATTGTTAAAGTGAAGGAGCTGAGAGGTTAACACGTACTCATTTTAAAATTCATCTCTGGTTTCTTTCTGGTTGTCAGGTGGGTCAGGTTGCGCCGGTGGCAGGTGTAAATGTGACGGCGGATCGAACGGTCAGGACAGTGGTGATGTTTTGGACAAGTTTGTCCTGCCCATTTCCGCTGTGAAACTGGGAGAGACAAGCGGCAACAGGAAGTTGGTTGTAGGAGATCTGAGGTGCTCAGGTGAGGCTTCAGCTATAGCCCGTATAGATTGACTTAACCTCAGGACTGTGAACACATGTACAGCTGTGATTAGGTAGATCTGAGGTGCTCAGACAAAGCTTCATACAGGTATAGGGGATTTGTACACGGACCCGCTTGTCACCGTTTTAAGGGCCTTGGTTACAGTAAGATGTCGGCTACACCTCTGTGACTGTTTTAACAGTCTGTTGAATTCAGTGAACTACTTGTCCTCCACCAATATGATGGTCATGGGAAAGTTTGTCAGTAACTTGCCAAATGATGATGGTTTATCTGAGGCTATCCTGTTCCTTCCACCAATGAAATATTTGTGCATATAAATAACAGTCTCTCACCATTTCTAAAACAATTTTTAAACTGGAAGCATATGATGCAATGCTTATTAATGGAGCATCTCAACTTGTGATTTAAGAAATTTTAACTTTCTAAATCTGTTTTGATTAGTGATGCACTAACTGGTCCCTGCATCTCCTTGAAATCTTTACCTTATTATTTAGATCTGACTACATTAATACTGAATGGTAGCAGTATTCTACACATGTATAGCATGGTCACACATTAATGTTTGCTACCTTGTTTTTGCAGGACTTTTCAAGACTTGCCATGACATCAAGATGGCTGGTGCTGATGTGGACCCCAACTGGACTGGCCAGTACGCCATTGATTCCGATGGTGCTGGAGGTCTGAAACCATTCGCTGTGCAGTGTGACTTCATGTCTGTCCCAACTATCGGTATCACTGTGGTAAGTCTCTCGCTTAACTGCTAATTATGGAGACAGATATATTTCAAGGTAGTGGATCGTGTACAGGGAGATTTGAATTCAAAATTATGTTGGTACGCATCAGAGACTTAAAGTATCTACTTCTTTGCTATGGGCGATACTTTGATTCACCAAAGAAGAAATAATTCTCCTTTGACATTTCTTGGCCTGCAGATTCCTTCAGATTTAGATGTATGCATATCTGCTTTGCACAGAATCATTGCTTTCGTCTTGTGTAGTAGAGTTTGAAAACTATTCAATGATACCTCAAACAAAGGCAAAGTTATGAGTTGCATTATTTTAGGAATGAGAAAATAGCATTTGTATGTAGAATTTGTTTCATCAAAATTATCATGACAACCCCAGTGTTATGAAAAATGAATATTATTGAAATATTGAAACTTGAGGCCTTATTGTGTTATAGGTTGAGAATTCTTATATTGTTACAAAATGCACACACACATGTAGCCTTTTATCCTGTTTAGAAAATTTACTTCACCAACACTTTTATTATGCTATTAGGCAAATTATGATAGAAGCAACCAATTTTGTATCGTCAAAATTCATAAAAGAAGGTCCTGAAAGTGAAAAGAAAGTGGTCTAGCTTTGCATGGATATCACAATAACAAAATATAGTATTTCTTTATAGATGAATCTTTGGAGCACGTAGTTTTTGATAACAATGATCTTTATCAATATTGTTGTGAAAATCACAACAGATACCAATATGCATTTCTATCCATATGCCGCAAATGTCTTTTGTGGTTTTACAAATGCTAGTCCTTCATTGACATAACTATAAGAATAAAAATAACTTAAAAGAAAGAAGTTGGTGAGTTAGATATGTAAAAAAGTATTACAAAAAGCCATGTGATTCTGTTACTACAACCTTGATCTGATATTCTATTTTAATAGGTTAGACCAAAACAGGATGAAATCCCTGTGAAAGATTCCAAGCTTGAGAAAGAAATTACATACAAGAACAAAGTAACTCCAGAACAAGCTAACAAGTTGGCTCAAGTGTCAGAGTTCTGTCTACAGGTAACTACCCATTCTTATTACATGTCTATGTAATAACTTGAACATCCTCATTGCACTAAGAGGAATACTGGTGATCACATATATTTTTGTAAAAAAAAAAAACAGAAGTAAAATATGTTTCTGTATCACCTTTCCATGGTTCTATGGAGAAAATATGTATATGTAGAATATATTTCAGTTTTAAAGGGTATCATCTACTGGTTTTGTTAAAATTATTTATGATGTATATAAATTAGTTTTACCATAGGTACAGGTATAAAATAACCTACAGGTGTACATTTTATTTGGCTGTTCTTGTCCTGTGTGTGAACTTTTTGACAGATTTCCGGACATTTATTGAAGAATGTGTCAACTGGAAAAAGTTTACAGATAAAGTTCGACTTGTGTGTTGTTTTGTTCTTTTTCAACAAAATTACTATGATTGTTTTTGTCCTGTAATATTATTCTGACGTCTCAAAATGGACATATCTTGCCTTTTTTTCCAGTACTTCTAACTGGTTCACCTGTATGCCAGCCTTTTGTAAAATTAGTAAATGTTCACATTAGAATAAATCTGATTTTGAGTCTTCCGATAATTCTATAGGGCATGAAGTACAAGTGTAAGAAGGCTGCCCTCATGGGAGCTGGTGGAGCTTTCCTCGGCTACGACGGTACAGTGTCCACCAAGTTTGCTGGGGCTGACAATGGGGACAAGGACGGCTGTGCCTGTGTGGTACTGGGCACTTGCCCTGACAATAAAACATGCAGGTGTGACGCTGAGGGCCCCATGGAAGTAGAAGAAGGAGACTTTGTGACAAACAGAGACATCTTACCTGTGACAGGTGTGAAATCTGATGGAGTGACTGGGGACGGAGCTGAGGCTTCCTTCTCAGTGGGTAACCTCCGGTGTGGACCAGAACCTTTCGGTAAGTTTTGATTTTTTGTTCATTTTAATTGAAGCCAAAATAGGCACTTATTTTTGGTAAAGCTTTGAAATTCATTGGCTACATTTTATGAGATCAAGTGGAGAAAACAAAAAATTTTATAAGTTCAGATGAGTCCAAAAAGTTATTGGTAAATGTGGTCTTCAGCGTTATTTTCGATTTTTCTTTAAGGATAAAAAGACGCATTAAAATGATTTTTGCATGGTGGGTATTTGGGACAACCTTTTGGTATATCTTGTCTTTGCGTAACAGTGTTATATATGATGATGTATCACATGTTTAATAAATATATTTGCACTAGAATATGGTGTTTAAAGCTGGTGTTTCAACAAATGTGCTCAACCTAAATTTTGGTCATATTTATAATTTTTATATATTCCTAAATATTATCACAATTTAGATTAAATGCCCATTTAATGTGGGATTATTACACAATTACAAATATTATTTTTTGAGATTATTACACAATTGTAGATATTGTTCAGTTGTACTTATTACACAATTGTAAATATTGTTCACTTGTGATTATTGCACAGATGTAAATATTGATCATTTTTGCTTACTTCATAAGTGTGAGTGACTTATGATACAAATGGGGCTGGTTGCTGTGGTCAAAAGGATCGCTCCAGCCACAGCTGGTTAGCAAATGAGAAATCCAGTTTTTATTGGTTTGGCGGTTGCTTTAAGTTATGAGATTATTCAGATGCATGTACCTGCTAAACATCAGTGGTTTTCAGTGGGGTGAGTTTGGGGTGGAGAAGGGGACATTTTTAAACCCCTTTTCAAATAAGTACCAAAATAAACATTATCCTGCTGTTAGGTGTCTTCATTAACAAAATCTATTGATTCATTTATTACAGGTTTACCAAAAGATTGCCAAGAGGCCATGGAATTTGGCTACAAGACTGGAGAGGCTTTGATTCTACCGTCTAACAACGTTGATCCATTCATTGTTTTCTGTGACATGGATTCTAACCCAGGCAGAGGTTTGTACCTGGATATTTCAGAAGTTCAGATATTTCTGTGGGGATCATAAATCTATATATTTGTACTCTTGCCACTTGGCTTTTGCCCTTGATTTAACTTTTGTCTCAAAGCTGAATATCTCTGGCATATAAATAACGTAAAAGCTATGGAATCACGGAAGTATGCTAATTATAACTGGTGACTATTTTAATTTACTTTGCCTTTGGAATAAGCTGAAGGTGAACTTGACTGCCATTCTAAGTGTAAAAGCTAGTAATTGTTTACTTTGATGACATCATGATGTATGCGTACTTGTGAATTGTGTCAATGTATGTACAAGTGCAGCATGTATGTGTTTACATGGACTGAGGAGTTCATGTAATGAGTCTGTTTTGTATTGTAGGAGTGACAGTTGTGCCCACTGATGTCAAGGAGGTACCAGTGAATGGACCTAAAGATGTGCCAGTTGTCTATGTAGGAGCGAAACCTGAGCAAATCCAGGCTCTTGTTAGTGAGTCTGAAAAGTGTTACCTGCCCATGAAATTCAGCTGCAGATCAACCAAGGTATGATAGAGGTTTTTTTTTCCTTTTTTTTTTTGTTGTTGGGGGGGGGGGGGGGGGGGAGAAGGGGTTGTTTTGTCTCAAGTCACAAATTCACAGATCACAAATATAGAAATATAGGTTGGCTTGTTAAACGTTATGTGTGATATTTCATCTATGCACATAAACATTTCATCTAGTATTGTCTTTTTTAAACATAAGCTGGAAGTCTGACTTTGGTATTTGATGTATAGTTCTCAGATGCCTTCTCCATCAAGGCTGGAGGGAAGAATGTAACCACCTTTGGGTCAGCTCGACAAAACAGAATGTGCAGCTGTGGTGAGCAGAATCGTTGTGGCGGAGATGATGGCAGGGCTGCTATGGAAGTCAGGTATGTGGCAGATATGACAAACCAGCCTGAATTTCTCACAAGATATACCCCATGTAAACTAGGTTTAAATACAAAATCATCAGACGCCAGGGATTAAAGTTGAATGCTCTTTTTTTTTGCGACTGTTTTACAAGGATGTCTGGTTAATCTCAGAAATGGTGTTTTACTACGCTGGTTGTATTGTAACAGTGCTATATTTGTTGGAACTTTGTGAATTTATAAATTAGACCAGAAAAGTGATTTAGAATATTATATTGTTTAAAACAGGCAAATGCAATGGTTATGTAAAAGAAATTGTTACTTGCTGTATTGCTTCAGTCCTATCGTTGTTTGGATTATTTAAAACCTTTTTAATATTTTTAAATTTTAATTCTTTGAATTGGACCAGAAAAGTAGTATATTATAGGATCTCGTTGAGAGAATTTATATTGTTTAAAAGACAGATGCAATAGTTATGTGAAAGAAAATTCATTACTTGCTGTATTTAATCAGTCCTTTCTTTGGTGGAATTTTTAAAAATTTATAAATAAGACCAGAAATTTGAAGTAGTGTAGAATATGATATTGTTTACAGAATTTATATGGTTTAAAAGTCACAAATGCAATAGTTATGTGAAAGGAAATTCAATAGAAATGTCGTGAAATAGGAAAAATTGCGTCTTGCTACAGGAACTGCAACTGTGACGTTGGGGATAACAAGGATCGCGTGGATGCTGGAGTGTTTGGTAACCAAGGTGATATGCCAGTTACCTCAATTTCCTTTGGTCCTCAAGAAAATGGTGGCTCAGGAAGCTTGAGCCTAGGCAGCCTGTACTGTGTGGACAAACCCATAGGTAATGCCAGTTAATGCAATTGATATTGTGTGTATAATTCTAGAGGCTGTATTACTTTGGTGTATTCTAAATGTTCTGTGTGGACAAACCTATAGGTAATGCCAGTTAATGCAATTGATATTGTGTGTATAATTCTAGAGGCTGTATTACTTTGGTGTATTCTAAATGTTCTGTGTGGACAAACCTATAGGTAATGCCAGTTAATGCAATTGATATTGTGTGTATAATTCTAGAGGCTGTATTACTTTGGTGTATTCTAAATGTACTGTGTGGACAAACCTATAGGTTATACCAGCTACCCTAATTTCTCAGTCTTTTCGCATAAGGAAGAGCAACTTTCAATGCAGTTTATCAAGATTTTTAATTTGATTTTCGGATGTATATCAGATTTGCCGAAATTCATGAGATTTTAGTCAGGTTGCTAGTATCTGGTTAATGGTTTAGGTAAATGTTTGAGAAAGAAAGCCTTGCCGAACGAAAGCCTTGCTGAAAGGAAGCCTTTGCTGATAGAGAAATCCCTCTTTTTCTTTCTGTTTAAGATCTTAATGAGTGTGACATTGGATTCAATGACTGTCATGAAAAGGCGGACTGCATTAACAGGAATGGGTATTACCAGTGTGCCTGTCAAGAAGGTTTTAAAGGAAAAGGTCGCCCTGGAGTCTGGGCCAATGGCAGAGAATGCTACGGTAGGTAGCATTTTGCAGTGTCAAATGTACATCTGGTGGCGTTCTGCTCAAGTCTGTGGTATGGGACCTCTTCCTAAAAGTTTAGAGTTTATTTTTGGGACATAGAAATTACAATTTGAAAAAGAAACATTGTAAGGAAGTTTTCAATTTGGACTGGTCAGGCCTGTCCTTGGCTGCGTTGTATCTAGGAGTCCAGCAATCATTGCTTGAGAAGCCTAGTGTGCGTGTTGAAAAAATATTATCATTAAATAAATGAGTGGAAAAGAAAATAATAAATGAAGACAGATTGATAACGAGAGCATGTTTATTGCCTGAACATTTCTTCTTCCCAGTAGTTATTTGCTGACATTTTGGGTAGGTATAATCTTGTGATGATAGATGATAGGTGCAATGACAACATAAGTCATGTTGTCGAGGCTGTCATCATACAAAAAGCAGGATTTCAGCATTTCAGACAGGTTCAACTATAATAGCAATACTCTAACCAGGTGATATTTTGACATGTTGGGTTGAACAGTAAATTTGAAATTGTGCCTGATTGTGAGAGCCTGGGAAGTGCCAAGTGGCTAAAACACAACCAGGATAGACAAGGTGGGAGTTCAATTCTGACCTTAGAGAATTTGTTGATTCATCCACTCCTCTGTATTCATGGGGCCAGTGACTTGCCTAACAAGTTCAGGGGCTCAAAAAGCTAATTATTAACTTAATTAAAACATGAAATATGGTTTTAGAGCTTGTGTTCGAGCCCTGTAAATTTAAACTTAGATCACCTTATCAGTGGTATCTTCAACTTCTGTATTGAAAAACTCAGCACTGTGACAACATTTTAAATTTTGACTCAAGTTAGAAATGTCTTTGTGAATCAGCTCCAGTTAGTTTATCCCAGGCTCTCCATAAAACTAATTGTCATTGCTTAACTTTAAAAAAAAATCTTAGGTGTGGTGTTAAACAACAATGAAGTAAATAAATAAATAGTCTCATGTCAGATGTCCATGGCTTTATATTTCCAGATGATGATGAGTGTGCCTTGGGCTTATGTCCTGACAATTCTGAATGTGAGAACACCGAGGGTTCCTACAACTGTATCTGTAATCAAGGCTACACAATGGATTCAAACAGTGGAACTTGTATAGGTATTAAGATTGTTCTGCTACTTGTGGCAGATATTTATATCTTTTCATGGAAAACATATGTTTGTTACACAGATTAATTAATTAAGATTAATTATTTTTCGTAAAGACCAGAAGATGTCTTTAAACATGGAAGAATATTGAATTGCACACACCAGGACTTGTTTTATTGATAGTCATTCTTCATTTTTCTCTGGTAATTTTATCAGAAGATTTTGTTTCTTTTTGCTGCAAGATGTATAAGCTCAGTGTGTACATTTGACCGAATCAATTTTTCATATAAGCATGTGAGTCGTTAATTTTATTAAGTGAATAATTCTTTAGTGATATGGCTTTGCCGATATCTATTTGTATGAATGGGCTAGAACTAAGTTTTGATGTCTTTATTTTGTGCAGATATCAATGAGTGTAATGAAGTGCCAGGTCCCTGTCATAAGTTGGCTGATTGTTTGAACACTGAATCATCATACACCTGTACCTGTAGAGATGGGTCTGTTGGTGATGGCGTCCAGTGTACAGGTGAATAATCAACTTACCTACTTTACATCCATCTTGAATTAACCTATTTTTAACACTAAGCACATGGATTTAGCACACTTTCCAGAGGGAAGAGAAAGATTTTACATTTTTGAACATATAGGCTTTGTTTGCCACAGTTCTGTAATGATGAGTAGATGAACATTTTTAAGTATGTAATACTGCTGCAAGTGAACAAGTGAACAATTTGTGTAAGTGAAAGTAAGTGAAACACAGCTGTTTCCAGCAAAACTGCATCTACAAGTGCAACTGTGACGGTATGTGAAAGACATACACTGTTGGATGCAGCTATCTACATGTAGAAGTGTGTAATTTCAAAAGAATCTGTATAACTACTAATGCACCTGGAACTGGTAATAAATTTCTTTAACTACTAATGAATCTGTATTTCTACTAGTGAGTGTTTGTAACTGCTAATGAATCTCTGTTACTACTAATAAGTCTTTGTAACTGCTAATGAATCTCTATTACTACAAATGAGTCTTTGTAACTACTAATTAATCTCTGTTACAACTAATGAATCTCTGTAACTACAAGTGATTGTGTTTTTCTGCTTACTTTCAGAAATTGCTAAGTGCTCTGTTATGGATGCGAGCTATACCACATTTGATAAGCTCACTCTGCCAGTCACCAAACCCTGCCGGTATAAACTCTCAGACTTTGACTGTGGTAACAGAAGCACCTACTCCATTGAAGCTTCATTTTCACAAAGCATGGCATTTGCTACACCCAGGTTAAACGAGATCATCATAAGGAGATCTGGAAATGTAAGTCAGTTTTCTGATATCTCTTCCATTGTATTGTCCTCTTTGATACAGAGTTTATGAAGAGTTTCCTACAAGCAAAGTTTATGACACCATTATCGTAAATCAAATAAATGAATAAAGTAAATTTCAAGCCTCTTTTAACTAGCTCTGTGTTAAAGAAATACTGTGAATGTGAAACAAAAATGGACAAAATCTCTGACTGAAGCCACTAGTTACAAGCACATGCAAAATGAAGTCTCCCCTGCAAATTTGATAATGTTTCTCTACAATGTTGCCTGCAGGCAAACTTTGCCATACATGTAGGATAACTGACTTTTCATTATCTCATTATATTCTGATAGAATTATCTACTTCTTTATGCTCTTAGGTTCTGAAAGTTGGCCAAAACAGGATTGTATCTGTAAATGGTGTCAGAATTTCCCTGCCATACTCAGACAGTGACTTTGTTGTACAAAGACAGGGTGATTTTGTGGTATGTTTATTTCTTTTTTACTATCTGTATTTGCTGAATATGGGTTTTTTTTCTCATTACCTAAGCCATACCAGTTAAGGACAGTACACATAACTCTTTAACCTGGTAAATAAGTAAATGGAAAGAACATATCAAACAATGTTTGATTTAAAGTCCACATCAATTATCATTGAGAAATAGTGTTTGGGATACTGCTGCATGGTCGTGTTGTCTATAAAATACTTGCATCATTGGGGGTAAATCCAGAGCAGCAGTGACAGTGTGGTAGTTTGCAAATGGTCACATTTAAGGGGATATATACAGTGTTTTGTGAGTTTACCTCAGTTGGAGTTTTGTTCAAACTGTTCATGTCAATGCTTAAATGCCTGTACATATGCATGAAATTATAAATTTATTTATTAGATTGGTGTTTTGCACCACACTCAAGAATATTTCACTTATACAATGGCAAAATAGTAAATAACACACCAGCTGGCACCATGAAGGTTTATGTAGAATTGGGTAAAATGTATGCGGTAGTTTTACTTGCATTTTTATATTAAACATTGCTTGTCTAGAACTACTCAAACATGTCAAAATGCTTCATGAAATGGTTATGTAGATGCTTGAAAAGTAGTAAATACCTGTAGGAAGAAGTGAAATAAGATTGTTTTGAATTCTGCCCTCAGATTGTAACCTCCCCAAGATTAGAACACTGGTCTGTGAGGTTTGATGGAAGAAATGAAGCTGATGTCAGGTACCCAGTTTCCCAAACCAGCAGCAGTTGTGGTTTGTGTGGCAACTTGAATGGCAATGCCCAAGATGATTACACAGCAGGCGATAGCTGTTCCAACTTTACAGGCCAGGTGAGCTCACAAACACATGCAGCACGATCAGGGGTTTGGGGATGGGGTGGATGTGCTGGGTGGATGAAGCAGCGGGGAGGCTGTAAATCTCAGCAAACTTCCTTCCGCTCCCGTCAGTAGACGTACACATAGCTGCATGTAGCATTGAGGATGAATTGTGACCAGTGAGATTTAAAAACTGATGTTATCATTGCAATAACTTCAGTGAGTGTCACTTGTGGACATTTTTCTGTGGATATTGTGAATTAGGAAAAGGAGAATCACACACAAGTCTTCAGGTGCTTTATCAGGAGTCTTATGTGTTATCCCGGTGTTTCTGAAAGTTCACCCTCAGTATTGGAGAAATTCATGAGCTAAAGACCATATGAGAGGAATTTAATATTCAGTTACTATGTGCAGTGAACAAATCTGTATTGGTTAAATATCATATGTTTTGAAGCACCTCTGTTTTTCAGCAAAATGGCATGCTTGTTTATGTGGAATTTCCATTATTACTTGTTTTATATCACCTTTATTATAAGCTTTTAATTTTTATGTTCTTCAAGAATTTCCTTGTACAAATTCTGATCCCTCTGCGTTAAAGTTGTGTCAGACACATAGTAACAGACTGGATGATATCAATTTCATTTTTTTGTTGACTATATCCTTCAAATGAGGATGTGATTTATTACAAATTAGACATTCTTTAAGAGCATCCTTAAAAACAATTGGTTAAATCTTATCTGCATATTTTACACCTCATTTTAGTTTCTCCTTGCCATATTTTGCTTTATAGCATTTGCTTATCTGATAGTTCTCTGATTATCTCAATTGTAAGCCCTCTCCCTTCTCTAAATAAAGATCTGCAAGATTTATGTCTCGTAATGACAGTGAACTCTTAGTAAATAAATATGTAATAATTTCCCCCTCACATGTCAACATCTCTGATGTGGGGGATTCTTTTAGCATGCAAGGTCTTTCGGCCTTGAGGGGTCACATCCACCATTCTGTACCACGGAGTTTGATTATACATATTATGTTGAACCATCAGGGAGGCTTATGCTGGTACATAGTCAGATAAATATGTAACAGGATGTGGTTTTTGCCTCCTTGACTTCTGACCGTAGACATTTGGTTTCAGCAAACTGCCATTGTGGGTAGTCCACAGGTTTTATCGTCCGGAACTACTTTTTTTAAAGATCATATGTACGCTGGATAATTATGCAGTGTGACCCCAAAACATTATTGTTATCAGTATTTATGGATTGAGTATGGCGGAAAACACCAATCATATAAATAAATTAATACAGTTATGGGGGACTGAGCAGTGTATATTAACACAATAGATATATAATTTATTTATTGAGTGTCTCTAAATCAGTTATGTTACTTGCTAATCTGGGAGCAGCCATTATAAACACCTGTTTGTCAATCTGGAGAGGTCCACTGTAGGAGGATAACCTGTTAAGTCATGTAAGTAGGGTTCACTTTAATGGGTTTCAGGCATCAGATCCCATTGATAAATCTTAGCTTTAACCAAGTAAAAATATGTCCCTTAAAAGTTTTATGGGTGGGGGATGTTAAGCACAGCACAGTATGAGATTTGTGTAAAGTATTAAATCATTATTTGTTCACTTTTACCAGGTGGCTGCAAACCAGCATGCCTTGTCTTGGTTGATGTCTTCTGGCCCATTATGCTCCTGTGAGGAAGTCACGATAGATCCCTGTACACAGGCGTCTGCATTCTGTGGAAACTTGTTTAAAGAAGATGGTATATTTGGTGTAGGTATTTTTAATGATTGTATGCATGGAAACATTTTACTCAATTTGCACACCACCACCAACAAATAATAAACAACAAGCAGTATACTTGTTTACAACAGTTGTATACGTCATGGCTACTGTAATTCTTCAACCATTTCGCATGTTTGCAAGGTGTTTATTTCAACATATTCCAAAGGCATTATTCTGTGTAGACTGATAAAATAATGTGAAGTGAAACCCTGAAATTGGTTAATCCAACAAATGTAGTTTCGTATCCAAAATCAATGGGCGTAAATGGCCGCGCTGAATGCTGCTCTTTTATGTGCCAAAAGCTTGAGGAATTAGGGTATGTATTAGCTGTGTAGAAAAGGCATTGCGTTAATGTTTGTAGAGGCGGATAAAATGGAAGATCATGAAATATTAGTTGTGTTGCTGAAATGGGAATGATGGGAATGATGATAAATGTAGAGAATACCTAGAATTTCACCTAAAATTTAGCATTTTCCAAGAGACACATTTTGCTTGATTCTGATTGATTGATCTTCCTTATAGGACCACTCATGACATATTTGTGAACTTGATGTAATTTTTTGATGTAAATAATTGGTTGAAGGTGACAGATTTTGCATTGATATGGAAAAGGCATGTTTGTGATGTATGGCCGTTGCAACCCATGACTGGATAACAACTGTTGGACAGGCCAATATGCCAACATGCCTAGTAGCAAGAAGAAAGCTTAAATATGTCCCAGAATGAGTTTCTGGAATGGTTGCTACATTCAGGATATATCTGCATAAACATCAAACCACAACAGATAAAAACTTTTAGACTTTTAGTAGCTCTTGCTGGGTCAGATAGTCTTGACTGATCAATGTCAGAAACGGCCAACACCTGTCTTTACATGTGGTAATTTCCCCTTTATTTCAGCGGTGTACTAAGGCTGGTATTGATATACTGGGCATGAGCAAATTCGTCAGTTTGTTCGTTACACCCTGTAATGAGAAGCTTTGCTCATCTTCTGACCCCTCCCAAGTCGAATGTGAAACACTCAAGGATTTCATCGTGGCATGCCACGCCTATATGGGCGAGCAATTTGACCCTAACGATCTTGCCACGATGGTGCAAAAGAGGAATGAAAAGTGGTGTCGTAAGTATGACCTGGGGACTCAAGATCAGCTATGATATGCAGAATGCCTGTGGAGTATTCCACACAGCCAGTTTTCATGTATGTCCAGAGTAAAAAATTTGAAACACCTTAAATGTTAATGTAAAACAAATATACCTGTATTAAAATTCGATCCACTTGGGCTATAAATTGCATTTTATACTGAGTTCTTTAGAAGGTGAAAAATTGCTTTGTGGAATTGACCCTTGATTGTGATTGTTACCAAAGGAGTAGATGTAGTTGAAAATTTAATATTCATTCCAGTCTTAGTATTCACCGATACCTACATGTAAGACATCTAAGCCAGGTGTAAATTCTCTGCTTGATGTTTAGCCTGCTTATAGATGCATGAAATACATGTAAAGCAGATTCACACAATAGATATCCTATCCTTGTTATGGGCTACATGTTATTTATCCTAAATTATAAAGTGTTAACATATCAGCATGAATTTCTTCCACATTTGACTTGCAGCCAGTCTTTGCGGTCACCTTCCAAATAGTGAATACAGATTGTGTGGACCATCCTGCCCCATTTCGTGTGGTGCCCTTGGTGACAATTGTACTGATCAGCTGACATTTTGCAATGATGGGTGCTACTGTACAGATGGCTATGTTCTTGACAATGACAAGTGTGTAACTCCCCCAGCATCCACCTGCGGCTGTGTCATGGACGGAAAGTACTACTCTGTAAGTTGATCAGTTATATGCTGATAGCTTTGTTATAGGCATCCCAAATTGATGGTATTGGTTTAATGTATCCCCAAACTGAAGTTATAGACATCTCCAAACTGATATTATAGACATCCCCTAACTAATTTATGGTTATCGAAATAAATAAATAAAATAAACTGATGTTATATGTATCCCCAAACAGATAGGTTATAGTTATCCTTAGTCTGATATGTAACATATGTGGCTGATTATGGTATGTGGCTGAGAGAAGACTACAACATTAAGGCACATAAGCTTCGGGCTCAACCCTAGTCCTGGACAGGGATTTTGAACATTCCCCAGCTCTCATTGTTTATTGAGATGCATGAAGGATTGTTTAGACAGTCTTATCTCACCTTTTAACAATATTACAGCCAGTTCTGTATGTTTGTTCACACATGTGGTAAAGTTTGCGAGTACATGTAACATTTTAAAGGTAATAGGTAAGAAAAGTTGTGTAAAAAGTGTAAACAGGTAGGCAAAGTTCACCAATGCATATAACATGCTAAAGGCAGCAGATGAGCAAAGTTAATCAGTGCATATAAGGTGCTAAAGGTATAAACAAGTGGAAAAGGTTCCCCTGTCCTTATAACATGCTGAGTTAACAGGTAGGGAATGTTCATCATGTGCATAAAACATGCTAAAGTTAACAGGTAGAGAATGTTCGTCATGTGCATGTAACATGCTAAATGTAACAGGTAGGGAATGTTTGTCATGTGCATGTAACATGCTAAAATTAACAGGTAGGGACTGTTCATCATGTGCATAAAACATGCTAAAGTTAACAAGTAGAGAATGTTCGTCATGTGCATGTAACATGCTAAATGTAACAGGTAGGGACTGTTCATCATGTGCATGTGACATGCTAAAGTTAACAGGTAGGGAAAGATCATCAGCACATGTAACTTGCTAAGTGGTATTAAATAAATCTGAGCGTGTTGATGTATGAAGCGCAAAATTCTGGAATAAGGGGTTAAAACAACCAGAAAATAAATGTACACACATGAAATGGGCTGTGATTTTGTATGCTGCAGGTTGGAAGCAGAGTCGTGAATGAAATAAGGGGTAAAACAACCAGACAATAAATGTACACACATGAAATGGGCTGTGATTTTGTATGCTGCAGGTTGGAAGCAGAGTCGTGAATGAAATAAGGGGTTAAAACAACCAGACAATAAATGTACACACATGAAATGGGCTGTGATTTTGTATGCTGCAGGTTGGAAGCAGGGTCGTTAATGAGGATTGTAGTCAAGAGTGTAATTGTCAAAGTGCTGGTGCAGAGATGGCCTGTGAAGACTTAAACTGCCCCATGAGCGGCAAGTGTGAAATCCGGGATGGCGTTAGAGACTGCTATGTTGATGGCTTTAGAAAGACTCCTAACAATACATGGGAAGGTAAGACCAATTCTCACACCACAGGCGATTTATTTCCACTTGTGAGTGATAGGCTATTGTTGTCACAGTCAACTAGTGAAACTATAATGTTGTCATGCCATCAAAACAAAGCTTTCAAAGTGTGACTGAAGGTGGTGTGATGTTCTCACTAATTTAATGCTCTCAATAGTTTAAAGTCATGTTGGCTGGACAACTTCATTAAGTTTCTACCATTAACAAACACTTTTACAAATGCTGTCAGTTTTTATGCAAAATAGCCACAGGTATCAACAGGTATATGTAGCTTTCAAAACGTAGGTGTACACCATCTCATTTTCTACCATTCACATGATGTTCCATGTCTTCTTTCAGATATTGATGAGTGTGAAGATGAAATGTGTGGTGCCAACACAGAGTGCATTAACACAGATGGCTCATATAGGTGTGAATGCCAAGACGGATTTGAGATGGTGCCCAGTGGAGATTGCGTGAACATCAATGAGTGTAGCGATGGAAAAGATAACTGTGATGCTGATACATCGACCTGTAAGGACAGAGACGGAGGCTACGACTGCCTCTGTAAGCAGGGATATACAAAGAATGCATCTAATCAGTGTGAAGGTATGTACAGTGGCCTCTGCCATCTTATATGTCAATAAGTTTTTGAGTATGGTGACAAACGACAATAAGATAAATCAACAATGCCACTCCGCACATCTTTCACATTATCTAGACAATATTGTTAACTGTGCATAGCCAGACTCATCTGTATGTGCCATAGCTTCAGTTCTTTTGCTTAATAGTCTGTTGAAAGATCAGTGAAGTTAAGTAAGATATAGTTTTTTTGATTTCATTTTATTTTTTTCAGATGTGAATGAATGTCAGTCTGGCCGATATGACTGTCACCGACCTTCAACTGTGTGTAAAAACATCAACGGCGGCTTTGAGTGTGAATGCAGGCAAGGATACAAGAGACTCGACTCCAAACAGTGTGAAGGTACTGTATGTGTCTAACAAGAACTTGTACTGTATGTGTCTAACAAGAACATTTTATTGTGTAAACTGTAATTTATTTATAAGTTTGTTTTTTGAGGGTGAGATGTTAAGCTTGTCAGCGCTGTGCAATAACCCCGGAGCCTCTCGCCAATCCCGTCAGTGTGAGTTCGTCCAGCTCATGTGAGGTCTGTCAGCAACCTGCAGATTGTTGGGGGTTTCCGTCGGGCACTGTCCAGTTCCTTCCACCATAATGAAATATTATACATGAAATAAATGAAATATTTGTAAGTACGGTGTAGAACACCAGTCAAATAAGTAAATGGATAAATTTTATTTTTTTATCACTGTAGCATTTCCCGCTACAATAGTTATAACCTGTTGGTAACTACATGTATTTGACTTGTAAATTTCTGTTTCAGATATTAATGAATGCGATTCAGACATCTGTGGAGATAATGCTCTTTGTGGCAATACACAAGGAAGTTTCTCC
This sequence comes from Liolophura sinensis, assembly GCF_032854445.1. Classification (NCBI taxonomy): domain Eukaryota; kingdom Metazoa; phylum Mollusca; class Polyplacophora; order Chitonida; family Chitonidae; genus Liolophura; species Liolophura sinensis. The sequence continues at coordinate 77,942,323 of NC_088295.1, forward strand.
TGTTCCTGCAAGGTTGGATATACAAAGAAAAATAGCAAGTGTGAAGGTAAATAAAGTAACAGGGATGTGTTGGGGACAACATGTTTATGTGCAGAGCTTATTTCATTTTATTCCATGAATTATTTTCAATGATGTTGCTGTTTGATCACAAAAATCTGGATTCCTAAGTGAACTGGGAGATTTACAGTGTAGTTATTCTTGAGGTTTCCCTTTGGTGGAACTTCACGGATGTGTTGGCCCCAGTAGGTAAAATGTGGATGTGGCATTCTCGTTTTATTTCATCTATAAGTTTGCAAAAGTTACACCTTGAGGAAAATGAGCTGTGTTCAGTGTAAGGCTGCCTGTATTTTTCAAACAATTTTCATGAAAACCTTGTGCAAGGGAAGACTGTCATTGATGCTGTTTCTTTATTGTTTAGTAGCTGTCCTATTGCCATAGTCTTAAGCAGTGGTGTTTGAAAGTAGGGGCTGGGGGAATCGCCCTCTTCCGATGGGTTTTGATATCCTATTAAATTATTGCACTCTTGCCATATACAATGTGTTTAAACTTTGCTTTTTTTTCGGTTTTCTTTTTTTAATCCATTGTACTGTCATTGTAGATGTGAATGAGTGTGAAACGTTAGATGAGCCCTGTGGTGTGAATTCTAAGTGTGAAAATATAGATGGCAGCTATAACTGCAACTGTAATACAGGCTTCACAAAGGATGCTGACAACAAAAACTGCATAGGTTAGTACTTCCTTAATGCTTATCTGTAATTCTTTAACATAAGCGTCTTACTTTTTACAGCAATCTGTTACAGAGATGGCAATCATTAATAGATTTTGTGATATCTTCAGTCTGATTTGTAAGTGGTTATCATAAAAAGAATTAGATGATATGTTTGGACAACCATGAAAATAACATGCTTTATACAAACTTTGATCAGTCATAAAGTATTGTCAGCTTGAGCGTTTTAAATTTGTTTTAATTTGTGTTAGACAGAAGTGCATCGTGAGTTTATATAATCTGTATGTTGCTGCATTTGTATAAAGACAACAGCATGTTGCATTAGACGTATTTGTGACATTTGTATAAAGACAACAGCATGTTGCATTAGACCTATTTGTGACATTTGAAAAATCCTTGGAAGTACTCATATTTTGTTAAATCAATTTTAGGCTAAGAAAAAACTTGGAAGAAATTGGATTTTGGATATAGGGCTTGAAAGGACTCAATCTTACTATTGTCAAATACCTTGACACTAAAATTGTATTTCGCCTTATGTTTAGCATTCAAATTGCACCTCGAATGATTCTAATTGATTCTGATTGTGCCACTGGAAAGGTTTGGTAAGATTTGATATGGTCCTTAATCAAAATGAAAAACTTAAGTCTTGGCTCCAAAGTGTCCAATTTCGGGTCTTCATGTACTTGTGAAGGGTTGTTTTGACAAGCCAAACTTTAGGTGGAATACGGTATTTAGTTATTGACTGGTTTGGCCGAGTACAGCATGTACAGAGTACAGGGTGAATACTTGTTCTGAGAGAAAACTCCATCGTCTTGTTAACCCCTTTGTTTACTTTCGTTATCAGACATTAATGAATGCTCTGAAGACCAGCTTAACAGTTGTGATGCTGAGAACAGCAAATGTGACAATACAGTGGGATCGTATACATGTGGTTGCGAAGATGGATTCACGGGGGATGGAGTTAACGTATGCAAGGGTTAGTGGATTTCTGCGTAAATACCTGTCTGAATACTCACTACCTCAATTTTCAATTCAGAAATATTATAAGAAGTACATGTACCATGTGTAAACAATAGTAAAAATGTTTTGTCAACAATGAAAAGGAAACTGTAGTGTTAACTAGTACTCTCACATGAAAATACAAGGGAAGTATAAAGTGTTTGTGTTGTTAATGATGGGAAAATGAGGATTTCCTGAGGATGATGTCCACGTTGATAGTTCTATAATATTGTATTTCTTCTACCTTTTCACATGTTTGCAAGGTTTATTTTCAAACATATTCTGAAGGCATTCTTCTATGTTGACTGCAAACATGAGAAAAGGGAAGCACATTATGTGTCAGATGTGAAATATTGGAACTGTTTGCTCTTTACCAATAAGTATGAATTGTGAAGTTCATGTGGATTAACTCCCTTAGTAATAGATGTACGTATAAGAGTAAAATGTGAAAATATTCATAGGCTCCTGTTCTAAATTGGTAATCATTCATTCATTCATTCTTTCATTCAGATGTGGAATAGTGGAACTATGTCATCTTAGTTTGTCAGTGAGTATGGCGTCATTTGTCATGTTGTATTACTGTCTCTCTTTCAGATGTAGATGAATGCAGTAGACCTTTGATCTGTGGCTACATGTCCAGTTGCACTAACATCCCAGGAAGTTTCAAATGTGATTGTGTGGAGGGATTCGCAAGCCCCACCAGCAACAACATGAACTGCCAGAGTAAGATCTGTTATGAAACTGCTAAGGTTGAAGACTGAGATATGGCAGGAGGGCATGGATAGTTTCAACCATGTACAAGCTGATTTGAAATTCAGGATTTTCCAGAAACTAGAATTCAAATATAGAAACAATTCTGATTTTTTTTTTTTAAAGTTGTATTTTACTAACTGTCTAAAGTGTCCTCTCTCATTTGCATAAAAATTACAGCATGTGTCAGTGCTGCTGGTTACAGATTTAGGGCATGTACAGTAGTTTTATTTAAGTGAATGAATGGAACATTTTTTTAAAGAGTGTACCTGTGAAATTGTATAACTTAACATGTGTAACAGTTGACTGGATGAAGTAATCTTTCAAATATCATGACCAAAATGTTGTGATTGATAGTGCTTTTTAAAATTTCTTCCCAACATGTCACTTTTGTATTTTTTCACCTTATTTGTCCATGATTTTATGTTTTTAAGGTAATTTTACCCTATTTATGCCTGCTGTGGTGTATATCTATAAAGACTGGATTTAGATGTGGTGCATTCTTGTGGAAACATGCTAATTTTTCTCTGTAGATGTTGACGAGTGCTCAGAAAAGACAGACGATTGCCATGAGGATGCTAGTTGCACTGATACTGTTGGAAGTTACTCTTGTTTGTGCAATTTTGGCTTCAAAGGAGATGGTAAAACTTGTACAGGTATGCACATCTTGTTACAAATCTGACAAATCTTGGTGTTAATGGAGATGCTGAAAATGTTACCTATGCACATCTTGTCTCATAAATGGTATATGAATGATGGAAGGTGCTCTTGCTGCCAGGTAGGGCAAGGTGTTTTTCACTGAGACAATGCCTTGACACTAATGACATTATATCTACAAAGTCACATTTTACTGGCTATGCAGGGGGCCTCCTTGGCTCAGTTGCTTAGTCCGCTAGTGCAGCGTAATGACTGAGAAGCCTCTCACCAATGCGGTGGCTGTGAGTTCAAGTCCTGCTCATGCTGGCTTCCTCTCCGTCTGTAAGTGAGAAGGTCTGCCAACAACCTGCGGATGGTCATGGGTTCTTCCCAGGCTCTGCCCGGTTTCCTCCCACCATAATGCTGGCTGCCATCTTATAAGTGAAATATTCTTGAGTATGGTGTAAAACACCAATCAAATAAATAAATAAATACTGTCTAATACTGCCTCAACCTATAAAATACTCTTACAGACCACATAGAATACACATAGAATGAGAGTTTTGCTGGGATGATTTACTGCTAATACACTGTATCTATGCGTAATGTTTGCTGCTATGCCAGCTTAATGACTTGAAAACGTTTTTCTAATTTCTGATGTTACATACTGAATATTTTCTTTCTGTAACGTGTTGGAATAAAAGCACTGTCTACATGCACCTCTAAGATGGTGGGGATGAATTTACATTATTTTACACTAATGTATGAATTTCTAAATTAGACAGAATATCACCAAAAAATGGAAACAACAAAAGAGAATTGAGGGAAAGTAAAGAAAAACTAGTTCTGTAACGAGTACCGGTACCAGTGAATTTCAGTATTAACAGTTCAATATTTCATTTCAAGACCATACCAGAACTACATTCATCAGACCTTAATAAGAAATGATAGATTCTAGTTCAGTATTTATTTGGCAGTTTCAGATTGATGTAATTTTGTTCTATTCAATTGTAGAAACCAAATACTACAAACAACTGTTCATTTAAAAACCAAGAAATAAAGAAGTGGCGTCACATATTACTCACCAGTATGAATTACATTTAATGGTTTTGTTGATATCACAATTGAGTCTGTACCATTAAAAACTTTCTCTGTTGGCTTCAGTGTTTTCCATGTGTGACATTGTGAGTCCTGAAACAGGGAATTTGTACAAGTTAGTTCAAAGAGTGTACTAGTTGAATACATGTGTCTACTTTAAATGTGGAGTTTTTCATGTTTTTCACTCTCTAAACTTAAAGCCAGATGAGCAGAAAAGCTGCACAAATGCATGCTTGTGGGGAACTATCCAAAATTGTAAATTACTGAAGAGGTCATTATAAGCCTTGGAGCACCTTTTCCTTAAGTTTGAAAGAAAGATAACCATGCATTATTATTGCAATTATTTTTTATTACAGTGAGCAAACATGCTGCATTGGTCATGTTTTATTGGTTAATCTATGGGGGCTTAGGTGGCCAAAGTTGTTAGAGGGCCGGTGTGGCCCAATTACCCAGGAGCCTCTGACTAATGCGGTCACTTGAGTTCAAGTTCAGCTCGTGCAGGTTTCCTCGCAGGCTGTACATGGGGAAAGTCAACCTGCAGATGGTCGTCGGTTTCACCTGGGCTCTGCCTGCTTTCCTCCCATCGTAATGCTGGCCACTGTGGTATAAGTGAACACCAATCAAATAAATACATAAATGGTTAACCTATGTTCAGTGGTTGTGTGAAGTTCAATTTTCTGTTTGCACAGATATTAATGAGTGTGCAGGTCCAGTGTGCGGAAGTAATGAGGACTGTCAAAATACGGACGGCGGCTACGACTGTATTTGTAGAATGGGATACACAAAGGTCAATGGTGTTTGCCGGAACAATAATGAATGCGCAAATAAGGACTACAATGACTGTGATGTGAATGCAGAATGTGTAGATACTCCAGGATCTTATCAATGCACATGTATCAGAGGATACACGGGCAATGGCTTGGAAGGAGACTGCACCTGTACGTATATATTCACTGGTTTATCCTGTCAGTATCTTGTCATTTTTAAAGACGGATTATGTGTTTCACTGTGAGTAATAGAATTAAATAGTAGCCGATGTTTGTGTGAACTGTGTGTGAAGGTAAATGTTTGATTGGCTGGTACTGATTTAGAGTTATATGAAGCATTATTAAGATGCATGAAGACTAAAACATTATTTCTCAAATCAAAAATCAAAAAAAAACACCTACTGCAATTGACCAATTGGCAGCCCCTCCTTTAAATTAGTATAGGTCATCAGGAGGCATGAAGCATCATGCACAACACTAGCATAACACTAGCACAACAAGGTGTGTCTGGACGAACACCACGAAGCACAGGTGTCAAGAAACATGGTTGCTGGGTAACCAGTTTTGCCAATGTTTCCCGATTGTCTGACTGTTGGTGTATCACTTCTTCCATTCCCAGAACCCAGTTGTAGTGTTATAAAGTGCATGATTAAAAACAAAAACATGCCTCATTACTTTTAGTGCAGAAACATACTCTTTACATCTTAACTTTCAAACAAAGCTTGAAAGTTCTAAGATCAATAGAACTCTTCAGATTAAGGCAAGTTCACCTTCTTTCATGGGCAAAATTTTAAGTCATTGGTCATACGTATGTTTGTGATAATCAGTAAAATAACATTTTGAAGGAGAGGATCCAGAGCACCTGTTCATTGTGCCAAAGTACTTATAAGACTTAGTAGATTTCATATTAAAAATATGAGCACAGAATACAACTTGTGTGAGTCAGTCGTGCCATTGTGTGCAATTGGTTTTAGATCTTGCTGAAAACTGATGTCAATAGTCCAAAGACGCAACTAAAAAAAAAGGTGATATTGTTATAGTCAGCGTTTACTGTTGATTGGTCAATCTGAGAAAAATATAATACTGTTTCTTGTGAAACATGGGGTTACTTCCCTTGCTTATCCTTTTTCATGTGGTTTTGATTGCAGCCATAGATGAATGTAGCAGTGATGATTTGTCACAGTGTTCGTCCAGGCAGATCTGTGTTGACAGAGATGATGGCTTTGATTGCCTGTGTAAACCTGGCTTCAAGGAGTACGGCAGAGACTGCACAGACATCAGAGAGTGTGATGAGGATGACCTTAATGATTGTTCTCCTGATGCTAACTGTATTGAGGAAGAGGGCTCTCATAGCTGTGAATGCAGCGTGGGCTACACAGGCGATGGCATCTTCTGTAAAGGTCAGTCAGCTCTGTGCAGTCAGTTATGTTGTTAAATCTGCAGGGAAATGTTTTTAAATCCTCAAAGTATATTGTTAAATCCTCCATGAAACATTCTTAACACGGTGGAAACCATTGTTATATTCTGTAGGATGAATTGCAGAATTTATCTGCAACATTGTTAAATCCCAGGGGACACATTTGCAAATTGTTTCAGCTACATTACTCATGGTTAAATTATTAAATTCTTTGGGAAACATTAAGTCCCCTTAGACGTAATACTAAATCTTCTGGGAAACATTGTTAAATCCTCTGGGAAAGATTGCTAAACCCTCATGGAAACACTGTTAAATCCTCTGGGAAACATTACTAAATCCTCTAGGAAACATTGTTATATTCTATCGGAAACATTGCTATGTTTTCTGTAGCAGGTGTAGTGAGGGTAGTTACGATCGGCTTAGCCTACAGTTTGCCACATGACATGAGACAATTGCCACATGACATGAGACAGTTGCCACATGGCATGAGGCAGACTGGGATTTGGTTTGCATCAACACTTTTGCCAAACAGGTATTTTTCAAGCTTTCTTGAAATCATATATGTAACAGCTGAGGATGGAGCGATTCAGTGCTGAGTATGGAATGGGAGCACTGTTTCAGTAAATAATTACAGTGAAACACAACAAAATGAAATCCACGCATCCTCCACCCACATTCCTTACAGCCGCCATATACATGTAATTGGATGATTTCCAGTGTAGTGCTTAACACCAATTAATCAATCACCTAAATCGATTTTGTATTTTTGTGTGTTGCACAGATGTTGATGAGTGCTTGACTAAGTGTAAAGGACCCAATCAAGTATGCACTAATGTGGAAGGCTCCTACACATGCACATGTGAAGAAGGCTTTGACCAGATGCCTGATGGAAGTTGTAAAGGTAAGACCATCATTAACAATATCTTCAATCAGACTTACCCTCCAAAAATTGACTTACCCTAAATTTTTTGTTAAGTTTTTGGTGGCATATTTTTTTTCTTCTCAGTGATAATTTATTTACAATCCCTGTCTTTTTTATCAGCCAGCATATATATATAAAAAAAAAAAACGACTTAGCCAATTTTCCTCATGGGGTTGAGTTACCCCCAACATAGAATTTTTTGATGATGGCGCCAGCAGGTGCCTTGCAGCCTACCCTTGTACTATTCATGCAGAGGTGTTTTGTATAAAGGTGTGTTGACCTTATATGAATAAAGTTTAACCAAACTTTCTTGTGTAAAAACTTTTCAGTTTGCACATAGGGTTTAGCAATACTGTGAAAGAAACCACCTGCAAATACAATGATAAAATTTTAATCGTTAGATGGAATGGAGAAAAGAGCTAGTATGTTCGGCATTTTGATATATGTGGTATCAGTCATTTGTTGTGTTAGTCTTGTGTTGAGGCCTATTTTCTGAATGCTTTTACAGACATTGATGAATGTGGGGACCCCAACCCTTGCCCTGATGGCTTCACTTGTGAGAATATGGAAGGGACATTTGAGTGTCGGTGCGATCAACCCATGACTAACACCGCCGGTGTTGTTGTTGAGTGTAAAGGTAATACTATAAATGTTAATCCTGATAATGTTGAAGTGAGGTCTTAAATTCAGAGTTAAATTCAGAGCAAGTAATTGAAGGTTATTATTGTTAGAAAGTAGTTTTTTTTTTAGCCTGGGGATTTGCTGTGTTACAGATTTGGACGAGTGTGTGGACCTGCAAGATTCATGTGGTTCTGAGCAGACTTGTGAGAACACTGATGATGGATACACCTGCAGCTGTGAAAAGGGCTATGTTGTGTCTGGAGATAACTGTACAGGTAAGGCTTGTTTATTTGCTGTGGATTAATAAACATACTGCCCTTTGGGGTAGTTCTCTATAGTTCTGCTTCCAGTTTTGGAAATGAAAATGAAGGTTTGGATGTCATACATGAACTGAAATTATTTGAGTTTTGCTAAACTTACCAAACTTCCAAGAAAGTGTATGTTTTCCTGATATGGCCATAGAAAAGCCCAAAACCATTTTATTTCTTTTGAGTGGCTTAGAATGTAGGGAGCTATGAAGATATAAACTTATATTTATTTATCACAGTTACAATTCCTTCTGTTTACTTGAAGGTGTAAAGGAAGTGTATTTGATCATGAAAAAAAATATTCATTGAATGATTGATTATGGCTTGTCATCATTTTGTCAATATTCTAACCTTACCATTGCAAAAATATTCATTGAAGGCCTATTTATGATTTTAAAATTGTATTTTTGTCCTCAGATATTGATGAATGTGAGGGATCCCCATGTGCATCAAATGCGGAATGTAAAAACACAGTAGGGAGCTACAGTTGCAAGTGCAAAGATGGAATGCAGGAAATTAATGGTGTCTGTAAAGGTAAAAAAATTCAGATAAATAAATGAGCATTAGTAATAGCTAAGTCCACAAAGAAATAGCACAGTACACAATGTGTTATGATTTTGATACTGATTCATTGTACATGTAGTTATCTGCATAATGTGGTTAAGTGTTTTGTGTTTGCTATGTGAAGGTACTTTAATGTTAGCTTTGCTTTCTGGATGAACACTTTATATTTACCTTTTGGACTAGTATTGGTGTTTGCCCTCTGACAGTACCTGTACTCCATATTTACCTTTTGGACTAGTATTTGGTGTTTGCCCTTTGAAAGTACCTGTACTTGATGTTACATTTTTGATTAGTATCTTCATGTTTGTTCTGTGGAAGTACATAAAGTTAACTTTGCTTTTTTGGTTATTATTCCAGTTTTTCCTAGCACTTCATGTTTTCTCTTTTCAATGTTGAAAATGACTCCCCCTTTGTGTTGGTTTACTTCCAAATGAGACAAGTTTGCCCTTTTAGAAGTACATGTACTTCTGTGTGACACATATTTTATTAGAAATTGTTTAATTAAATATGAAGTTTGATTTTCGACTACAGTGAAGCAATGTGCACAAAGATCTCTTTAGAGACCCAGATCATTGCGCTTTTTCAGAAGGTCATATGTAGTCGGGTATCAACCAAAGGCAGTCGTTCTGTCCCATATAAACCTGGCAGTGGGATAATAATGGCAATGTGGCAATATTCTTCAGGACACAATGAAACTCTTTTCTTTGAATAAATAATTAAATAAATACAGTTTTGGCATCAGGGAATATGAATTTTTATTTATTATTTTTTTATTTTTAGATATCAACGAATGTGAGGGTGACGTTGTATTCCTGTTCTAAACATGCCATTTGTGTGAACACCATTGGATCCTTCAAATGCAATTGTAAAGATGGCTATTCAGGGAATGGAAAGTTCTGTAAAGGTAAATACTCTTCTTCCACAGTGATAATTTCCATGGAAATTTCCTTCTTTGATTAAAAATTATATTAATTACACAATATCTAATTGTCTCGCAGAATATTTCAGTATATGTTATGAAATAATAATTGTTTCAACTTCTTTTTGTTTGAATAATTTATTACTGTAAATATTTTATACTTTGTCATCGATACTGATGGCTGTAACAGTTACCACAGATCATAATGAATAAAAAAATGGAAAAAATATGTAGGTATTAAGTGAATATACATGTATGTTCTTATTTCAAAATCAAAAATATTGGAAACTATCATCTTTGTGAAATTATCTTGTAGACGTAAATGAGTGTGAAATGAACAATTTCTGTGATGAAGCCGTTTCTGACTGCGTTAACAATGAAGGGTCATACCGTTGTGATTGTAAAGAAGGCTACACTAAGGTTGGACAAAACTGTGTTGGTAAGTTCAGGATTGTAGTTACATTGTGGAGAAGGAAAAGTGTGTTGGAATGTTCAGGATTGTAGTTACATTGGGGATAAGGAAAAGTGTGTTGGAATGTTCAGGATTGTAGTTACATTGGGGATAAGGAAAAGTGTGTTGGAATGTTCAGGATTGTAGTTACATTGGAGATAATGAAAAGTGTGTTGGAATGTTCAGGATTGTAGTTACATTGGGGATAAGGAAATTTTCAGGATTGTAGTTACATTGAGGATAAGGAAAAGTGTGTTGGAGTGTTCAGGATTGTAGTTACATTGGGGATAAGGAAACGTGTGTTGGAATGTTCAGGAGTATAGTTACATTGGGGACAGGGGAAAGCATAATTTGAAATTCATGGGTTTATGGCAACTTACACTGGTGGATAGGGAGAAGGATGTTTGTGAGTGTATGATTTCATGGAGGGCTACACTAAAGATGGGTGAAAGTGTGTTTTAACGTTCATGATTTTATGGAGGGGTTGAGCAAGGATGGTGAGAATTGTGCTATTTGTATGGCAGGTCCAGATTCCAAATTGGCCTTTACCTTACTCCTAAACTTACATTGCCAATTTTCTCTCTTTCCTTCAAGGTCTTGAAGCAACATCAAAAACCTTAAACTGTGGCCTTGAAAAATGTAAAAAAAAAAAAAACAAAGAGACTTTGTTTGGGGGAGGTCTCTAGTCACAGCCCCAGTATTACAAAGTGATCTTAGACTCCATAAGTATTTCTAATCAGTCTAAAATTGTTATTTCATAGGTAACAAGGTCAAAATATTGCTTGACCAACATAGATTATGGATAAGTTATTGTAAAACAAATTTTAGCTAAAATAACCGAATAGACCATACCAAGTTTAATGATTGAAATATTTATAATAAGATTGCCCCATGATCCCAGGGCATGAATGACGATGGGTTTTACTCTGTTGGGCGAGTTACCTAACAATAATGCTTGATTCTAGATGTGGACGAGTGCTCACAAAGTGGAATTTGCCAGGATTTCTCCGAATGCATTAACACGGCCGGTTCGTACAAGTGTGATTGCTTACCTGGATACGAAGCATCAGGAGACTCGTGTGTTGGTAAGGCGTCAAGTTTTCACTATGTTGGTTTAAACACTTCACAAACTCCACCCAGTGATTATTTGCAGATTGGGCATGTCCACAGGGAACATGTATTTGTAACTTGCCAGGCTTACAGATTTAGTGTTATCGTTTGTGCTCAATCTATAACACCATGTATGTGATTTAGTGACATAAAGCTGTAATCAAGATGTATGGTGACTTGAGTGATTTCTCAGTTCACCATCAGATGAAACTTACCTTCAGCCTAAAGTTAAACATTTTAAGAAGTTTGCACCATGCATGCGAATAGTAACTCACAAAATAGAATATGAGGGAGAGCAGAATGTACCATGTTACGGAAGAATCTGATGATGACAATGAGGCTACAGATGACTGATCATTGGATAATAATAATAATGATGATGATGAATTTTATTTACAGAGAGCTATATACATTCACACAACAACAGTAGTTGATCTCCCCTGAGGCCCTCTCACTCTCACATTCACACAAACTTTCACCCTGGTTGTAGGATTTATAGTCAAGTAATTATGAAGCAAGGAATAAAAATGCATGAATAGTTTTGTTTCTGTATACAAGCACTTTCTGTTAATTGTGCACTGTAGAAGCAGTAGAAATACATATATACACACATGTATGGATTAAGCAGATTATAACAAAATGAACAGAAAAAATTTTGAACCATTGTGTGTGTGTTTTTGTGTTTTCACACAGACATTGATGACTGTGCGTCTGTCACCTGCATCAATGGACAGTGTAAGGACAAAGTGAATGACTTTGAGTGTGTCTGTAATAATGACTACTATCTCCACTCAGATGGAATCACTTGCCTGGGTAAGTAGCATTTTTAGGTTGAAAATCTGAAAACTAAGGGAGCTTATGAGCCTATGAAAACACCGGTGTTGCCAGCCTAGCCCAGCCAGTCGTGTTATGTTATTTACCATTACTGTTATGTGATTGGCCCTCATAATCTGGCAACACCGTTGTTTCCGTAAGTAAAAATTTGTCCTATGGCCTATTACAACATTAAGCTATCCAGATACAGTTTCAGATTTCTTTATTACTCCTGGCTTGATTCAGGTACAGAGGGTTCAGAATTAAAATGTAATGACATGAAACTTGGAGTTAAAGAGCACCGACTGAAACAGGTGACAATCAATACATTGGGCACATTGGTTTACTTTGGAGAGGATGACTAAAATAGGTGATCAGTACTTGGATAAATGCTTATTGTAAATCATTTTGCACATTTTAAGGTGTTTATTTAAGCATATTCTGAAGGCGTTATTCTGTGTTAACAGATAAAATCATACCTTTGTGAAACCCTGAAAGTGGTCGAGCCAAACAATGTAGTTTTGTTTCCAAAGTCAAATTGAAAATGTTCATACATTGCACTGAAAAGTTCCTCTTTCATATGCAAAAAAGTGGTGGAATTAGGGTTAATGCAGTGTTTTACAATGTGTTATTAGTTAAAGTGGCTTGTATTCATTTGAGTTACTTAAATAAAATGTAGGTATATGTATGTCTGCATGATTATCTAATACTGGTACTGAAAATAGGGAAGGCTAGAAGATGATGAAATCTATCTCCTTTTACAATTTGAATTACATAAAGGACAAGTATTCTTTTTGAATTTGATGACATTTTTTTAACACCGGACAGTATCAGTTTCATAATATGTTTTCTGAGATTTTTAGGATTATCTGTTAGAGGATTAAACTCCGAGGCTTGACAATAGGGATTGAAAATTTTGTTTCCTAGGATAGATAAGAATTGAGATCCTCAGTGACCAGCATCAGCTGTACATAAATCGAATTGTCCATATTGGTTTGCCATAGAACACAGGATAGTGAGATCTTTCTAGGTGCTTGGCACATTCAGAAACATTTTGCTCTTTTATAATTAATTCTTTATTTGTTTCCATTTCTGAAAGATATATTAGCCTGTAAAACTGAAAATGTTCCAAATATGGCAAAGTAGTTTGCTAACATTCTTACTGATATTTTTCTGAAACATATTGGTGAAACAGACTGCGAAAATAAAATTTTGGTTTAAAAACTTTATAGATGCTAAGTGAGTGTGTTTTGGGCTTTCTGTGTCTTATTGAGATTGTGCTTGAAAATGGGAAGATAAGACTAACAAAGAGTAGTGCAGCAATATAGCAGGACGTCACTGACCCCTCTCCCCCTGTACACTGGGCCTTAGTGACAGTAAGCTGAGGACAAGGTTTGTGTGGCTGTTTGTACTGTCTAGTGTTTATTTAAAAGACGTCCACATAGGAAGGTTGATCAGTTGGTGCCCAGTTAGGTTGGTGGTTCAGCCTTGATTCCCTCTGACTCCCTTCCCGGTTTCCTCTACCAATAAAATTGACAACCATGGTATAAGTGACAAATTCATGAGTATGACATTTACCATCAGTCAAGTAAGTAAACAAATAAACTTACTCATAGTGATACTGGAGAAAACACAAATGTACTTGTACAGGTCGATTCTTGGCAGTCTCTGATTGGCGCTTTTTGTGTTTTTGTGTAGCCCCAGAGGATTGCACTTATGACAGCAGCAAGTGCAGTGCGAGTGCCAACATGATATGTAAGCCCAACGGAGATCGATCGTCGTGCCAGTGCAAAGACGGTTTCGTTCAGACATCTGATGGATGTGAAAGTAAGACATGTAAAACTTTAACTATCGCAGCTTTATTTGCGAGAAATTAAATTTTATTGTCATTTTATGTCATGTTTTACGACATCAGTTTACTGTGTTTCTGATATCCATTGTCCAGTGTCTGAGCTTGTCTGAAAAATATCTTCAAAACTAGTGGATGGACTGTAATCAAATTTGGTTTCAGAGTTGGTACCTGTATAACTGGTTAGATTATGGTGACTGTTTTAGAAATTCTGAATGATTACTGCTTGTCTGTAAGAGATGGCCTCAATCACTTGGCTGGATTTCATTAAATTTGCTTGCATGCTTTTTTTATGATGGCCGTCCTTCTTGAATAATTGATAAGGCCTTGCTGCATGACTCCATCTGTCCTCTTGATCATCTTTTAACCATTCTGATATTTTGACTAGTTGTTACATTGTTTACAGATGTAATGTCATGAAAGGGGCAGATATTTGTTTTGTCTACAAAACCTTAGTAGTAACCTGTTTCATGTAGAAACCATCCATAGATAACATAGATTTCATAGAAGACAAAACCAATTGGATCACCTTGGGCATTTATAATTATCAGGAAGGGCTGGTGTCACCGGTATTATTTGACCCTAGATCGCAGGGATCCCACATCTGTGTTTCCACATACTGTAAATCTTCAACCTTTTCAACCACTAAAGCACTTTTGTGTAGTGGAATGTATGCACGCAATTAATGTGAATATGATACTGAAAATGATTCATATGAGTCACTCAAAATGCAGGCTTCATAAAACTGTGCAAATTGTTTCTCAACACCCCATAGTTCTCTCATAATGTTTCAAAATATTGGTTGCAGAGGCAGTTGAAAGGTTGAAGAATTGGGGTGGTCAGAGGCATCCCAAGGCTTTCAGTCAATCAGTGTGCTTAGAGCAATCATGTGTACATGCATTCAGCGTTTTGTACCATGCAGCATTTTGTAACATTTTTCTGGTTGACTATATTCTTCTGTTTGATTTGTAGACAAGAATGAGTGTGAGGTGAATGGAGAAGTTATCTGTGGACGAAATGAGCGCTGCGAGGACACATTTGGAAGCTTTGACTGTGTATGTGATGAAGGATTCAGTCGACCTAAACCTGACGCTGATTGTGAAGGCAAGTTTTTAGAGATCTCAGTATAATAATCATGATTGTTGTAAGTTGAAATTTTGTGAGAGGACTCTATGGAGATTTGTTTTTATCACAATGGTTGGAAGTGAAACCTGAACATTTTGAAAACCTACAGAATAAGTACATGTAAGTTCTCATAGCTGAAAAATAAAAGTTCTCTAACAGTGTTCACACGTCAAGACAAGAGTCCATGTGTCTAAATTTATCAGTATACAGTTGTTGCTCATCGTAGATCACCACAAACACATACCATTGTTTTTTTTTATTTTTAGATATTAATGAGTGTGCAGATGATCCTTGTCCACTTCTCTCGGAATGCAAGAACACTGTTGGTGGATATAACTGTGTCTGTGATGAGGGGTACAAAATGGTGACAGATCCAGAAGACGACACCCAGTCATGTCAAGGTACTGTAAAATGTCGATTTATTGTTTTCTTAGATTGCTTGTTCATTTATGAAGTACACAGGGCCATCAGTACTTTCTGCCTCTCAGGCAAGCTTCAAAACAATATCCTTATCAGGCAGAATTTTGGCTATTACATCTGCCCATAAAACTGACCCCAATCCCGTACATGTAAGTGAAAACTTCTCAGGTATGACATTGTTATGCTGTTGCAGTTGCAGTTAACTAGATGCTTGTGGTTATTATTTTTAGACCTGAATGAATGTGATGAGGAAATGTATAACTGTCCATCTAACTCCGAATGTGTAAATGAAGTGGGCAGTTACACATGCAGATGCAAGATTGGCTTCACTGGAGATGATTGTACAGGTGAGAATTTCTAAACTCCGTAGCTTGTCTGAACTACATTCGCCACTCTCCATGCTCAAATCTACTATGAAGAACAACAAACTACATGTAGACTAGCCCGAGACCTCAGTCTAAGGGGGGCTTATATACACTGAAATGCGGGGACTGCTGGCCACCCTTATCCCGAGGGATATGTGCGCCCGATTCCAGTATAATGCCTACAAAGAGCTACCCCCTTATTCAGTTCCGATGCGTGTGTGCTAGATTCATCCTGAATACACATATAAAATTTTAAAAGCTAAAATATTTACACACATTTTGCCGCAATTGCTACTTGCCTTTGCATCACCATTCTCCAAAGTTAAAAATACACTCATATTTGGCAGGTTGCTATGCGCTGCCATGTTTTTTAAAATCTGGGTCAGGATGTGCGCATGTGCAGCAGCGGTTGACCGTTCCCTGAAATTTAGAATGGAACGGTTACCAAAGACAACCCCACTTTGCACTGCAAACTTAACTTGACATTTCACACATTGTGGAGTCCATCATTCTGCTCCATAACCTTCAGACAATTGCAAATTTGCTCCTCCGCAGTAACATGAGTTGCTGTCTGTCAGAACTGCTGTCTTTCAGAACTGACAGCTAGCTGATCAAAACATAGAGACGTGGTGAAAGTCCAACCACGCAGGTGCATCAAGCAACAACCTGATTTATCAGGTCACGATGTTGACAGGGCACGCGAGCGCAAGTCACAACTGTGAATTGTCTTGTATTTACTGGCCTTAAAGGCCTTATGCCGCATAACAGATTGTGGCAAAAATTGGCAGAGGAAAAGAAAATGCCTCAGTGAACATAGTTTATTGGAGTTTTGCCCGGTAAATGTATTTATTGGCTCATTTTGCATGGATTTTTGTGGCGTAATAAGCTGTTTTTAAATACCACTATTTTAACTTGGAAGACTCCTCGACTTTGAGCTACAGCTAACCCCATATTAAAAGATCACAGAAGAGATCCTTGGCTACATGTATACATACGATTTATTTTTATGTTTGTTTGTTTTTTTTTCTTTATCAACTTGAAACATTGAAATAAAGGTGATTTACTGCTGGTGTGTTTGTACAATATTGATCTGTCTTTCTTGTTTGTTCAGATGTCAATGAGTGCACGAGTAAGGGCAGCTGTAGTCCAAATGCTGTATGCAGTAACAATGAGGGCTCTTTCATCTGCACATGTTTGGAAGGCTATGTTGGAAATGGAATTACATGTGAAGGTATGAAAATGGCATTGTTTTAACATGTTGAGGAGAATAAAGGGCTGCACTTTGAGTATCGAAAAATATTTTGAGTAAGCACAGGTCAGCATTAAACACAAATTAAATAAAAGTAATGACCTACCTATCTGGTTACCTGGTTCCACAGTTATGGTATTTAATAAAAGCTAAAATGACACTTTAAAAGTTCTATATGTTATAGTTTTATTTTAAAAAAAGTAACAAAAATAAGGTTTTTGTGCATTTGCAGATAGGTGAAAGTTATTTATCTGTATTAATCTATATTTGTTGTATTATTTCTTGATCAGATCTTAATGAATGTAATGCCGGTAGCCATGACTGTGCTCAGAACGCGAGATGTGTTAACCATGATGGTGGTTTCAGTTGTGTCTGTCGAGATGGCTATTCAGGTCACTGTGACGCCTGTGAAGGTAAGTTTAGGCAGATTTACCTGTGTGCAAGCCCCAGGTATCACCACA
This sequence comes from Liolophura sinensis, assembly GCF_032854445.1. Lineage (NCBI taxonomy): Eukaryota > Metazoa > Mollusca > Polyplacophora > Chitonida > Chitonidae > Liolophura > Liolophura sinensis. Next base: position 77,959,894 of record NC_088295.1, read on the forward strand.
ATTATCTGTAGGCCAGTACCACATTTCACTGCAGTCCCCACTGTTAACGCCGTTTAAGTTGTAGTAGTGCCCGATTCTTACGTTTTAAGCTTGCGACTTTATGCGGGGCAGCCATCATGAATGGTGATTGATGAATTTATAACATTTATGCATTTCATCTCCGATGCCATGATCAAATGTATTACCATCATCATAAAAATCTATTGTGTCCAAATGAAACACAAAAACTATTTTGGATCTTTTTAATGATGTTGTTAAGTACGAGGTAAAACCCAAAGCATACATCTTTTCAATGATTATTAAAATGCTATTTAAATATGTAATCATGTAGTGAAATTGGATTGTTGTTAATTTTGGGTTTTTTTGTTTGTTAGACATCAATGAGTGTGCTACAGGCCTGGCCAATTGCTCTGCACACTCTAATTGTATCAACACCCCTGGCTCCTATGATTGTGTGTGCTTGGAGGGTTTTACTGAGGAGGAGGGAGTTTGCCAAGGTAGGTGTCACTCACATACATGTGGCTAGACAATGTTTCTTTTTTATTTTCTTTTTAACTGATTGATAAAGGGTTTGAGGGTTAAAAATTGGGCATGGTCAGTACCTTTCTCATAGTGAAAAGATATTTTAAATGGCTTTTCATCTGACCGACCCGGATGGCTCAGTTGGTGGAGCTTCCGCAGTAGGTCAAACGTCAATCCTGGATTGGATCATATGCAAGACCTTTAAGGAAGTAAAATAGGCCAGTCTTCCGATTGATTTATGAAAAAAATCTGTTCTCAATCTTCTTCCTTCTGTCAGTATCTTTCAGTTTACTTGCACACTCTTTCGTCATCACATGACTGAAAAAGTGTTATGTACAACCTTAAACTTTTCTTTGCCTTTGAATCTTTACTCAACCACCTGCCTATCAATATTTGTCCTGGAATTGTAGTTTTGAATCTTTTTACTGGGGCCTCCATGGTTGAGTGGTCAGCTTGCTATCACAGCACAATAACTCAGGAGCATCACACTAAGATAATTGGCGTGAGCTTATGGTCAGCTTGCTATCACAGCACAATTACGCAGGAGCTTCTCACTAAGATAATTGGCGTGAGCTTATGGTCAGCTTGCTATCACAGCACAGTTACCCAGGGAGCTTCTCACTAAGATAATTGGCGTGAGCTTATGGTCAGCTTGCTATCACAGGCACAATTACCCAGGAGCTTCTCACTAAGATAATTGGCGTGAGCTTATGGTCAGCTTGCTATCACAGCACAATTACCCAGGAGCTTCTCACTAAGGTAACTTCAGGAATTTTTCACTTTGAAATATGTAGCTCTGCACAATGACCCAGGAGCTTCTCATCAAGGCGGCAACTGAGAGTTCAAGTCCAACTCATGCTGGTTTTATCATTGGTCATATGTGGGAATGCCTGCCAGCAACCTGTTGAAGATCGTGGGTTTACCCAGGGCTCTGCTCGGTTTCCCCTTGCCGTAATGCTGGCCGCAGTTTTATAAGTGAAACATTCTCAAGTACTCCGAGAAGCATAAATGAAATAAACAATAACAGGCAGGTTTATAAGTGGAGGAAACTGGAGTAAACCACCGTCCTTGATCAGGTACCTTTCAAACTTCCTGACTTGAAGCCACAACAAAAGCAGGGTGGCTGCATTCGAGCACATGACTTTCTCAAGGGCCAGCATGGTAACTGAGCAAACTTAGTATTCTTTTTCTATGTTTAAGTGAAAATATCTGGTCTACAGCTTGCCATGCTGCTGATGAAATGCTCAGACTGAGGTGGCTTCCTCTCCGGCCAGCTGCGGATGGTCGTGGGTTTCCCACGGGCTCTGCTTGATTTCCTCCCACCATAATGCTGGCCACCGTCGTATTAGTGAAATATTTTTAAGTACAGCGAAACACACAAATCAATAAAGAATTAATTTAAACTGAGGTTTTTTTTCTTGTGTTTCAGATATTAATGAGTGCAAGCTAGGCACCCATAGATGCAGTGAAAATGCTCAGTGCAGGAACACAAGAGGCTCTTACAGATGGTGCATGTAATGCAGGCTACGAAAAGGGCTCCAACAACCTATGTGAAAGTAAGGGCTGACATCTTGTTCCACAAGTACTGTTGAGCCATGGGATATTAGTTTTCTACATGAACCGAAGTGGACTGTAGGTTTACACCTTGATTGTCAGTCCGTCAATCTGACAGTCCATCCATGAGTCCATCAGAAATTCCAAAAATTTTCAAAACAGATTACACATTATGTTTGAGTTTAGGCAAAAGTATAGCTGGTCTTCGACTGACAGCTTTTTGGGTTTTTTTTTTAAGCGGTTTTTTCATATTGATCTGAAATCTGATACATTGTTTCACCTGGGATATAATATACTATATCCCCCGATTTCACCATGATAAGTTACAAATCAAGTTCCAGTTCCAGACTCTTACTTCTATTTTCATCAAAATTTTTGGATTTTAACTTTTGTTTGGGACTATGAGAGTTTCTCAAACATGTCATCCTTTTGAATTGAATTTTGACACACTCTATGGTAGTTTACACATCACGTTCAAGTTTCAGGCCCCTTTTGTCAGTTTTCAACAAACTTGTACAACCAACAGAACATTGGAGTTTTGAGAATGATGGCGTTAATGTTCTTAACCTTCCTGAGATCTGTTTGTTTGCACTGTTTTAGATATTGATGAGTGTTCACAAAAGGCAGACCTGTGTCATGTTCATGCCGCCTGCACCGACACGGAAGGAGGCTATGAATGTACATGGCAATAATGGTTATGCTGGCGATGGAATAACTTGTGAAGGTGAGTGAGATAAGCCAGTTTCAGTAAATGATAATCAAAAATTGCTCTTTTTTCCTGTTGGGCTTCACCCATTGAAAGGAAAAGACATCTAAAAACTGAAGAAGGCATTACTAATAGACCACGTGAAGCTATGCCTAAATATATAATTTCATATCCTTTTTTGGATTTTTGTGAAAAGAGTAAAAGGCATTCAAACAGTTGAATGCCTTTCGACACCTTTCAAAAAATCTGAAAGAATAAATGGAAGTATTTTTACGCATAGTTTTCATTTGTCTGTATGATGAACCTTATTTAACATTTTAGCTTTCTTTTACTTCAAATTGTTGCTTTATGGGCGGAGCAAATAATTTTTTAACCCCCCCCCCCCCCCCCCCACACAGACATAAAGTAAACTTCAATTAATATATTAGTTGTATTAAATTAGAAATACAAGAACAGAATTAAAAACTCAGTTTTAATGCCAACTTGTGTTCTGTCAGTATTAGTAATTCTGCTCTTAATTGTAATCATGAATTACATCTTTTTTTCTTTTTTTTTTTTCTGGAAACTTTATCTTGTTTCAAATTGTAATATTTTGTCCACTTCATTTGAAACAGAGGTGTCAGCATCCCAGTGTGGAACACTGACATGTCATGAGACAGCTGTTTGTGTTACTGACAACCTGTGCCAGTGTCCAGTTGGTTATGCTGGTGTCCCCTTGGAGGGTAGTAATGGTTGCCAAGGTAAGTCATGTGTTCACATTGTGTTTGGTTATTGGGTAATGCATTCTACAGTATTTTGTTTGCAATTCAACAACAGTAAGTTTGTCATATGTGTAAAGACAGGGAGATAAATGTAATTCCAAAATCCATATAATCTCTGTGAACATGTTTGATTAGAGTTACGATAACCCTTCAAGGATGAGGTTGTGAGGTCTGTTGTTTTTTTAGTTTTTTAATGGAAATTTTGGTTCTGTCATATATGCATGTACAATTACTTTTTTAGGTTTTATCATTAACCATATATACATGGTACATGGTTACGTTTGTATACATAGTTGTTTGTTAACATATTTTTTTGTGTACTATTTGCTCTTTAATAGATAATTTGTAAAATTCAGCTTTTTGTGAAGTTTTTACAGTTTAAAACTTGTAATCTTGTTGCTTGATCTCCAAAAGCTGGAAATTCAAAGAAACTGTTCCAAGCCTTAAAAAGTTCTTGTCTGTAATAACAGGTCATGTTTTTTGTTGCTCTTGTTTGTAACAGATTTGAACGAATGCGAACAGGCAAATGACTGTGATCCAAATGCTGATTGTGAAAACTCTGACGGGTCTTATGTCTGCGCGTGTCAAGACGGCTATAGTGGCGACGGAAAAACATGCACAAGTAAGATGCCATTCAGTTGCATCATTTCTTTCTCTGTGCTTGAAACATTGTCAGGCTGGGGCCTCCATGGCTAGCATTCCAGGGCAGCACTATGACCCATTAGCCCCCCCACCAATGCGGTCACTGTGAGTTTATGTCCATCTCATGCTGGCTTCCTCTCAGGAAAGTCTGCCAACAATCTGCTGGTGGCGGTTTTTTTCCTCCTGACTCCCCTGATTTCCTCCCATTATAATGCTGGCCACTGTGGTATAAGCGAAATATTCTTGAGCATGGTGTAAAACACCAATGAAATAAATAAATAAACATTGTCAAGATTTGTATAAATAACATAGTGTTTTAACAGATTTTCACAAGTAATTCCATGAATTTCATGACTTTTTTGTTTTTTTTGAGAAATGAGATGACATCAGATCCACCTGCTCCTCATGTTACATAATTTATATTTTTTCTGAGAAGTGGTGGGGGGATATACATATGTATTTTATTGACTAAACTGTTAATTAAAATTCTTTCATTAACATTAGGGGTATATCAGGTGAAGGTTGACTTTTGGAGATAAAGATGTGCTTGGAATACCATGTTATGAATTAAATCAGTGCATTTTCCACACATTTCACAAGGAAAGAAATGAGGTGAAACTATAACGTCATTGTGACATCAACAGTGTCTGTGACACACTCAGTGAGCATTTAGTGATTCTCTGCCTAGCATACGTATATGTAAGTTTGCTAAATGCTAGTTTAGATGGAAGTGAGATTTTTAATGGCTGCTGTGTGAATGTGAATGTGAATGTGTGGAAGTTGCCGTGTTTATGTGAGTTGGCATGTTCATGTGATCTGCCATGTTGGTGGGAGCTGCCATGTTTATGTCTATATATGTATCTATTGCATTACAGGTGACACACCTGTTGGCTGTGTAGATAACTTGGACTGTGGCTACTTCTCTGAGTGTCTCAGTGATGGATCTTGTGCCTGTCACGATGGCTTCCATGGGGACAATGGAATCAATTGCCAGGGTGAGTAAGATCACATAAGAACAGTGTTCATATGTCAGATAAAGTAAGAGGTTTTCTAGTTGTCAGTTTGTTACAAGAAAGTTACAAGATGTTACAAGAAAAGACAAGAGATAATTTACCGTTATTTTTTCCGGAAGAGGTGTGGAAACATACCTTACAAGATAGTAGGTCTGCTTTGTCATTTTGTCCTAACCTTCTGTGTAATTTTAGTCATCAGCTTTTAATATAGAGTCCTTATGAAGCTGCAGGAGCCGCCATTATAGAGAAACCAGAAACTCATGGTCGCCTTACTCGAACCCCTCGGTCATATATAGTTAAAAGGCAAAACTGGGTACAGGTGATGTCAGCGGGAACAGCTGGATTCCGGGGTTATATGATTGACTCTCTCATGATTGGTTGAAATTAATAACACGGCAGCACTTTTGATTTCTCAGTGTAGAGGATTTTCCTTTCTTAGAACTGTGTACCATCAGAAAAGAAAAAAAAAATATGCTTTCTAAACTTCATATGAGATAGTTAATCAAAACATATACACACTTGATCAAATGTTGTCTTCTTTTAACTTCAAGTGGAAAATGTATTGGCTGAAAACCCCTTTAATTCACTGTGGTTCATGTTCAGGGTATCAGAAAACATTCGTCCCCTGAAAAAAAGATGAAAGGAAAATTGCTAACAAGGGAATGATTGCAAAACGGTTTGAATGTTTCAGATATCAACGAGTGTGAAAATGATATTGATGGCCAGCTTTGTGGAGAGAACACAGGGTGCTACAACAAACATGGATCCTATGAGTGCTACTGTTTATTGGGCTACAGTTTCCTGAACACCTCCACATTACCTGCCACCTGCTCAGGTAATATATCTCTCTCCCTCTCTCCCACACACTCATGACCTTGTCTTCTTTCTTCTATTTGTGAAGTTTTAGCTATCTTTGATGGGTTTGTTGATAATATAATATTGACATATTGTTGATAATAAGCCGCCGAGTTAGTCTGTGAAATCACGAAGAAGCCACCGAGTTAGTCTGTGAAACTTCTCTGTTGACATAAATCTGTATTGTCAAGAAGTACCTACGTGGGAATAAACCTCCAACATATTCTGTATTGTAATCAGATACATCATTGGTAAGAACCCCTCAGCATTACCTGTAGTGACAGGGTCCTTCAATTCAACCGTCATTTTTGTCCTGATAGCTTTGTGCACAATTTTGCAGTATCACCTGTATGTTTGTGATGTCCTTACAGATGTCAATGAATGTTCCTTGAACATTGATGACTGTGATGACCAGATAGGCTCGTGTACCAACACAGACGGTGGATATCAGTGTTCGTGTCCCAGCAATACTTTCTGGAATGGTGTCTACTGTGAAGGTAATGATCACATTGTAACCATATGTAGTAGCTAGTTTCTGCTGTGGAGTTATTATCACATTGTAACTACATGTAGTAGCTAGTGTCTGCTGTGAAGGTAATTGTCACATCGTACACTGTAATTATTCTAAAATTTAGGACAGATACCAGCAGTGTGGAAAGTTGAATCTTTACTAGCCCTTTCGAGAAGTGAAGATATGAGTATGTTGTTCATGAGATGGTCTAACCATGTGAGAGAAGAGAAACTCAGTATTCCTATTGGCTAAAATGAGCAAACCTGGTGTCCCGAATTTTAGAAGAGATAACCACAGCACTGTGTCTTTTGTAAACCATGCATAATACACCATATATTCTGTATATATACCTGTATTCTGAAGACGCCCTTTACTTTATTATCATTCTTTGCACATGTAACTGAATTCTATAGAATTTTGAAGTGTACATACATGTACATGTAATTGTGTGTGTATTGGTTGTTTGTAGGAAGAGACTCTGAAGGGTGTACAGCTACCTGTTCAGAACGCCAGATTTGTTCTGGTGACATCTGTATATGCCAGTCGGGCTTCCAGAGAGTGAATGATGACTGTGAAGGTGAGGTATTGCGAAAAAGCAGAAGTCCCCTTTTGGATATTGGGCATAATAGTTACATATCAACTGAACCTTTCTACAGTTGTTTTGGTACACTAGTCCTTAGTATTTTTTGGTCACCTACATGTGTTTCATTTAATGATGAATTATATCACTCCCAGTGATGATGGTGATGAAAAGAAAATATGAATTTGAGAGTTCAAGTACAGTTGATTAGAGCTAACCAAATACAGTCAGAATTGAAAGTAGTATATATATTGAGTAAACCCTGAAGACCTGTAGTTATGACAGAAGTAGGAAACATGATTGCGGTCATATTTTATATCAGCCGATGATCTGTCTTGTGACAGATGGAACACCAAACTGTAAGTTGTTAAAATCATTATTTATGTGTAATAAAAAAGTAATAAATAAAAGCAATAAAAAAGTACACATTTGAAAATATGTGCATCATCATCTAAATGTAATACTGAAGCATTGTGCAGTTATTCTGCTTGTTGTTTCAGCTGTGCCTAAGTGTGATTTGTGTGACACAAATGCTGACTGCTCATTTGACAAGAATGTTGGCACGACTTGTACATGTAGAAGTGGCTATGAGGGCAATGGTCGATACTGTGGAGGTATGTCCTGTCCAGTTTCAGCTTTATAAAGTTCAGGAGGAAAACATTACTCCATGAAATGTTCACATGTATTTGCCCTTAAATTCAGCGCAGAAAGGGATTTCTAGAGGCATGAAAAAAATCATCAAATACTACTGTAATTCTTCAACCTTTTTGCATGTTTGCAAGGTGTTTATTTGAGCATATTCTGAAGGCACTATTCTTTGTAGACTGATGAAATTATACTCTTTGTGAAGCTCTGAAATTGACCTATCCAGCGAATACAGTTTTGTTTCCAAAATCAGATGAAAAACATGAAAACAGTGCATGAATTGCACTGCTCTCTCTTATGCGAAAAGGTTCAGGGTTCTTTTGGTGCTGAAAATCTGTATATGTCATCCTACCTTCTAAACATACCCAAAAATACCTTTCTGAGATCAGCTGTACTCTCAGGATCAGGCAAAAATGAGCAAATTAGTCCCAGGTGAAATTTTAGGTAAAATTCTTTATGTAAGTGGAAAGAGTAAAGACCAGTCTGAGTTACTTTTCCATGTCAGTAATCATATGGTATTATCTGTAGTGTCTCTGTGGATGTCTGTAAACTTTATTAGAGAAAGATTCCAAAAAATAGGAAATTACAAGCAAAGAAGATGAAAAACCAATGAAAAACCAATGAAAAGATGTTCATAGATGTCTTCAAGTGCGATGACAGCTCTTATCGATGTATAACATTTGTTCTTGATAGTTTTCCATATTGATCTGCTTCTATGTCCTTAGTTCTGTGTGTTATTCTGTTTTTTTTTTCTCATGACGGTTTGAATTGTGAAGAGAAGCACTGATATAAAGTACTTACATTTTACTCTTTACTTTTTTATTTTCTGGTACAGTATAAAATGTTGTCATTTCCAGATGTAAATGAATGTGCGGATGGTGAAGTAGAATGTGGGGAGAACTCGTACTGTGTTAATGTACCTGGCACTGCCTACTGCAGTTGTGTGGCAGGCTTCGTTATTAAAAATGGAGTCTGTGTTCCTGAGGGTAAGATATCAGTTTATCAGTTTAGTTCAGTTTATCTGTTCCTTAATGTTTCTCATTTTGACCTCTCAAATATTTCCTGTTATACTGTTATTCCTGTTAATGTTATACTGTTGTATTGTCATGATGGTGTACCACCCAGTAATTATATTGACACCAACAACAAAACACCTCCCAGTGATTGTCTTGACACCAACAACAAAACACCTCCCAGTAGTTGTATTGTCACCAACAACAAAAACACCACCCAGTAATTATATTGACACCAACAACAAAACACCTCCCAGTGATTGTCTTGACACCAACAACAAAACACCTCCCAGTAGTTGTATTGTCACCAACAACAAAAACACCACCCAGTAATTGTACTGGCACTAACAACAAAACACCACCCAGTATTTATATTGACACCAACAACAAAACACCACCCAGTAATTGTTTTGGGTGCCTAATGTTTTGTGTTGCACACATATTTTTCAAATCATCTTTTGCCTGTACAGCTTAGTTATGTTATGGGTATTCATTGCCCATGTGTTGTTCACATAACAATCATAGAAGGAGGTAAGGGTTCAAACCCTGTCTTGGACAGGGAATTGGTAGATTCCCCTTCTGTCACTGTTTGTGGGGTTAGGGGACAGTAAGCGCTTGATCATGCTTGTGGACTATGTTTGTTAAAGACCACTTGTGCGTGTATATCTATCTTTAGCTCTCTCCACTAATAAGACTGACAACCGTCTTATAAGTAGAACGTTCTTAAGCAATCAAATTTATACTTTAGTTTACTTTTGGTGTGCTGTGTTGTCAGGATCTGACACAGACCCCTGTTCCTGCGGTAGCAATGGTTTATGCGAGGATGAAGCCACCAGAAAGTGCTCCTGTGATTCAGGATTCATTTTCCAAGAAGACCTCAGAGTTGACCGCTGCAAAGGTAATTCTTTCTCTTCTCGTGTCTCTTATCATATCATGATTCAGCATAAATTGTTTTTTGTCGAGTGTTATCACAGGAAATTAGAACAATGAAGGCTGTTCAAAGACGAAGAATTTACTTGGAAAATTCCTTACTTAGAAACAAGTATAAGTCATAAAGAATACTAAATCCATATCATTCTACCTTCGAAAACCAACTTAAAACAGCTTCTGGCAAAATGAGTAACAGGAAATGTTGGGTCATATACAGTAGTTTAATGGAACATATTTCTAGTTGTATGATGTTTATCTCATCTGCGTGATACTTTATGTGATATGTACGTAAATGTTTTCGTTGTGTTTTATCAGACCTCAACGAGTGTAAAGCTGGTGGATACTGTCATTCTAAAGCATCCTGCAACAACACCATTGGTTCATTCACATGTCGGTGTTTACCTGGTTACACTGGTGATGGCAAAAACAGATGTGGTAAGCTACGGACATCCGTGATCTGAATTAATTTTACTTCCCCACAGAAACGTATTCAAACATCTCTTTGGTATGCTATGCAAAATGTTTCAGTCTGTCAAGTTAAGTATGCACTGAGGTGTGATATTCCAAGAGCTAGGAATTGCCCACTCAAAGTATTAAAGCCATTCAAAATTCTTGTTGTCTTCTCGGGATTCAGTGTTACCAAGTCATATTGACATTCCTTTGTGTCATGACATCATGTATTTGTGGGAAGACTAGCTGGCCGGTGCTGCTCCACATTGGCACCTGTTGTACAAGTATTAATTTTTTATCCATGATCGATGAGTTTTATTTTCTGAAATGTTAATTTTATGGATTTCTTATTACTTAGTACATTAATTAGCCCTAGTTTGTGGATAATTTTCAGTGTTTTATGTATTCTCATGTTAAATGCAAATATTAGCCCTCATGTGCCATTGCCGTGCAAAGGGAGGCAACTAAGACATTGGAACCTTGAATGTTAAGATTCCCACGTGGACAACACGAGACTTTTGGAGCTCAAATAATGATGATTTTTTAAGGAAGTATTTGTTTGAGGATCACATTATCCTGTCAGTCTTCAGATGATTGTCTAGATTAGCCCTGTAATACATGTATAATCACCTAAAAGGTATTGGTAATGGAATGTTGTTTGCTGATTTCAGAGCGAAATGACTGCGACCCTAATCCATGCGGGCGTGATGCCACATGTAGAAATGTGGTTGGAGGTGGATCCTTCTGTGAATGTCCTTCTGGATATACCCTCGTAGACAAGGACTGTGTGAGAGGTTCGTCAATATAGTTTCCCTTACTGTGGGCTTTCCCTTACAGTGGGCTTTTCTGTAAGCCCACAGTGAGCTTTTCTGTACAGTTAGCTTATATGACTGTTATTGTTTTCGTATATCCAGTTTTGGACATAGGTTTACATCACTCTGTCATTCGGTCAGCCTGTCGCAAAACTGTATTTTTTTTTTTTGGAAAGCATTTGTTACTTTGAATGTAAACTCACTCACAAGTTAAAGGGCATTTTCATTCATTTTAGACAAAATTATGGCCCACATTTATCATTTTGATTTATTTAGAAACTGAGTATGTGCAGGGTTGGCCCTGGTACTTAACCTCTCTTACTGTGTAAAACCATATTGATTTGGAGAAAAAACAAACCTATATTCAGTTTTTTGACTTCAGGCGCTCTGGCTTTAGATGCAGTTTGGATCGATTTGACAAGAAAAACTGAAATTGTTTTTTTTTTTCTGAATTCTTTTCAGATATTCCTGACTGTTCTAACAATGGTGGGTGTGGAGCTAATGCTCTGTGCACAGTGGAATCTGACAATGAAGTCACCTGTCAGTGTAAGGGAGGTTACGAAGGCTCGGGCTCCAGCTGTACAGATGTCAATGAGTGTGAAAATCCTCTGGTTCATGGGTGCCACAGCAAAGCAACCTGTTACAATACTGAAGGTGGTCATTATTGTGAATGTAACACCGGCTATAGAGGAAATGGACACCATTGTGTCGGTAAGAACATTTCTGTGTGCAGAGAGGAATTTTTTTCTTCTAATGTTTCATATATCAAATATATAACAGATTTTTGTTACGCTGTACTTCAAATGTTCAAACTTTTCAATCTTTAAATTCTTTTTTTCATTTGTGCCTAAAATCTTGAATCTAATTGAATCTAAAAATGGTTTGTGTGTGCTACTGAGGTCGTCAACAAAGTAAAACTGCCAAAATTTTCTCTACACCCAGAAAGCATGTTACAGTAGTGATTGAAAAGGTCAGTTTTCTTCAACCAATAAATGGTCTTCATAACTTGCCAAAGACTGAGATTTTCATTGGATCATGTTGTTTTCATCAGCTACGTAAACCTTTGCAATTGTAGAGATCAACGAATGTCAAGAAGAACTTGATGATTGCTCTGTGTTTGCTGAGTGTTTTAATTTGGTGGAGTCCTACAGATGTGTCTGTAAGGCAGGTTATGAAGGAGATGGCAAGACTTGTACCTGTAAGTGTGATTTTTGTATGCATGCAGTTACATTTGCTTTGTTATATTTGTGGGTTGGAGTTGGGGTGGTGCTGAGGGGAGGCCCTGACTCGTCAGAAGTGTTTTATGGTGGTTGATCCAGTTGTACCTGCTGTGATATAATTGAGTTGCTAGATACCTGGTTGACATGATGCATACCTGTTGTTGTGCAAGTGGAAAATATTAATAACTTTCCGGTTTTTTTAGTGCATTCAAATTGTTCTGGAGTTTATAGTATCTGTAACTGTATTTCTTGACTAATGTTGATTTTTTGAGCCTATTCATTTGTCTGTCATAATCTGTTACATAAATAGATACATGTATGTTGCTTATGTGTTGCTTGAGGATGAAGTCTAATTTTGAAACAAGGCCCACTTTAGTATTTACAATATGCCTATATCCTATTAGAAACCTTGCTGCAGAAATTGTGGTTTATTTAAAATGCATCTAGGATACAGTTTGAATAGTAACTGACATAATCCTTGTTCATCTACGTGGGTCCAGGATGCAGTGTGAATAGTAACTGACATAATCCTTGTTCATCTACGTGGATCCAGGCTGCAGTGTGAATAGTAACTATCTTAATTCTTGTGATTTTCAGTGAAACCAGGTTGCACTGTGAATAATATGTGTAGTCCTGACGCCCAGTGCCTGCTGACTCCTGAAGGGTATGCATGTGTGTGCAATTTCGGCTATACAGGAGATGGAATGACATGTTCTAGTAAGTTGTGTTGGGAGTTAGTTACTTGTTTCTTAACTTGTTCCGAGATGTGTGCATGGATTTCTGTTGGCTGTTCTCTCTTGAAAAGTGACAAACATTAATCAGGTAAATAAACCATTGTATTGTGTATGGGAGCTATAATATCTTATTAAAAGTTAAGTGATACGATGTAAGTAAAGAAGGACGAGTAAGACATAAAGAAATACCTCAATATGGAGGACAATTGCTAAAGAATGTTCTGTGCATTTTCCTTCTAGAACTGAATGAGTGTGACAATCCTGATCTGAACCACTGTCTGCCAATGTACAACGTGAAATGTAAAGATTTGGACATTGGATACCGTTGTGAATGTAATGATGGCTACCAACCTGTACCTGGCAGTTCTTCTGTGTGTGAAGGTGAGATTTTACCCCTCTAGCAATTTTACTACAGCAATGTTCTACATGTATCAGTTCCCTTTCTGCCTCTCACCAATGTGGTCGCTGTGAGTTCAAGTCCAGCTCATGCTGGCTTCCACTCTGGCCATATGTGGGAAGGTCTGACAGCAACTTGCGGATGGTCATGGGTTTCCCCCAGGCTCTGCCCGGTTTCCTCCCACCATAACGCTGGCTGCTGCAAAATAAATTCTCTTTCTGGTCCGCCCATATTTCATTGTTTGCAGATTTTCTCAAAAAGTTGCTTGTTACACAATAACAAATCTGATGGAACAAATAATAACAAATAAAAGCTGATGTTTAGCCCATAGCCAGAGACCTAATGGAACATGTCGCTGGCTCATTGATTGAGTTATTTGAAAACTTTATTTACACATTAATAGTGAAAGAAGGGTTGTGAGCGGACAACCATACTGTCTGGATGTGCACATATCAACTGTTAACCTTATCAGATCTAGAAAACTGTTTAATTGTAACTGTGTGAGGCATGATGTTACAGAGTCATTGAAAATATGGTGGCCAGGCCCCAGGATCACGAAGGAATCTTACACTTAAGTCAAAATTTCAAATCACTTAAAAATTGTTGTTTCTTAGGTAACAAACTCAAAATTTTGCTTGACTGGGTAAATTCTGGGTAAGTTGTTGTACAGCAAATTTCAGCTTCAACAGACCAAATTATGTAAAGTTTTGACTTTAGCCTAAAATCATTTTGTGATGCCAGGACCTGGCTTCCTGAAAGCCTTTAAAATAATCAACGTGAATAAACCTGGAACACCTGCGTATGTCCTCTTCCCCACAAGGTAGAAGTTTATTAACTTTTTGTGGGATGTCGCAGCTGTTGAGAATAAGCATTCTGTTTCTACAGTCTACATTCTGTGAGTTAGAAAGTGGGTGTTACTGTCTTGACAAAACATAAGAGCTCCTTTCTTCTCACTGGTTTTCAAAGTGCCATTTCTACTAGATTCATGTGTTGAAACTGACCTTTGTTACATCCTAGCAATTTTTTTTCTTGTAATAAGGGAGGTAATTCAGTGTAAGTCTACTGGACATTGTAATTACATAAATGTATATACATGTACTTTATCAAATACATTGCACAAATATTGTCATATTAACTGGTAGCTTATGTGAAATAAAACATAAAAGAAATATAAAACTTGACAAACATTGGTGGTGAAGAATATACTGAATTGTCATTTCAGACCTAAATGAATGTGCTGATCCAGTTTTGACAAATTGTGGTGACAATTCAGAGTGCTCTAACGTACCTGGAAGTTTCCAGTGCGCTTGCAAACCAGGCTATTCGGGAGACAATGGACGTAACTGCAAAGGTGGGTTGTCTTGTGTTACATTTTAAAGTAGGTATGTAGGTATGGGTGAACTACATCGCATGATGAACTTAAAACACCCACAGTGGGTAATCTGAACCGGGGCTTGATTACAGACAGATGTTATAATGGTGGGTTTTCAGTATGAGATAGAGTTGACACCAGGCAGATAGGGTTGCTATAGTCTGGCTGGACAGGTGCCACTGGTTAATACCACTTGTCAGCCTTCCCCCAAGGGGCATAGCGGATATTTACAGCCTTCTAGAGGGGCAGGGTGCATGTTGGGAGGGGCAGAACGCTAACGCCTCTGCTTTGTGTAAATGAGGGGTGTGAGCCACTCAACAAATGTAGAATCATTTACAAACTTTGTGTTGGTTCATGTGCATTGCAGCATGTCAAAGATTCTGTAGGATTAATCTGTGTGACCTGTTGGCTGGAATTGTTACGTTTTCGGCAGTCATATTTGTCCTTTTATGCTCTCACTGTATAACTTCATCTGTTCTGAAAATATTAATGTGTTCTTAACTGACTGAATTATCTTTGATAAATCAAGATATGTTAATTATTTGTTCTGGACGACGCTTCAGTGTAGTAATACTTTGTCAAATTTATTTCTGTTGATCATTTGCAGATGTAAATGAATGTGACCGCAAAGAATTGAATGAGTGTAGTGCAGATGCCAATTGTAAGAATGTTGATGGCAGTTACATCTGCTCCTGCAAGGCTGGCTTTGTCGGAGATGGTCTTACCTGCACAGGTGAGCTTGTACCTGTTGTAATTATATCATTATTTTGACATATACATTAGGCTGATTTTATGCTTATAGTGAGGTTTCCATGCTGAAATCTGAAGCCTGCTATTATAGCAACCACTATTACAGCTATTCTTTATGGACAACGCTTGTTGTTGTGGTGGCAAATGGCAGCAGTTTGAAATTTGGAAGCTGGATTCTCACAAATATTGTCTTAGGTTTGGTATGCCGTCTGGTGTGCATGTAGAGCAGTACTAGTTACATAAAGCTCTAAAAAGACATTGTAATCCATTATAAAAACTTGAGAAGCTGGTTTCCTAGCTGCAGCTGTAAATCAACAGGTTTATCAGGTCAGTGACTTACTACAGGCAATCTGTTTTCCTCAATCCATTAATCTGACTGGGAATGTATAATTTAGTTACAAATTCCTGAATACCAAGAAATATTCCAATCAAAGTAAATAAATCCTTTAATGAGCATTTTTTTCTTTTCACTACCCTTGCTTATGGCTAGATGATAATGAGTGCCTATCAAAGGATGCTGACTGTCCAGCCAACTCTGTGTGTGAGAATAAAATAGGTGGTTACAACTGCCGATGTCTGCCTGGCTATGTAAGGGACGGTGATGTCTGTAAGGATGAGGATGAGTGTAATGTGCAACGTCCCTGCGATGCAAACGCAGGTTGCACCAACACAGATGGCAGCTTTACATGCACTTGTAACGATGGATATGTAGGCAATGGCAGGCGCTGTGACAGTAAGTATTGAAAGTATTTACCAAAGTATGATGTTCGGCCAAAAATTCAATACTCCTTAAATTTAGTCTGTACTAATTAATAAGTAGACGTAAATAGACATTATTTTGTTTTACTTTTCTGAGAATAGTTGTGTGAACAGCAATAATTTAAGGAAATTGGACCCTAGACTGTATACTGTGATATCTGAATACTGTGATATCTGAATACTGTGGATATTGGATAAGACATTCTGTGTTGTCTCTGCTTCTGCTCAGAAGAGAGGCTTGAGCGACCAATTCCACCAAGCCATTTCTGAATTAAGTCAAAGTTAAAAAATTCTTTATGATGATTAGTTTTTGGTGCTGAATGTTGAAATTTGGACACGTGAGTCTTAAGATACATGGATGAAGTGGACAAAACTTTATTTTGTAAAGCCCAACAATAACTTTTAAGATTGTGTTTCAACTATTGAAAAGTCATCTTGTGGAATATGCCCCAGGAACTATTTTCAGTGGCCTGTTTCACACAGGATGAAAACGGACTAATTCACTAAATCAAGTTTCCTACAGCGCATTCAACGTCTTTTCACTTTTTTTTTTTATCTACAGAGATCAACCCATGTGATGAGCCAGGGGTTTGTCATGCGAACGCCTCTTGTAAAACGGAAAACGATAAAGCAGTATGCACTTGTAATCCAGGATTCTCTGGCGACGGTGTCAATGTGTGTGATAGTAAGTACATTTGTTAACTTTGTTAAGTGCGAAGGCCTGTCTCTCGGATGGGCTTTTACTCTTTTATAGATTTAGACTAACTTGTGTTTTTCTTAGTGGCATGGTGAAAAAAGTCAAATAGGGATGAAGGAAAATTGAAAAGATTAGTAAGAGATGAAAATTGGAATACACAGTAGCACATTATGCATTTACTTCTTGCTGCTATCCTTTATTGAGCTCTACCCACCTGACTGGATGTATGGGAGTTGGGGATTATCTTTTGACTTGATATAGCCATCCAAGACTTTATAAGCATTTGTAGCGTAATATCTTATCAATGAGTGATATGCCTTGTTGATGACAATACTGGTTATTTATACATTGCTTTGTAGGTACAGATGAGTGTGCTACTGGCAAGGATAACTGTCATGACAAGGCTATTTGCACAGATCTACCAAATGGCTTCGAGTGTGAATGTAAGACAGGCTATCATGGAGATGGGGTTACAATCTGCGAAGGTGAGTTTTCTCTTGTAAATGTGTTCTAGCACGTCTGATAGCTGTAGGTCCTAATAGGGATAGAAGAAAATCTTGATCATTCACCAGTCATGTAGGTTGAGTAGTACCCTAATTCCTGGAACTTTTCACACATGAAAGAGAAATTTTCTGTCTGATTTATACACCTTTTTTTAGCTGATGCTACATATATATTGTTTTTGTTGGCCAAGTTTATACACCTTTTTTTAACTGATGCTACATGTATATTGTTTTTGTTGGCCAAGTTTATACACCTTTTTTTAGCTGATGCTGCATATATATTGTTTTTGTTGGCCAAGTTTATACACCTTTTTTTAGCTGATGCTGCATATATATTGTTTTTGTTGGCCAAGTTTATACACCTTTTTTTAGCTGAGGCTACATATATATTGTTTTTGTTGGCCAAGTTTATACACCTTTTTTTAGCTGATGCTGCATATATATTGTTTTTGTTGGCCAAGTTTATACACTTTTTTTTAGCTGAGGCTACATATATATTGTTTTTGTTGGCCAAGTTTATACACCTTTTTTTAGCTGATGCTACATGTATATTGTTTTTGTTGGCAAAATTTAAGGGCTTCATGTAAAGGTTGAAGAATTACAGTATGTGTTATTTTATCATATAACTTTTGGTGCTGAAACCTAAATCTGTATTAAGGATATGTCAAATTACCTTCCATCAGAGTGAGAAAAACATCCTTCTGAGATCAATGTAACTCTCAAAACAAGAATTACACTTCAGTTGTGAACAAAATTTTGGGTCAGACACAAAAAGCTTATATTTACCGTAAAAGAAATGAATATCTACTGAGTACAAAGGAATGTACACTTGCCCATGTGTTCAAATTTGTGGTTTCACAGCTTGATATGTACGTCACGGAGAGACGATCAGAATTTTTGCCAGCCACATGTCTACTAGAGTAAAGTTTACATGTGTTGACATCAAAATAAAATAATACAATTCGTTTGGTTTTGTTTGCCTTCAGATATTGATGAATGTGACCCACTCAGTGAAAATGGTGGTGGTCATGAATGTGATGGAGACAGCAGTACCTGTGAGAACACCGACGGAGGCTATAACTGTCCTTGTATTTATGGCTACAAACAGGAAACACCGCGCACCTGTAAAAGTAAGATTCATAATGTTTCCACTTTCTGTTCTTCTGTTGAATGAGGCCATAAGTGTGAAGGTCTGCCGGCAACCTGCAGATGGTTGTGGGTTTACCCCAGGCTCTGTTCTGTTTCCTCCCACCATAATGCTGGCCGCGTCATATATGTGAAATATTCTTGAGTACGGCATAAAACACCATTCAAAGAAATAAATAAATAAATTCTTTGGATGAAAGTGGTTATAAAATACCCGACAGGCGATAAATATCTTATAGAGTGCATGTACAGACGGTAAAGATACTCAGTGTATTGTGTGAAGATGATAAAGCAAAAGGATGATATAAATGAAGAAGAAATAACTGCTGCATGTTTTTCGTTCAACACACCAACAGCCATAACAGCCCTGAAAGATAGCAACAGGATAAAAATGTACTTACATGTATGCATGAAAACTTAAAACTGAACAAGATCTTTCATTTTAGTAAAGGTTTTATGCAGTTTTTCTTAAAAGTTACTGGTAACTTTTAACTTTCAAGTTAACAATCTTTGTACCCATCATACCTGATGTTGACAAATCAAAAGTGTGACCTGGAATTTGAGTAAGGAAATTTGTAAATAGACCTTCCTTTATTAAAGTCAGTACTGTATTTGACCTAAATGTTTTTTAAAGATCTGTTGCTTTTAGAAAGTTGTTTTCATGTTTGTTTTGCAAGTAGGATGATACTTGATATGTAAATTTCAGGATGAGAAGTAATATTTATGAGCTTTATTTGCTTCTAAAAAGATAGATTTTTAGGCAAATTTTTTAGGACAGGTACAGTACTAATTAAATTGGGCAGCATGAGAAATGTAAACCATGGAGGAGATTTCCAGTGGGGGTGTTTTGGAGTTTGAACTAATTTGCTGTTAAAGGTGAAAAGCCCTACTGCTGTATCATGTTAGCCAACCTTTGTTGACATTGATGTACCGATCACTTATCTCACTGTGTTCCATAGTCACAAATGACACATCCTTCTTTTAAATACTTCTCGTTGACTAACTTTCAGCCGTTTAATTATGTCTGTCCTTAGTCTACTCTAAATGGCTTGTTCTGAAACTTTTTTAGATGTCCAGGTTATGATGTCATCAATAAGGCCTCAGATCCCTATTAGTTTTCTATTAGTGACAGTGTTAACGTTTAATGCTGTAACACAGTTACAAACATTCTGTTGTCAATAAGCTTTGGTGCATACCTGGCTCAGCCTGTGAGAAAGCAGCATTAAAATCTTGACATAGGTTGAGTGTCAAAATCTGAACTTTTCTATGCCAGCAGCTGGGAGGGGTATGTAGCAACGCCAAGGGGACGTCACTCACAGTCTCATCACCACCTGTCACTTTGTGTCCTCTCGCACAGAATTATAAAGTTTCATTGTTAAAACCAGCCCATACTTCAGAAAATTTCCATCATTTTGATACCAAATATGCACCTGTGCACCAAAACTGGCAGACTGGCAAAGACGACTTTACATCCTAAAATACAAAGAATTACATTTGTTCCTCCGAAGAAACAGAATTGCTGATAGGGTATTGATTCCATAAGCCATATAATCAAATTAGCACCCACTAGCAAACAGTGGCCTTAGAAGTTTGAGGTTTCAGCTGCTTTCATAGTCAATAAAATAGGAACATTTCAAACTAACACTTTCAACTTGACATTTTTATTTTCTCCATTATCTTTACTATAAGTTATTGCAAGTGGTGACACAATTTCCAATGCCGTATTCCAATGAAACAGATATTTAAAGTGCCACTCTGGTCAGAATACAAATTGCCTAGAAATATTACAGTGATATGAAAGAAATCCTATGGAGTAAGCCTAACACTATGTTTCAATAGGATTTTGATGAGTAACACTATTTCACCCATATAACTGAAGATTCCTTGAAAAACAAAATCTTCGGCTGTGTCTGTAAAATTTTCCTGATGTGATGTGATAATATTCCCCTTTGAAAGTGCAGTGTCATTTGTGGATGTATATCGGCGATTGATGACTTCATGTTTTCGTGGCTGACGTCACACCAGGCAAAGTGGAAGGGACAGAAATATTTTGTTTCCGTATACTGTGAAGAAATATGCAATATTGGTTTTAATTCACTGCAATATTTTCGCAATTTAGGAAAGCAATTCAGACTATCCCAGTCTTTATCAATTCATTTTGGTTTTAAGACACAGAGGTTTTGACAGCAAAGTAGCTCTTTAATGTAGTAAGTATGTCGCTGCTGGGTTAAGGCATAGGGCGTCAAGTGAAAATTAAAACCCAGCTCCCGTGCACAGTAATAACTGGGTGACATTTCTCTTCACAAAATTGCGGTTGTCTGAAATGTGAAAGTGACTTATAGTACTTGCCTTACATTTTTGACAGGTCAGATGATACAGTAGGACTTTTTTGCCTTTCGTGATAAAAGAGTTCTAACTCAAAACTCCCCTATTCACTAATGTGGCCTCTTCTGGACTGACCTTATACTGTATGTGGCTTAACTGTGTGTTCTCATTTTATCAGGGATTGACTTATGCGACACAGATGCTAATAACTGTCATCAGAAAGCTACATGCAAAGACGTTGCCAGGAAAGTGACCTGCGAATGCAATGATGGCTACGAAGGCGATGGACTGTTGTGCAAAGGTAGGGCTTCATACTCAGTTTTATGTTATCATCACTGTCATTTTGTCTAGGCAGGTTGTAGATATCATAAAATCTTTTGACAACCTCTTGTCTTCCTTCTCAAGAACTAATATTATTAGGCATAAATGTCTTATTGGGCATCCAAAAGTGTACATACAGGAAGAGGAAATATGCATTTTGTTGTGCACTTCTACAGTTTGAAACAGTTCGGCGTGTACATGTAACCGTAACAAACTGGGATAAAGTTACTCCATGGCACTACCAATATTGCAGCTACCAAGTCACAAACCACTGTCAAACTGGTGTCACTACTGGAATACCACTAAGGCACCACAGACAAACCACTGCCAGGGTAGTCCTTCACTACTGGAATACCTGTAAGGCACCTCAGACAAACCACTGTTGGGCTGGTGCTACACTACTGGCGTACCTGTAAGGCACTCCAGACAAACCACTGTCAGGCAGGCCCTAGACTACTGGAATACCTGTAAAGGCACCTCAGACAAACCACTGTCAGGCAGGCCCTAGACTACTGGAATACCTGTAAGGCACCTCAGACAAACCACTGTTGGGCAGGTCCTAGACTACTGGAATACCTGTAAGGCACCTCAGACAAACCACTGTTGGGCTGGTGCTACACTACTGGCATACCAGTAAGGCACTCCAGACAAACCACTGTCAGGCTAGTCCTACACTATGTGAATACCTGTAAGGCACCTCAGATAAACCACTGTCAGGCTGGTGCTACACTACTGGAATACCTGTAAGGCACCTCAGACAAACCTCTGTCAGGCTGGTGCTACACTTCTGGAATACCTGTAAGGCATCTCAGACAAACCACTAGCAAGCCCCTGGTATGCCTGTAGGGCATTTTTACATGTAACATGGTCTCTGCCAGGGTTGGTCCTGTTGGTGAAAAGATTTTCCTGTCGTGTGGAACATGTTGTTTATATAAAAACATACCTTTTGTCATCTTTGCATACCTTTTGTCATTTATGTGATGATGCAAATGTGTTTGTGTTACAGATATTGATGAATGCGTTGGAACACATGACTGTCCTAAAGACACCACGTGCAACAACACGGAGGGAAGCTACAAGTGTGTTTGTGCAAACGGGTACACATTGGATGGAGATGCCTGTGTTGGTAAGTCACCTTAGGATCTCTCTGCCATGTGTTAGCAGGGGTCAGAGTTGATTCCATTCCTTTTAAGAATAGTACTGTGTTAGATGCTGGCTCAGTCCTGGTCTTGGCCTCCATGGCAGGGGAGAGTTAGCTTGCCAGCGTGGCACAATGACCCAGGATCCTTTCACCAATGCAGTTGCTGTGAGTTCAAGTCCAGGTCAATGCTGGCTTCCCCTCCGGCCGTATATGGGAAAGTCTGCAGCCTGCAGATGCTTATGGGTTTCCCCCGAGTTCTGCTCAGTTTCTTCCCAATATAATGCTGCCTGCCATGATATAAGTGAGATATTCTTGAAAATAAAATAAATAAATCAGTTTTTAGAACAAAATGCACAGTTGATGGGTTGATCTGACAAATTTCACCATGTTATCCCGATCCGTAAATAAATGTGAGTACAACTTTGGAAATATAATATAATCATATGTCTGTTCTGAACTTTTGAATTGGTTAAATATTGTAATAGAGCTACTGAGAAACATGATTAGATGTGCCATGTTGTTGTGTCCTTCAGTTAAGGATTGGACTTTCTCTTGTAGATGAGAATGAGTGTGATAAGGGTGTAGTGTGTGACACAATTGCCACTTGTGCTAACAACATTGGCTCTTACACCTGTGTCTGCCCTGTTGGCTTCACCCTGACTCCTGATGGCAAATGTAAAGGTAAGGGGTTCAACTCATTTCTTGGCTGCTTGTTTCACAAATACTCTCGCCACGTGATACCTGAATAATGGATTAGTGAAATACAATTTTTGGCAATTATTATGCATTGTATCTGCTACAAGGTATGTGAATGTCATTCAAGATATTAATATTAATAGGCTCAATGTAATATCGTGGCAGTCAAATGTAAATTCGTACTCTGCATTTCTTTCTCACTAGTGTTGCTGAAATATTGCCAGTAATGTTCATTGGTTTGTTTCATGAATATTTATTATCATCCTACCCACTAGCCACACCCAAACCTTAAGATTAGTCTATTTTCAAGAGAAATATTTCTTTTTTGTTGTTTCGCCTGTTTTTCCTATTTATCCATAGAAATGAAAACAATCAAAGCTAGTAACTTAAAAAAATATAATGAAAGAAAATATTTGTTAGAATGAGAGGGTTTCAAAGAGCTAAAGCTTTTAAGACAACTAGGCTGATGAGTGTTTCTCTAATGTGTTAAATATTGAAAATATTGTTCTCTTTAACAGTTTGTTTCCTAAAGGATGTAACATTTAGATATCGATTAAAATAATGTGAAATTGGATTTTTGATTTTTTCTTTTGTATCATACTTCCATGTTATAGAGTTATCAGCATGAGGTTTTTATTCATGTTTGTTTTCTTTCCAGACATAAATGAGTGTGACTTGTCCCCATGCCATGAGTTTGCTGAGTGTGTGAACACAGAAGGCTCCTTCACATGCTCCTGTATATCTCCCAAGGTTGGAGATGGCATCACATGTGGAGGTTTGTGAAGATAAAAACAATCATACTCCCCTTGCACTCCCTTCTATTGTAAGAGCTACTCCAGTGTCAAGATCTGTAAAAAAAATCAGTGTTAAATGATAAGGATCGAAATAGTCTGAATTTCTTTCCTAAACGGTGAAAAAGTGCCATTGTGTTAAAATGCCTGTTGTTAGGGTTTCGAAAGATTATCCACCAGCAAAAGTTTTCTGTCGTTTCCATTTTTGCCTGCTGTGACATTGTGCAGGAACACTTGGTGTCACCCATGTCTGACGTGTAGCCACAAATGCTGTTGATGTCATTCCATTATAACTACCTTGCACAACGTCACGTCTTCCTGATTCAGCATCACACAAGGAATTCATGACATGAAATCAGGAACATTTTACGGCACCTGCAGAGGATTTTGTTATTGAGGATTTTTAAACTGTAGTTTAATATTGACATGGAATGTACAGAAAATATATGTAATTTACATCTGATATGTAATCAGACTTATACATGTAGCCAAGGAATTATAAAAGTAATTTCTATCAGACTTATATGTATATTCATGTGTGTACATATATGTTTTCTCAGAGGGGCCTCTGTGGCCAAGGTGGTTAGCGTGCCATTGGGGCGCAATGACTCAAGAGCCTCTCTTCAGTACAGCCACTGTGAGTTCAAGTCCAGCTCGTGCTGGCTTCCTATCTGGCCGTATGTGGGGAAGGTCTGCCAGCAACATGAGGAAGTTGTGGGTTTCCCCAGGGCTCTGCCTGCTTTCCTCCCAGCACAGTGCTGGTTGTCATTGTATAAGTTGAATATTCTTGAGTATGGCATAAAACATCAATCAAAAATATAAATCAAACCAAATAAATAATTTCTTCAAAAGACCTGTAGTTTACATCAATTTTTTTGAGCACGAAATACCATTGAAATAAATCAGTCTCGTAACTTATGTCAGATTTGTGCCGATACAGTAATTATGTATTTGGAATCGCACGTATTTATATTTTTATGTGCTTCTGATGACATTTGCAGATGTTTTGACCTGTGATTCACTTTTAAGTGTGACATGTGGAGAGAATGCTAGTTGTACAGATGCTGTGGGTCATCCATTCTGTGAATGTGATGAAGGCTATGAAGGAAATCCTGACATTGGATGTCAAGGTGAGGCTTTATTATTCCCTATTGTTTGAACCTCGCTTCCTGGATGAGGCAGTTTTGTCTTGGGCTTTTTTTCCACATTTCTGGAAAATCTACAGTAAATAATAGACAAAGATGTGAACAATTGGATGTAACAGCATTTCACAGTTTGGACCGCTGTGTGCGCAACACCTTTAAGCATCTGCAATAATCATGCCAGTGTGCTTTTGTCTTCCTCTGCTCACTCATCAAAAATACATTTGTTCAGGGAGTTGGGTGTGGCCCAGTGGTTCGGTCGCTTGCAAGGTTTGGGTTTACACCTGACCTGGGATATGGAATTTGTAGATTCCACTACTGGCATGGTTGGTGAAAATATATGGTTGCCAATGCTCCTGTGGCTATTTGATCACCACTTATCTTCCACCAATTAGGGGGTGCAAATCTGTACATACATGTGGCAAAATAGGATGGAGGTTTTCTCCGGGCACTCCAGTTTCCTCCACCCATAATTTTTACCCCTCCACCCCTCAGATCACACCCCTGCCCCCTCATGACATGTTTGACATCATCCTCTGTAATTTTGTATGCTGCAAACCTGTGAAATTATATTTTATGTTCACTGCATGTCATGCCCAGTCAAACCTCTGACCATGACAAGAATTATTATCTTTTATGAAAAGACTTTTACATAAAGTAGCTGGTAAATGGAAAAAGTAATTCTTTTCTACTTATAATTCTTTTTCCTCAATTTACCTGCAAGGTAATGGGTTACTTTTGAGTAAAATTCCACTATGAGGTTAGTTTCAACTGTAAATGTTTTCTGAAGTTAGTGTTGTGTAAAATGTGTTTCAGATTTGGAGGAGTGTTTAGAGCCTCGGTGTTCCCCGGGGTCTGATTGCATAAATCTACCAGGCAGCTACAAATGTGAATGCACAGTGGGCTACAGAGGAAATTCTCCCAGCTGTTCAGGTATATAGAAACTTTCAAGGATTCATGAACATAAAGGAAACATAAATATTAAATAGTGATTGTAAGCGGCCAGTATTTAAGGTAATGAAAATAAAAATGTTTAACACAGTTAAAATGTTAAACTCAGTCAACTGTTTTTCCCCTAAATGGTTGCTTTGACAATTTACAATCATTGTCACCGGCCTACATGGAGCTTGGTAAATGTTGGACTAGCTCCTGAAAGCTGATAAAACCTTACATTTAAAACATGTTAGAAAACGTCACAAACTGAAATAGAGTTAAAATATATCTAGAGTTCGAAAACATTACATTTCATGAATGAATTTTCTGCCATGAATGTGACAAATTCACTGGTTGATCTTCAATTGTGTCCAAACAATTGCGCTTTGAGAGGCAAATAAATGACATAAAATAATGATACTTTTATTACTGAAACTTACATTTGTCAGCAGGTTATCATCCTACCATCCAATCAGACTTGAAAACACCTTACTAAAGATAAAGAGAACTATCAAAATGGGGCAAAATGTGCAACGTAGTCATTTACATTAGATGCAGATACTGGTTAAATTATCCATTTTGACAGTTCATGTTTCCAAACTGATCATCACATCAAAATAATCCAGCAATTTGATGTGAAACAGTCAATATTGTGCATGAAATGGTACTTGTAATCTGGTTTAAGAGTGTTCATAGTGTAATATCTCACCAGCCTCTCTTTGTTTGAAAAGATAATAGTGTGAAGATAACAGATGTCATGCCAGAGAGTGCAGCATTTCACTGTAGAAGTAACAGAGACAGCAAATATGCAGAAAAACAACATGCTTTGTCAGTTTTACTCGAGTTTTGTGTTCCATTGTACCTCAGAAGTCCAGCACTTTGCAGCTGAGCTGTCTGCCTGTGGTGACCATAAAGGGAGACAACTCAAGTTGGTTAGAATTCTCTTTGCCTGGTCATCGTATATGTATAGGTTATTGCATGAATACAGGCTGATATGGACAAGTTTTATTTTTGCATGGTGTTGAAGTGTGAACAAGCATGCAAGACAAAAAAATTTAAGATGCTAAAACTCGTAATATTTTTATGACTTGCGGAAGAATCAGTACAGGGAGAGAAGACGTGGTGCTTAAACTAGAATGGGTTGACATGAACATTGTAAGAGGCTCAGCCTGATGTGAGAGTTCTTGTTGTAGACATCGACGAATGTCAAGAAGGCAAACCTTGTTCAGACAATGAGAAATGCATCAACACAGAGGGCAGCTATCAGTGTGTCTGCAGAGATGGGTACGGAGGCAACCCATGTGCTCCAGTTAACGAGTGCCTTTCAGCACCCTGTTTAAACGGCGCACAGTGTATCGATAAAAAGATCGGGTACACCTGCAAGTGTACACCAGGTTTTGTCCTGAATGAGGCTACAATGACATGTGAAGGTAATTACACCTCTGCTTTCATATTCCCATTTTCTCTACTTTTTTTTGTGACAGTAACTAGATAATGTCAGTTGCTGTTAAGCTGGTTTTGCTTTAATAAATGTACCTAATTAATACTGTTGGTTTTATTTTGGAAGATGAAGATAAACTACAATGATGTATTTAGACCATGTAATTCAGTTTTCTATGTGGACCCTCTCTGAGCTTCATTAGAACAGTAAAAACTTTATTTGAAAATAACTTTGATTATTGTTTTGTATTTTTTTCTGACCTGAATTAAATGCACGGATGTTATGTATTGATGTTACTTCCCATACGTATGGCTGCAGTTAATTCAGTGAAGAAAAAAGGAGAAAAAAATTAAAAAATAAATGAAGGTATTTTGAAATTGTCCATTTGCTGATGCCCCATGTGCATATAATTTGTGTTGAATTGAAAAATTTTGTGTTTTGGAATTAGTGTTAAGATAAAGCAAAAGGGTGGTGTCTCAAAAAGCACTACATGTATTGAGCTCAGCTTTTGCATACATGTACTTGTAAAGCACAGTAGCACTAGTAAGATGTTCTGCTGTTAGTGCCCTGTATGATACACATACTTCACATGTATTTATTGAGCTGAAATTTGCACTCATTTGTCTCCTGCAGGCCAGCTATGGCTATGTATCTTACCTTAATGATGATTTGGGAACGCTTTAAGCCATGCCAGCTACCTGGTGAAGTGCACTGATTTCCAACAGGCTCTGCTTTGTTGCCTCTTTTATAAGACTGGCAGCTTTCATAAACATACAATATTCTTGAAGACTGCATTAAACATCAGTCAATGAAATAAATTTTAGTGTCAGTGAGTTAATGTCTTGTTCTGTAATCATATGAGATTCTGTCAGAAATGAACTGACTTCTGTTTTGCTGATGAATGTGTGTGTTTTTGCTTTGTCAGATGTTGATGAGTGCGACAGCTCTCCATGTGATGTTGATAGGGCTAGCTGTCGTAACACTCAGGGAAGCTTCAAATGCGAGTGTAAGACTGGATACACAGACGTGAATGGTGATGGCAACATCTGTAAAGGTAAGTCACATTTGCGTACTCATTACTACACTCACGCACAAATGATCTGACTAAGATCATTCTGAGAGAACTATGAGGTTTAGAGAAATAATCTGCACAGTTGTATGAAACTTGTATCTTTAGGGACACAAACAAATAAATTTTTGGCGTTATTTTCATAATAATTTTGTGCATAAACTTCACTGAAAGGAAGGTTTGAATGAGTTGTTTGAAGACTTACAGAAGTTCTTTTTAGGTTAGTGTAAGGGCCAATGAATGGTCAAACACATACTCATTACGTTTTCTTCTCATTTAAAGAGTAACTACATGTATATGTGACAGGACGGGTGTAATGGACATTCTGCTCAGACATATGTTTTGGGGGATAAAATATGTATAAATCTCAGCACCATTTAAGGCATTTATCATTATTCCACCTTTGACCTCATATTTGTAATTCAGGCATAGTCTGTAGTGATATGTAGAAGCCCAGATTGAATTTTTGTTCATGCCTTATTTGCATTTCCTATTAACATCATTTCTGTTCATTTCCCATGCTGAGTTTGTTTTATTCTAAATCCAAGGTATGATAGTGACTTCATGCATTTAGTAACAGTGCCATCTGTAGAACACTTGTTATTTCTTCATAGTACAATGTCATTGTTGACAATGACTCATGCCCACTTCCTCTCTGGTCGTAACTGTGAAGGCCTGACGGCAACCTTCAGATACTCGTGGGGTTTCCCTGGGCTCTCACCGGTTTCTCCCAAACCGTAGTACTGCCTGTGGTCATATAAATGAAGTATTATTGCGTAAAATACTAATCAAATAAAAAGGTAAAGAAAAATGTACACCTGTAGTTTTGCTGTGTTTGTTATTGTAATCTATGTGTTTCTTTTCTTTTTTTGTGTGTTTCAGATATCAATGAATGTGCACAAAATGTGTGTGGTGATAACACTGTTTGCACAAACCTCGCTGGAAGTTATTCGTGCAGATGTAAATCTGGCTATGCAGACAGTGGTGATGGTTGTAAAAGTAAGAACATTGATAATGGTGCCTGTCACTTGTACATTGTTGAAAACCCTAAAACTGAGTTTACAGTCACTGCCCAAATAATTTTGGCCACTATTCAGAATGGGTATATTGAATGATTGTAGTTTTTCAAGTTAAGATTGTGACCATATGTTATTTTTGACTCTCTATATTTAGGTTTAATATAACTTTTTCTTATGTTCTCAAGGAGGGGTTGGGGCCCTCAGTGGATCATTAATTATAGTGTCACTCTCATGGCTGCCAGTTTACCCTGATCAAACATACTGTATAAGGAAGTGAAAGAAAGTGAATCACTTTTATTGAATTGCTGCCATGTTTAATAATCTACATGTATGAATATTATAGTAACACCTGACATCAACTGATGACAGATAGACTCATTATGCATGCAGTGATCATACTCCTCGCAGCACATGCCCCGCTCTCTATATGAGTTTTACATCACTGCCACCACTAGCTAATTTGTACAGAAATTTTGAACGTCAAGGTGAGGAGGCAGGGATTGATGTCAGAGATGTCACAAAACTCTGGCTCAAACTTTGTTTGTAAGAATGCATTATTTACATGCATTCTCTTTAACTAAAGTGTGCACATCTTGATTATAATCGACACCTGAAACAATTTTATTGCTGAATGCTGCTTATGTAGTTCAGTGGAAGGACACGAGTGGTGAGGTTAAGCCTATAAACAAACCTACGTACGTTGCACAGACTTCAGAGGTCAGGCTTGTGATGGCAGTGACGTAAAGCGAGCATAGAGAGGGGCACATGTACTGTGAGGATTATGTGCGGTGATGTGTAATTTGTTCCAAAGTGACAATTTTAGATTTCACATACAGTCAAAAAGGTCATGCTACCTTTCTCTCCATTCAACATGTGCGAAGGTTTTCCTGTAACCTGCGGGTTTCATATGGTATATATTTTTGCATATATAGTGAAAACACCATTCAAATAAAGATGTAAATAATTAAATAGAAAAGGTTAAAAAGGACATCATTAGAACTGTCTTCATCATAAGTGTCATTTGTAACACCTGTAAATGGAAATTTCACATTCTCCATCAAGACTTACCTGTCCTGAAATGATCATTTGTCTTACAGATATCGATGAGTGTGTTAATGACGTCTGTGGTCAAGACAATTGTGTCGATTCACCTGGCTCATATACATGTGTTTGTGATCGTGGTTACGTAAAGGTCGGAGAAAATTGTGAAGGTAAGTACTGTCCACAGTATTGGAGTTTTTAACCTAACTTTCCTAATTAATAGATGTAGAACTAAAACTAATCTCCATAAGGGCCTTTGTTCTGGTGTGAGAAAGACTTGGTAATCTAACCATGAATTTACTCTTATCTATTTTTATTTTGAAAATGTAAATAATTCTGTTGTATTTGAGCTTCTGCCTGTTCAGCTGCAGCTTTGTTTTAAGAGATTTGCTAGGTTCACGGTAAAGTGCGGAGTTTGTTTGTCCTTTGGCCTACCCTAGTATTTTTGTACTTTATTAGTGTGAGCACACATGTGCAGATGAGTCCGCATGTGGTTTTCTAGGAGATCTCATGTATTTCGTCATATTGACATCTTTTGTTAATTTCTCAGGTCATAAGATCACCTTTGGCTCTTATGCTGTCCATAAAAATAGTTGGATTTATTTTTTAGAATCTTTTCAACTGGGTAAAATGCATTTAAAACTTTGCTGTGAAAGGGCTTGATAGCCTATGATATCCTTTTCTAACCAGTGACATTACGTAAGGTTTTTGCCACTCAACACTCAGAGAGACTAAATAGAATTCTAAATGCATTTACATTTAGTTCTATGCCAAATGGATTTGTGAAGCTAAAAAACAAGGATGGATGTGACGTTGCTGATTTCTTGTGGGTCACAACAGACCACAGTATAGTCTGATGTTTTAAAACCATTTTTTACTGGGGGTGTCCATAGCCGAGGTGGTTAGCATGCCAAGGCCGTAATGACCCAGGAGCCTCTTATTGATTCAGTTGCTAAGAACTCAAGTCCAGGTCATGCTGGCTTCCTCTCCCATTGTATGTGGGAAGGTCTACCAGCAACCTGCAGATGGTCATGGGTTTTTTTCCAGGCTCTGACCAGTTTCCTCCCACCATAATACTGGCTGACATCATGTGCCTGAAATATTCTTGAGTATGGAGTAAAACACCAATCAGATAAATAAGTTAATAAATCACTCTTTGTGAGTGTGAAATCCTATTGTGACTAGCTATGGAGTCAAGGGGTTTTCGTAAGAGCAACACAAGGAACCCCATGTGTTTTGCCCAAGTGAGCAAAGGCTCTTACAGGAGTGAATGGCACAACCAAAGTTAATCTTTGCTATGATACCTGTGTTTGCATTTTAAACAGATGTCAACGAGTGCCAATCCAGTGAAAGCTTGTGTGGTCAGAACGCTTTCTGCCGAAACATTCCTGGCTCATTCGAATGTCCATGTGAAGAGAAGTATGAGAAGGACGCTAGTAACAGATGTGTCCGTAAGTCTTACTCCACTTTTTCGTATTAATTTATAAGGTTCTGTTGAATCGAGGATCTTGAAATAGCAAGATTTGGAAGAATGTATTTAACCATAAGTGTATGTGTACGCCATGTGAGGAAATCAGAGACAGAAGAAAACTTGCCACAAGAGTGCTGCTGGAGAACAATACTGGGAGATATGATGATGTGGTTATATGTCTATCTGCCAGTCTGTTCGTAATCTTCATGAGGTCGATACAACTCATGATAAGATTTTGATAAGATTTTCATGGCAGTTATATTGGCATGACAGAGACCATGAGGCAGTGTGTATGTCCTATTTGGCTCGAACCAATTAGTTCCAGAGTTATAGCCCTTTAAATGTAGACTGTGACAGTGACTTCTTGTCAACTCCTATAGATGTGATTAGATTTTCATGAAACTTTGTGGACATATCAGAGACCATGAGACAATGCGCATGTGCTATTTGGCTCTCATCATGCATTTTTTCTGACCTTTCAACACAGAATTTGGACTTGAAGATAGTGAATGTTTTTTATAACTTGTAATCTTTCTTCTGAACGCTGATATGTGAATATTTCCCCTGAACATGCCTTCTCATTTTCTAAATAAATCTGATCCTGTTTTCAGTCCCTAATGCATAGTAAATACATGTACTTGTGCTGACATCATGATGCCATCAGTCTGTTGAATATAGCCCCAGGGGAATAAGAGATTTTCTTATGGCGCACATTTATATTTCATTTAATTTTGTATAAATACTTGTGCTTATTGTACTTATCTGTATGCTGGTATTCTATCTGACTATCTGTGGCATTAACATGTTGTGTTAATCTAGCATGTTGATTCCACTGCACTTGTAAACTACATGTATAAAGTTGTTTGACATACATATCTCTATCCCGTATCTATGTACTGCACTCTTATGCCCTCTGGTCTTGTTCTCACTGTTGTCTCCCCACACTGGCCTTCCCCTCTCTGTAGTCTTCCCCTTACTTCGGCCTTCTTTTCACTGTTTCTGTATTCTTTCTTTCACTGTGTCTCCCTCTTTATACTGTGCTTCCTCTCACTGTAGTTTTACCTTCACTGTGGCTTCCCACTCACTGTGATCTCCCCCTGACCGTAGTCTTACCTTCACTGTGGCCCCCCCTCACTTTGGTCTTCTGCTCACTGTGTTCTCCCCCTCGCTGTGGCCGTCCTCTCACTGTGGTCTTCCTCTCACTGTGGCCCTACCCCACACTGTGGCCTTCCTCTTCCTGTGTTCTTCCTCTCACTGTGGCCTTACCCACATTGTGGTCTTTCTGTCGCTTTTTTTTTTCATCTATTTACACTTTCTTTTACTTAGTGTTGTCTGACTCTAACGTACTATGTATATGTCCTGTCTCTCACTGTGGCCTTACTCTCACAGTGGCCTCCCCTACACTTTGGTCTATCTCCTACTTACTATGTATATGTCCTGTCTCTTACTGTGGCCTTACTCACACTGTGGACTCCCCCACACTGTGCTCTAACTCCTACTTACTATATATATGTCCTATCTCTCACTTAACTCGGGTTCATGTAAAGTTACATTATAGTAAGCTAGTAATGTCTTGGTTTGACTTATGGCTCCCAATGTATTCTCTGCACAGCTATTGACCCGTGTCCAGCCAGCAACTGTGCCCCTGCTCCCCGAGGCGTCTGTACTCCAAATGGAGTGGACTACACATGTAGTTGTAACCCAGGTTACGAAGGCATAGGTTGTGAAGGTATTCACCCGTTTTGTGCATTTCTGGAACTTCTGAAAGCTTTCCTCTCTATTGTCAGAATACGTAATTAAGCTCTTTGTTAGTTTTTTTTACACATTCTGTACTCTCAAAGACTTCATATCTTTTGAACTATGATAGATACAACTATTAAACAAATTTGAGTAATAACTGTCTTGTGGTGATATAAAAGCAGTGCCTGGAAGTCTTTAAATGGTTATTACCTTCAGTCTTCATGAACTATGAACTGGTGAGTTTTTATACATCGCTTTCTCTTTTTCTGCTAAGAGTAAAATTGAATTCTTCTATATGTACACGTGTATGATTTAACAAAGAATTCAAAAGAGTTTTGAAGTAACATAATTTCAAAGGACATTGATGAAGCTGAATTCAGTTTTATCTCCCTGTTGTTTAAAGTTGGCTGATCGAACAGTTTTTTAGAACATGAATAAAGTGCCATTAATTGGAATGTTTCTAACACATTTTGGATTATTTTCAGATATCGACGAATGTGCAAAGGGCATTGCTTCGTGTCCAAATGGCAAATGTGTTAACATTCCAGGCCGCTATGTTTGTGAGTGTGAGTCTGGCTGGGAGCTTGAGAACGGAGCATGTGTGGGTAAGTTAACTTCCCTTTACACATGACAGATCACA
Organism: Liolophura sinensis; assembly: GCF_032854445.1. Classification (NCBI taxonomy): domain Eukaryota; kingdom Metazoa; phylum Mollusca; class Polyplacophora; order Chitonida; family Chitonidae; genus Liolophura; species Liolophura sinensis. The sequence goes on from NC_088295.1 coordinate 77,994,236, forward strand.
AAAGGGAGAGTGAATATAGTACCTGTTCATGTATTTTTAGGTGCTTAAAATAATGGATAAAAAATGGGAAAAAATAGTGCTAAAAATCCAACTTTCTTGGTTAGAAAGAAATGTTGTAAAGAAAACATTTCAGGACACATGTATTTCTGTTGCCTTTCATTTAAGGAACGCTTTACATTTGACTTAATTCACACTTCAAAAAGAATCTTTAATTCATACATATGATACTGTGTTCCTTTGGACAGATATCGATGAGTGTCTGTTGCCATCATCTGCTGCTAATGCTGCTCGATGTGGAGACAGGCAGTACTGTGTGAATTCACAGGGATCCTTCAGCTGTGAATGTAAGCTGGGCTACATATCGAAAGGCGGCGTCTGTGAAGACAGAGATGAGTGTGAGGAAAACAAGTGTGATGCCAATGCAGACTGCTTCAACACGGAGGGGTCGTACAGGTGTGATTGTCATGACGGTTACAGTGGATCAGGCAGAACCTGCATAGGTGGGTGCTTCACCAGTCTGGCTATCTCAATGTTGCCAATGTATTATGTCAGACCAAACATGTGCATTAGGTACCTGTGCATTAAGAGCACGCAGGTTTACCTTACAATACCGCTCAACATGGAATGTTTTCATTGCTTGCACTGAAAAGACGCCAAATGTTGTACACAATACATTACTGCATTGCTTGTATTAAAACAGATGGCGAATGTTTCAAACAGTGCGGTCCCCAATGGCTTGTGCTAAAAACAGACACCAGTTGTTGCACACAATGCGTTGCCCAATGGCTTGTGCTAAAAACAGACACCAAATGTTGCACACAATTCGTTGACCAATGGCTGGTGCTTAAAACAGGCACCAAATGTTGCACACAGTGCGTTGCCCAATGGCTTGTGCTAAAAACAGACACCAATTGTTGCACACAGTGTGTTGCCCAATGGCTTGTGCTAAAGAAGTGCAGCAGGGTCAAACATCAGTGGCACTCAAGATTTGACTGCATTTTATTGTCTAAATAGAATAAGTGAGGTAGTTTTGAATGTAGCTTACAGTAATTCTTCCATTAATGTTTGCTTAAGTTTTATTTTTTTTATTCACGTTGAAATTACAAATTTTACACTTAGTAAAGACTAATCTGCCTTGGTTGATTAAACCACACTGCATTCAATCCCCGTTCTTGCTTTTATCACATAGTAGAGATACAGTTACCTATATCATGCTAGTCCTAGCTGTAAGTATATTGAAGCCTCCTATTTTAGATGACAATGAGTGTAACCTCTACCCTGGAATCTGTGGGCCTGTGGCCGTGTCTCTTTGCACTAACTTACTTGGAGGATATAGCTGTGATTGTCTACCTGGCTATGAACTCGTTAACAACAAGTGCACAGGTAAGTGAATGTATAATCTACTACTTGGACAGATGACCCTTTGGTCACAAGAGACTTGGTGTTATTATTGTGTTATGAGCAGCTGATGTATGATGCATAATAATAACTATAATGCAAGCTTACATTTGTGTGTATTAATAGTGTAGAATAAAGCTGTGAAAATTGAATCTAAGCATCAATACAAAATATCAGTACACCTGTCCACCATACAGGTAATTGTCATTCTGGCTGTATAGTGGCAAGATTGCTGTTCAAAGCAAACAACCAGTGGATTTTAAAGAAAATGGATAAAGTAAAAAATTGACATGGATATATTTAAACAAAAAGAGCATGCAGTCAACAGTTACCAATGATGCAGAAAAGATGGAACAACCTGTATTTAGTTATTGTCCACGCTGGAATAAAATCTGTCAAAAAAAGCCTTTGTTCAAACATAAAAGTGTGGATTGAACTCAGATATTTAGGGAGGCAATTACTGTGTTGTGGATAAAGGGCTGATGCATTAGATCAGTGTCACTTCAATGTTTTAGTTAGTGGGAACTACCCTACGAGAGGTGCTCCCACCCTACTTATGTGATGAGTGGAATAAGTAAATATGTTCAGTTTGAAAGAAGCACTGGCAGTTGTCACTAGGTTTACTATGAACATTTTAGTACATAAAAAGGTGTGGCGGAAACCTGTGAATGATCATGGGTTTCTCCCAAGGTTCTTCCCAGTTTCCTGGCTGCCGTGGTATAAGTGAAGTATTCTTGAGTACAGTGTTAAACACCAATAAAATAAGTAAATAAATAACTATAAAATTTGAGGCTGGGTCACAGCCTCAGTATACATCAGTGTAAACATGCAAACATTATACTTAACCTTTTTGTTTCACTCATACATTTGTATGTTTCAGATATCAATGAATGTGAACGATTCAGTAACTTGTGTGGTTCCCGTGGTAACTGTGGTAACACTGAAGGCAATTACATCTGCTCCTGTCCTGAGGGCTTCATCTTCCAAGATGGAGACTGCAAAGGTAAATTTATATCATAACCTTACTTTAACTTTCACTTTCACTGTCTGGTGTGGTTGAAATGTAAGGTTATCAGGGGTTCGGAACTATGCCAAATTTCATCCCAGGCCATCCCAAGAATGACAGCAGTATGAAGAAGTGCGAGAAAATGAAACTTCAAAAGTCAAAGGTCTACATTTCCAGAATAACTGCATGGTGCAGGCCAGCATACAACTTACAAATTCTAAAACATCCTGGCAGGTTCAGATCATCTTTAGTCACCATTCCACAAAGTGCAGAGCAGTTCAAATGATCATGTGTTCAGAGCACACAGCCAGACTGTAAAGTATTGTACTTCACCTAAAGCTTAGGTTTTAAAATTGTACTTTCAGAAATACTTGAATGCATTAAAATAATGAAAGTAAGCTAAAAATCACTTTGTCTTTTAAACTGGCTTAATTTCCTGAGGGTTATGAAAGTAGATTTAGGCTTTTAAACTGGCTTAATTTCCTGAGGGTTAATTTTCCTGAGGGTTAGAATGCTGCCAATGGCGATGGGCGTAGCTTACACTTTTTTGTTGTAAGCTGTCTGAAAACAGATATGTATGCTTTACACTAAATCCTATCTTATGTTGCAGATATCAATGAGTGCCAAACCGACTTGTTCAACTGTGATGTGAATGCTGATTGTGTCAACCAAATAGGATCCTTCAAATGTACATGCTATGATGGTTACCATGGCGATGGGCGTACCTGCACTAGTAAGCTAATCTGTTATTAGTGGCATTATGTAGCTTCACCCTAACATGCACTGTATCCCTGCATTGAATATTCTCATTATTCTGAACAGCAATGACTTAAATGAAGCACTAGCTAAGATTTTATTAGGCAACAACCTATTAATTACCAGTCAAAAAAGCTTAGCTGATCACATTAGCATATGAAACCTGTTCCCAATATTTGGCATATCTGAGAGTTTAGCTAAAATTTATGATATTAAGAAAAGTGTTCAAAATTATAAGATTGCACACAGGCTAATAGTGCTCTGTTTTGGGGGGTTTTTTGGGGCATTTGTCAGCTACAAATATCTTATTTGTATTAAGAGAATTTCCCCCCCAAACCTTTTTGTGTTTCCGTTTCATGGAATATTTGCTCATTTCCGACTGCAGATCCAAAAAAGTCAGCGGACTATCCAGCAGAGTTTTTCAGAGAACTACATGTAACAACAGCTTCAGTCCCTGATGCTATTTACCCTAAACACATATGCTACATGTATATTTACATAGTACACATATGCTACTCAGCCTGTACACATATGCTACTCACAATGTACATGTATGCTACTCAACCTTTACACATGTGGTACTCACCCTGTACACATATGCTACTCAACCTGTACACAAATGCTACTTGACCTGTACACATATGCTACTCACATTTGCTACTGTACACATTTTATACCATTATGGTGAAAGTGTGACTACCTTCTAGATTCAGTGCGGGCTACCAAAAGTGTGACAGACTCTGGTTCAGTGATAGTCGAAGGCCTATGTTGATGCTGAAAGTTGCTGCCATGGATATGTGTCATTTTTTTTCAACGCATCACCAGAATGTGGGGTCAGGACTGTGTGAATAAAACTTCACCTTGTGTCTTACAGAGATCTGCCGGGAGGGTGTCTGTCCCGAGAGGGCCACATGCTCTGTGGTGAATAACCAGGCTGTCTGTGATTGTAAGTGTCATGGGCCTCGCTGTTCCGTCCCTGGTCACGTCTGCGGCTCTGACCGCCTCACCTACACCTCGGAGAGTCAGCTGATCATTGCCGCGTGCGCTCTGGACAAAGACATTGTCAGAGACTATGACGGTCCCTGTCAGGGTAAGACCAATCACCTTTAGTCAGTTTGAGGCAGGAACAACAGCACAAGCAACTTTCTTTTCATTTTTTTTCATTTTTATCTTTTATCGTATCGTATCTCTTGACCTGGAAAGACAATTCTGGACATTTTGGCTTTTTTCAGATTTTGATTAATTTGACTATTAATTGGCTTAATTTCCATAAGTATTAGTATTTTTGGCACAGCTGTATCTATGAACTGACTTTTGCAGAGATGATGGGTGTGAATGAGTCAGAATGTGCTTTTTGACCTTTTTAAATCAATCTATACTTATGTAATTTGCATATTAATAAGTTTAACTTGAGTAACTATTGTATCTGCCATATCTCCAGTCCAAGTGAAACACATTACATATAGTCAGACGTGCTATTATCTAAAACTTATTGAGCTCAGTCACTTTTTTCTTTCATGGAAACTGATGATAAGGCTTACTTTAATTTTTTGTCATTCACTCTTTGAAGCAGAGTTAGACATGTTTAGTAATTGCAGAGCAATCAACATTTTGTTTTTAGATTCGTGTGAGTTGGTGGACTGTCCTAACCACCAGGTTTGTACTCTGGACCCAGCTGATAATCGCCCTACCTGTGACTGCCCAGTCTGTACATGGGATGAGAAGAACACAGGTGAGTTGATGAGGCCTTCATATATTGACATTGTCACAACTTCAGCTCTCTACTGTGGCATGCAACCAATTCCAATGTCTGTAATGTTGGCTTACTCTCCAGTCCTATGTGTCTGTATCTTCATGGGTATATACCTGACGAATTTCACCACACAGGGAACACCTGTTATCCATGCTGAATGTCCACATTATACGGCAGTTTTGGTTTAGCAGGTGTAAACACTGATAATAAACAGATGAGACACCATTATGTTTGGTACCATTATATGCAATATAATCCACTTGGTACCTGGAAAGATTTAAGCTGTGATGACATCAGATGTGCATGTAATAACATGATACAAGTATATGTGACTGTGTAAAGCCAAACCCAATGTCATACAGAAGGAAATGTTTATAGATGAGGACAAATGTGCATTTAGGGGGTTGCTTTTATTAACCTGCACTGTTGACAGGTATTTTTATCAGAATGTTGTCCATTTTAGGTCCATTGTGCACCAACAAAAACAGGGCTTTTAACAGTCTGTGTCATTTCAAGAGGTGGCAGTGTAGACACCCACACGATGATTCTGTTGTGTCCCAGTACGGTGCTTGCCCCGGGGATACAGGTAACAAAAAAATCTACATGTACATATTGTCCTTTCTGATTAGTTGTTGCCATATCTAATATTTTATGTATATTTTTGTCTTTAATGGTGGGATCTTGGCTGAAGAAGCTATACTGTATTTGATCTAAAACATCGTCCTGAAATGTGTTACTTATTTTGCCTGCTGTCATGTACGGAGGTTTGTGTGGAAGGGGGGATTATCAGACTAATATTTTATAACCTCTGTGTCTCTTCAAAATGCACTGTTTATGGCAGATACAATCCTATCCTAGAACACAAAAGTACCAGCCTCTGATACAAAAGAAATGTGAAATTCATCATACTTCACTGCTTCTGGCTCACTTTTGACAAAAGCTGTCAGCTGCTGAAGTAGTCCTACATAAAGCTTTTTTTCATTTATCACTTACCTTCCAGCCGTATGACCTTCACTTTGAGCTACTGAGACAGTTCAGCAAAGCCAAAGGCTCTCTCCTTGCACTTTGGTTTAATCCACCCGTGAAACTGGCCACTGTTAAAAGAAAAATATATTCCACTGGGCTTTACCCGGTTTCCTTCCACCATAACGATTGCCGCCGTTGTATAAGTGAATTATATATTATCAGCATAAAACACTAATCAGATAAATAAATTAATAGGTAAAATATCCCTTAGTACAACTTTAATCACTATATAAATCATATATGTTTTTAAACCCGCCAGTTACATGTGACATGAAACCTACAGTGCTAGTTAAAATTTCAGTTAGAAGGAAAATAATATTCTTCATTGTGCAGTTTTCTTGAAGTAAGAGATACATATGAGATACATTGTTCTAGATTTGGTAGATTTGTGAAAAGTGAAATATTGTAGAAATGGGTACAAGAAGTCTAAAGCAAACCTGGCTTCTTTGCAGGCTGCCAAGTGAGTGACTTTGGCCCGTGGTCTCCATGCAGCGTGACTTGTGGAAATGGCATCAAGAAGAAGACGAGGACAGTTATACTCTCAGACGGCAGTGATTGCCCACCTCTGGAACAAGTAGCCCAGTGTTACGAGCCTCCCTGTCAAGACGGTTAGTGTTTATTATACAAATTTCTGGCCTTTGTGGTCTTATACAGAGGGTTGAGTGTGTAAATCCGCCAATCTGTGTTGTACATGCATGTCTTCTGGCGTACCAGTGAGAAAAAGTAATTGAAGTTATTGTATTCTATTTCTGTTCATTGTCAAAGGCAGAGTGGTCTGTTTCATTTTCCATTATTTATTTTCCCAGTACTTTGAACATATGTAATTGTAGGCTACCTTACTTCTACTGTACAGAAGCAGCTTCTAGCTGTCAGGACTAAGACTGAAGTAAAATGGGTATTTTTATGTATCTCATTGTATGCTTCCCATTACATAGAGACATTGAAGTTCACTGTATTCTTCCTGGTCATACACCCATAGTAGTGGCACTTTTGTAGGAATATGGGGTCGATTCCACATGGTGGAATTTCTTACTTAAGTCAAAATTTAAAACATTATCACAATGCTTTAATACATTTTGGTTATGGAAGTTGACATTTTGACACGTTTGTGAACAGATAATCTTGATGAGGTGGTCAATGTTAATTTACAGGGATCAGAAATGAGTTTTAAAATCATGTTTTTCAGATTTTAACTTAAGTTTGTGGAATCAGTCCGTGGATTTCACTGTATGTATTTTTGTCATTTAATGGCTGACAAAGACCCATAGAAGTGGAGGTTCTGTATATATTACAGTGTGATGAACAGTAGTGAAGCAAGGTGAGGATAGTATGCTGTAGTGTTGTACGGTCCTGACGTTGTATTTGGCAGGTCCGTGCCATGTGTGCACCCAGGTGGGTCAGGTATGTGTGGTGGAGAACGGTGCAGCAGTCTGTGTCTGCCCTGACTGCAGTGGACAGGACAGAGATCCAGTCTGCGCTAAGATCAGCGACAGGCCCGCAGCCACCTACATCAACAGGTGCCATCTGCAGCGCAAGGCTTGTTTAGAAGGCAAGATCTTCACAGAGATACATCCAGGATATTGTGGGGGTAAGTTACCGTTACCATGGCAGCTACAGTTGTTCCAGAAGAGGTGTTTTCACTGAGATCATCATTAAAGGATACATGAAACGCTTTGGTTTTATTTCTCGATGTGCAAATTATCATCTGTAATAACATATACAAATGAATTTTTCATCTTTCACTTTTGGGGTAAGAATGGCCTCAAAATACAGTCTTCTTCACACCCCAGTGGTAAGTCTGGACATTAAGCAGCTTGTAGCGGAGACGTCAGCGATGATTTTCCTTTTAAAAAAAACTGGAGGACAGACCGAATGGGTCTGGTCCAATGGGGGTGGGGGCAGGGTTGTGTGGAACAGAACAACTGGGGACAGGGGTAGAGGTGTGGAGGGGGCGCTAAGCTTACTCGAAGAAGGCATGCAGTATCTCTGTGCATGTCACCTTACCGGCACCGTAGCAGCATGGTTCACCTGGCTCGGGCACTTCTGGGGTGTTCACGGAGTTCTGAGCAAGATCAACGATGATATCATTTCTGAAAAAATTTGCTCGTTGACAGAAAATATGCATAGTATGAAGAGCTAATTAACAGGTATAAAAATACCCCCAAAATGAAATTTTTTCAAACCAAAATTCCAGGACATACTTTTCTTCATTTGGCATAGAAATATAATGTTTGTTTTATAGTTCCTTTTCATGTATCCTTTAAATATTCTTTGTTGACCATAATTGAGGGCTACTAGTTCCATTGATAGTGTTAAAGCAGTGTACAAGCACTCAAGTACTAGTATGACCCAAAATATCATCCAGGACCAAGCTATTCATTTTGTTCCTTTCTGAAAGTTCTGTATATCTTAAAACAGATGTTTTGACATCTGTTTGGAAAGTAGGATCATATCCGACTCTTAAGAACGAAAGTTTCAGCAACAAAAGTAATATTCTGTGACTTTCTTTGCTTCAAAAAATGCACTTTTTTGATATGAATTTTAAAAAATTTTAAAATTTATCTGATTAGTATCTGATCTGTATATTTATCATTATACAGGTATATGTATCTTTAGGAAGCTTGTTATCCTGGATGAAATCAAATATGATGTCAGACAAGATGTTTTGCATAGGATTCACTTATGGAGAATTACAGATCACTGAAAATGTTGTAATCGGTTTTGCGGGTTTCCTGTTGCAGTGGATAACCCAAGTGAACCACTGAACTGCTCTGTGGTCTATCACTTTGGCAATGTGAGAACACCCGAAAACTGCCTGACAACCAAGCCTCACTCGGTCAACAAATGCAGTGGCGGATGTGGTAATGTAGCAGGACAGTGTTGCCGACCCAAAACCGTGCGCCAAATCCATGCCGAAGTGGTGTGTCCAGATACAAACAGGAAGGTTGTCAAAGTAAGTCCAAATGAAAATGAAATTTCAGCATCAAATTTATTTGTTTAGTGGACTGTTTTTTTGGTGAGAATTTTTTTGGGTGGGTCTATTGGTGAGAATTGCCAGAGGCCCATTATAGAATCAGTAAAAATTGGGAAGAACTTGCTGCAAGTAGTTTCACCCAAGTGCAACATATCAGTGTGCTGAAAAACAGAAGAGCAGTACACCCATTTCACAGCCCGTGGGCTCTAGTTTCTTTTATATGGTAATATGTATGAGTGAAGGAAATCAGACAGAGCCTGAGGGGACCTGATGATGGAAGCCAGGCAGAGCCTGAGGGAACCTAATGATGCAAGCCAGACAGAGCCAGGGGAGATGGGGTATTGGAGGGAGGGGTTTGTGTGGAAACAAGTACATGATACCAGGCAGAGCCTGAGGGGACCTGATGATGGAAGCCAGGCAGAGGCAGGAGGGGATGGGGGTATTGGAGGGAGGTGTGTTTGTGGAAAGGAGTACAGGAAATCGGGCACAGTGTGGGGAATGGAGTTGTAGTTAAATCCTAAGTACAGCCTCATTGGTGTTGAGAGCCTGTGGTCCAGAAGCAAAAACATAAAAAATAAATGTTTGATTTATGCATCAGGTCAAATATTGACACCTTCCTCATGACCTTACTCTCAGTTTACCCCTTCAATGGAAATGGTGTATCTACGTATATTAATTTGTTGTGGAGTTGAGCCCTATACATTTACCTGTTGTTCATTTTTCTGCCAGATCCCGCTGATCACAAAATGTGAATGCGATGCATCAGAGGGAGAGAGGACCGAAGAGGCCAGCACAACATACCAGGGATACAAGTTCCTCTATGGTCAACTACAATTGTCGGCTGGAGATGAATAAATTAATTCTGAATGTTACTTATGTGCAATATAAATGTATGTGCACTGTTTCTAGAGTCATACTATGTTAGTTAAATAAACACATTTTGGGTGATTCCCACTGCACAGTATATGGTGTTTGTGATTGATTTTAGTGTCTTTGTTTTTATTTATTGCATTGATTGGTGTTTTATGTTGTTCTTGAAAATATTTCGCTTACAGCTCTTTTTTTTTTTTTTTTAAAAGTCCCTTACCAATGCACACTGAAAAATGCCTTGCATGAGATTTTCCTTGCAGTTTCACACATAATGTATTTAGTGATTTGACTGGTGTGTTATTTCATACTCGGTAGTATTTCACTTATACATTGGTAGCTAATGTTTTGCGTGAGGAAACACAAACATCCACAGACTGCTGGCAAGCCATCCTATGTACGAACAGAGAAACCAGCAGGAGCTGAACTTACTCACGGAGACTGCATTGGTGTGAGGCATGGATAGTTGTTCATTGCTGAACACAAGAATTCTGACTTTTACAATGGCAGTCATTTTTATGGGTGGAGTTCTGACCTTTGGCAAACTTTCCCACATGTGACCAACAGTTCTGCACACCAAACTGCGTTCAGGTGATAGAGTGGCAAGCGTCTTAACCACTCGGCCATGGTCTGCTTCAGTAGATATAAACTGGATGCTTGTACATCAGCATACCCGTACATACCTTAATCACCTGCATGACACCGTTACCCGCAACATTAGTAGCTTACATACATCACCACAACACGCTGATGCCATAACAGTGTCTGTTCCTAATGCCCAAATGGTAGCTTGTAAAACTCCTTGGGCCCTTTACCAGTAGGTGCATATCTTATGTACCCAACATTTTTGTTCCTTCCTGTAGCACATTACACTTTTTGGTGTATTGTAGGCAGTAAACAAGCTCTGCAGCATATTTGCAGAAATGATGTCTGTGCCGATCATTTGTCTTCAATTTCCAGCTTATTTATAATGCTGGCTCACCAGTTATGACATCCCGTCGACATTTTACTTACATCAGACACCAGAATGCACCTACAGTACACAGACACCAGACATGGCAACCCACCCACATTATACCAACACCAAACATGATACCCATTCACTATACACTGACACCACACATGACAATCCAACTACCGTACACAGACACCAGACACAACACCCTACTCACAGTACACTGACACCTGACATAACAACTCACCCACCGTACACTGACACCTGACATGACAACCACCCACTGAATAACAACTGAAATCCTAAAATGTCAAGCCATTCTAATATGAAAACACCGGTCAAGCCAGGCAAGCATTGTGCTTTTGCAAATATCGCAAACAGATGCAACCCTGAAATGTCCTAACAGCTGAATCATGTAATGTCCAGCTAGGCTGATATGAATAACAGCGGAAATCATGTAATATCGACATGAATTACTCACACAAAAAAAAACACCCCCGCTGTGCACAGACAGCAAACAAAACACCTCCACTGTGCACAGACAGCAAACAGAACACCCCCAATGTGCACAGAAAGCAAACAAAACAACCCCACTGTGCAGACAGCAAACAGAACACCCCACTGTGCACAGGCAGCAAATAAACACCTCCACTGTGCACAAACAGTAAACAGATCACCTCCACTGTGCACAGACAGCAAACAAAACACCTCCACTGTGCACAGTCAGCAAACAAAACACCCCCAATGTGCACAGACAGCAAACAAAACACCCCCACTGTGCACAGAAAGCAAACAAAACAACCCCACTGTGCAGACAGCAAACAGAACACCCCACTGTGCACAGGCAGCAAATAAACACCACTGTGCACAAACAGTAAACAGATCACCTCCACTGTGCACAGACAGCAAACAAAACACCCCACTGTGCACAGGCAGCAAATAAACACCTCCACTGTGCACAAACAGTAAACAGAACACCTCCACTGTGCACAGACAGCAAACAAAACACCCCCGCTGTGCACAGTCAGCAAACAGAACACCTCCACTGTGCACAGACAGCAAACAAAACACCCCTGCTGTGCACGGTCAGCAAACAGAACACCTCCACTGTGCACAGGCAGCAAACAAAACACCCCCGCTGTGTACAGTCAGCAAACAGAACACCTCCACTGTGCACAGACAGCAAACAAAACACCCCTGCGATGCACAGAAAGCAAACAAAACAACCCCACTGTGCACAGATAGCAAACAAAACACCCCTGCGGTGCACAGACAGCAAACAAAACACCCCTGCTGTGCACAGGCAGCAAACAGAACAGCCCCACTGTGCACAGACAGCAAACAAAACAACCCTGCTGTGCACAGACAGCAAACAGAGCACCCCCACTGTGTACAGACAGAAGCAGAACACCTCCACTGTGCACAGACAGCAAACAAAACACCCCTGCGATGCACAGAAAGCAAAGAAAACACCCCCACTGTGCACGGACACCAGACATGACAATTAATCCACCCATAATACAATGGCAATGACACCATACAAAAGCAATTTCCACAGCCACACGACTATTTAAAACAGATAAAAGACATATTAGGCTTCCAAAAGCTTTAAAAGCCATTGTTTATTGTGAAGCTACACTGACTATTCAGTCATCTGGTCCTGCCATACACAAACTATGCTTTGAGGAATTAATACTATTTTAATACTAACAAGGCCTGACAAAACCACAACCATTTGAGTTGTAAAGTGTTATTCGACCTATAAACAAAACACTTGTTTTTGTGTTCTAATATGGTGAGTTAACAAGAATGTCTCGCATGTAGAAATCAAAAAATTTCAAAACCAGTCCCACAGGCGAGAAATATTCTTTCTGGAGGTGGGCACATACTACTTATATTTATCTCCTACTTAGGAGACAAAAAGTTCATACACTTTACTTCAAGTCAAGAGTTGTATCTGATAATTTATGGTTGCATCCAACTCAAACAGGGATGTGGTCACAGATGGTCACTTTGGTCACATCGTGCTTTCCTCACTATTAAAGCATCCAAGTCAAACAGGGATATGGTCACATACGGTCACTTCGGTCACATCATGTTATCCTCACTATTAAAGCGTCTTAACCACAATAACATCAATACATTTATTTACTTATTTATCTGACAAGTGTTTATTGTACTCATGATTTTTTCACTTCCATAACACCACAGGTTTCATGGATGGAGAAACTGTGTGGAATCCAGGCTCCTGACAATGGTCCTGACTTATTGCTTGTTTGGGGCCACTGGATTATAATCCTAATATGTTTATCTAGGCTGATATGACATAACATTTCAGAATTTAGGATTTCAGCAACAGATGGAAAATTAAATTGTTCAGCCAGGCTTACACAGACAACAGCTGGATTTATTTATTTATTGAAGAATACTCAAGAATATTTCACTTACACAGCATCTAGCATTATAATGAGAGGAAACCAGACACAGCCCGGGGAAACCCATAAGTCACCAGATTATAATCATACCATGTCTATCCGGGCAGATATAAGTAACAGCTGGAATCCTGTAATGTTAATTTCAGCCAGGCAGTTATGAACAACAGCTGAAATCATGTATTGTTCAGCTAGGCCAATGTGAAGAACAGCTGGAATCCTGTATTGTTCAGCCAGGCCCATGTGAACAACAGCTAAAATCCTATATTGTTCACCAAGGCCAATATGAAGAACAACTGGAATCTTGCATTGTTCAGCCATGTTCTTACGCGTAAAAGCTAAAATGCTATTGTAAATAGCAACTGAAATCCTTAAACGTCAAGCCATGCTAATATGAAAAACACCGGTCAAGCCAGGCAAGCATTGTGCTTTTGCAAATACTGCAAACAGTTGCAACCCTGAAATGTCCTTCCAGGCTAATATGAATAACAGCTGTCTGATGTAACTAACAGCTAAATCATCTATGTCCAGCTAGGCTGATATGAATAACAGCTGAATCATGTAATATCCAGCCAGGCTGACATGAATAACAGTGGCAATCGTGTAATATCAACATGAATTACTCTGGTAATCATGTAATGTTAGTTATATATCACATGTAACTAACAGCCCAGCCACACTGGAATCTATGAGAACTGGGATCGTGTAATATGCAGCAATGGCATCCTCTTGTACAGTTCTGTATACATGAATGTCCCAGGTATTCTACTGTGACCAGCCTTCACGACACTGTCATCTGTTCATCTTAGCAGCCAGGGCAGGATAACACCACAGCTCCATTCACTTTGATGTGACACCAGACAAACACCAGGCATCTCCTCGAATCTTCATATGAATCCTTATTTTACCAGCACAGAGTATCTGAACAAATTGACAGACAAAACTGCATTTATCATGACAAAACATGGTGCTTTTAATACCAGTGTTCAACATCTGCCATCTAAAATATCCAAGGCTCTGCTATACTGATGTTTTCCAGCTGTGAGGTTGTAGCTTCTAGTGTAACATCGCCTGAAAACACAAATCATTGCCATTATGGCTGTCAGAACAATATGTAATAAAACAAACATTGTGTAAGTCAAATGTTGTTTTTGCCTGTGATACAGTACATACAGAATTTAGAGAATTTAGAACATGTTTAGATTAGGTGGCTTAATTTTTTATATCAGCTCAGTGGATTTTTTTTTTATTGGCCAATTTAAGAATGTCTTAAATGCAGCCACTGAATGAAGCACAAAAAAGTTGAAGAAAATATTAGCATGGTGATCACAGTGATAGTGCACTCTCGACCTCCACCAATGATACAATGGGAAAAATCACAAATTAAAATAAAATAAAAATGTATTATAGGCGTCAGAATGCAGATTTCTAACATGAAAAGTTAGCTGAATTGGAATCTTGGAATGTGAAACTAGAGGGTCATTCAGACAGGCAGTGGGGTAAATTTATCCTTCGGTTTTTCTGCCTTTTCTACTTCCAGTTTTGACAAGCCAACAAAGGGAGGCATTACCTTGCTTGCCATATATATATATATATATATATATATATATATATATATATATATATACATACACACATTTGAATTGTGATTTTATGTCAAGTGATTCAAGAGTAATTAAGGTAAAACAAAACACTCATCAGGAGCATAGATCTACAATTCAAAATTTTGAATAATAAATAGTTGAAATACATGCACATTATTTTCTTAGCTTTCAATCTGTCCAGGAGTACTATGTCCTCATGATGAAACATCACTACTTACATTTTGGCAAGTCGCCAAGGTTGGTCAGTGGTGACACAGGATATAATAACTCGGGCAAAACCTCACTGGTCTTCTTTTTCAAACTTTTAAGAAATGGATGCCCCAGAAGAATAGTAGCACTTGGCCTAAAAGAGAAAATAACAAAAAGATTCACAAAGGGATAAAAATCAAGGTGGTACAAAATCCTGATTGAAAGATTTGAAACTTCTTTAGAGGGCTTCACTACTAGTACGCAATTGTTGCTATACTGGTAACCACTTGAATGTGAAAATATCACATGAGTATGAAGAGAAAAAATTTGTCTTTGAGGTTGACTGCATAACCCTGATACATGTACCTCTGATCATAAGTGGCGGATTTGTACATGGACTAGTAAGAAAAACAATGTCATAAAAACACCCACCTTCTTCGGGGATCTTTTTCCAAACAAATGTCAACAAAATTATGAAAGTGCCTAGAAAATGTCCTCTGGGAAGCATATTTTGCAGCAGAATGTCTTTTTTCCCCTTCCTCGGATTGAACTCTCTGCTCACCTAAAACAGCAATGATTTCCTAATAATGTGGTTATTCACCTAAAACAGCCATGGTTTATGACCAACATAGCTGCTCACCTAAACACCACTGGTTTGTGACCAACATGGCTGCTTACCTTAACACCAATGGTTATGAGCAACATGGCTGCTCACCTGAACACAACTGGTTTATCACCATGGCTGCTCACCTAAACACCACTGGTTTGTGACCAACATGTCTGCTCACCTTAACACCAATGGATATGAGCAGCATGGCTGCTCACATAAACACTACTGGTTTATGACCAACATGGCTGCTCACCTAAACACTACTGGTTTATGACCAACATGGTTGCTCACCTTAACACCAATGGTTTATGAGCAACATGGCTGCTCACCTAAACACAACTGGTTTATGAGCAACATGGCTGCTCACCTAAACACCACTGGTTTGTGACCAACATGGCTGCTCACCTTAACACCAATGGTTGTGAGCAACATGCCTGCTCAACTAAACACCACTGGTTTATGACCAACATGGCTGCTCACCTAAACACTACTGGTTTGTGACCAACATGGCTGCTCACCTTAATACCAATGGTTTATGACCAACATGGCTGCTCACCTAAACACAACTGGTGTATGACCACCATGACTGCTCACCTAAACACCACTGGTTTATGAGCAACATGGCTGCTCACCTAAACACCACTGGTTTATGAGCAACATGGCTGCTCACCTTAACACCAATGGTTATGAGCAACATGGCTGCTCACATAAACACCACTGGTTTATGACCAACATGGCTGCTCACCTAAACACCACTGGTTATGACCAACATGGCTGCTCACCTTAACACCATTGGTTTATGACCAACAAGGCTGCTCACCTTAACACCAATGGTCTATGACCGACATGGCTGCTCACCTAAACACCACTGGTTTATGACCAACATGGCTGCTCAAGTCATTACCATATCTATTTGTTCGGTTAGTGTGAGCATGAAAATCTTCATTGTATGTACCACTGCGAGCACTCCCTTTGCCACAACCATCCCACCCCCCACCCCTGAATCTGCCACTGACTTATGTATGTGGCAACAGATCAAGGCTACACATGTCGTAATACAATAAATGTTTTGGTCCTTACATTGTGTAGTTGTATCTCAACAGTACAAATATGGCAACAACACATAAAATACATGTACAATATGTCCACCTTTTCAGGATTATATCCAAATGTTCATCACATATAGCTAACATAATTAACAGCTCATTCCACAATTTAACAGATAACTTCTTCAAAGGACGCCGAAAACCTTTGTGTACTTAGTCTGTTGACATTCACACAATTAGAAAGATCAACTATTGGGCAGTAACCCAACAGGTCAAGCAGTGCTACAGATAATTTTACGAGGTATATGTAGTGTGGTATGCCCACTTTTCCAAGAGAGGGTAAGCCTACTGCGGTACACATTTCCTGAAAATGATCAACACTTCACTATTTTGGGTCCCCAGCAATACAGCTGAAAAGTGTGAGGTGATATTACGATGATTACAATAGCAGAACTTGCTAAACAGTAACCCAAATGGCCATATTTTTAGCCCTAGCAAACACTAGAAAATGTCACAAGTACAAATATCACAGTAGTCATTCTCCATGACTGCGGATAGTGGTACATGAGCCTTTGCCTCAGTTTCTGATAACATGTTGTGGAGAGCCTCGCACATGTAAATTACTCTGATATAAGATCTACTTTCGATTTTGACAGGATTGTTGGCTTTAAATCTCGCATGTACACTATACCTTGATCAGGAATTTAGGCGTTCACACAAATCGTCATGCGTGTTCAGTGCGCTCTGTTTTAATTTTAGAAATGCATCATCTAATTTTTTAAGCCCATTCACGCCTGCATGCCCCTTATCTGTAGCACTGGGGTCAAGGTCAAACGGCGTACCCGCTGTCTAATAGCTTCAACATTCTACAATTTCACCATTTTGGTGACTAACAAAGCGCTCGATTGCCGGAAGGCGGGCCTTAATATTATTAGGAGCTGTTAAATACATGAACGTAGGCTACCTTACATGGTGTAAGTCTTCTCACTACATATGCTAGGTACTGACTGGCATGTGACATTTACCATCATGATCCTCAAAACAGCACAAGCGCATTTGATAAACTTTCATGACACAGAACTAAATGAATAATGAATGAATGCATGACTCCAAACATAATTAAAGTTTATACTCAATGCTTAATCATAACATATAACTCCCAACAAGACAATAAAGAAATTATCACGAAAGGAAGCTAATATTTGACCATAACACAAGGTCTATTTCGTTAAGCTGACACTTCGTACTAGGGCGAAACTATTTCCTGCAATTTCTTCACATTTTATCATGCCTCTATAATAGGTCTCTGGCGTTTCTCCCCAACAGACCCATAAGAAGGACAGACCTAATCGAGGTTAGAGTTAACCTGGTTGTCTAGACTAAATAAGTGGTTTTGTACCTGGTCATTAACAATTTTTCCATATACTGGTATGGATGAATAACTGGTAGTGTTTCAACCATATAGTGGCAACTGTACATTTATATGACAAAATTGCCACAATAAGCTCGGCATGGAAAACATGGGCATGAGAATTAACTTGAAAGTGTCGTTCATGAGATACAATGTACTACAGTGAACAGTAAGCTCAATATCTATATATACCAAGACTAGAACAGTGAACATAAAACTATTACACCCACTGCCGGTGTGAAGAGAGTTAGTGGCCCTGACCTGCTGGCTGTGTGACCTCTGAGAGAAGGTCGGCGGGCAAGGTGCTGGAATCACACAGGACTGGCTTTATACCCTTTACCTTCTCCAGCAACATCTGAAAACAGCAGTAGGGATGAACATAAATCCTTATACGTCAGCTAAACACGCAAAAAAAGTAAGCTAATTTTTCTGTCTACTGTTAGCTGAAGATAAATGAGCTAGTTGCACTATCTGCTATGTCAGTTAGCTGAAGATAAGTGAGTCAGCTGTCCTATCTTCTCTTTCAGCTAGCTGAACATACATGTAAGTCAGCTAGTTGTCCTATCTACTGAGTCAGTTAGCTGAACATATTGAGCTAATTGTCCTATCTACTGAGCTGGACCTGCATGCCTTCTATTCTGCAAGTTCTTCTATTTATTGTCTCAGCTGAGCTTACAAAGTGAACTAGTTGTCCTATCTAATGTATCAGTTAGCGGAACATAAAAAGTCAGCTAAATGTCCTATCTACTGTGACAGCTGCACGTAAAAAGTGAACTAGTTGTACTATGTATTGTATCAGCTGAACATACAAAATGGGCTAGTTGTCCTGTCTTCTGTATCAGTGAGCTGAACATACAAGGTTAGGAAGCTGTCCTACTTATTGTATGAGTTAGATGAACATACAAAGTGAGCAAGGTGCATACTGTATCTGTTAGATGAACATTCAAGGTGAGCTAGTTGTCCTTTCTACTGTGTCAGTGAGCTGAACGTACAAGATGAGCTGGTTGCCCTATCTACTGTGTCAGTTAGCTGTGTCATACCAAGTGAGTTAGTTGTCCTACCTACTGTATCAGTGAACATACAAAGTGAGCTAGTTGTCCTGTCTATTGTATCTACTGTTTTGTCTGCAAGCAACCTGCGGATGGTCGTGGGTTTCCCCTGGGTTCTGCCCAGTTTCCTCCCACCAAAATGCTGGTTGCCTTCGCATAGGTGAAATATTTTTGAGTACAGCGTCGAACACCAATCAAATAAATAAATGAATAAATAAATATCTACTGTATCAGTGCGCTGAACATACAAAGTGAGCTAGGTGTCTTGTCTACTGTGTCAGTTAGCTGAAAGCAGCTATCCCCTACTTCACTGTATACCAGTGAGCTGATATTATCAGTGTTCAAAATAACTCTTGCCCTTTCTAGCAGTAAACTGAAAATAGATGTTTAACATCAAACCAACTCCTTGCCTTGAAATCTCCAAAGCAGTGAGTTTACAGCTTTGATTTGAAAAAAAAGGACATTCTGAAGACACCACTACCATATCCAGCATTTCACATACTCCCTAATATTCCCAATGTCTACAGAACAGTACTGTAATGCTGAGATCACATACCTGAGTGGCTGTCATGTCAGAGTAAGGAGCACAGCCATTGGCTAATTCACACGACAAAATCCCAATGCTGTAAATGTCAGATTTTGTATCGTATCCTGACAAGTTCTGGAGAAAAAAGAAAGATCATGTAATTAAGTAAGTCATCCTAATAATAATATGGGTTATGGTGCTAACAAGCACAGTTGAGATGTTTGTCTTTGAAATCCTACTTAAAATTCAACACAACCGACCATGAAGTACGCAGAAAAAATATTTTGTTGTTGATACATTTAAAAAGAGTTATCTTCAAAAATCAATAAACCATGATTGATTATTCTGATTGACCATGACCTCAAATTTGAGCATTTTCCTTTTATTATCCCGTACTTTATTTCTCACTCCTAATGATAATTTAATATGCCTTGATAAACTTGTGAGTTCCTTGTCAAAGTTTGTCTTACTTGTTCAAGGATTTCAGGAGCAAACCACTGGAGGGAGCGGGTGCAGTTTGATGGGTAGTCGTAAGCACAGCGAAAGCGTTGGCCTTCTCTAATCATGCAGTAAGCAGTCCGCAATCCACCCAGACAAACTCTCCCGTTGGCCGAGATCAACACATGGCTAGCTCGCACCGACCTGAAATAACCACAATGTAGAACAATATTGAACACACCCATTCAGGGGTCAAACTTTTCAAATATACGTCCTCTCAAATAGGTAAATAAAAGAAAATAAAATCAAAAAATTTTATCTATATATTTTATATAGAAAAAAGTATAAGGATTTTCACAAAGTTTTAGGACATAAAATTGGATATAAATTCATGGACACTGGCTCAGAAGTGCAATCTGGATAAACATCGCCCTATACATACCTGTGTATAATGGCAGTGGAGTACATACCTGTGTATGACGGCCCTCGAGTGCAATCTGTTTACATACTTGTGTATGGTGGTCCTTGAGGGCAGTCTGTTCACATACCTGTGTATGATAACCCTGGGGTGCAGTCTGTTTATATGCCTGTGTATGATGACCCTGGAGTGCAGTCCGTTTACATACCTGTGTATGGTGGTCCTCGAGGGCAGTCTGTTTACATACCTGTGTATGATAACCCTGGGGTGCAGTCTGTATATATGCCTGGGTATGATGACCCTGGAGTGCAGTCTGTTTACATACCTGTGCATGATGGTCCTGTAGTGGTCTGTTTACATAAGTGTGTATGATGGCCTGGGAATGCAGTCTGTTTACATACCTGTGTATGATGGCCTGGGAGTGCAGTCAGTTTACATGTGAACATACCTGTGTATGATGGCCCTGGAGTGCAAGTACTCTAACGCTTGAAGAATATCCCTTATCACATAAGCAATAGCTTGCTCAGGTAAGCCTCCACAGAAATGTGCATGTAGGAGATCAAAGCATGAACCTGAAATATACCACAATGGGAACAAATCAGTGTTACATACCACATAGGTGACCTGTACAAAAAACAGTCAATAGGCCATATTTATTTACTTATGAGAGAATACTACATAAACTATGTGTGCTTAAGTAAGTCATATCTGTACATACATGTAGTTGGACATACTATTCTTCCCTGAATAAATAAATTTATTCACCTAATTAGGGTTTTACACCATATTCAAGAATATTTCACTTATATCACAGCAGCCAGCATTATAGGGGAAGGTAATTGGGCAGAGCCCGATGGAAACCCACAGCCATTTGCAGGTTGCTGGCAGACCTTCCCACGTACGGCCGGAGAGGAAGCCAACGTGAGCTGGACTTGAACGCACAGCGACCAATTTGGTGAGAGGCTGCTGGGTCATAAGTAAAGAAAGTGAAGAGGCAAATTTCTGTATGGTGCACAAAAGCTACAGGGTCAACAGAGAGGTAGAGCATCTTATAAGAAATACGTACATGACAGGCCTGGTACAGGCACCAAGCAACGTGGGACAAATTTTCAATCAACTTTGTACATGAACTCACCAAATGCCATCATCGGTGTCACGCTCCACATCTCATGGTTGAAGACAAAAGAACAGAGCAATGGTAGAACCTTCTCATGTTGTAGCTGGTGACTTAGAACTGCTTCACTCTGCAGCAGAAGAGATAGAGTCATCAGTCTGAGTCACAGACCAAATATCCCTGTGTGAGATAGTGATAACAGTGTAACAGTGTGTAATAACATAAGGGATATTTCTGACTGAAATATCACTTTTATCAGTCAAGGAAATCCTGACATTTCACCTTGCAAGACAATCACAAGGTAGCATAAATTAAAAAAAGAGGACACGAATGACTATCTATACCCAAAAAGAACACCAACTGTTTTCAATGATACTGCAGAAGTGGCAATAAAAACTCAGTTACTCAAAAGAAAAGTTATCCCGAGAATGCTATTCAATTTTCACTCAGCATACAGCTCAGGGGAGTACCTGTAGTGTGTTGAAGTCAATAGGACATTTCTCCAGATCTGTGCGTCTGATGGCCACGTGGGTGCCCGAGGGAATGTGGCGGCCCAGGGTGATGGTGGATGCCTCCCCACAGGCTTTACCTGCAGCACAAACACAATATCAGGTAACCTTGGGTAAAGCCTGGAGACTGGTCTGAAAACAGTTGCACAATCTCATCGGGTTTAGAGTAAAAATATTAATAAATGAATGTTTTACTTTGAACAGAAGTCAAATTTACATGATGCAAAACACAAATTTCTTTTAAATACATGTGAGTATTGATATTAATCTGAGTAAATTTTACTTGGAACTACGCTTAATGCTGTTTTTGAGGACATGACAGCTGTCAGGTTTATGACTGGGGTCTTAGAGTAACACCATTCATTTTTAGGGAGTGGACTTAAACTACCATCAAACCAGAAAAGTTGGAAGTGAGCTCATTGCATGCCTAAACTTCCGCTCTCAGGGTAATCACCCTCTCTTTCATCTTGCCGTCAACTCAGATCGAGTGAAAATGAATGATAGTAAATCTCGTGTAAAACTTTAGATCATTTACCGTAATATATGATTTATGAAAATTCCTGAAGTATACGTAAATTATGGTTGTAGAAGTTAAATAAGCAGTTGTGTGTCCATTAAGAATCCCTGAATACCCCAGGGATCAAGGGCACCAATGTACCCAATGGAGTAAGTGAGTGATCATTACTACGGGGCACATGTTCTAATTCATCTCTCCCAGGCCTGACTACACATTACAACAGGGCATTTGTCAAGTACCTGACCACTTTCCTCAAGCACATCAGTCTTGCCATTATTCCAAAACATTCCTGAGAAAAGCATAGAGCACTGATTAAATTAGCAAATAAAGAAATGATCACAAGTAATACCTATCACAGTGTACAATTCATAGTAAGTTGGGTCTGTTTCAAAGTTAATCATCCCTTCACAGGTTCCTGCTCCCGTCATCTCTGCTGGCATGTAACGTTCATCTACCTGTCAACACAGAGCTACATGAACAAAGGCCTTCTGTGATATATAGCCAGCATACAGTCACATCAAGACACCTCCTGGATGCATAACTGTGCGTTCAACATGTTCTGGAGAGACGAAATTTAGTGGAGAAAAGAGTCAAATTTTTGGTTTACATTTACTGCTTTCTTTTGCTGTATCAGAGCTTTGGAATGTGTAATGACAAATGATGCAAGATGGATTAGTTACTTTTGCTGAATGTCTGGCTGACTTTTCTCCTGGGACAGAATCTACATGTACAACAAAAATACAGTCATTTAGAAGCAAGAAAACGAACTAATAAAAAATCCCTCTTATACCTCTATATTATGTACAAGTACAGGGTTCATACAGCACAATGCTGAATTAATTCTATGACTTTTTCAGCACCTTTTCAGACAGAATTCCATGATTTTTCAGGACCTTTCAGACAGAATTCCATGACTTTTCTAGGATATTCATTATCGGCTCACTCACCCTCAGCACTATGTCGTGATTTCCACTTTGATCACTTTACTAGCCATTTCTAATTACTTTGCAGTGCTATCGCTTGCAAAAAAAAATAGCTCCAACAATGTGAAATCTTGCTCTGATTAAATGTCAAGAATTTGAACCCTAAGGCAAGTTTTTTGTCAATGTAATCAATTTCCAGTAATTTCAAAGAAATTCAATGACCTGCACACAAATTTCATGACTTTCAATGCTTTAAAATTTAAATTTTAAATTCTGTTTTCCACAGCTGCATGAATCCTAATGTAGGTCCCATGTCACAGAAGACAAAACCTGTAAATTATTTACCTAGCAGACTTTCATTGGTGTTTGTCATACTCAAGAATATTTCACTCATCTGACAACAGCCAACATTATGTTGGGAGGAAACCGGGCAGACCCAGGGGTAGTTGCATGACAGCCTGCAGGTTTCTAGAAGACCATCCCATGTATGACCAGAGAGGAAGCCAGCATGAGCTGGACTCAAACTCACATCCACCGCATTAATGAGAGGCTTCTGAGTTATTGCACCTCACTGGTACGCTAATCGCTTGAGCCACAGAGGCCTCTAGTTAACAGATATATCATATATCTGTAATACTACAAACTATGTCACATGAGGCAGAAAGGTTACAAAAGAGAAATAAGAGAATATAGTTACACGGACCAGAATTCAGTGTCACAGGAGACATAAATAAGTGATATAAGTAAGCACCTTCCCTATTCCAATAGTGCCCTCTCCCTAAAATCGTAATATGAGTTATAAACTACATATACAATTTACTTACATAACCAACTTATCAAATTTTTCTCATAGGGCAATGTACATGTATGTCACAGGAGACATAAACTACAATTTAGAGTCCCAAGAGACATAAACTACAATTTAGAGTCCCAAGAGGCATAAACTACAATTTAGAGTCCCAAGAGACATAAACTGTCATTTAGAGTCCCAGGAGACATAAACTACAATTTAGAGTCCCAAGAGACATAAACTACAATTTAGAGTCCCAAGAGACATAAACTGTCATTTAGAGTCCCAGGAGACATAAACTACAATTTAGAGTCCCAAGAGACATAAACTACAATTTAGAGTCCCAAGAGACATAAACTGTCATTTAGAGTCCCAGGAGACATAAACTACAATTTAGAGTCCCAAGAGACATAAACTACAATTTAGAGTCCCAAGAGACATAAACTGTCATTTAGAGTCCCAGGAGACATCAACTACAATTCATAGTCACTTGGAAAATTAAACATAATTTATACATGTAGCTATAAGGAGACATAAACTACAATTTAGAGTCAAGGGAGACAGAAACTACAATCAATTCTTAATAACAGGAGAAATTAAGTGTAATTTATAGCTACAGGGACACATAATATACAATTTGTAGTGATAGGAGACATACAACTACAATTTACAGCCACAGGAGACATAAACAACAACTTATGTTAATAGAGGACAAACTACACTATGTAGTTATCAGAGGCAGAAACTACAACTTCTTGTCATAGGAGACTCACAAATACAATGTATAGTCAAAGGAGACATAAACTACAATTTATAGTCACAGGAGACATAAACAATAACTTCACGTCATAGAAGACAAACTACACTTTGCAGTCATTGGAGACATACAACTAGAAGGCATAGTCACAAGGAGACATACACTAGAATTCACAGACGCAGGAAACAAAAGCTAACAATTCCATATTAAGTAGAATATTATATTTATTTCATACCATAATAAAATTTATGTATTAGGTGCCAATAACACAAGGCCAGCTATGACTCAAGTCATAATTTGAAGTGTAAATCAAATGCTTATCTGTTGACCCTACCAGTTGTTACCAACTAAATTTTACGTCAAGACAAATCAGTTTACTTTACATATTTCTGTCATAAACAATGTGCATGTATGTCAAAGGAGACATAAATTAGTCAGTTTGTTTTACGTCATTTTATTCCATCTGTCTTACCACAATGTACACTTATGATGGCTGAAGAACATGAAACAAATAAAACATGCAACGCATAGAATTAACTGAAAATTAGAAGCACATCCATAAACAAAGAGAAAAACAGTAAATCATCAACCTTTCTGACCTCTGAAGCATTTTTTCAGTGGAATTTATGCACACAATAATTAAGACAATTATTATTAATTACAATTACTAAAAATGATTTCCATTAGTCATTAATGATGCAACCTTCATCAAATTGTGCAAATTATTTGTCTTTTATAGTTCTCTCAGAATGCTTCAAAATACTGGTTGCAAGGTGGCTTGAAAAAG
This sequence comes from Liolophura sinensis, assembly GCF_032854445.1. Classification (NCBI taxonomy): domain Eukaryota; kingdom Metazoa; phylum Mollusca; class Polyplacophora; order Chitonida; family Chitonidae; genus Liolophura; species Liolophura sinensis. The sequence continues at coordinate 78,020,091 of NC_088295.1, forward strand.
TTGAAGAATTAGGGTAGCTGAAGCTATACCTGCACCAGAGTGCCACAGTGATGCAGTGAGACAAAATAAGTAACATGCCATGTGCTCATCATTTTCCACCATTTTAACTAGTTACGATATGGTTTAACCTCACTGCTGTGCCCACTATCGATTCTGTACTTACTCGCTTAGTTACTAGGGGTGGATATGGAATATCTCTGGGGTAAGGAGTTGCTGATTTAGGAGAGTCTTCCACGTGAGCCCGGGTGCAAGCACAGTGCTAATTTAACAAACAAATCAAGTCTTAAATGAAGTCATGCATAAAAGCACAAAGCTCTCAATAAAAGAAATTAAATGTAAGACACAATTCATAAAAAATGTCAAGGGCTTCCCAGAAATGAGTCCCAGAACCTTTAACAAGATAACATGTGAATACCATTAACAATTTGGTCATATTTCACACTTTAAAACGCTCCCACCATTCTAAAACCAGAAGGTTGGTTTTGAGACAAAAAACATGCCCGTCCTCTCCCACTTCATCCTAACATTGAATATCATATGATACTGAACAGGTCATATAATCAAGAATCATAATGGACGAAGAAGGAAAATATATGCTTAAAACCTTGGACAATCACACCTACAGACACATGTATAAATAATGGGTGATTAGCACCAGGGGTGTTTCCAAAGTAACTACATGTAAGCTTCAAACCAAAGTTTATGAGATTCAGTCCAGCAGTTCTGGAGATATTGCAGGAAAGACAATTTTAGCATGCTTTAATTTGCAAAAAGACAGACAAACGGACATACATGTACAAGCAGAGGCACTGACATGATCTATCCTTTTCTTGAGGCCTTGTCTTTAAAGTTTCATTTTTAAAAAAAGGGGCCCAACAGTTCTGGGGATATCACAAGGACATGGCTGCTGGATTAGGGACAGTACAAAGACAGCATATACCTGAATCTCCCCAAACACGAAAGAACTTTAATGCAAATCATTATAAAAAAAGCAACTGCTACCAAGGCCAGCTGTAATTTTTAAAATGGTTACATGGTCACCCAAGCAGAGCAAAAAGTCACATATAAAACATACCAAGAAAGACATGGAAGTAGATTTTGGTCCCAGAATAATGCTGATGAAATTGTGACAAAATTGATCCACAAAAAAGGAGGTTATTCAACCTCAGAAGTGTTCTCAATCCATGGTCTGAAGCCAGTGAACGATGTTCTGAAAATAAATAGATATAATTATATTTATTTATTTATCTACTTAACTGGTGTTTTACGCTGTACTCAAGAATATTTCACTTACACGAAGACCAGCATTATGGTGAGGGGAAACCGAGCATAGCCTGGGGGAAACCCACGACCATCTGCAGGTTGCTGCAAGACCTTCTCACATACGATATAATTATTGTATATAGATAGGTGTAGTCACGCAAAACAACTGGACAAGGAACATGTAAGGTATACAGGTATTTGACAGTTAAAACAAATTTCCTCATATAAATTTGATCCTAACGTGAATAAAGGTTTTTTTTTTTTTTAATATTAAGCAGTAGTTCTGAATGTTTTAATAGACAAAGGTCACAGCTCTTGATGAAAAATGACAAATAATTTATTTGTTTATTTATTTCATTGATTGGAATATTTAACTATAAAACAGTGGCCAGAATTATGGTGGGAGAAAAAAACTACTTGTTGACCATCTCTATTACAGTTTCATTACATGCTTAAATAAATCATCACCATGCTTGGTCTGTTCAGTTGTGACATTGAGTGAGTGAGGGATTGCTTAACGTCGTAAATTCTTTTATTTAGTGCTGCTTCCCTGAGACAACTTACTGAATTTCTGAGAAAATTTTTCCATCTAAAGAAATTTTGACAATTATCAGGACCTGTGTATGGGTGCATCCAAATATTAAAGGATGATTCAAGTTCAGTTCCATCCATCATCACCTTTGGTGAAAAAAGCAAGTGGACAGTCATCTTGCATATCTTCATTTACAGGCTTAATATCCAATGCACAATCAGGATCATGTACCATGTATCAATTTATGTTGATGACTGTCTTTACACTGATCCAATTGTTCAGGTTTAATTACATCTAGAGCTATTAAGCAAAGTATTATAGTCTGAATTTCTAACCAGAGTAAAGACCATAACATTACTTGGGCCAGAATATAACAGAAGGGAACATCTAGAAACTTATACTATTTATGGTTTAAAACTTTAACTGCTGTATCTTTTTATTCCCTATACGGCTTTGGCATGATTGTGCATGGACAATTTGACAATTTGAAATGTTGATGCCTGTATCTCATCTATTATTTGGCGGACAAATAATGCATGGCTGATTTTGAACAACTCAATCCAATAATCTTAAAATGGAATATCCATAAAATACATCTAGGAAATTCAGCCTTACAGAATGCCTATAGACAGAGTAGGAAATTTACAATCGATACCTGAGGACATAGATATATACCGGAATATCAAAGGTGATATTGGAATATGAAAGTTGCCTGTATACACGTACTACATGAATATGTTATAGTGCCTGCCTATGGCCGATAAATTGCAGTAGAACGTTTGACTTGGTGAACTGTACATGAATAATGCACCTCTAATAGTATTACTGGACAGTGTTAAACCGTTTGAGACAGTCCTTTCCCTAGATAATTCCTCCCTTTTAAAGATCGCCTGCATGAAAGTTCCTGTAGTCACAAAGCGCACCTAACTTACATAGCGATCAATACTGTAGGTATTACGTTGCCATGGTAGTTTTGTTAACGTAGCGCTACGTGCGTTTTGTGAAACGGGGCCCAGTAGCCTTCCGGTACCAGTACTTGCATTTTGATCCGATTACACTCCTGCTAATCTTATGTCGTTCTCATTTCTGTGGTGTTGTCCATCCTTATTGATATGCACACAGTTTTCCACAACACAAAATTACATTTCTGAATTACGTTGAAGTCAAACTTCTTATCACCTTTTGTCGTGTTACCTTAATAGATATCAAACCTCCAAAAATTTGCAAGATTGAAAATTTACAAGAAAACTGTCGTTGTTGCAACCATTTGCAGAGGAAAGGTACGAGTCAACTGCAAGAGATTCTATTGGATTATCTCCCTTCAATCATTCGCTAGCCCTCGTTAAAATACGGTAGGCTTGTCTAGGTCTGCCTAATAATATTAAAGGTCATTATTCAGTTAATGTTTCCACATACTGATCTACAACTGATCAAATTATTTTTCTTGTAAATATCTGTTGTGCTCATTACGACTACCGCTAGGCCTTACGTACATGACAAAGCAATGTTTTCGCCAGGTCACCCGGTGCCAACACCCCGGTACCGATAATCGAAAGGTGTTTTTAAAGGAGAGATTTGTCAATTTATCCTTTTTGTTAATTACGCTAAGCACCATTAACATTTACTTGGTGATTATGCCGCTTTCAACATGTTTGAGCAGAGCAATCACTGACTTGATGGCTGACGTAGAAACAGTACAGTGCTGCCTCACTGAATACCATGCTGAAGATATCAGACATGGCGCACCACACATAGAAGTACAACAAGACAGACATCAGGCCGACGAGTAATTATCATAGTTCCTAATGATGGACGGCCAGTGACTGATATATGCATGCTTTAGGCGGCTGATGCATTCCAAGGAACTCGTGAGAAGACTGCTGTACAGTATATCATACAATATGTACATGTAGGCCTAATAGCATACACACACAGCTTAACTTCTGTAAATATTAACTATTGTTTACTTCACTTATAGGCCTATACAATATTTTATTATCAGCATCAAGAGTCAAATAAAATATAGTATTTTCCATTATCCATTTCTTTTACTGCAATTCGGTAAAGGGCCTACCCATTTTTCAGGCCCAAGTATGTTTATGGCAGACTTTTTAAACTCTTTATCAACATGTTACTTTCCAGACTCTATATGTACTCTTAAAGACCCAGCTCTCATTGCCCCAAAATGTCCCAGATCTCACCTACCACAACCTAGGGTGCGGAACTTCTGGAGCTTCCTGGCCCCTAACCTTATGTACTGTGATAGTTGGGCACCTCCCCCTCTCTTTGAATTGCCATAAGCTTTTCCTATTAATTAAGGAGTGGACACTGCGGGGGACTCTAGCAGCCATTCTGAGCCCTTAGTCCCATCTGAACACAGATTACTCTATACCCCCTCATAATCTGACCAAGATTTCACTGATCTAAACTCCTCAAATGACAATATTTCTCATCCAAATGCATGTAAGCCTAGAAATTGTGAAGTCAAAAGCACAATTTTATCAGGAAATATAGCTTGGCTCATATGTAACTTTTTGACAAAAATTCTCAGCTACCATACTTTCTTTCCTGTAAATTTTGACTTAATGAAATTTTGTCTGTAAATAAGTTTTTTCTGTGATTTTCATACCTTTCTCTGCAATAACGACACATTGACAAGACAACATATCATAACCCATCGTTCTCCCAAACAAAGGTTCCCTTGCTTTGTAGTATCTTTTGGAACACTTGTTGCACAGTTCTCAATGTTCCAAAAAGCCAAAACATCACTTAGTGTGGAGGGAGCCTGTCTGGAACATGTCGATACAATAGGTGGATAGGTGGTTTAGTTGAGAGTGCGGCCACACCATTGATTTTTCACAAGTATTTCACTTTGCTACGCCTGTAGCAAAAGCAAGGTTGTCCTTATGTTTTTATTCTATTGATGCCTGTGACGGGACGGTACTAGAACATGTTCTGAACTCTCGACTGATTGTGCACGTACATGGTACATGAGGTAAATGTATAGCAGTCCCCAGTCGTTTAATTTGGGGGTTGCCATGCGAACCACATGACCTTTTTCTCTTCAAAATAAACCCCACCACTTTTAACACTCCTACAAATTTCCGTTCAAGCATATTTTTTTTTTTTTCAAGTTTGTCTGTGATCACTAATTATGAACATACCAGTACCTGTACTGTAGCCTGATTGGTGACTAACCTACATGTTTATTGCTCATTTTGGGAATATGCATGCATGAAAGTCCATTACTTCTGGTATTTATACCAATGTTCTTTTTACAATGATCACGAAACATCAACCAGTGGAAATTATTGAACCTTCTGTTAGCAAGACAGATCCTTGATCCGATCTGTATTAAGGAGCAAGAGAACTTTACTAACAAAATTACTGTATTAAATAGACAGAGACATAGAATTCTTTTTCTACGTGTTTATTAATAAATGCGTTCCATAATTACACTTTGCCTATTTGTGGTTAAGTCATGTGAAGACCAGACGCGAATACAGAGCAAACCAAGAAGACATACTTTACAGACACTTTACACATTTTCAAGAAAATATATGTTGCGTACTAAAATAGTTAAGGTTCTCTGGGGAAAAAAATTGACAATCATGAAATACAGGGTGTCCAATTTTAACCTCAACAATGTCAGTTACACCTTTACGTCATCCAAACGCCTGCACCCATCTGCAGTGAAACGAAATCAAAATAGAACTAAAATGAAGTTCTTTTTTCTGCCTGCAACCAAATGAACTCAAAAAAGAAAATGTAATGAAACAATTTTAAGAACACTTACATGATACACAGACTGAACCAGTATCATCCGGCACAAGTCCAACAATGTCACTGCATCAAAACTAATACTGTACATTAAAGTATACATGTATATGGAAACATCACCAACTTTTAATTATTACCACAAAAATTACACACCATGCTGGCAACCAAATCTATATACAGGGTAACATTTTCCATTCAAATTAGACACAGTCATACAATAAATGCAACAAATATTTGAACTTCCAAAAGCTGAAAACAAAGTGGCTTCTGATTTAATGCAAAAAATAAACGCGGTAAATAAGACACTTTCAGATATGCACACATTGGAATCAGCAGTGACGGTTTACCTATGCAATCTCAGTATAAACGTATTCCTACAAATCAGTGCAGAGTGTAAACCCTTTATCGTATTTATTCTTAAGTGTTCATTAAAGAAATTCTTTACACACATGATGATAATTGCAAATGAAAAATCAAAGTTGTCCGAATCATGATGTCAAATCAATGGCAAATCGTAATGTGCAAATTACATGTACATGCATCAACATCAACATTTTATAAAGGTGAGATTAAATACACATGTATATGATAAACAATGACAGTAATCATACAATACAGTGCCGCCTCCCGTCATATTTGTATATAGCCAGCATTATTAAACGTAAAGACATTGTAAAAATAGCCTAAGTACTAGCAGATAGACCACTGAAAACACTTACTGTGTGTGGCAATGCCTTCATCCTAATTCTTTTCATTTCTGGGATATCTGCTCTCTAGCCAATATGCATGTAATTTTAATACGAACACACAGTTTCTCTTTTCTCATTTTATTTGTGCATCCAATGAAAAACAAGTACAAAAGAATTGGGAGAGATATGTAATATGTAGCTTTCAGCACTACTAATATCTGTCCTAAACACCAGAATAATTACAGCACTGGTGCCTATATATTTTAGATTTTTTTCACAGAATTAAATGCAGACAAGTGTTCTGATTGTACTGTGGGCTGTTTGGATTACATTGATAATGCATGTCAATGCTAATGTCACATCAACGTTTTTCTGGATCTACAACAGGTATTTGATCTCAAATTTGATTTTTCACGTACAGACACACACTACACCAGTACAAGTCCCAGGGATTTTATTCAGCAGTTAACATTAAGGTGTAGAAAAAGTTGGTGTCACTAACAAAATACATGGGCATTATGAATGTGATGCATAAAGACGGCTATACAATCAAAACATTTGACTGCATTTAACTCAGTGAAAAATATCTTATAAATAACAAGTTCAAGTATTTTCAGATACAGTTTTCAGTGGTCTTTCTACTGATTCTTACTTAACTTTTCCAATTTCTTTTCCTTCAGTGATGGCTAACCAAATGACTATTATTATTCACTATAACTCAGTCCTTGAGGAACAACAAATCAACCGCTGCTCTGACAGTAATAGAAAATGTGGGTGTATGGGAAGTGTTGGAAACTGAAATCACACAAAATCAGCCAAAACTTCTAGTTCACCGTTCAGAAACAAATATGTATTCTTGTGACCAGCTTCAACATATCTACATGGATTTCTAATATGTGAAGAATAATGAACTTTCATTTGGTTTATCTTAAAAATCCTTGAGACACAAAGTGACCAGCACTTAACTACAATAGGTGCATCGTAACAATATTAATATTCTAGAATAAAATATTTGCGAGTATGTGTACAAATGTTGCACGTTGGCATTTCATATGTGGTTTTGAGACAATTGAAGAGATATAAAGAAAACAAGCTAACACGGGATTGAGGCCAAAAATGAACAATATGGTTTGTCCCCAGGGCTGCTTGATCAGTATCAGTGAATGTATCACCAATGGGCTATGACCTTTGTCATCCTCCTTAGAGTGTCTTCATATTCATAATGTATCATTTAAACACCCTAAACTTTCTTCACCTCTTACAAATGTAGAACATCAGATACAAAAATGTTTGAGTACAACAACACTTAAATGTAGGCATGACCTAAATTCTGAGCATCACTTTTAATGATTCAATATCACTTTTTAATGATTATTTGGTGACTGAAACCATTTTCAAGAATGTTTCACTCATGTAAGAGTGGACAGTTCCATGTGGAGGAAAACTGAAATAAACCACCAGCATTTGGCAAGTAACGTGTAACTGATCTTCAACTGTGGAACAAGCTCAGCCAAACTGGTGGTAGGCAAGTAATCTCCCATACACTTCATGTAAGATCACTTGAACACCCATTCAGACACCAGTGTCTTTTTGCTACCAAGCCCAGATAATGGTGAAAGCAGTAGAATCTTCCAAAATGTCTGTTCAAGGCAGGGATTGAAATAACATCTAGTGTGTATTAACTTTCCAGTCATATAAGTAAAACATTCTTGAGTATGGCATGAAACAGCAATCAAAGAAAGGCAAAAAAAATAAAAATTAACATCAAAATCTTTTCACATTATATTTGCTGTATTTATTCATTTTGACTGGTGTTTGCCCACCCTATTTAAAAAACTTTTCAGGTTAATTGGTGGAGAATATCAGGCCACTTGGAGAAAAACCATTGTTCTTTGCTAGGTACCCTGCAAACCTCTTGAATTAAAGCCACAGGTAAACCCTGGATTTGTGTCTGCAGCAGTACTCGTCATGCCCCAAAATCTGCTGCCAGAAAGTTGCCCTACCTGACTCAGGCCATTTCACCTTTGAGGTGAAACAACAACAAAATGGGCACATGTAGTTTAAAATGCCACCGCTTTCTCAATTCTGATAATTACGTAATCCTAATGCATCAGCTTTCAAATTCAACTGTAATGATCAGACAGGACTGGACAGAAGAAACACCCACACACTAGCAAACTCATCCTATAAAACAACACAGGAACATCAAAATAAAAAAAAAACATAACAAACAGAAAATTTTACGAGCACTATACTGTCACTGAACATTGTCTATATGTAAGCTGCGTAAACTGACAAACACAGATGCTGAGCAATGTGGTGCAAAGACAAAATACACATAAAAGCAATTTTTGGGTAACTATACTTTGGTGAGCAAAACCACATGTAATAAACACATATACATACATATGTTTTAATGTAGCTTAAAAAAGGTATCAACTCAAATATCGTTGGCAAAAGCCTTTCCAAACAAATAGAAACAGGAGACTTATTAAATAAGTACAGCATATAGTACCAGGCAGACAGTTCTTTGGAACGAGGCCTTGTCACATGAATTTGTTCATATTCCCCTATGGCCCTCCACCAAAAGATAATGACTTGGTAATATAAATGATTTTTACATCTAACACACAGTCATAGTTACAATTATATATGCAACTTAATAATTTACTGCATCGCAACGCCTTATTAGACTTCAAAGTCCATTGCAGTCACAGGTCAGGTAATGTGAAATCCCACTTTTGCAACTTGAATTATCTTACAAAATCTTATGTCTGATGTGTGAAGAAGAAACTACTTGATATCACAAAATTTGCGTTGTCTTGCTGTAACAAAAGATTTTCGTGGTGGTCTCCTAATGCTTTTGTCTTTTTTACGGGAGTGTTTGCGAGATTCTGCTTCCTCTCCGAAACACAGCCCTGAAAAGAGTGCTTAAGACAAAAACTAAAGTTCCTGTGTAGCCCAACTTGCTGATACAATGCTGCCAACAGCCTTGTGAATTAGGACCCCAGACTGGACATGATGTCATGCTCATACACAGCTATCAACAGCATGATGCCAGCTCCTACCAACATTCCAAACACTTGAAAGATAAGGTGAAGGAAAGGATGCTCTCCTTGCTTTGTGTCCACGGACGTCATCTCCGGCAACTGAAACAAGACAACACAACCAGTTTGACATGCTGGCAATTCTCAGGCAATACTCTCAGCAGGTGCCTAAATTAAGACAAGATTAGTTAGACTGATTTCAAGCGTGTAAATAAGCAGCCTGACAACGGCTATACCCTGCACCAAATACATGTAGTATTTTCACAGGGACCAACTGTTTAGTACAGGACAAAACTGTAACATTGTAACTTTTTGATGATGTGAAGAGCGGGAAGATTGACCAAAAGCTTAAAGTTATTATCAGTCTAGAATTTGACACTGAAAAAGTTTGACTTAACACTGCTTTATGGTGGGTGGAAACAGGGCAGAGCCTGGGGGATACCCACAACCATCCGCACGTTGCTGGCAGACCCTCCCACATACGGCCGGAGAGGAAGCCAGCATTAGCTGGACTTGAACTCAAAGCGACTGCATTGGTGAGAGGCTTCTGGGCCATTGCCCATGCCGGCTTACTAGCCCCCTGGGCCATAGAGGCATTAGGCCTTCATCAAAGTCTTGACAATAAAGTTAAATAGTTCAGCTTTGCATGAACATTTTAATTGTGAGTTAGCCAGAGGGTTGAAGCCAGGAATGATCAGCGGTGATGTGTGAATGGGCATTTGAGTGCAAAACTGTGTATACTTTTTAAAACAACTATTTCTTTTCAAAATACAGGCTTAACTCTCCACATTATGCAAAAGCCTGACAGATGCAAAAAGTATCCGACGACCTTTAATGTCTCACTGTCTCACTTATATTATGGCAGTCAAGTTCACAGCTGCAGGAGATCTGGTTGCCTGTAGCATACCACTGCCATTCACCAGTTACTGGATGAACTTTCCACTTACAAGCGATAGTTGAAGAAACAGGTTTGAATATATGTCATTCGTAAATGGCTTGATAGTCGCAGAAAGTCAAAGCTATATCCATGGGAGTCCGAAGACAGCAGACATGACACTCCACCCAGTCACATTTACTGACACTGGGTCAAACAGTCTTGTTTCCTTGCTCTAGCCTCTCAGTGCATGTACATTCAATACTGCTGCCCACTTTTCACCTCTATACCTTTCTTCCAAATCTTATTGATGAAAACTTTGAATAAATGTTCATTAATAGGATGAACTCTGGATCCGCAGTGCTTCTGGCAGTGTAAACACCTGTCAAGAGTGCCAGCAAAGACAGAAAAGGTGTTCATATACATGTCAGTGTAATGGACAGTCAGAAAATGCAAGCATTAATCAGAAAAAGTAATGTTTTCAGATGTGGTGTGGTGATGGGAAACAAAAAATGTGCATACAGTGTATTGGACATTTGCCATGCAAAGTAAGCTCCCCTTATTTGAATCACTAAGATAGCAATTACAGGGTAAAACTGTGTGATTTGTCAGCCATCAAATGATGGTGAAGATGCAAAGGTCAGCATTTGAGTTATAATGTTGTATTTCATTTCATTTTTCCACTAGAATGATTAATGGCATGGGATATAACACAGGTTTCTCATGTGTACATGTGTGAAACTCACATGGTGATACAAATTACCCCTTCAATAATGGCACAAATTTCACTGTTAATGTTTAACGCATTTTGCTATGCCAAATGATATATTCTGATCGACCTACTTGGTAAGTCTTTGTAGTTTCACGGAGCAAACGCAAATTTGGAGCTTCATTTCACCCATCAAACGAGCAAAACAGCAGTAAAGCTGATTGCTGTCACCAGGTGTGCTGTTTGTAGGACCTGCATACGAATTTACTCTCTGAATAACTACATCAGTTAGATTGTGAGTTGTGGGTATGGTGACATACCCCATCTATGAGACTGATAGCATCTCACAAATGTTGTGGTAAAGAAAACTAAATACAAACAACTGTAGCACTGGCGTATATTTATTTATTTGATTGGTGTTTTACGCAGTACTCAAGAATATTTCACTTATACGACAGTGGCCAGCATTATGGAGGGTGGAAACCGGGCAGAACCCGGGGGAAACCCAAGAGCCGAGCCTTCAGTTATGCTGGCTTAAATCTGGTAGATGATGACGTCAAGTTACAAATTTGATCTCATCAGAATCTGTCAGACTTCTGGATATACTGGTAACCAAAATTTCTCACTAGTGAGCCTACTCACCATATCAACAAAGGCAATGTAGATGAACATCCCACCGACCATGGCAAAGATCCATATACTTGCATTATCTAGGTTACCCAAGGGCACACCAATAACCATTCCCACTAGGCACAGCACTGAAGAGACACAGTTGTACACCAGGGCTTGCTTTATTGACATTCCCGTGCGTAACAAAACTGCAAAGTCGCCTAAAAGAAAATAAGATACAATAGTTTATGGTCACATAAACGCAACTGTATATGACGCCGGAGGAGTGGCAAAGGTGCTGCTAAAACATCTCATAAGTCAGTTCTGTCATTAACACATCACTTCATTCAACTATTACAATTTGTAATTCTGTTTTAGAACTAAATGTAATTTTCTCTTCAGATTTATAAAAACTGTTTTAAAGTCTGTTTATACATCTAATTACGCACCCAATAACCTTGTGAATGTCTTCTTTTAATAAAGTCCGCATAGAGTAGTGGCATATACATGTTAAGGTTCATGGAGGTATGGACACAAAAGTTATTACTTGATCGCAAAGGAAATCTGATTATTATGCATCCCACCACAATATTTACATCTACTATGCAACTACATGTGTAATGCAATTTATGACTGCGCACAACACATTTTAAATGTCAGACAGAATGAGGACATGATATTCCACATAAAATTAGACAAAACCAAAAATGGCCACCAAAATCATGAATGTAGGACTCATGAATGTTTGTCCCCTAAAGATTTTACACACTGCTTAATCAGTTATCTCTGACGGCATGTTAAGAAGCTGTCTGAAAATCAGCAAGAAATTCAAGATAACTGCCAAGTTGGAAGTACATTTACATGTGTACTTGGTCCCAGTTCTCATTTTCTGCTTTCTCTCCTTGCAGCAGTGTTATGTGCAGCCAGAATTAGTATCCTGACCAAAAAAACATTGAAAATGCAGGTTTTATACTTGTAATGCAAAAACAGGACCAAACTCACACGCTGAACACCCCCCCCCCCACCCCCCACCCACCCCCCAGTATTGTGTCCAAACTTGGACAAATCTAATTTGAGCAGTGAACACCAGCTTAAATAATCATGTTTTCAAATCAAAGGAACTACCCACACAACTGGAGTGATTTGCACCCAGAACCCTCCTGTTTCAGTGCCCTTGATTTCCCCTGAAAGGCACAAACACATATGGTGGTATCACTTACCTATTTCATGTGGGAGTTCATGGCAGAATATGGCAATGGACGTGCTTATCCCACCTGTGACGCTGCTGGAGAAAGCGGCTCCTATGGCAAGTCCGTCAGTAAAATTGTGGATCCCATCTCCCAGGATGACCATCCAGGCCACAGCAGCCACAGTATTGGGGATCTCATGACTATGGCCATGACCGTGGCCATGGCTGTGATCTTGTTCAACAATAACGCCTGTTGTTAGGGACTCCATGGCTTCTTCAAAGTCTTCTTTCCCATTAGCATGATGTTCCTCTTCACACTCATGATGGGCGGCCTGAGTGCCGTTAGCAAACTCTCTGATGGCTGCAATAACAACAACAACAACCACTCATCACTCTCGAGCTTGTTGACGCAGCCTGCATGTAAGAGTAAAAGTATCTCCAGGTCTGATTTACTCTGTCAAATGTTTACATACTGGTATCCAAGAAAAACAAATGTACACCCTCAATCATTGCAGATACTTATACACTGATCTCAGAGGAACAGCAGTGAGGGTTTTAAATTCTAAAAAATTGAACACATTCGGTAACATAATCTTAAAAACTATTGTCAGAGTATTGCATCAGTGACAGACTATTTTAAATACAGAATACACAACACTAAGTCATGAACTGTTCAAAATCTTAAAATGGATGACAGTAAAGAATCATGTTGCACCAAGCTGTACTAATGTTTAAATGCTTGAATGGACTAACCTCAAGCTAGCTTTTCAGCCAGTTGACCTACATTGCAACTGTCTATCAATACAGCCTTCGATATACAACATCCCATGAACCTCATCTCTCCTAAACCTAGAACTAATGCTCTTAAAAATTGCTTTAAATATTCTGGGGTGACACTGTGGAATTGTGGACTCCCATGTTATACATGTTAAAATATCACAGAATGCCAATGTTTTCAAAAAAAATTATTTATGTCAAAATATACCTCTGTTGATTAAGTGTGAAATTGTCTATACATACATATATATATGTATATATATATATATATATATATATATATATATATATATTTGTGTGCGTACATGTGTGTGCATGAGTGATATACATGTATAGTCAGTGATCATCTTATATCAGGTTAATCTATATTTTATAGATACTGTATATACATGCAGATAATTTTTTGTGTGAATGTGTGTATGCATGAGAGACTGGTTTTGTAACTACATTGTAACTGATCTCCCTCAGAAAATAACGTATTATTATTACTATTATTATTAGTAATATATCTCCAATATATCTTTATATCTCTAATATCTATATCCTTATATCTGTATGTAATATGTTGTTTTTGAGGAGATCCCCTCTTGGCCATTGGCTATGGGTCATCCTCAATAAAACAAATAAAGAATTAAATAAAATTAAATTAGTGATGAGGAACTAATGTTTCACTGGTTGATAATTTGGCCTATATTCAGGAGGCACCATCATGTACACTAATACATGTGGTGACGTGCAGACTCAGTTAAGGTTTAGCGAGGAATGTGTGACGTGCTTTCCCATAGATGCTATCCTATTGACAGGTTGAATGTGTTCAGCACCCTACACTTAAATAGATAATAAAAGGTCATAGATAACATCTGTTGAATTATGTAGGCCCACCAATGATTACAAAGTCACTCAAAATAAAAAAAAAATTTAAAACAAAAAAAAAAAGTAATAAAAAACACTTATAAATATTACCAGTCCTAAATTATTATGTCTAACATGAGATGGAAAAGGTAACAGGATGAAACTGTCCTGCAGGGGATTCACCCATGCACCAGTCCCAAATGAACACTGAAGGTCATACATACACCGTAATTGTGGGGCGCACAAAGAGGGCCTGATGGGGGGTTGACGCATGCTTGCCCTTTACACCTTGCTCTGTGCTATGATTACTAGGGTCGCACAAGATAACTGGGTAAAACTGGGACAGGAGAGCCCCATTGTGGTGTAGTTCAGGGTGGTTGAGGTTGTGGGATTAGGGACATTTAAAAAAAAAAAAAAAAAAAAAAAATTCTCATGATTTACTGGGTAATAAAAACTTTACAATTTATGTCCTTCAATGGTAACTCACAGACACAAAAATTACTGACCAGACTGGCTTAACATATCTTCTCATCTTTAAAAAAAGAATAAACTATTGCACTAAATATTGATACTGAATATTAAGGTATTTGTAATTAAGCAATATACATGTAGCATTGCCATATGCGACTGTTATCAATATATTACCTAATAAATATACAGAGAAAAGACTCTGTAATGATGAAGCTCAGAAAATAAGTGTTAACACCATTGACTGTAAGTGGTATTAAGATGATAAGAGTACACTTATACATGTGACGAGATACAGGTCTTATACAGGTCAAAGATCACAGGTGAGAAGAGCAGTATAATGATGATCACGAATACCCATATGAAAGCCTTACGAGAAGCCGCAACTTCCAAAAATCACTTACCTTCAGAGTCTGTCAAAAATTATAAAATTCAAAATTAAAAACAGCACAAGCACAAGATTACAGCTTCAGATAAACTGACTACAGGTTAGAAAAACAAAATTGTCTTCGGGCTTTTAAAATCAAAAGAGATTTATTTATTTATTTGATTGGTGTTTTACTCCGTACTCAAGAATTTTTCACTTATACGACGGCGGACAGCATTATGGTGGGAGAAGGAAACCCATGACCATCCACAGGTTGTTGGAAGACCTTCCCAAACATGGCCGGAGAGGAAGCCAGCATGAGCTGGACTTCACAGTGACCGCACTGGTGAGAGGCTCCTGGGTCATTACGCTGTGCTAGTGCGCTAACCAACTGAGCCACAGAGGCCACAAATCAAAAGAGAAAAGGTACCCACAAACAACCACAAGTTAATTATCTGAAACTGTGTGGATTTGAGTTACTCTCAAACTCATGTCTACGAATGTTTTCTGGATGTTTTCTGGAACTGCACACTTTTAGTTAAACACTACTGGTACATTCTGCAACTCTATTCTATCAACATTCTATCAGTCATCAAAACAAAGAGGTGGGTACATGCGCACTAGGAGTTGTGAGTGAGCACTGCTGCATACCAAAATGCCAATCTCAACCTTTCTGTTTTTCATCTAAATACTTCTCACCTCCATAAGGCTTGGCCCGCCAAAATGCTGAGCAAAAATGGTGCCTATCGTGACAGATACATCCGTCTGACACAGACTGAATATTTATGTCCCTGTTTACACAAGGCCTCACAAAGGTATCCAGTGTATAAGTACTTTAGGGAAATGTAGTCGAAAGAAGGACACAACACACAACAGCTGAAAATTTTTATCAAAAAATTAAAGGAAAAAACAGCACACTGAAATGGCAATTCGTAAACATTGCTAAGTATTGAGGCAAACAAGTCAAAAAGAAGCAAGGGTACCACATATCGTAGATGTCTTAAACAGAGAGAGAGTGATAAAGACAAGCATGGCACAAGACAGCTATGGCTACCAGCTGATCTTAACCAGTGTTGAATCACTCAAACTATACCTTTGTTTGGATGGACTACCATGACCATCCCCTCACAGGATTCCACATGTCCTGATAACTTTGCTCCCACTGCTGGACTGAACTGCGCCTCCTTATCCATGTATACAGGAGAACTTCTCTTCTTCTGTCACCAAGAAGACATTTACTTCATTTATTTATTTAATTAGTGTTTTATGCCATACTCATGAATATTTCACTTACACAATGGCGGTTACATTATGATGGGTAGAAAACAGGGAGAACCTGGGGAAAACCAACGACCATCCACAGGTTGCTGCCACACCTTCACAATTACGACTGGAGAAGAAGCTAGCATGGACTGGACTTAAACTGACAGCGCCCACATTTTTGAGAGGCTCCTTGGTCACTGTGCTGTGCTAGCACACTAACCACTAGCCTACAGAAGCAATGTCTTTTCTTGTAAGAACAGCATTTAAAGTCACACTGAACAATTTTTCACTTAACTGACAGCAGTTTTGGGTGGAGGAAAGTGCAAGCCTGCGACCAGCGAAACTACTGCCCTTCCCCTCTCACCTAGCCAAGCTACCATGAGTTGGATTCAAGTATTATTGTAAGTATTACTGGTAGTGTGATGTTAAGAATCCAAATATAAATTTGGGCTTTAATAAAGTAGGTGGCCTTTCAGCTGCTCTTCTGTAAAGTATCTAGGGACTAACCAGCAATGAAACCCATGTATGAAGTTTCACTGAACCTACATGTAGATCAGTTTTGGGGAGACATGGACAGCGCTGACAAGGGTAAATGTATGCATGCTTGGGGTTTAACACCATACTTAACAAAAGTAATATATCCTTTGACTGGAATTTATTGTTGTGGCGAAGCCACTGGAATGCATTTAACAAAGACAGAGTACACATATGTGCGAAAGTTCTTACTGTTAGAGTCCTATGACACTAATTGGAGTAAATGAACGAAACACGTGCACATTCTGACCTGAGATAATAATTCAATATAATTCCAACGATTTGATCAATGATATCTCCCTGAATTTGACTGTTTTGGGAATATAATGATTTCAAGCCAAATATGTACTTCGACCTAAGAGAATAGGTTCAAGGTGAAAGGTCAGCTCACCAGTCACAACTTATTCCAGTCTAGGGAGCACTCAAGTGACTCCTTGCATAAAGTTTCTTTAAATACCTAAGCAGTTTTGGAGATATCACTTTCCAAGGCAAAATGAACTCTGTTTCCAGATTACCTGAAAATGTTCTTTTTCAATAGGCTTCCTATGTCAGCAAATATAACGTAGGAGTTCATCAAAGTTGGAAAAGGTACATGAATCTGTTTTTGATGGACTGATAGACTCACTGCACACAACTTCAACATTGTCATTGACCCAAAGTGTGTCAAAGGAAAAAAACCCTGGTGAATGATTCAAATGCAGCTCTTATATCATGCATGAATGTGAACACGTATTATGTCTTCTTTTGGTGGGGCGAGTCCGCCAATGTGTTGCTGCCACTGAAGTATCTTGCCCAAGACACAAGACACGGCATACCACCCAGACACATTATACTAACACAGGGAGGGCCAACCAGTTCAGTTTCTAGCCTCTCAGTGCTGAACGTTAAGCATGACAGCAACAAGCAGCATAAATTTTTAAAGTCTTTGTTATTACCCAACCCAGGCTTTACCCCAGGTCTCCTGACTAGGAGGTGGCGGCTCTAACCATTAGGCCACCTGTGTCATACATGAAGAAAATAGGAAAACACAGATACCTGGCATCAAGAAAACAGACTAAATTATAACAGGACCATGTATAAACAAAATGTTGTGGTCAAAACTGCGCATATCATAATCTGTACACCTTTTGTGAAGACTTGCCTGTCGTTTCTTTTTGTTTTTCACCACAGTAATGATAGTGACAACACGCTCTAATATGAAGAATCCATAGATGCCAGATAACGCCATGAGTCCTATCCAAACAGCCTGGGAATCATGGCCATGGGCATCTTCATGGGCATCTTCATGGCCATGAGATTCATGACCCCCTGATCCAGACCCCAATTCCATGGCCTAACAACAGAAAATACCATGGTTTAATAAATTGTTCAAAGCAATAAATGTATTTTTGATTAAATTTATTATAACCAAAAAAAATTTTTTTTTTTTACTTCTATGCACAACTAAGCACCAAGTGAAGCTATTCTGTGCTGTTGTTACTTGCATAACACCACTACAAGTACATGTAGTACAGGATGTATTTCACTTTCCCATTAGATGGCAGATTAACCTGGTATTGAGAATATCTCAAATGTGTGCAAACATGCACAGGATCTGTGACACTTATGACATATAAATGTACTGCCTTTTTAAAGTATAATGTACTTTTACATTTTGCTCATCTTAGAAAAGTAATAAATCTTCTGAATGGAATTTATTGTTGTGGAAGCTACTGGAATGCATACAACAAAGACAGAGTACACACGTGTGCAAAAGATCGTAAAACAACAATGCCAGGACATGTAACGCGTGCAAAATTCACTGGTTCGAGACCAGTGGACTAGATGCACACTGTAACAGAGCTTTGTAAAAGTCCTGAGTAATATCCTGAACATCCTTGTTACAAATAATGGCTCCCCCTACAACTCTTTTAAACTCCTACTAAGTTTTTTGTTCAACCCCTAAAAAGGGTTGGTTAAGGGATTTCTGCAAAAAAACCAGCCAAGCAGAACTTCTATGATGAACTAAGGTCAATAGTCCAAAATACTGAGCAAGGACCAGCTCCATATAATAAAAAAAAACACAAACTAAAACTGCCTGTAGACTATGCGACTGATTTTCAGCTTCTGCGTCAGAACAGAGCATTTGGTGACATGACAATGTTTGTAACAACTGTTCACCAACACAACAGTGATGGTATTTAGGCACACAGTATGCTTTGGGAAATCAAGGACAGGAGTGGAAGCCTATTTATATGTGCCGTGAACGCACTATTAATATGGCAATTTTGAGATTTGTACATCCACGTAAAACCAGAACACTAGAGGATGCATCAACGGGGAAAGAGTATTACAAACTGTATTTCTGAAGCTTGACTTTTTTTCAAGTGATAAATTCTGACAGATTCTCACTGATTCATCCACCTTATAAGGCCATTTATGAGATTTTTATGAAGTCAGATTAATTTCTTCTCAGAAAAGACTTAAGTTTTGACATCAAACATATCATTTAGGACCTTAAGTCCTTTGGTTAAAATACAGTTAATACACTTACATGAGGGATAAGATGTAGGAGAGCATCTCCAGACAATGCGCCCACAGCCACAGCCACAAGGAACTGGAGGAGGTGATTGTAGAAGACTTTGTTAATGATGGGGATGATAGCCACTGACACCAGGCCCACAGCACTGATAATAATCACAGCCAGCAAACTGAATCCCCACACTGAAATGTAAACACAACATCAAATCTGCTCAAAGTTTGAATGCCACGTCCAGCTGAAATGGCTGTAACTCTGTATCCTTAGGTTTTTCTAAGTATGCTGTGATGTATATAATGGCTCTTATGTCATATCCTCCATGTATAAAGTAACTAAGATGAAGAAAAATACTCATGACTATGCAGTCAGAAGACTAAACTAAAACCCACCATATTCCCACCCAATAAATTCAAATATGATACTCTTTGAATCTGAAAGACTGAATTGCCTTAATCTTGTCAAAGTGATAAGCTTACCTCTCAATACACTGTCTAACAGATTTTTTTTTTCACCCTGAGGTGAATAATATGAGGTCTACTCATATAGGTACAAGATTGATCCATGAAATATACCACAATGACCTATAATTCATATTATCAGTGGATCATCACATAAGATATATGACACGCATGCGTGCTACCTAACGTACCTTTGCCTGGAATGCTTTTACCAGAGACGGCTTCCACCACAGAGACATTGTCATGATCATGGTCATGGTCATGGTCATGGTCAGCGTGTGGAACACCTGCTGGGGAATGTGTACGGAGCTGAGACTTTGTTCCCATTCTTCCACAGGTTCCTGCGTCCAGCTGGTACATCAACACAGGACATAGTTGCAAGAACTGTGTCTCCTCAATTTCAGAGTCTGGCCCCAAGTTGAACATCACCAACAGTTCTTGTGCACTCAAACACTGCCATAATAAAATGAAACATTTATGGATATCTCCTGGAAAGGGTCATGTTAACAAGATTCTCTCTGATCCTTCAATGTAGCCAAAAAGTGCAAGGTAAATGTTAGGTTATGGTATTACACTGCACTACTAATTAATTAATTTTACATCCTGTTTTTAAGAGTAAAGTCATACATATTCTCTTACTGCTTACCTAATTTCTCAAATTTATTTCTGAGATTGCCAATGAACATTTTAACAAATGTTTGTATACCCTTTACTGTAAATCTTTAACCTTTTCAAGCACTAAAGCACTCCCAGAATGTTTCAAAATACTGGCTGCACACACCGCTGAAAAGGTTAAAGAATTAAAGTATGTAGTACCACAACTACTCAGCAATTTATTCACCTCCCATCAGGCACAAGACAAACTCTGTATGAAAAAGCTGCAGGGAAGTTGATCTGTGCAAAATGGTTGAGGAAATTGGACAGGCATGAACATTACTTATCAAAGCACATGAGCATGCACAATATATTTCCTGTACACATAAACATGAAACAAACAGCCATGAATCATGCTTTTGGTTAACATCATATACATGTACATACATGTACATCAAGCCATGACAATGAAAATCAACTTATCTACCAGGATTACTCTATTAATAACATACAAGTTATGATACCAAAGTAATTAAGCAGCAAGTACCATGCAATCAGTCGTTTATAAGCTTCACTGGACAAGAAACATATCTACACAACATTCACATATGTTGTAAGCATTATCCATATGAAGTCCAACAGAAGTTCAGAAGATACTGGCATGACTTGCATAAAAACCATAAAATATTCAACACATTCAATTTTGAATAGATTTAGTTCCAGGGAAATAAAGTAGTCATTTCTTTACATATGTTACGGCAATTCTTCTAATTCTCAGGACAGATAATAGTAGTGCGGGAAACCCCAAAATACCACTTCCTCTCAAGTTTTTGTAAATGCATGCATTCTCCTTGGTCATAAGAGGCACTACCCATGTGAGGAAAGAGAAAACTGTATATTCGTGTTTATTAATACAGTTACATGTATATTGACCAAAAGGAGTGGTCTAGAATTAGAGAAAATTTAACTCTAAAAAACTATTTCTGAAGTTCTGTTTATAAAAGTTGGACTTTTATGAAAATGCATTTTTAGGACAAAATTTTAGGTCATCTATAATACACTAAAGCTTGCAGTAAACATCTGGAACTGTTAAAGCATAAAAGTACTACTACAAAAACGACAAAGCTTTCACCATAATATTGATGGTGAAAGCTTTGTTGATGGTGAAAGCTTACTGTCCAGTGTTGACTGGACAGTAACAGATATTGCAACCACACATATATATGATGAAAACGTAACAAGTAGCTTCCAACATTGTAAGCTGATAACTAAGTTTCATCTCCTAAAAGGGTCAACTAGTCATCTCGTGTTGACATGTGTAAACTTGAAAAGTTTATCAGCTGTCATCATGTAGTCCTCACATGTTAAAATGGGCCAGTATGCACATATGTCCAGATACAGTCATTTGTCATATATGCTGTTAGATTTGGCAGTGGGTAATTACAGTTTGGAAAAAGATGTGTTTTATAAATTCTCAAATTTAATCCAATTTGAAGTTCCACCAAATCCAAAAAAGTTACAAAAGCACATCTATGATCGTGTGAACAGAAATTATCATTATTATGAAACCATTTAGGGAATGTACACTACATGTTCATCTGGATGAACTACACTAAACTGTAAAAACCTATGCATTTGCCTCAGAGACAACAAAGACAAAAAAAAAAACATACACCAGAATAAGAAAACAAGACATTACCAAAGGCCAAACAATTGCTAGAAGGAAAAGAGCCAAAAACGTTTATTTCTTACCATGTCGAACCAGTCAGTCTACATGTTGCCATTGGGGGAAAATGAAAACACATTACATGTATCTTTAGCAGGAATAAAATATTTAATTTCCCCTTTTCCTTGCCCTTTCTAGAAGATTCTTTACCTCAACTACACCTATGTCTTGAAATGTTCTTTATTAAAAATTATGAAAACTTTCATAATAAAATTTTTCCCATCAAGGGTTGGATGCATTTGGTCATCAGTGAAAATGTCTGATAGGTGTGACCCAGCCGACCTTCCAAAAAGGGCCCTACTCTTCACTATTTATTTGGGTTTTGATGGAATTTACTTTTTCACTCTTGTCAGGATGATGAACTGCCTTAAAATCAATATCTCCTTCATTAACCAGAATAAAAAAAACTACCCTACAAACAGACCTTATTGTTTCAGACAGAATTAGAACAGCGAATATTTCTGGACGGCCTTTACTAAACATCTTGCATGTACACTGTACATGTAGGTCTAGCACTTGAACAATAACTCCCTTCACTTAAATAATATTAAAAACCACACAATACAAAGGATAGTTCTATATACACCCAGCCAACCTCTTATGCAGATATGTGGAATGTCAAGAAACACATCCACATGTACATGTAACTGTGTAGCTCAGACCTGCTCACAATGTCAAAACGGAAGATATAAAGCAATTTTCTTCAAATATTAATCTGACAAGGACAAGAAATGGTGTAGCAAACCTCAACAGTCTTGCAAGTACATGTATTGAGTACATGAACGCTTACCAATTTTCTGCTAACAATGAGGCATCAAACTGCTGTACATACAGTAAAATCAAAACCTGTGATGATGATAGATGACCTTTCCCAAACTTCAAGGTTGTTTTGTTTCGCCCCATAGTTGTGCACATTTTCTCAGTGCACGTACATGTATGACTATACAGAGGTCATACAGTTTAGATTAAAGCTGGCTGCTCATTCACAAAACTTTATGAATCTTTTTAACTTTTTGGGGGTAACTTTTCTCCAATATCATTTAACTTTATGACACCACAGCCAGCCGAACAACATAATTAACAAAGTCGCATAATTTTTCTCAGCGAAGATACAGAGCAAATTCATCCCTTTACATCCCACTCCACATTGCACCTTCCTTGTAAATAACACTCCCTCTAGTCTAGTGAAGAACCAAACAAGACTTCAATGTGCACTGTCTGTATGACCTTCAGTTGACCATTAGCATTCAGTTATGGGTTTAGCAAACAGGCACACACTCTGATTTAGATAACGGAGAAAGAAGACATATGTGTAATTAATAGCACTTTATGGGAGATAAACCAAAACCAATGACCTAGGTACAACCAAGACAAGATCACCTGTAAGTTAGAGGCCACATGATAAAATTTCATAGTAGAGATGAACTGTGATCTTGACCTCACACTACATGTGCATGTATGTGTGTCATGGCCATGACTGTTTCACTTCTGATCCATGAATAAATTACAATGAGGATGCTTTCACTCAAAGCCTATACAGGTTTAATAATTTATATGATTTATAAATATTACATTCAACACAAAGCATAACAGAAAGGAAGTCATGGTCAGATTAAACAATTTGTCCTCACATTCAGGTATTATGTGTCTGAGGGCCAATGGTGTTTAATCTTACCTGCCACTGCTAGACCCATTTCTCATCACTCAGTTTTGTCCCATGATGCTTCACTTCCACACAACTCAGTGCATTAACCACAAACAATATTCACACACTAAACATATAATGGGTTACAATAAAGGTTGTGAAGAAAATGCATCAAAGCCAACTCAGAAATAACAATTTAAAGCCATACCTTTTTCTGACAACTGAGGGCTCCATCATGACAAGGCAACCCAAGTTTTGAGTCAAGTGTCTTGCTGTGAACTGCTGGAGACAAGGAAGTTCCTGCAACTATCGGAGTTTCAGTTGTTTTGCGATTCCTCCTATTTGATATTTGGATTCTTCCCCTTTTTCTGGAAGGCTTTCTAGAGTTCTTGGCACGTGTTGAGGATAATGTTGGAACAGTGGTTATTTCTGTATGGGCATCATGTTCATGATCATGATTTGAATGTTTACTTTCTGATGCATGGTCACCATGGCTTCCATGATCGGTGTGGGACAAATGGTCATGATGGGACCCATGATCATGGTCATCAACATATCCATGGTCATGACCCTCATGAGATCCATGGTCATGACCCTCATGAGATCCATGGTCATGACCAGCCTCCTCAATGCCCCTGATGTGACGACTGTTCAATCTGGACGATTTATCTGAGACATGTTTAACACTTTGCAAATGAATTTTCCTTTTTTCTCTGTAAGCACTGTCTACTTTATCAGAAATCAGCTCTTCCTTGCCGTCAGTTAAGTCTCTTTCTTTCCTCTTTCTATGGTCTTGCGTTTTATGCCTATGGAAGTCTTCTGCGTGGGAATCATAGTCATGGTCATGATCATGGTGATCTCTATTGGAATGCTGTACTTCCTTACTGTCTGGTATTGTAGAAGGACTAGACTGTGACTTTTGGTGTTGGTGGTCTCCATTGTGAAGATTAATAAACTGACCAGCTTCCTGGTGATCTGCCAAAGTGTGGTCCACAATATTAATTTCAGCCAAACCAAGGTTTTCCAAGAAGTGCTCAAACCCCTCAAAGGTCATTAGACCATTAGAGCCATACTTTTGAAATAATTTTTTCATAAAAAACCTAGAATGTTCTGATATAGCACCTTCGAGAACTTCCTGAGTGACATTTGATCTGTGCTCCATGGAAGCAGATGATTTTGGCCCATATTTGCCCACTAGCTGTCTGCCTTTCAGACTTGCCAGTTCAGATCTGGTATTGGAAAGTGGATCCTCAAATCGTTTTGACTTGGCCTCTCCTCCACTATGGAGAACAGTGAGTACTACACACACCAAACACACATTCTGTCCCACTGCCACACACATCTTGATCACTGACATCTGTTCAAACAAAACAAAACAGCCTAGAGGATACACAGATATACATGTAGATTGCAGTTGTTCACATTTTATCTTACCTTTTGCTGAGTATGTTTCGTATGACTGAAACTGATAGGTGAAGGCACACAAACGTGATGAAACTTGAGTGAAAGGAGAACGTTATGGTGATTTCAACTATCATACATGTAAAATCAACAGACCAAAGAAGCCCTTAAACTATGCATGCCACACCAGGAAACTATCAAACTAATGGATCTGCATTTTAAAATCTATTATGGAAGTATAAATGAAACAACTACTGTGGTATACATTTCCTCGACTGTAAATGGTTGATGTCATGGTTAGGTCCTTACACTCTCCTATATACCTCGAGGTACTGCATGTCCACAGATGCATCTACTTATAATAGATTTATTTATTTATTTGATTGGTGTTTTACGCCGTACTCAAGAATATTTCACTTATACGACAGCGGCCAGCATTATGGTAGGTGGAAACCGGGCAGAGAGCGGGGGAAACCCATGACCATCCGCAGGTTGCTGGCAGACATTCCCACGTATGGCTGAAGACTTATAATAAATGTGACCTGTATGCCAGCATAAAACTCATCTCATAGTCTTCGTGGTAGTGCAGTCCAGTATTAAATGTTTTCATGCAGAGTGCAAATAAAAAATAAGGGCTTTAATATAACAGCACGTGACAGGTATGTGACAACAATTTATTTATTTATTTGATTTGAGTTTTAATGTTTCACTTATACAATGGCAGTGAGCATTATGGTAGGAGGAAACTGGGCAGAGCTGGCAGGAAATATGTGACAACCACTATTATCATTTAAAGGTTTTATCTTAATATGACTGACGAATTCAGTTGACCCAACATTATTCTGACCTTGCTTGTACATGTAGCCTCTGGGGATAACTGTTTATTTAAGGCTATTTATTTGAAACTTAGACAAACACGTTCGCTTTAAAGCACGACTAAGTGACGTATTCAGTCACAAACTTGGGGAGATTTAAAGCTCAGCTTGCTGTCACATGGTAGACTACTGATGTCAATTCAAGGAAAAACTAGTTTTTCAGATTGAACATCTGAGATGGGGCTCATTGACTAACAATCTAGGGTCTCCTGATGTCAGATATCGGCAAATTTGTTTGCAATTGTATCTTGGTATATACTAAACACAGCCCAGCAAAACATCAAACAGTAAATATATACAACACATATAATCCATCAGAAATTTAATTATTTTCAGAGTCAATGGCATAGACTAAAACATGCATACCTTTTTGTATTTATCATACATGTATATACATTACACAAAATTTATCCTATAAACTATCTTGTAAAACAACACCTGCGTTTTTTCAAAACAGATCATATTTTATATCATTAAACAGCTAAATAATATAATCAACATAAACAGTAAACTTTTATACTCTGAATGATTTATACGACACTGTTGTTGTCAGAAATGTGGGTGGGTGCCCTAGGGGGATGCACAAGGCTTGTTTTGTGTAATAGTATGTGTTATTACGATTAAAATTTCTCAAGAAAGTGCCACATGTTCTTCCATATTAAAATATTGCCTTAAAATATAATGACATATTATTAAAATGACTTTGTAAGGGTTTCATCTTGATATGGCCTGTATATTCTTTGTATTCTCAGGATTATTTTAACGGATTGATTGTTTTGCTGTGTAAAACAGGGACAAAGATACAGTCAAATACAGATATGCACATTTTCTGACAAATACCACTTCAAGATACCCTTACGTATCTAGTCTCTTATACTGCCCTTACTTGATTGAAACAAATTTCAAAACTTGGTAGAATCGATATTTTAACACCCATGCCAATGCTGCATGTGCACTAAATGCACTATGTTTATAATGGGAATACATGTACAGCATACAAATACGGCAAGCCAAGAAAAAATGGTTCTGCCAACTCATTCCTTCGTCTTTTGAGGTCAAGCTAACCTTACCTTTGAAATGAGCTGAATAACACCGATACTTGAAGGGTAACAGGTGACCTTCTGTAGATCATACGAAACTGAGTAGGCCGACTATCAAGTAATTCACATGACACTTGCTGTTGGTATCTCAGCAGTTATAATCGTCCGTCAATCAACACTTGTAAAATACAGCGCGATTGCAAAATTTTGAACCAGGCTGTAACAGCACATGTTATGAATGAGAGTGGGCAAGGGAATATGCTTTTATACTTACCTGTCACAGGCACATCATTGTTTAAATTTCACTCGACACTTAAATATTCCCGGTTAACTTTATGTTGATGGCCTTCCCATGTGGGTTTGTATACAAATTTTTCGGGCCGTGTGCTATGGAAAAGTCAGTGTCGTGCGCACAAATATGGCGACCAGCAGTCGAGGACCATGGCTCATGGCGTGACCGCAAACTGTTAGACGCAATCAGATTGTATCTTACAAACCTGACTTATTTCGTCCAATCACAGTAGTCCTTACTCAGGCACTCGGATCTATCAGTGGCACATGTAACTTCAATCCATACTGCGTACGCAGGTCTAGATAAAAGAGAAACTGCTGGAAAAGACTCAAACTTGTAACCTGATTTCCTCAGATGAATAACTAGGCCCTAAAGCCCGATATATTCACACTAAATCTTCCGAGACCCCTACATGCAGGCTTACTGTACGAGAGGAGGGCCGCACACGCCGAATGTTCGAATCCAACTCCGCTCGTTTCAATCGTTTGAATCCAGCTCTCACTCGTTTCAGTGGTTGTTATCTTTCGATGTACAATATGAATGCACAATACATTGCTGACACATGATAAATGATGTGATACATGCTTTATGTTGGTGATGTTATATTAACAAACCAAAAAAAAAAAAGGAAGCATGGCAGCAGCTGCACCAAGCGTATATATCAATGTAAGTTATCCTTTAAACCGTACACATGTCATAGTACTTTGTGGACAGCGAGTGCCCAGAGCTCTAGGCCATCACATGCGGTCGCTGTGAGTCCAGCTCACGCAGGTTTCCTCTCCGGCGGTAGGCCTACGTGTGAAGTCTTGTCAGCAACATGCGGATTGTCGTGGGTTTCCCCCGGGCTCTGTCTGGTCTCCTCCCACCATAATGCTGACCGCCGTCGTATAACTGAAATATTCTTATGTACGGCGTAAACAAAGTAAAAAATTTAAAAAAAAAAACAATAAAAAAACAAAAAAAATAAAAAATAATAATAATAGGGTTACTGATTAAACTTCAATCTACATTGCAGATAAATGCGCATAGATCTGGTTCTGGTCTTCGAGCCCTATCGTAATATTTTGAAAACACTTTTTGAGTTCTGCAATGAAGATCCTACCCATACGATGAAGGTTTCACCCATACGATGAAGGTTCCAGCCATACGATGAAGGATCCAAAGTGTGGCCCACAGTAGCTAATTAATGTCTGTCAATTTCTAACAAAAAACCTGTTTTTTCTTGTTTTTTTTTTCTTGTTTTTTTTTTTGTTTGTTTGTTTGTTTTTCCTAACGGGAAAATGAGCCGAAAACTTGGCTTAAGAGATAGTACATGTTGTTATATTTAGGCTATATTATTCACGTGATGCCCATGTTAACAGTGCCATTCCGGCCCTGTGGATTCACCCACTGCCGTTCATCTCGTTCACCAGCACAAGCATGGGGGAGTGTCTGCATAAACATAGACACACAACATACCCTCAGTTTATTTAGTGTGTACGACTGGTCACACTGTACCCAGACCATCCCGTATGCCAGTGTAGGTCAGTAATGGGATGTACGCACGCCCCCTATGTGTCCCATATGTAGCCTCTATATGTGCATCGTTTCATAAAAACATAAAATTAATTAAGGTGTATTATATATGGAATAAGTTGTTTTGAAACCTGAGAGTTAATCGGTTATTTGATGTAATGCTGTAAAAGCCCGCTGCGTCCATGACTCACGCGAATGAAAGTAACCTGTACAGATATAAGTAAGCTTTTCTCCCATGTCCTCTGACCTGCATGAACTATATAGATGGACACTCCTTAAATGATGTTTATTGTTTCTCTCTTAGTAGTAGTTTTAAAAGTTATGTGACCACACCCTTATATCTACACCTCCAGCTGACATGAATAATGCATGGTTGACATCCAATACATTATATATTGCAACCTGTAGTTTCAATAATATATACATGTATGTATTATATGGTTTTGTACACATTATTCCCGACGTAGGCCGAAACATAAAAAAAAACAAAACAAAAAAAAAACAATAATTTGAGCCCTTATATAAGTATATACAAGTGTTTCGAATGAGATGTGGCATATAATGACAGCCCAACATATCAGTCTTTATACAATCTACGCATGGCGTTTCCCTCGGACTCTTGCTCGGTTTCCTCCCACCGTAATAATGGCCGTCGTCGCACAAGTGAAATATTCTTGAGCACGGCGTAAAACCCCAGTCAAATAAATAAAGATATCAGCCTAGACTTTAAAATACCACAACAAATGTTACGTTTAATTGTCAGACAACAAAGTGTCGCACAGAGGCCCTGTGCGACACCGTATGATTACAAGAGCGACGTACATATATACGGCGAAGGCCTTGCCATGTAATGATATAATACAAGTGCACATTTAAATTGCCTTGTTGTCCATCATTCTATAACTATTACGATATAGTGCATACACATGCAAACCCACTTTACATAGATCAATGAGGCACCTGTGGTGTTTATGTAATTCATGTAACCGTTTATCTATAGGCATTAATGCATCCTTTCAGTGCACGTCTGCAAATCGTATTATCGTTTTTTTTATATATATATCGCTTTTTGGACGTCTATCATGCAACATGCTTACTGTTTTAGACACTGAGGCTACAATGTGTGAAGTTGTTTTCTTTGGGATTCTTCTCAATCTTGATACACATGCCGTATTATCAGTTTTTATTAACTACATTATATAGCCTTGACCACAAAGCAACTGCATGTGCAAATATTTTTTATTTTTGTCCTTTTTCATTACGTTTGTTTCTGAGATAGGTCAATTCCGGTGTTTTTTGTTGTTTTTTTTTTTTTTGATGGGCGTTTAAAGCGCCATCTGTATTATTGTTTCTGCAGGCCCTTGTTACATTTTGTCTGCATAAACAAGAATAACGAAAAAAAAAAACAAAAACATTTCAAATGCCTTTGCATAAACGATAGACATATGATGTCTATCTACATAAACATCAAGCACCCAACCAATCGCCAAATGCTGCGATTTTTTGCTTGAGTGTGTTCCAAACAAATAAGACTCACACTGCCAATAACGAAAAGGAAATACGCGCACATGAAAAATGTTTACCCTGTAGACATGGAGCTCCAGTCTTTTCACGATGAACTGAATTTAGGCAATCGTCAGCTGCAACTCCATGCAGTTCCAGTATTTGACATGTCAGATAAAGTTTGTACAGATAAAGGTAAGCTTACAGGGTTAATGAATACATAATATGACCAATTGGGCTGTCCTTCTCACACAGGGTGTCCCAGAAGTCGCTCACCATCCCAGGTTGAGGTTGAATGCTTGAGCTACAGAGCGGTTGATTGCCCATCTCTTCCAAACATAAAAGCCAATTCAACTCTTTCTTGTACTGTTAGTTTATTAGCCATAATTAACTCTGAAAGAGAGACAAAAAATTTAAAACCAGTGATAAATCTAAAACTCAGAAAGAAAAAAAGAAAATCAGGATGGTGCACGACTTCTGGGATACCCTGATTAACAGTTTATCTAGCTATTTGGGCTGTTTGTTCGTGTAAGTCCCAAGCCCCTGCCGGCACAAACGTTCTTATCTCATGCTTAATGTGTATGCGGAGCAGGTAGTTGTGGTGCTGGTTCTCATGCTGGTTGTGGTACTGGTTGTGGTGCTGGTTGTGTTATTTGTGTTTTCTATATCAGCGTTAAATCTTATTTACACACCACGTCACGTAATGTGGTTGTGGTTCTGGTTGTGGTGCTGGTTGTGGTACTGGTTGAGATACTGGTTGTAATAGCGGTTGTGATGCTGGCTAGATTATTTGTGTTTTTCGTATCAGCGTTACATCTTATTTACACATCATGTCACGTGATGTGGTTGTGGTGCTGGTTGTGGTGCTGGTTGTGATGCTGGTTGTGATGCTGGTTGTGTTATTTGTGTTTTTCATATCAGCGTGACATCTTATTTACACACCACGTCACGTGATGTGGATGTGGTGCTGGTTGAGGTACTGGTTATGGTGCTGACCGTGTCTCGTGAGGTGGTTGTGGTGCAGGTTGTGGTGCTGGTTGTGGTACTGGTTGTGGTGCCGGTTGTGGTGCTGGTTGTGTTATTTGTGTTTTCGATATCAGCATTACATCTTATTTACACACCATTTCACGTGAGGTGGTTGCGGTGATTGTTGCATAACTGGAGTTTTCCTGACCAAGGCTGATGCACTAAATTAAGTTTGATGGCTTAGGCCTATTGGTTTTCTCCATTCTGAATGAAAATCTGATTTGCATACTAAGTCAGATGTGACTAAGTTTTTGGTGTTCTCCTTGACCAATGGTGATCTTATCTGTGTATACAGTGGTTGGGTTATTTGGGTTTCCGTATCAATACGGAGTTGCACACTTGGGTTGGGTAGATTATTATTTTTCCTTTCCTTTTTTATTAAATGAGTTGCAACACATATATCGGGTGTTCCCAAAAAAGTGAACCACTTCTCTGGTGATCGCAATAAGAAAACTACTCATATTTAGCACATACCGTCTTTTTTTCTCGGCGCGCTCAGCCAATCAATGAGCAGGATTGCCCGGTAGTACCCGTGATCTATGGAAGTTCTATTTTCTGCAGTAGGACTTGTTAGTTTTGACACTTTGTTGCTTGAAAACTACCATATGTGCTCAACAGGTTAGAGCTGTAAATACCAGTATAGGTAAAATAGGTTGACCGATACTTAATCTACCATTTAAAGTACAAATGTATTTGTGCTTTTCCGTAAAAGTATTACGAAATTCATTAAATTTATATTTCACGTCGGCCCCTTCCTCTTTTTTACGCAGTCCCGCAGTATTTTTCTATCCTAGAAAAGTACTTTTACTGAATTTCCAGAAATTTTTGCCGTGCTTCATGTGTTACTGGTAAATATTGATTCATCCAATGCTCATCCATTTTCTACCAAACGTTGAATACCCAATTATTTTAAGCTTGTTAATAAAATCACAGACTCTGACGACATTAGGCGGTCAGGTGTGATGGATTATGGGTGTTTTCCAGCTTGGTGGTAATCTAATTTACATCATTAAAGGATACATGAAAAAAAAAACTCTAAAAGGAAGATTAAGGTTTTCGAGAAATGAATAAACCTTTCAAAAAACAAAAGAAAATGTTGACGCATATTTTATATTTCTTAATAGACCCTATATATTATATGCGTATATTTTTTGTCAGTGGTCGGCAATTTCGATGAACTTACTGGGAACCCAGCTTATGTCCCTCAATTCGAACAAAACAGTGGTTGAGCACAGAAGTTTAATATCCATTTTTATGAGAGAAGATGCTGGTATAATTGTTATTATTTTTGTTTATTTTGTATGTAAATTTATATTTGTATACTGCAGTGAATCTGAAAGTTGCTGCGTGAAAAACAGCATTGATCAGACCGGTTTTATCATATACAAACAAACCGAAGTGTTTCCGAAAACTAAAGATTGAATTTTGCAGTAAACAACTCATATACTGTACTGAAGTGAATCCGAAAACTGCTTGATGAATGCTGCACTGAGCAATATTGAAGTGAATCCAAAAAACTGCTTGATGAATTCTGCACTGAGCTGTGCTGAAGTTAAGCCAAAAACTGTTTGATGAATGCTGTATATTTCAGTGAATCCGAAAAATGTTTCATGAATGCTACACTGGGCAATATTGAAGTGAATCCGAAAGCTGTTTGATGAATGCTGAACTGAGCGATGTTGAAACGAATCCGAAAGCTCTTTGATGAATGCTGTACTGAGCTGTGCAGATGTGAAAAGGAAAACGGTTTGATGACTGAGACCGGCCCCGATGGCTCAGCTTTTGGTAGAGCGTCCTCTTCGGGGGCGGGAGATCCAGAATGAATCCTGGGTCAGGTCACACCTAAACATTAACGGTAAGTTCAAAGACCGGTTCACCTGTATCAGTGTAATAGCTTTGGTGGGGGATCTTACTTGTTTTCGGTAAGTCGTCTCAGTGAAGCAGCACTAGATAAAAGAGCGGTGGAAGTTCGTCCTGCAACAAGGAATGCACTCTAAAACCGACAGCTGGTCAGAAGCCGGAAGAAATAACGGCATGGACGAGAGTGTCTAAGCTGTTACTGGTGTTTTCTGGCACAGTTGACAAACATTCTTAACAGTTCAACTTTGACCCAAAATTGACAAGCAGAAGTACAAAATTACACACACGCCCCAACTTATTATCAGTGAACCTGGTGCATTTCTAGTGAATAGGAAGACTGGACATAGCAAAGACTGGATGAAAGTAAGACTCATGCCGCCAATGATATTCAAATGGGGCATGAGAATAAGCATATGCGGGATCAAATAAACTCGTTAGTTTGATCGACATATAATGTAAATCGTATTTACGTGACCGTGCATGTATGCAAGCAATGCCCAGAGTGTCTATTGTCGTAAACAGGTCTAAACCATGTTCAAGCACGATATTTCTATTTTGATGATTTTTCTCTCATCATAAAAATACACAAAAACATTACTTTTTTCAAGAGTTTGAACATAATCCAGTTCTTACAAATCAATTAAATTCTCAGATGTGTCTTATGCAATACTTTTGTTTCAGAATCAATATTCTGCGAACATAATAACTCATGCATACATGTTCAAAGTAAATTATCAAAGTAAAGACCATGGCCGATTCACTAGACTAGACTGTTATGCGGAGATGGTGCAGTTAATAATACAGGAAATATTTCCACAGTTCTATCGGAATAATTGTTTTGACAGCATTCATAATCAACGTCATTGGAGTATCTTATTAACTATAGGGTAAGACCTTATAGGGCCTTACCGTTAAACCCAAATTTTACTCACGAATAATACATAGACTGACAACAGGTTTTCAGTGCTAACCTGGCATACAATTTGACATACTAGTATACCTTATATTCCCAGAACTAATATAGCTCACGACCTAAATATAGAATATATATAAAGCATTACGTTTCATATATGCCACAAATGAACGTGAAGAAACAATGGCTATACGTAAAACTGACTCCGGTTCCAAGGCGCCCAAGCAGTTTTAGTTTATGATAATGTTGTAACGGTCGACCAGCAGCAGAGATGTTGGTATACTAAGATACACGGCCCACAGTAGAAAACCATAAACTGTTAGCTAGCCAGTTCAAGAGCATATTATTGAATAATTACCATTTCAGTCTAGGTTAAATGCAGTTAAAAGTTCCAATTCTAAAATATTGTGATGTCTTTCAGACACTTCTAGCTAGAAAACTATTCAAGGCAATACCATGGGCTACAATTTGGTGCAGCACAATTTTCTAGTTCTAATAGTTTTCAATCTACAGGCCATTGAAATTGCGTATAACTTCAAAACCCTAAAATGATTAAATTGTCTTCTTCGAGTTTTATGTAACTAGTATCGCTCTACATGCATATCAAATTTCAGATCCGCCCACTGGTTCTCGCAAAGAAGATGTTTCAAGGTTTGCTTGAAGACCAACATGACCGCCAAAGTGAGTGATTTAAAAGAATAAACTTCAAAATCATAAAAGACAACATCCGCGAGACTTTAGGTGCGAGTTTTCAAACAGTTTTCGTTTACAGCTTCTAGAAAAAGTAAAAAAAGGAATCCGAATTCCTTTTTATTTTAGTCGTCCGAGCAAAAACAATACGCTTCCAGCTTTTAGCTTGTAAATATTTTTGAAATATTTACACAAGAAAAGCATAAACAGATGATTTTCACAAAACGAATGTTTCTGCTCAAACCTAAACTACAATTCACCAGATGTCTTCTGGTCACCATTTTTTGCACTTTCTATATCATAGCATATCCTTAATTGAAATATGCGGTCATCGAACTCTTAGTCTTTTGATTCGAAGAGCAGTTAAAGAGCCCATGCAATGTTCACAAATAGCATTGAAACACATTCCCCAATTTAACATACCGAGATCAAAATTTGATGTAAATTTACTTTGGGATTCATGATGCGTACTCTGTGCTTCAATGACAAAAAACAAAAACAATACAACGAACAATGAGGCTTTACCTCGTGCCACGCTGAAACTCCTAGTGTTGTTGTTCTGGTCATCTGCCAGTCCAGAGACCCTGGGGACGGGCCATGTGCTATTTTATTTACAGATCAATGACGTATAACATTGCCCAACTTGATCTTCTGTATTCGTAAGTCAGAACATATATCTATTACCCTATACACCTCTGAAATGAAGACTCATGCCCGTTGTTCATACGCAACGGACAGCTTTTATGCTTGAAATGCCGAGTCGATATTTCGGACATCAGACTAAATATTTGGCGTTCTATATGTCACAACATGGCTGTCAATACAAGCCCTCTCTTTACCACTATTCAGTTTACGGAAAAGGGTATAACAAATATTGGTATTGGTTTTTCATATGTTAGAGATACACCAGACTTATCACAATATTGCTTAGTATTTATATTCCTCGTTTATACTTCTTAGTTTAACCCTTTTTACATAAGCGTCTCCTGTCAGCATTGTTACAAAATTTAAAACAGCTTGTAGTATAGCAAAGCGTGCATGAGCATTTAACTGATACACAGTAAGAATTGAATGCAAATTTACAGCCTGAGGCGCTGTATATTGTCACAGTAAATCATGTTGTAAATATTTTCTAGGGCAATTCTGCACCTATGTTGTTTAATTTTACTCTTGTCGATATGTGCTTAAAGCATTGCCTGTAAAACTGTGGCGGTTTGACCATTTACAGTGCACTTAGCTGTAAATGTACACTGGTTTTCTTGGTAGATATGTAGATTTTGTTAATTTGCAGTGGAGTTAACTGATTATTTACAATGGTATATGTGGAAATATACTACTATTTTGTAAATATTAAACAGTACATCCTGTAAATCTACAGTGAAAAGAACTGGTCACAAAATTGCCAGCACTTTTACCTAATAAAGTACAGTATAATTTGTTACAGTTTACTTAATTTGCGAGTGGTATAGTGCAGCCTTTATTTCGATTTTTTTTAATTTATTTATTTATTTGGTTGGTGTATTAGGCCGTGCTCAAGAATGTTTCACACACACGACGGCGGACAGCATTATGGGAAGAGGAAACCGTGCAGAGCCCACGGGAAACCCATGACATTTCGCAGGTTGCTGCAGTAAGGTCAAAAGCGAAAACAACATGGGCTGGACTTAAACTCGCACCGACCGCATTGGTGACGTACTACTAGGTCATTCTGCTGCGCTATAGCCCGCGAATCACTATTAGGCACGGAGATTCCTATATTTCGACTAACACGTATGAATAAATACATATATCCAAACAACAGCCTATATATACATATATATAGCCCATATATAAGATCTAACCAGAATAATTCAAGCGAAAATTCATCTTTAGTTATATACATAGATACACAGATACACAGAAAATTTCGACACGTCTGCAATATTTCCATCGAGTAATATATGCACAAATGGACCTAGAATGAAAGATATGTCGTGTTCTCCTTTACGTCGAGGTATTTTTTCGATACGTAAACGTTTTGTCGTCTGTCTATTATTTTTTTTTTCGACGGTGTAATAATGCATATAGAACGGAGTTCAAGGTCACGTGCACACTTTTCAGAAGTGGAAATCAACATTCTGCGAAGTAAACATCTGGTCGAGGAGCTGGACATGGCCTGTACATGAATATATACGCGAAAGGTTAATATCCACCTGCATACATTTTATACATATCTGGTGACCTACTGTGATACATACATATATCCCAACCCTTGTTGATATCATTCCAATTTGGCTTTTGCTCTTCAAGAACAATGACACATTTACAAATCAATAGGGGCTTGGAATGTATACAGGTGCGGAAACCATACCAATGAGCTAACAAAGGTTACGGCTTTGCATACATTTGAGATAAAATCTATAAGGATTAAATGTTTTACCTGTATAAGGAGAATCTATAATACCGATGTTTTGAAACCTTGATTTATACCACTATCAAAAATTTCACAGGACATGTAGAGATAAAAATAATATCGTCATTTATTGTCATTTTTTCAACAATTTAAAAGTTTTTAAAGTATTTTTCAAATTTTCACAGTATTTTTTACCCTACATTTGCGTGTCATAGATGTTTTATATGAAACGATCTGTCTCTATACCTAAACTGCATGCACAATGGCGGGTCGGGTCCAAGCTGTATAACTGAACAGGCAAATGCTCTCTCACAGTTCTGGAGTAATACATTATCAATTTGCGGTCGATGTGAGTTCAAGTCCAGCTCATGCTGGCTTCCTCTCCGGCCGTATGTGGGAAGGTCTGTCAGCAACCTGCGGATGGTCGTGGGTTTCCCCCGGGCTCTGCCCGGTTTCCGCCCACCATAATGCTGGCCGCCGTCGTATAAGTGAAATATTCTTGAGTACGGCGTAAA
The DNA here is from genome assembly GCF_032854445.1 of Liolophura sinensis. NCBI lineage: Eukaryota > Metazoa > Mollusca > Polyplacophora > Chitonida > Chitonidae > Liolophura > Liolophura sinensis. The sequence goes on from NC_088295.1 coordinate 78,058,007, forward strand.
ACACCAATCAAAAAAAAAAAAAAAAATTATCAATTTGCACATTGACAAATGTCATAGTACAGGTTGGAGAGAGCAAGAAACTCTTCAGCCTATGTCCGAATTTGGCGGCAAAGGTTCTCCCTTGATTATAATATATACGTGCAGCTTTTCATCGCAGTAAAAGTCGTGTTTATATGACGTATATAGGTTAGAGGAATGCGTTCGAAGACAATGGCTGGATTAGAAAGTAGAACGTATATTAATTACCGTTATGGGCGTGGTGTCCGCAAATTCAAGTAAACTCGCCAGGTAAATACGGAGAATACCGTGCAGTCTGGTCGTGAAGAGCCTATAGTACGAACAGTGCCCCAGCTGTTATGTCACCTTTATCAGGATGCACATGTAAGCTGTCCTTGTGCACACTGGTGAACTGGTGGCAGTGACATTTAGGGCTCCTCAAACAATGCAAAACAACACACACATAATGTCAGACCAAGAGTATAGAGGATATCTGTTTCTTCTGAGTCCTGCTCTGTCCGTCATCTGCAAAAGCCTCCATGGGCATATACTGGTACTGATGGGCACAATTTTGTACACACGCACAGAAACAAGCAAAGACTGATAATGCAGTACAAAACCACATCATACAATTGGCCACGTTCCAAGCATGCCAGCCAGTGTATATAAGGTGTCCATATGTATGACAATATTGTATACACAAGTATACATATGGAGTTAACTTCATATCTTATAATTCACACTCGTTAGACATTGTACTTGACATTCGCCTGCCACCTTTGGTGCATGAATACCTATATCAAATATAATACATACTTAATCAGTATCACGTGGCTGATAACGGCAGTCTATGGATTACGACCCTGTGGTTTGTTGTTAGCAAACATGCGACATTCGTGCCTCGATCCGTGCCTTAAGCCTAATGCAAAATCGGATTTTCAGTTACCCGCTCATGAACAACATTCACTGTCCATTTTTGAAGATTCTAGAGGCGGAAGACGGTCACTGGTACGTTCAAAGTCGTGTGACCCCAAAGAGTTGTGTCACAGCTTCCATTTTGTATGTACTCAAACGCATGGCATTTCCTTAGACGCTGATAGGTTGATAGACGACAACGATCTCACAAGATCCAGATTGTCCAGAGACTAGTAAACTCGTCCAAAATTAAACAAGTTGAACCTTTGGATCAACTGTTCCAGACTCAGGAATTCTTGTTGTGGTTACCCGCACACGAGTTAATGTTCGAGGATTTTTTGTTGCCTGGGTCAAGAAACCTCGTTTTTGACAACTGATGCCCGTGTGCGCTGGGCTTTATATCCGCGCCCCAGTGCTAAGCGCCAAGCGAAGCAGCAGCAAGTGCCATTTTAAAATCTTTTGTTATTACCCGACCCGGGTTTGATTCCAGGTCTCCTGACTTCGATGCGGTCGCTCCAGCCAAGCTAGCTAGCATCTCTTTAAAAAATATATAGACGCTATCAGCCACATTCAACGGAGAATTTGCATCAGACACATTCAAGACAGGACGATCTGTGAAAAAACAACACGGGAATTGATGAGCTTGGCCACAGGCAATGCAAACAAAGAAGAACGTATCTGATGACAATGCCGATAACAAAATTCCTTAAATGTAGCATGAACAAGAGAAACATTCTAATTCCTTCAAAGGAGGCTCATTAATATATTCGGTGAATCACCTTTTCAGTGATACATGAAACTCTTTGTTTTCATTTCTTAATATGGTGTTTAGGATGTGGTCTGTACAAAAGTACAAAAAATCTTCAGTTTTCCTGTTGGGGAGTAAAAATGGCTTTAAACTACAATTTAAAATTAGGTGACCTGCTGTCGTGAAGTCAACTGACATAGCTGTCAAAACAACTTTCTTGTGAGGCGAGTCCGAATTGGGGTCGCTATGCAGGTGCGGCGTTCCCAGCCAGTATGTTTAACGAAAATGTCATTTTCCAATATTTCCGACCATTGACGGAATTTATCTATGAAATAGAAGGGTTATTAAGTCAAAGTTACACAATCCTGTAATCAGCCAAAGAGATAATTCATTTAAAAGTCACGTCAAACATGTACAATTCATGCAGTCCAAACCAAGTGAATCGTTCAATTCAGGTTCAAGGCAGACATGCGCAATCGAACCATCGACCAAGATCACTCATCCAACATACGTACCCAGTAGGCCTACAGTCGAAAGCCACAACATAGCTCTCTTGCAGCTTCAAGTGAGCACACAGCAAAAGTCTACGTGGACCAAATATGTCGTTGTAACTCGTTAACAGTAAAACACTTCTAATTCAAAGTCTAGAGTAACTAACCGAGTCAATTCACCTTAGTACCACTTTAACTGTAACTGTCTTTCCACCATAATGCTGGCCGCCGTCGTATAAGTGAAATATTCTTGAGTACTGCGCAAAAACACAAATCAAATAAATGACTAAAGATGAAATTAGATGTACAAAACTATCCGTCTCCAAGATCCCATTAATGGAAATAAAAATTTACGAATCACGCATATACATGTAATACGAGAAGGTGCTCCATATCGATCAAAACGATTCTAGTATAACACATGTAATGATTTTTTCCAGATCGTCCTTTGCACGGTCAAAGCGTCAAATTCAAATTTCTACAACTTCTTACAAATATAAATTAGCTTAATGTTGCCTGTGTGACTTATGAGCGGTTGTGGTAAAATATAGCGTATTTGCAAACTATGAGTCAGCTGAAAGATCTCATTGGTTGTGACCTTTCACAGAACCCAAGTCAAAACTAATGAGACCTGATGTTCGTGTTCAATTCAGTTTCTCCATTCACTCCTAAAACCACTCATTATAGTTGCAGCGAAGTTACACCAAGTTATCGTTTTATCAACATAATATAAATGGTCACCTGTTGACGGCACGATTCTCAAGAAGACAGCTATCTATTTTTGATTCTGCAACTTCTTGTTGACAAGATGAGAATATTATTTTTGGTGATTGGGACATTATTTCGTGACATTGTGGTGTGAAGTTTGAAGGTTATAACCTCCCAGTTAGTTGGAATTTGTTCAAAATTTAATGTCACCCACTATCGTTTAACCCGTGTTAGGTTGTCGTCGTTGTACTTTCTGAGATGTGATAAATATTTCTAAACTTTGTTAATTTCAGGAGATAATGTTGAGAAAGTGGATGGCTTTAGGTTATTTGACAGCCCATTCGTTACACTTTAGGATCAGTTTTGCGTGTGGATCTTCACTCTAGCGTACTATATCTTTTGTGCTAAATATTTGCACGATGAAAAACTTTTCCCGAAGGACTGAGCTAATGTTTTCATCTTGTCACTCTCACGTCGTAAACCGTCGTGCTGACAAAACTTGATAAGTGTCGTAAAATTCAAGCCTCTTTACAGCACATTTTTGGAGGGAAATTCGAATCATCATCAAGCATCTGTCATCTTAAAATAAATTTTGAACATCGGAGAGTAGCTACATGGGAAATGTTTGGAAGGATGGCTGAATATAGGACCTTTATTTTCTCAGCAGAAAATACTTGCAGGGTTAAAACTCTCGCTGGGATTGAGCCATTACTGTCGGAGCAGCCTTCCTGTTGTACCAGACGACAGCATACGAGGGCGTGTCTCCGTGGATAGACCAATCAGACCGGATTTATTTTAGCGTCAGACAATCAAAAGGTATAAAAGAGCCTGACTACATTCATTCTGGTAGATGGCGGCCAGAGGGGCGGTACAGGGCAAGCCGATCCAAAACTAGAACACCCAACGGAAGGTAAAACTCCATAAGGCCCAACAAGCTTAGCAGTCTCTGAACTGAGAATCCCTCGCTCAATGGAAACCGATGGTCATTCAGTTTGGCGTTTCGCTAAACTTGTCCTGGGGAACATCCAGTTTCTAGGGAACATTTTTGGGAGCATCCAGTTTTACTTTGGAGAATTATTCCACTGTGGCTGGCTCGTCTGAGGATTCGAGCCATTCAGACTGTGAAGATCATTCAGCTTGGTGTTTTACTAAAGTAGTCCTGGGGCTCATCCAGAGGAACATTGTGGGAACCATTCACTGTTCGGACAATGCTTCCACTGTGAATTCTCAACTGGATTGTGGCTAGCCTGAGGACTCTCAAATCATTTGGATTTAGTGATTTGGTGAGATTGACATGTTAGTTTTGGGAATCGTTCAATTTGTGAGGAAAGGTTAGGAAACCAGGCAGTGTCTGCACAGTAGCTTCATTGTGAATTTAGTACTGGACAGGCTAGCAGTCTGGACTTGAGAACGATCATTGCATCGTTGTTAGGCTAGACAGAGTGAACAAGTGACAATCATCAGGTTGGGGCTGGATTCTGAACACTGACTATGATCAATTCATAAGGGAACATTAGGCCACAAACTAAAACACACTAGAGTTTACAGAACTTGACTTTTGCTCATAACTCATCCACTGAGACTGTTGAGAGCTTTTAATGTATCACCTGAACCAGGGATTCATAGTGGTGTATATATGTTGAATACTGGAGTTGTCTTTCATATTAGAATAAATTCACCATTCAAGTTTTCAGTTGAAATTCTGTATGGACCTTGCTTCTTAATAATTTGAATGATCAGAGGGTACAACCCACATAAAGCGATGCCACCAGCTGCTGGAATATTTTAATTAATCGATGAGTTGAATCATACCGCTCGGATTATACAAATCGGATTATACAAAAGATCATAACAGGATTCAGAGAATTATTCAGTTCTTTGACATATGGTTTCTAGTAGTTAACATGTCTATAAAGATCCGTTAGACTTTATCTACAGACGGCTGTTATACAGCAGCATTTGACTACTCCTGGTTTCCCATATAGAAGTAATAGAAATATCCATTACAAATTGTGAAAGGAATACAACATGGTAATAACAAAGGAAAACGATGACAAATCTGGATAATCAATAAATGTTAAGGGATGTTTCAGCAAATTTCTCTAAAATTTCTCAGCTTTTGCCTGTTCTATTTGTTGTCTAGTTTAAGTGTCGAAGAGCTTGTGGAGAAGGCGTATACGTGTCAAGATTGACCATACTTAACGCTCCTGCTATTCGTGGAGGCCATCATGTTTCGATTGGTAATATCATTTCTCCCAAGACAAATTCCCTTAACGGTGACATGGGAGAATCCATATTTCAAGTTCGACATTTGGTCAATCCACTCATGCCTAGAAAACATACCTAAGGAAATTGGTCCTCTATACTTTTGCCATATATGCTATTTAAAAACATGTTAAAGCAAAGAATTTCGTTAATTTTGTTTAAAGGTCTGACAAGCCTAGACTAATCTTTATTTGGCAGGGGAGGCTGTATATGGACGCACTGGTAACTCTGGAAACATCCATTACTGAGTGACGAAATGGTAAGACGAATGACAGCAGTGCGAGTTGGACTTACAAAACACATAAATGCCTTTGTGCTTTACATATTCTCGCACAAATTAATATATACCTGAGCGATGCTTTGCAGCTCCCCCCGCCTCCAACTCTGATCTAATTTTTTGCTAACTTAACAGCGTCTCATCGTCTGTCTCATAGCGACAATGCAAGGCGCCTTTGCGACTCAAGCAGATCCTGCATATCTATGCACAGACGTTTTCCCGTGCATGATTTCCTCATTGTAAGTCTGCGGCCTTTACATTTATCACATGTCCTTTCACAATAAATATTCTTTTCATTCACTATTCTACCTCTTGCAGCACCTGTATGCGTGCACGTTTACCATAACTGTTATAGGCTTATCATGTTTCCAGTCTTTTGAATTCGTTTTGTCCCCATAAATGTATTCTTTTCTATTTGCATATAGACAGCATGAAATGACACAATCGTGGAGCAAAGTACACCAACGTATCACGTAAACAGGAGTGTTGTAATTCATCGATATACAATAACGTGATAAGCTGTTGAGTAGACGGAATGACACAAGAATTCACAAACATCGTACAGGAGTGAGCAAACGCGTGTTTCTATACACGTATACCTGGGCACTTCATCACCCAAGGTTATGAGCTAGAATCCGAATAACCAGTGATGAAATGTTATATGTTTTACTTGTAAACATATTGAAAACGTGCTATGTAACGATTTCAGTCAACGTCACAAGATATTATTGTGAAAAAAAAAATGGTGTGTCAAGGTTACTCTCAAGTTTCTCAAGTTTTACAATGAGTATAATTCATTTACATTGAGTATAAAAGTAAATATGGATAGAGCGTTCAAAATCTCCTGCACTCTGCTTCATAATCGTCCAATTCCGCTTAACCCGAGGCTAGCGTCTATATGCTCATCGCGTTTAATAAAATCGCCACGCTAAATATAACAGTTCTAAACAAAAAGCGGATTTACATATTTTGATTATCAACATCTTATTTACTGCATGTCGTGGTACACGATTTGAATACTGATTTCATCCATTCGTCTAGAATAATCTGTAGATCTTTCCATCATCAATGACAACTGCTTCTCTTTGCATGATTCCATCCTAATTTCGTACTTTATACACTTTCTTAGTTCTTTGGTGCTTTTTGTAATAAGTCGTTTTGGGAATTGGCCTCGTGACTATTGTTTGCGAATGTCCTCTTTGGTTCACGGCCGGTATACGAATATCTGTTTCGACGCACAGATTATCATTTTGGCTTATTGTATGTTTCCCAACATTTCTGTTGACCATCCCTTTACCATGGGGAAGGCTATAGCAAGTTTTTGCAAACTGGGTTCACTCATCGTTATTATAGTAGGTACTATTATAGACATCACCAGCCTAGAATCCCCTGCATGATTTCCTGTATGTAAGAGGGGTGGCTAAATCCAGAACAAATCAAGTTGCTGTCTGGAGTTATTAGTGCTCATATGTCCTAATATCGGGTAGGTTAGAAGCTGGGAGACCTGGGATCAAACCCATATCGGGTCATACAAAAAACTATAAAAATGTTGCTGTCGGGCTTGGCACTCAGCAGTGTGAGGTTACAACCAGGACGGGTTGGCCCTGTGTCAGTATAATGTGACTAGGCGGTGTGTCTAGACTCTTTCTCGTCATATGTCTGAAAAACTGGAACAAAGTACGACATAAAACCCCGAGGATACAAGTGTTTGTATATACTGATGATAACATATGTTACTGTGAAAGGATGATTTGTTGAGAATGTCCCATGCAGGTATGCTTCCTGATGACGAGATCGGCTACTGTGATTTAACTGTTGAAAATGTCCCATGCAGGTATGCTTCCTGATGACGAGATCGGCTACTGTGGTTTAACTGTTGAGAATGTCCCATGCAGGTATGCTTCCTGATGACGAGATCGGCTACTGTGATTTAACTGTTGAGAATGTCCCATGCAGGTATGCTTCCTGATGACGAGATCGGCTACTGTGATTTAACTGTTGAGAATGTCCCATGCAGGTATGCTTCCTGATGACGAGATCGGCTACTGTGATTTAACTGTTGAGAATGTCCCATACAGGTGTGCTTCCTGATGACGAGATCGGCTACTGTGATTTAACTGTTGAGAATGTCCCATGCAGGTATGCTTCCTGATGACGAGATCGGCTACTGTGATTTAACTGTTGAGAATGTCCCATACAGGTGTGCTTCCTGATGACGAGATCGGCTACTGTGATTTAACTGTTGAGAATGTCCCATGCAGGTATGCTTCCTGATGACGAGATTGGCTACTGTGATTTAACTGTTGAGAATGTCCCTCTCATTGTTCCCAGGATAATACCTGGGTTTACTGACACTGATTATCTCGGATATGCTTTGGACATTGGAATCATCAGAGAAATCCTACTTATGCTTCTGTGATACTGGTCATGAAGTAAGATGGATGTCTACCTAGGAGTCTCTGCCAATCTGATATTTACATGCGAAAACATACCAGAATACATATATACATGCATACCGAGACATTGGATGTGTTAGAAGCTGCTCAGTGGCTACTTTTGTGGCGTATACTTAGTCAGATAGGTCTGACCAAGTGTGACATTGGAAAAACAGCAAGTGAAGAAGGCAGGATGTCGTTCAACAAAATATCTAGTGCCTGTGGTAGATTAATGGACACACTCTATGATAACTAAGACTTTCAACCAGCACTTATGTACTTGGGTAACATTTGGTGTTCGAAATTTGGATTAAACTTTGAGGAAACTTTGATATGGTACTCGCTGGACTTAGATACGTTAACCTGAAGATAAATTCCGAATAGTGCCACTTGTTTAAGCAGAATCAAAGATATCCTGGTCATCTGATATCTGAAGGTGGTATCCAGCCTGATCCAGAGGAAGCCAACCACAGAAAATGAACTAAAATAGGGTTATTATAGGCCTAGTAAGGTACTATAGTGTACACGCGTTTTGCACTCAGCTTTGCCCGACAGGTAGCACCACTTCATGCCTTGTACTGGAAAATTTCCTGGGAAAGTTGTGATGAGGCTTCCGAGATAAGAGTAAGAGCACAGGTATAACATGTTACGCCAAAAATCATGAACGTGATGTCAGATACAAGTAATAACAACAGTGCCGGTACAATACATGTGGATTGTACTTTTACTGAAGTAGATACTAAGCGCTGGGGCTGTCAGACTACAGATGGATAGTTTAATGTCTCCTCGATAGACCTTTCCGAAATGTCAATCAAGAACACGCAAGAGACCAATCATAAGCAATATTGTTGCAAATAAGTCAACCAGACCTCCCACACATTGAATTATACAAATGCTCAATCTTTCTGTAACGTCATTTAAGAAATATTATTCGCGTCAGGGTAGTCTAACGGTAGTTTTACATCAAATCGATGTGGAAGAGTTTCGCCTTCGACCTAAAATATAAACTCTTCCACATCGATTTGATGTAAAACTACCCTTAGACTACCCTGACGTGAACATTATTTCTATTCTATTACCTTGGTAGCAGCAAAATGTTTTCGTAATTATAACAAAAACGCCATTGCGGTATAGATTAACAGCAAAAAATGCCCCCAATCTCCCTGACACGTTGTTTTCGTCCAACCGAACGTTCTAAAGGGGCGTAACCTAATTCTCGACGAAACCATGATGTGTTTTACAGGGGGTGTTAAAATGCAATGCTAAATATTACGGACGTGCTTCACGACTAGGATAGAATAATATAAAAAATACGTTTGTTTCTCGAAAACAATTCCGCCTATAAAATATAGCACTATAAAATAACACATCTGCAGGGTTGCTTTCATATTTCAGCTAAGACGCTGTTATCATGGTAGGCTTCGGTGAGAAAGGCACGGTGTCAAACAGCAACCACACTGACAGTGAGCCGGGGAGGTCGCTCGTTGCAGGAAGCGAGAGTTCGGGCAGATCAAAAGTTTTCCCAAACTCTGTCTGACGAGCTAAAGGAGCTGGAAACCTTTGGCATCAGCAAAACGACAACAAAAGTGGGGAGCTCAACTGTTTAAACGTAATTAAAGTTTGAATTACGTACGAAAAAAAAAATAATGAAAACACACAAACTTAGGTTAACAATAGTTTGATACTGAATTTTATTTGGTTTACTTGTGTAAATGCTTTGCGGTCGTGTTGTATTCTGTATCAAATTCATAAACACTGGGTAACGAATGTTGAAATAATGGAACACTTCAGTTCATATTTTCAATTCAATATTAATTTCTCAGCGTATGTTGATAAATAACAAAACAATAACATCATAGATATGTGTTTATGCTTATTATAAGTAAGCAAATAAATATATTATTTATATATTGAAGGTATCATGAAGATAAATATGATTTGCGTTTATTGTATTGTGAAATACAATGGATGGATCACAATTTAAATTTGTAATGACGCAATCTGTACAAAGTCATATGTACATTAAACCAGCCCCGTGCACATGTTTCACTCAGTGCGCCGTACCAGTTACGTAAAATATACACGTCACACTCATGCATAAAGGTCACATCTGAAGATCTGGGTCAGCGGCAATATATTGGCGGCATTCAGACATTAGCGTTTGCGGAGAGAAAACATGAGTAAACGGACTGAACATTGTGCGGAAAAAAACAACAGTTTAACTCGGATAAACATCAAACAAGGATTGAGAGTTGAAAAGGGCGATCTGCAGCCAGTCCGCTATCCAGAGGACGTGAAGTTGATGTGAACTCTGCTGTTATTTAATGTTGCATTGTTGAACAGCCCTCAAAAACTTTGAGGCGTGACTGAAAACTGGGATTTTGCCATTTGGATGGAATTGCTACTGTTACGTGTAACATTATAGTCGACAGCGTCGGGCATTTGCACTGAGAGTGGCGTGACTGACATGGGAGTATTTTCCCTCAACGGCATTTTCACTTTCAGCATTTTCTGATAACACACCTGGAGCAGGCAGGATAATGTTGATTTCACGGCGTTTTGAAACGGACGATTTGGTGACATAACTCCGTACACTGGATTCACTGCGGTGGCCAATCAGAGACATAACGTCCATCACAGAAACCCCGGCATCAGCAAGAACTGTGGCTGTCGTAGCCCGGACGCAGTGATTCGTGTACCGGCGGCTAAGTTTTGCATCGCGGGAAATATCAGACATCATGGATCCGATCTTTTTTAGACCCATTGGTTGATTGCCCTACCATGGTTTGTGGTCAACTGGGACGTTTAGGAGAGGCCGCTGAAAGAAAGACTCGCAGGAAGAATTATCAGGTCCGTATGTAAAAAAAAAAAAAATTTCGTGAAACCATTTTTATCTCTTATAATGTAGCATTCAAACGTCCCTATGGGCTTTAAATTATCTGTAATCTGATACTTTTCTTCTTTAAAATAAACGTTCGCTCCGACAGAAAAAATAGCCATTTTGTTTCTTTGTTTATATTTGTCGTCTGCTTTATTCAATGTAAACAACAACCTCTATCCGCCCATAGAACTACAATAGACCCGTCCAGAAGTCAAACGCTTCTGTCTCGTGATAGGGGGTATCTAACGACTTGGATAATGTGTACTTGGCATAGAGCCAAGCAGTACGTTGTATGTAATAAAAAGGAATCGAAGGGTAATAGAATACGCCACAATGGGGAGGCTGCATATTTTTTAATCCCGTGAAGTGGCGTTAATATGAAGCTGAACTTCGTGCCATTGTTACGTCAGGAATGGACTGTGTCGTAACGTCTACACCGTTACAATATATCAGTTTCTATTGTAACGTCGTACTGTCATTAATATGACGTTATCATGATGAACCGGGAGTTCATAGCTGGACCATTTTGCACAGGTTAGAAGGAGCTTTTCGACTTCCCCATTGCTTTCACCGGGAAGGGAAGGGAAAGTGAAGTCGTCACGAGAAGGTGTGGTGGGACAGTGTGGGGTCTAGTGCTGTCTTTTCTTTCAAGAAAATATTCGTGGTGCTTTGTAGAATGGATTGTAGCATAAAGTCTACACCGTTACGATATATCAGTTTCTATAGTAACATCGTGCTGTCTTTAATGTAACGTCATTATGATGAACTGGGAGTTCATAGCATTGGACCGTCTTGCACAGGCTAGAAGGAGCTTTTCGGGGTCCCCGTTGCTTTCACCGGAAGGGAAGGAAAAATGAAGTTGTCACGAGAAGGCGTGGTCGGACAGTGTGGGTCTAGTGTTGTCTTTTCTTTCAAGGAAATTATTGGTTGCGCTTCGTAGTTTGAGTAACTTCTCTATACTGCACGATTTGGAGTGTGACAACGTAGATGATCGTACTCATATGGACATGCGATGGGTGGCCTCTTACTCACACGGTATATGATGAAAGACCTCTGCTCTAATATCAACGCTCCACGCTAGCTAGTCATATATAGCTCTGTATAAACATATGGACTTATGGTGAGAGAACTGTACTGAATCCTTAAGATTCCACCCCAAAGAAGTCGTTAGTAACAATAGTATGACAGGTTTGATTGACAATTAATGACAATGCACTTTTGTGAAGGCCAACTCAAATTACTGATGTGGACTATAATATTGCAATATCACTTGAATTATTCATGTTTTCTTTGTGTTTATTACAAAGCATGTATGTATGTATATACGGAGTAGTTATGTAACTGGTACTTATTCATGAAACATGATTTGGCACATCCGCCTCACATATGTCTCTATATACATGTATACGATATATTCAACTCAATTATTAAAGTACATACAGTACAGCCCACATCTCGTGCAGAGAGAAGGGGATATCCCCGCCATTCGGCGGGCTCACGAGTACATCAATCGGTGAAAATGTAGTCCGGCTGTACGTCGCCTGTGCTTACAGACCGCAACGCTCCACATGTGGTCCGACGGCGCAAGATGAATCCACAAGTCGGGTTTTAAGGAGAGCGCATACATGTAGGCCTGTGTGTATTTGCATAGCAATACTTCATCTCGGATCTTGCATGTGAATCACGATTATATGTGTTAATAATGTTTGCTAGTTGTAAATACATACAGAGGCAACCTACGAAATAAAAGAGTGTTATAGAATAAATATCATCTTTTCGAAACCTACCGTGTTCAAATACATGCCTTCATTGTTTGGAGTTTTGAGAATGGCTTCAGTCCGCATTTTGGGCAACGCGGCTCAAGTGTCACTCATGAAACCTTTGTACGTTAATACTAATCCTATGGTATTTTAATCCACTCACACTGAGTAATGGAATACTGTCAGTGTAGTGAGCCTGCTTCCTTTATATAAAGAGCGAAAAAGTTCAATTCACACAATCAAACATGGAGCTCCATAAGATAAAACGAATTTCCGAGTTTTATCGTGCGAGAATTGACGACCTGCACGCAGAGAATGTATCACCTCTGCTGATCCGAAAACGTCTCCTGGCTGAAAACAGGGTGAGCATTAGCACACAGGCTATAAAGTTAAATATAGCGAGAAGAGAACGGGAAATATCTACTGGAAAACGGTTGTCAGCCGTTAAACCACGGCCAGAGAAGCGAAAGTTGAACCCTGAGCATCTGGCCTTCATCGACAGATGCATTGAAGCCAACGATGAAGTAACAGCACCGGAGCTTCAGCGTAAATTGAATAAGCAGTACGGCGTTGTGTCTCCGTTCTACAGTCAAGAGAGCCCGTCAGCAGTTTGGATGGACAAGTGCAAGCTCGCACTACTGTCAGATTGTACGGGATGTGAACAAAGAAAAACGTAAGCTGTTCTGTCTAGACGTGATGGCCAATAAGGAACAATTTGACGATGTGATATTCACAGACGAGAGTACTGTAAAAATGCAGTCGCACGTCAGTTTGTCATTCCGGCGCCAAGGAAAGCTACGCCGACTGAAAGGGATACCCAATCACCCGTATCAAGTAAGTTATTTCTTATTATTTGTGCTTAATACTACCCATCAACTTGCTTCTGTACCTCAAAGTAGTCGTATTCTAAATAGAGTTTCAAGTTAGAAGCACAGACTATATTCCTGATTTGACAATCATATTTTTGCAGGTCCATGTCTGGGCAGGCATGTCACGGAGAGGAGCCACACAGATCGCCATCTTTACGGGTAAGTTGAGTGATGGGTACCAAACAATTTTGGAAAAGTACTTATTAGTAAGCTGTCACATTTACGTAAAAGTGATTATCACTAATTTAAGATCTTGCAGTTTTAGTTGCCATTTTGTTTTCGACTTTTTTGAAATTGATTTAAATTGTTACAGCCATTCGTCAGAGAGGTGTACCCCGACGGCTACAGACTCTACCAGGATAATGATCCGAGCTCTGGCCCGTCAGTGGCAATACCAGGCTCAGGTGATGCGTCTATAATGTCGTCAATCAGTGTTGCGAGGCGTCGAGGTGACAAGGCCTCAGTTGCCAGAACCTGTACAGTGAATTCCGGTACAGGTAAGTTCACGGGCGACGGGCTGGCATCCTTGTCTGTTGGGTCATCGGGGGTAGACAGGCTCTGTACAGGCTCTGGTTCGGGTCTCAACCGAGGTTCTACATCTGTCAAACGACCTGGTTTCGACTAGGGGGCGATTGTTCGGGTCACTTTCACAAGCATGCTTGCATTTAAGACCGTCCACCTGACATAGGAAAAATATGTATGTTTTCTATTGTAAAGGAAGTTCGAAAAACTGAACAGAAAGTCTCAAATGAATCTTTTTCGTTAACACGTATTATAAATAAATGAATATACTAAATGAATACGTTTGATTCAAGTCTTCGAACGTGGTCGAGAAGTTCGTCAAACTTGGCTAAGAATATATCTAGGCCATGGGAAGGTCCATTGTTGGGGAGAATTTCATGGTCGCTGGTCGGAGGAGTTACGGAGGAGAGAGGACGAGTTACAGAGAAGGGAAGAGGATCAGTGGGTGAGCCGGGGGTTCCATGGTTCCAGGTATCCATGTTAAAGAGAGTAGGGCGGTCAGAGATGGGTAAGTTGACGGAAAAGTCTGAGGATGTTAACAGTGATAGAAAGGGTGACGGTTGATTATCTGAAGGGAGATCCAAGGTAACAGGAAACACAGGTGGGGATGAAGAGACAGGAGTAGGAGTGGGTGTGATAGTGGAGGAAAGTGTGACAGAGGGGGAAGTCAGTTGCGTTAGAGTAGAAGGAGCGGAGTCAATAGTAGAGATGACAGTTTGTGCAGGAGAGTCGGTAGAGGGTGGAGATGAGAGAGTTGTGCTTGGCGATAGGTTAGTATAGCAACCTGACCGGGTTTTCTCCACCAGACGCTGGACCTTGTCCACCATATCTCCTGTTAAACGGCTGAAGTCAAAGGCATGCGCCTTGGTCTTGGATGGCACTGATGGAGATGGCCTGTTCAGTTGGTTAGGGTGGAAGACAATATCCTGTATACAACAAAAAAATAAATAAATTAAGCCAATGTTCAGTAAAACATGCCGGTGTGGTAGTGAAGGTTAGATGTAAGATGTAAAATCACTAAAGGGGAAACTTGCATAAACATACTAACCTGTGTTGCTTTTCTTTTCAACCCGTCTTGTTTTCCTGGCAATGTTTCTTTTCAACGGGCGAGCGGCCGGTAGACGAGTACATGTACCTGAAGAGCGGAAAAAGAGAAATGGTCACGTACAGGTTGAACATAAGATAGGAGACGCTTGTCATCCCATGACGCTGACACAAACAAAAATCGTTTGCATACAAAAACTTGAACATGAGAGTTAATGTCGAACTAGCAGGCATGGCTGTATACAGTGTATATCTGGCAAGTTTCGTGACACTACACACAAGTACTTTCTAGATATATTTATGGAATTCTACAATTTAATGTAAAGTTTGAACTAAATAACTTACCCTCTGTTTGTTTTGAAGCGGTTTTCGTTTTCAAGAATTTCATATACTTCTTCTCAATATCCGTTAGAATTGTTGGGTCGTCTGTGTGAAATAAATTGGGTATTAAGTCATTGGTGGTATATCGCAATGTAGTATTCGTTCTTATTGGTACTCAAGACGGGAATACTTTGTTACAAAAACAGAGAAAACATTCCAAAAAATACATTTTCAGAATTTCGGTGAATATACCTGAACAATATTTAAGGTCTCCGAAGACAAATACCCACCAGATAATCCCAGTATTGTTGCCAACAGAAGTTTATTTTCCCAAGGCGTTTTCACTTCCAAATTCACTGCTAATGGATATTCTGATACCAGGTCTTTCGTCTTGGCCTGCAAAGTCTTGCCGTCACAAGCAAACTTTATAAAAGCGTACTTAGGAACTGGAAAGAAAGGTTGACGTACGTGTAAAGGATACATGGTCATCACAAAGGAAAGCAAAACTGAGAAACTGACAAATACCAATATAAGCAGGAAAATTATGGATTAATGGATAAACACATGCAGTTCTAGTGCGAGTGGATAAATAACTAGAACAGATATGCTTACATTATTTCAATAAACGATGTTAACGTCTGGAAATGCCTTTTAAAGCCAAAACACACATGCTTACCTTTAAGTTCGTTACGGCGAGACATTTTCAGTCCTGGATGGATACTGCTAAGACGAACTAGAGGGCCAAGGGGATTTCGTCAAAGCGCACGATGTCAAAAAAATTGTCCTCGGTATGTAGCTAAATCCGCAAAACGTAGTGGTGTAAGGCAGGGTATGAGTCAAGGCAAGAGCAAGAGAAATTATGATCTCTTCTTCTTTGGACTGCACTTTTTATATTATTCCTCTTGAAAGACGCTGTTGTGATCCGGGAGTCCCACAGTGACTTGGTGTACAACCAACTGTGCTCAATTAGCCCGGATAATTAGCCACGCTTGATCATTTGACTTAGATTTTGTAAACGGAATCGTTGTTATCAAATTGTTTCACCCTCCCCCATCTCACCCACCACAAAGGAAGTATATGTATTTTAAAGGCAAATCATTAAATCGCTGACAAATATATTGCACTATACACAGAAATTTGGTGAATATGTATACCGCAGCTTTGGAGGACTTACACGTTTATGAAACAGAAGGCTAGTTTAAACTACAGATAACAGGTGTAAAGTTTTGCCTAATGCGGACTAATTGATTCCAGAAGATGGCAAAGCATATACTATAAGTCGTATTGCCAGAAAAGATCGTTCAACTACTTCCATTTCAATGGAAAGGGTTATGAACACGAAATACATCCGGCATCTGGGGGAGAAACGACATTGGAGTGGTGTTTTCGTTTGTACCTCAGTGCAAATAAAGAGAGTTTTACTGTACAGATATTTGGAAATCAGAAGGAAAAAACATCGGAGAATGCACATAGACCTAAGCCGTTGTGAAATCTATTAAATCTATCTTGCATGCACATGTTTTGCATTCACCAACATGACGTAAAGATGTAGTAATGAGAAAATTCTGGAATAATAGTCTTGTGTTTTGAGTGCCGATAATAAGGGATAATCCATCTAAATAAGGCCTCCGCTCCATGCAGTAATCCACAGCATCGCCAGTAATCCCCCAGTTTATAGGAACATGGCATGATGTCGTCTTCGAACTCAAGAACATACTTACCACCTACAAATCAGAAAATATATACAAGCATTTTATATCCACAAAACTTTTACTAAAAATGTACAACAGTTACCGAGACAAACGTTTGGAATGCATCAGGCTAACTTTAACGGCCATTATTCACCTTCGGATATTTTCCTATTTAAAAGAGTTCTGAACTTCAAACGCATCCCATATATATATATATATATATATATATAAAACATAATGGGTACGGAAAGGCCGTTAATCCACTGGCGGTAGACCGGCGATAGTTGATATCTATAAATTGTTATTCAATGTTATTTTTATCGTCAATTCGGATCAAAGAGTAATTTACCGTACAGATTTTTGGAATGAGAAAACCAACAATAGAAATGTTCAAAGAGAATTTCTTTATGAAACGTTGTGAAAGTTATTAAATCTATCTTGTATGCACATGTTTTGCGTTCACCAATATACAAGTAATGGGTATACAGTGTAGTAATAAGAAAAAAGCTGAAATAAAGCCTTGTTTTGAGTGCCGATAATAAGGGATAATCCATCTAAATAAGGCCTCCGCTCCATGCAGTAATCCACAGCATCGCCAGTAATCCTCCAGTTTATAGCAACACGGCATGATGTCGTCTTCGACTCAAGAATATACTTACCACCCACAAATCAGAAAATATATACAAGCATTCCATATCCACAAAACTTTTACTAAAAATGCACAACAGTTACCGAGACAAACGTTTGGAATGCATCAGGCTAACTTTAACGGCCATTATTCACCTTTGTCTTTGGCGATCCTTAAAATGCCAAAAGTTTTGATTAATATTGGATTTATTAATTACGTGAAACTGTAAAGCACAGATTATTAGTTTGGTAATCACAAAGATGGTTCGGATATTTTCCTATTTAGAAGAGTTCTGAACTTCAAACGCATCCCCTATATATATATATAACATAATGGGTACGGAAAGGCCGTTAATTTATCGGCAATAGACCTGTCGATAGATAGCGTGCTAGGCTTACACGGTGTGCTCCCAGGGACTATGTTGGCGTCTCGGACCGCCCCTCACCTCCGCACCCCATGACGGTAAACAGTCCCGGTGATTAGGCTGGCGGGTGTGTGTGTGTGGGGGGGGGGGGTCGCGATAACAAGGCGAGAGAGATTCGAGAGACACCCGATAGATACGCAATAGAAAACCCGATAACTTTCCGTTTTGATGTGGGTTGTACTGTACAAGTTTATGTCAGTTTTATCATTTAATAGCCATACATAAAGAATAAATCGTTTTAGAATACATCATCATTTTGCGCAGACTCTCACTGAAGGTGAACTAATGATAAACTGTAAAACATGTATATGACCCTCCAACAACTTCCATGACGACCAACCTGGTGGGGAGTTCCCTTTATTTGCCCACAGGAGGCCTCAGTGGTAGATTTTCTCATCATCGACCCCTATGGCACAGTTGAGAGTTCAGGGTGAATCCTGGCCTTAATAAGACCTTAATAAAAACAGAAAGTTGTAACTTCCTCGCATGGCGTTCAGCATGAAGGGGATAGTGCAGCGACTGGTTGACCCGTATCAGTATAATGGCTCGGGCGGGGCTGCTTACTTGCCTTCGGTAAGTCGTCTCAGTGAAGCAGCACCAGATAAAAGAGCGGTGGAAATCCGTTCTGCAGCAAGGAGGCACATTACATACACTCTAATGATTCCTTTATCGTCATATGAATGAAAAATTAAGTACGACGTCAAACGTCAAGCACTCACTCACTCACTCACTCAAAGCATTGCTCCCGCCACGGCCGACACGGATTTTGACCAATCCGATCGGAGTCATGAATTCGGCACTCGCTAGTGGTGATGAGGCTGTACAACACGTGCCTAAAATTAGACATTTTCCTCGCAAGAATATGAACTTCCAACATACCCATGTTATGTGAGCAACTGCCGTCAGCTTCTAAATTTAGCTTGCCACTGTTTACATATGCTGAGTTCAGAGCCTGCTGTCAGCCTCTGCTTTAGAATGTTCCAGAATACCGTTAGTTCGGGGCCTGTTTGTTTACAAGTGTTCAAGAATTTTCTTGTTCTAGAAAATTCCACAAGTCTACATAAGACCTATGAAAGCAGGTCAAAAGAGGGGAAAGGAGAGTTAATGAGAGTTTGGATGCTTTCGCTGTGTGTTACTTTAGTAGGCCCTTTGTGCTGAACTTTGGTGTCTATAGCCTCTGGCTTTGTTATATCATCTCTCCACCGAGCACTTGTTCAGTCTGAACTTGTATATTTAATTTGTACACGGACCCTGTCTGTGGAATTTTGTGTATATTTCGTCTTGCACTCAGTTATACTGTGGATTTTCCCTCTTATTTGTGCACTTATGCCTGTATGGTTTTCAGCATTGTAGAATATATGCGTCCGTTTGGACTTGACACCGTTGTACATGTAAGTACTTTAGTATTTGTATAGATACTGCTATCCTTTCTTGTTAAACTTAAGTACTTTAGTATTTGTAAAAGTCTTGTTATCTGTTCTTGTTAAACCTAATAAATTGTTGTAAAATAAAATCTGCTGGTTTTGGTTACTTTTTGGTGCGGCTAAACTGTCGTGTATTTCGAACAAGCCATCTCTTTATAATACAGACAGTTTGGGTCGTAACACCCATGTGTACAGCTTGTGTTGTTACGTGTCACTGACTATAAAGGTTAAACAGGGGAGCCTCCGTGGCTCAGTTGGTTAGCGCGCTAGCACAGCGTAATCACCCAGGAGTCTCTCACCAATGCGGTCGCTGTGAGTTCAGCTCATGCTGGCTTCCTCTCCAGTCGTAAGTGGAAATCTCTGTCAGCAACCTGCGGATGGTCGTGGGTTTACCCCAGGGTTTGCCCGGTTTCCTCCCACCATAATGCTGGCCGCCGTCGTATAAGTGAAATATTCTTGAGTACGGCGTAAAATACCAATCAAATAAATAAAAAAATAAAAGGCTGAACATATGAGGCTCTCTAAAAGAAATAAACTATAGGTAAGGTAATGTATGCTTGACCATATTTACGTTTGCATGTGATTGGTGTTTAGACATAGTACTTCCAAAGAAATACTACATCTCCCCATAAGATCAGGCTATAAGACAAACATGTGACAGGTCTGTATATCAGCGAGCTTCGTCAAATTGTTTCGGTGCATCGATAGCGTTAATATGTCAGCGTATGCCTGTTCAACAGAATCCACGGATTGAACGAAGTACATGTATTAGGCATATTTACCGGTCAGATCAATGACCTTTATCGTGTGAGCACAATGTTACTTAGTTATTCTTTTCAAATACCATCTATGAAATAAAATATTAACTCCCAAACAACTGAAATTCAGCTCTGAATTATGTGGTTCCTATGATTTAGACGCAATTTTAGTCAAGATAAAGCTGCAGACAGTATTGGACGAAGAACAATAGCACTTAAGTGCCCGTTTTAACCTTTCTTATATTACTGCCATTTTACTGACGGCCCATGCATATCATCACACAAAATTAATCCGAACCTTCGGGCCGTTTTGCGCCCCTCAGACACCATATTAAAAGCCATATATAAATACTACAATAGATATGCTTTCAACGCGCCCCTGACAAACGAGTTCAGCACTTCATGAACTGCGCTCACATCGTATACATGGGTCCTATGCATAAACTTCAGACTTTTTAAGGCAGATGCCAAAAAATCCAAACTACCTAAACCCATCAGCTTGGCGGATTTATGCTTACAACATACAATTTCATATCAATGAACTCAAAGCTCCCAAGAATAGGAAATTTAATGTAAAAATGCTCGTCAGTTGACAAACTGACTTCTAATGTTTGACTAACGCATATGTACGCAAAAATCAAACTGATTACGTTTCTAAACAACACTATCAAGTCATGCCAAGCACCAAAAATCAACATCAGGCATTTTAGCAAGAGCTTAAAAAGGAAAAGTTTGCAAACCATTGTTTTTGTTTTCTCATCCATTTCGTTATTAGAAGATGAGGTCATTGTCACTGACATATTATTTTGGCTTTTGGTGAATCGTCGGTAACTTCGTTTCTTCAAAACTATCATTTTCATCAGCATTATTTCCACCAGCTTCTGCATGAATTTAGGAAAAAGTTGTAAAAACCTAAACTTGAGAATTTACACTTATCTCTGGAATGCATGGGAAGTCATTTATTTTGATGATGTCTCCGACTCATTTGGTTTTTAGCTTACCAGTCACGACTCAGCAGTATTTGTTTATGCTCTTTATTTCTGTACATGCTGAACCTTCCAAATCTGTGAACAAATCGTCTGGGCCAACGACTGGGCCAAGTCAATTGGTTTTGATTTGTCACTCCCTTAAAAAAAAAAAACTGTTGTGTCACAACCAGCGACAGTAAAGCTTCACAGTTTTAAATCGTGTGCTATTTCAGTAACATTCAACTGTGTTCTATACAGGCTGCCTTTATAAATAGCATGTATACCAAACAATGTACTAGCTTTTATCCTCGACATATTGTGCAAAAGAATAAAAAATACGTTATACCGCGTCAGGTCTCTGGGGACCTACAAACTTGCACTTTGGTGTATCGGCATTGTAAAGCAAGTTCCCTACTGATGTCAATGGAGGGAAGGTATTTTAGCCGCTTAAATTGGAGTACCATCAGTTCATGATAGATTCGTAATCCTACATGCCTGTGGACTGTACGTGGCCTGGTAGTCGTTTTATATGATTTTATTAGCTGTGAGCATCATTTTGATTAATTCTTGACCAATGACGTCTATACATAAATTGCTTTTGGCATCACTGCGTTTCTGACTTAGTTTCGCTTACGCCGTGGTGCTGGGGACATTTACGTTGGCCCTTTTAAAGCATTTATGTGTAAACAGAATAAACCCATTATGACTGAAGTAAAGTGACGAGGCTGGATTTCAGAGGTTAAGTGTGTAACCATTTGACATCTACGACACTGCCGTCACACAGGTGTTACTTCCCATGCCGTAGGCCTAATCTTTAATATTCGCACATTACCTTCACAATGTTAACAGTTTTTTTCATTTCGCTATACGCGGTTCTGGATGATGGCCTCTTTCATACATGAGGACGGCGCATGTGAAAATTAACATTTTGCTTAAAAGCCGAGATTAAAACCATCTGGTTGGCCGAATTTGGAATCAAGATAAAGTTTGATGGACTGTTGTTTGTTTATTATCGTTTGAAAAAAAATTCTCCATGCAGAACAGTTTGTGAATCGACCTCTTTTCTAAGCCTTTCCATTGATCAAACAGAATTACATATAAACATATCTGTACTGAATACTACATTAGATATCATACTTGTTCCAATATCAAGATTTTTACACACAGGGTCGTATTCATAGGAGAGGGTTCCATCAAGTAATAAAAAGTTGCGTTTACATAAGTGGCATTTAGTGTATATTTGTATTAAGTAGAAGTTTCACATCGTGTTTGCCCAAGGTGATATGTAATGTAAACATAGCTATTCTTTCGTCAGTCTTACAGCAAGGAAACAATGGTATATCCTTACTTGTTAATTACCGGCAGCTGCTTTTATTTTTAGATGTGACTCAACATATTGAGTTGAGATTTCACAATTTCCTGATACAGATATTTAACCATCTTGTACCTTTCTTGAATGATTTCATTCTTACACCCACGTAGACCTACATGTGTATGTTTAAGGCCGCAGATGTTTTCAAGTTTTTCGTTAGAATTAGTCGAAATAATAAATAGATCTGCCTCTTTGGAAGTGTCGTCAATATATAAAGCTACTAGAATATTGTTATACATGTATATCGCTATATGTATACATTGGGGGCCTGAATGCTGTGTTCAGGAGTAAAAATGGACCCAGTAATGGCTGTTTTTTGTATGCATTTCTCACTTAATTAGTGCGCGAATCATCCGACATCCGTACACTACACGTAAACCACGAATTAAAGTAACGTTCCAAATCGATAGTTGCATGAACCATTTGCAAACCACCCAAAATACCAGTAAACAAAGCTGGGAACGATGGAAAGCCTGATATGACGATGTCTATCACCGTGGCCAGATTCCTCAGGCATGTAAGTCTATAAAACTGTCACCACATGCAGGTCAGCATCTACATGAGGGTTTGCGTGTTTGGTTAATGTCTCCAATTCGGTGTCAAAGGTACAAACGGACAACAGTGTAAAGGAGGGCTACAGTGTGATGATACAAACCTGCAGTGGTGTTAATTGCAATTTACATGTCACTGATCTAGAATAACTCAAAACGCTGTGTTACCATCACACTTAATGTAAAAGAAAGCTAAATTGTGAAGTAAGGTTCATCAGAAAGACAACTGAAAACTATGCATACAGATGTTTTTGTTTCTTTTTTTAGATTTTTTTTTTCAAGAGTGTTGAAATGCATTCAAATATCCCATGGTGGGCTTTATGAACCACATTAACAGTCTTTAGGAACTCTGACGCCACATCACCTTTTTGCCCTGATCTTTATCAGAGAGAACGAATTTTTTGAGAACATTAGTTTAGTCATTTTTTACTCACGGGTAAATTGAGTTATTCCCGCACCCAATGTTTTGATTACATTTGCAAAAACTTCTTCTGACCTCACAGTCCATAAACATTGGTGGTATGGTCTACAAAGCTCACCTTAGAAATCAACGTTTGAACGGCTTAAGCTCTCTTCACAAAAATGTAAACAAAATAATGAAAGTATCCTTATGCATAGTTTGAAGTGGTCTATTAAATGATGCCTACTTTGACTTTTAGTGATCTTTTCCTTTAACACACAATAACATTAAAACAATGCAAAGGGACCATGCAATGATCCATCTGATGTATCAACTCTGTACAGCATCAGACCTGAGCGCCTCATTTACTTCCCAGTCAGTTGCTTAAAAATGTATGCATGCAGATTACGTAAAAGCTGGGACTAATATAAGAGCTATATCTGTTATATTCGTTCCACCTAAAATTGACAATACCTGAGGGATTTTTTTTTTTGAACTGATAACGACCTAGACCCGTTTTGTGTGGGCCACTAAGAGACAGTGTTTGCTTGGTAGTTTTACACACTCTAATCCCCACGGGGCATTTACAGTAACAGGTGTTAGACAAGTAAGCCTGCTAGGCCTAAGTACAATTTATGTGGATTATGGATTCCCGAATGATGCGTACCGGAACAGGTCTAGGCCTACCGGCACATGTACCTATACATTAAACCTGAGGCTAATATAGCTGTTATATTTTTAGTTCCAGCTTAGATGTACTGTAAGCTTATAGACCTATCAGAAGGTTTTGGAATAGTCTTTGTCGTTGTTTTAAACTGGTATCTTTTTCAAACTAAACAGCTTATCGGCACAAGCGCAAGTTTAGTGCACATATTATCTAAAAATTTATGTGGTTAATTTGGAGGTAGGGGGAAACAGTCTACGGCTTAAGGTCAAAGTACATTGCGACGAGGAATCGTCAAAAGCAGGTCACGTGGTCGAAACACAAATGTAAAAATGGCTGACATCGCAGGCTAACTTTTGCCTTGTTTTCAACATATGAAGCGGAAAATGGGCTTGGATTCGGCTTACCTAATTTACATGAGAGACGTATTTACAACTAATGATGGTCAGTTAGAGAGAAAAGTGTCTGGGATTTTGTCAGTGAACTGAAGTTGACGAGAGACAAATGCTGAGGACTGACAGTGACACATGATCACAACAACAACACCATGTCGATGTAGTTGGCGTACATAGAGTGCGTCTGCGGGAAAGCCATTCTTGTTGGATATCCGTGATTGCAAGCTTTGTACTTTCAAGTGCAAATTCAAGTTTGAGGGTTGTGCAGTTATGATGGTAAATTTATCACCAGGATCGGGCTGATCTTAACTTTGTGATCATTATGTATTCATCGCCTGTTAAGTTATTTTCAGTTTTGTGCTACAAAAACATGTACAACTAAGAATATGGAGTCAGCTGAAATGTTTTCACCTGTCTCAGTAGAATTTGAAGGTGTTAATGGTGATGACTCAATGCTTCCGCTTTTGGAAGATGACCCTTTGAATGTATCAAACTCGAAGACAACCAGTAACGGTAACAATGTACAAAGGCAGCGTATCACCCAATCTAATGGACATTTGGGCTACCCTCGTGAACAAAGTCACCAGACGACTATTGCTGGTAGCAGCAGTCAGCTGTGTGAGAGCGATGTGTTAAACCAAAGTGATGAGGACCGCAGAAATCACGGTGACAGTCGAGGACCCTTACCGTTTCACTGTCATGGTGATAAGGAGGCCAAGCCTGATAAAGTGGCTCGAAATCAACTGATAGCAGTGTGTGCCTTGTGCTTTGCATTTATGATTGGAGAGTCTGTAGGTAAGGGAGCATTTTCATTTTTTTGGTTTCCTTCTCTTACTTACTATACTTTTCAGATTATGTCATAATATGTCTGACTTGCATGCATATGTATTACTTTCAGAGTGGGGTAACTGTCAGTGGAGACACTCAATTGCAAGAAGCAGTCCCAAACCGTCAAAAGCATTTACTGTAAGGACATTTACCCCTATTCTCACGTGCATTAGAACTTTCTGAAGTAACCAGTTCTGACACTTGACAAAGCAAGATGGGTCCATGGCAGTTTATGGAAAATAATCACATTTTTCTAGCCTATGCCATGGCATTTGGTGAGCCCACCTCCATTATGCTGCTTTGTCGAGAGTGATCGACTTAGTGGTCATTGCCCTTGTCCGCTTAAATCCAGGCATTATCTCCCTTGAATGATATTTTGAGTGGCCATTTTGATAATGTGACTATTAGACAACCACATCGAGATGGCAGCCGCATTAAGGTAGACTCTGAAATTATCCTATTTGGGGAATTTGTATAATTGCTGTTGGCCATTTTTTGTTAGACCATGGAGGTAGGTATGGGAGAAGGAGGAACAACTTGCCCCGGCCAGACACAACCGCTGTGCCTTTTTAGTCTGAATGAAATCTCCAGTGGCCACGCAGCCTTTGATGTTCAATGTACGCCAGCCAGGCGTAGAGTGAACTACCAGGAAAAGGATTCCATCATGCACACTAACTTCATTAAGGGAAATTATTGGCTTTTCTCGGCCAGACAGACCACGTGACTCATTAATTCCTGTTCGTTTACAGCAATGTTCCAGTATTACAAATCTCGCGTGATAATGCATGTAAAGCAGATAGCGCACCTAGCTCACTAATTTTGAGTAAAAATTGTCAACTGCATTTTCTGTGCACAACAAAGATACAGTATGACCATACTTTTGCGTCTAACTGATCATTTTAATCACATCTACACGAGTAGTGCATTGGCAGATATAGTTTGTCTAGGACAATGATACTTACTTCGGTATCGGGAACATTTTCTAATTTTTCGCTACTTTCTGTTTGGTTTAGTATGATAAAGTTATGTTTTTCAGTTAGCATTTTTTTGTACGATTTACCTGGTGCTAACGGGGTACGGGCCCCGGAGCTCAGTTTTTAAAAAAAATATGAATGAAAATTGAGAAAATTGCTCATTTGAAATATATGGGCTTTTTTCACAAACATCCAAAATTGGTCATGTTTGACTTCCATAAAAGCACATTTTCGCACAACTAACTGTACTGTTAATAAAAATAAGAGCGGGGAAATACTTAATTGAAAAGGACTGCTGATCGACATAGATGCGCCATATTCAACCTCCATGCAGACATGTCATATACACACTTTGTCATATGCACAAATCTACTGTGTTTCAGAATACTAGAATCCATCGGGGAGAAATATCGGGAACTACTGGCTAATCCCAAAAGTCAATATACAAATTAGGCATACATGCACCGGCCCAGGAGCAACAAGAAATAACCGACAAGCGTAGTTGGCGACATATTGATCAGTAACCAAGCAGTAATTCAGTATGATAAATACGTTTGAATAGTATGGACAACTGTTAAAACTAGAAAAAAAGACAAAACCTTGGCCTTAATTTTGTTGAAAATGAAGAGGAAATTCAAACGTGGCTTGTATATCATCATGGTGAAACAATGCACCACGTTTCAGTTCACTGAGAGCGCGTTTTTGTTTATAATTTTAAAGCTATTTGCTTTTAAACATGATATTCCCAAGGAGATTGCCAATTTTTTCTGCTATGATAAGTGAATCAAAGTGGTCTGACATCCATTCTGTCTTCATTAACTGAATTAATCGCCACTTGTACAAGGGGCCTCTGTTGCGAGCAAGCTGTGTACCTACTGGGTTCTAAGTACATATCACAAAAGGTATCAAAAGCTGCTGGTCTCGAGAGTGCATGCGCGATCATCTACAGTAAGGCAGACAGGTCAATGACTTGTTAAACAAAGCCTGAGCCCTGCTGTGTAGATATCGTACATTGAACACTTTGAAGAGCCAGAGTCGTGCCTCTTATATATATGTACCTCCATGGTTAGACCAGCGTCAGAGCAGGTTAGCTAAGTTGTGGAAACATTCAGTTCACCGCAATTGACAGTGTGAAAGTTTCAGTGCACATGTGAACAAATGTTCCTTACTGTAAATCTGACACGTTTGTGTCTGTTTCACGTCATGACACTTGCCACTGCAGTGCTCGAATGATATCAGCCTCACTCCACAAGTAAAAATCCTCAGTACGCGAGTCACACCTATAATGGAAAGCCCAAAACATGGCAAAACACCATCCCCTTTTACACCTTTGTTGAAAATGCAGTATAATTCATTTCATGTTTTTTTTGTATTGTCGGTGCACATCAGTTGAACTATTCATTTCAGTGTTTGAATGCCCATGAATTTGTTCGTCATCCAGATCAAAAGCATTTTTACACAACAATCTGATATACATAATTGGGAGAACATGGGAACAGGTGGTGTTCGTACCAGAGGGGATGGAACAAGAACAAGGGGTGGCTCGTGGGGTTTTGTTACTCCTTTTCATGGGCATTTTAGGTACTTCCAGTCCCTCCACATTCATGGACGGAAATATTAGCAAATTCACCAGTATTTAACATCAATGAAACCCCTGGTTTTAGACACCCCATGCAAAACAATTTGACATCAGATTATTTTGGCCTGTTTTAGCTGGAATTGATAGATATAATGGTAACGGAAACACACCGATATGCAGTGGATGATATGAATAAACGAAGAGCTCTTTGCCAAGCATCATACATAAACTGTTGGGTAGAAACGAACGCTGTAGAAATGAAGCAGTTCCTTGGGTTGGAGATCCAGGTGTGGCCTCTTACACGCCCAACATTAGAACTGTATAGGAGTACATTGGAACTCTATAGAACAACCCTCTTCAGAGATGTGATGATTAGAAATCCTGTCCAGTTACTGTTGTGATTTTGGCTTTTTGCAGATAACACACAGCCCACTGAAGACAAATTTTACAAAGTGTGATGAGTCTTAGATCACCTCAACAAGACAGTGAAGCAAATCTATTATCCCAGAAAAAAACTATGTATAGACAAGTCCCTGGTGTTGTAGCGTGGCAAGCTGTTATATCGGCAGTATATAGACACAAATAGGAAATCAAACGGTATGAATCTAGGGGCATGATTCTGTCAGTTCGCATAAGTATCTGGTACCTGTGGGCTAAACCATGTCGGGCATGCACAAAGAACAGTCCAGAGAAGCAAAGGTCGGTGCATGTGTGATGTCTGTCCCAAAAAACCAGGCCTTGCATTGACAAATGCTTCAGAGCACACCATGTTCCTGAATAACTGACAGTTGGTGTTCACCTGATCGAGCACTAGACCTGGTTGACCCTTATAAATGTGGCGTGAGAAAGGTCCAGTAAAAATGTTGAAACATAAATGATACAGTCCAAGCGATTATTTTTATTTAGTAGATGTATTGTAAAAACTGCCGTAATTTCCCAGTTGTATTATCACCATTGGCAGCCGACCAGTGGTGCAAAACTGTGTGTTTCAGTAGGAGTTACATGTATCTTGTAGTGGCATATAGGATCACACATGCTGTCACGAGATATCTGATAGCCGGCAGTGAACGTGTTAAATTCGGAACTGACAGGACTTGTTTTTTTCCCCTTTTTGTTGCATACTTCCTTACTGTTGCATACTGTAAAGTACTTATTATTCACTGGAATTCATTTTCCCAGATTTACTTAAACAATGGGTTCACCGGAATTAATTTTCTCGTATTTAATCAAGGAAATACTGAAAAAAATCTTAAAGCTGTTTAATTTTCCTTATTTGCCTTGTTATAACATCAAGCTTAGAGTGAAAAGAATAAAAAATATCCTCGTTGGCTCAAATGTTTGATGTAGGTAACTGGCTTGCTTAAAGCTGTGACTTCGTCAGGAGAT
The DNA here is from genome assembly GCF_032854445.1 of Liolophura sinensis. NCBI lineage: Eukaryota > Metazoa > Mollusca > Polyplacophora > Chitonida > Chitonidae > Liolophura > Liolophura sinensis. The sequence continues at coordinate 78,087,282 of NC_088295.1, forward strand.
ATTTGAAGTGCTGGGTACCTCTGTTACTCAGTAACATAGGTGTAGTCGTAAATGATTCTGGAGTGATCCGGAAACTTCACTGTCCAAAGCTAGGATTGAACCCACATCTTGAGTGTCCGATCCCTCAAGTTAGACTACAGCATCAAACTCTCTTGTTAATGCCTTTGAATCAAATAGAGTGTATGTACATACTATACGTTGTAAATTGGACTACTGAGAATTGTTATTTGTTAACGAATGAATACATATAAATGTACAAGTTTGTAAAATGGGCCATGCAGCTGTAATACTTTTGATTGTTACACACTATCTGTCCTTTCATATCTTGATTGCAGTGTTTCTCCGAGAATATAGAAATTGTTCTGTAAGTTATAAAATTAGACTTAATTTTGGTACACGTTGTAAAGACAAAGGTGGTTTAACACAAAAGAGTTGGCATGTGTAAGCATATATATTAAGTTATATTAGTTACTTCAGAAATAGCTTTTTGACAGCATAAAGCATTATAATAGGTGTCTTATTACAGAGTCATGTGGGCACAGCGTGTTCATTTATCGTCTTCAGCTCTGAATAAAGTCACGATAGGCCATCCTTTAAAAATAAGTCTGTTGTACATCATCAGCAGCCCCCTCAAAATTGCGCTAACTTAATGGTGGTTTGGGCGAAGGAAATGCCCAACAAGGGTGCTCAGGAGTCTGGAGAATAGCTTCTTTTGGTGTTCAGGTGCAGCATCTTGGTTTTTGGGTATTCTTTTGAAGTTTCATTCCTGAAGTTTTACCATGGACAGTCCAGCTAACTTCTGTGTCATAAGTGCTTTGCTTCAGGCCACATTATTACACCTGAAAGTTAAAGTGTTTGTTTATTGTCCCATTAACCAGAGATCAGGAAGCATAGCTTCATCTGTGTAAACCATGCAATTTAAAGATCTCCATATTAAAGTTGTACAAAGCTGTAAGGTACTAACTATTAAGCTCAGACATTTGTTGTCGAAACAAGAATGGATGACTGTGTGCTGACAATCTGTATGTTTTGAAATTGTTGTCATAATTGCATCGACCAAATGTGTGCATTCTGCTTAAACAAAGGCTCATGTTTCGGGAATTCCATGGCCGAGGGAGTCAGCACACCAGCACGCCACAATGACCCAATGCAGTCACTGTAAGTTCAAGTCCAGCTCATGCTGGCAACATGCAGATGGTTGTGGTGTTTCTCCTGGGATCTTTCCGGTTTCCGCCAACCATTGTGCTGGCCATCGTCGTATAAGTGAAATATTCTTGAGTGCGACATATAACACCATTCAAATAAATAAATAAATAAACTAAGGCTCTGTTTATTATGACATCTGGCGATGCCTTGTATTGATTGAAATTTTGATTTGCACACACTTGAAAAGTGTTAAAGCAAACAGAGTATGTGTGAAGGTCTGTTAGCAACTTGTAGATGGTTGTGGGTTTCCCCTGGACTTTGACCGGTTTCCTGCCCTCCATAATGCTGACGACCGTCGAATAAGTGAAATATTCTTGAGTACGGCAGTAAACACCAATCAAATAAATAAATAAATTAATAATGCAAACAGACCTATTTGTTGGGTTGGCTTTAACCTTGGGAAAGGTAATGTATTGACCTAGAGCTCTTAAGACCTGTAAGAGTTTGAGGGGATAGTCGAATGTCCAGTAGGTGACCTTTTATCTGCAAGACTGGTTAACACGAAACATACATGTACTTCCAACACCTTTAGACATGTTAGAGGTGCCTGACCTTTTTCACTAATGTAACACTGAACACATGAACGTCAAATGGACAGTCGTCCCTGCGTTGTAACTTCACTGAACAGTATTCACTAGTTCATCATTTAGCACTACTTATGATACCATTAGTGTACCGATCCCTACTGGTATCTTTCAGAGACACAATTGAGGAAGTTGTGTGTGTTGCAGTTGTTGATGCACTAGGATTGCTTTTAAGTCATGAAGAAGATAAGATACATATGACCTAGGGTGTAGCCAAAACTGTTTTTCATAGATGTATAATAAATTGCATCTTTCTTCTTATTAATTTATGAATGAAAATGTATTGTCTTCATGAGTAATAACATCTGGGTGTTAACAGAAGAGCTTGAAAGCTTTGTCTTGTGTTTATTTCGAAAATTGTCTTAATTATTTTTTAAAGGTTAAATCATGTGTTCAGTCCTCCCTCCATATCATGTGCTCCCTCCATAATGTACATGTAAGGATCAAAAGACATGTTAAGTTTGTATTGAATGCTTTCAGCAAACAATACACAAAGCCTGAGTTACACATTCATTGTTAAGTTTGATATACCAATATCCAATAACAGTGTGTGTGAAGGTCTGTTAGTGTGTGTGTTTCTGCCTATTTTGTTTTACTAGTAATTCCTTGAGAGTTCATTAAGTGTTCGATTTTGTGTGTGCTGGTATTTTGCATGACTCCCACAGGATCTAAGATGATAGTGAGAAAACCTGTCCATTGTGTACAGAGCAGTGCAGCTAAAAGCTTTTGCATCACTTCATTGGCACATCATTACCCTGCGTCAGCTTCTGTTGGTGTTTTGAATTCTGTATGAGTGCATGTGTACTGGTACTTGTATCTTATGACACTACAGTAGTTGTCTTCTTTCTCAAAACTGTGGATTTCTCCTGTCGTAAACTTAACAGACAGTGTCATTTTATGATATTTTAAAGGAAGAACATTTCACTAATGAGGGAAGTGGGCCATAAGTGCACATATACATTATGTATACGTACAAATACATTGTATGTCCGGGTTTTGTTTTGTTTTCTACTCTTGTTTGTTAGGAAGTACATGCGTGACATGCTGGCAGTTAAACTTCACTTAATGAGCTTTATGACGCTATTGATATACATGTAACTGAGAAGCTTTTGAGGTTATATATATATGTATATATATATATATATATATATATATATATATATATGGATACATACGTTATGCACCAGATGACTTTAATTGTTCTTGATGATGTGGTTTACAGTAACACACAGTGACAAGCAGTACCCAGTGGCCACATGCAGATTAATTGTTCGTGTACCTTGTCGTGCAATATACCTTTGTTTGTGTACCTTGTCAGAACTGTCAATCAAGAACACGCAATTGACCAGTATTATAAGCAGTATTGTTGTACTTAAGTCAACTGGACGTCCCACACATTGGTTACAAATGTGTAATCTTTCTGTGGCGCTAATAGGGGACTTGAGCATGAGCTATACAGGAGGTCTAAATGACATTGGAATGCATGTTTTTATTTCTGTGAAATTGCGTGCGTGTGTACTTCAGATACTTCAGTTAAAAATAATCATTCGTTCAGTTAAAAATGTTTTTAAATTTGAAGTCATGTTACCTGAAGTTGTGACGTCAATGGTGACACATGTATAGCTGTTAAAACATCTCTGTGGAGGGAAGAATCCATATTCATGAGTTCATTGTTTGCATCATTTTCGAAAATTTCGGAAAATATGTATAAAATAGAATAGATTGCGTATCTGAGGAGCGGATTAAAAATTATTGCATAAGATAGCTTGGCATAATAAGGGTCTAGTTAATAATTGTTCAGCCAGGCTGTTTAATCTTCATGAAGATATTAACCGCGTGTATAATTTGGTAGCCTGATGATCAGTCAGTTTGCATTCATCCTGTCACTTATGAGTGATCTGAAAGGAATGGGTCATTGTGAAAGTTGAAACTTTTTCGATCACAAAAGGCGTGTCCTTTTCGCTGAATGACTTTAGTTACCAAGCAGTCAAAATGGAGTGATAATTTGAGATGACAGCAAAATAAATTGGCGTTGATCAATGATGAGGCGTGGATAAGTGAGGAAACATTAGTATACTGTTCGCACACGGCCTTCCATGTGCTACCTGAAGTCTTGCGCATGAGCTGTGAATCTTGTCTCCTGTGTGTGGCTTGAGCTTAGAAAGTTAAAGGCATAATTCCTGTGGTCTCCTTTGTGTGGCTCGAGGTTAAAAAAATGAAAGGTTCAAATCTTGTGGTGGTCATGCAACATAAAATATAAAATTGTATAGGGCAATGGAATGACAGTATAAGCTGTTACCTGTCAGATTTGCTGATACACTACCGACCACAGCGAAATCTAGTATTCTTCATGTATCGAGATATGCTAACTTGTTGTCAAACTCTGGTAGGTCTACTCATCGTAAAGATGATCCGTGTGGATTTTCTGTTTCTGTTCAAAATGGTCTGTCCGAAGCCAAAGCATACAAACTTCACAATTATTTTTTTTTTTTTTTTGTTATACCCCTTGGCTTACTTTGGATGAAGGCAGAGTATTGTTTTTAATAGTGATGTTACTCCTGGTGATATTTAGCGAAGCCCTTTACCTGCATGTTAACTTATGTGTCCTAACACTAGTGGGAAAACTATAGAAAGTGAACTTCGGTGGGTAATATTTTACGGGCCTTTGGCTGACTTTCTCTGTTCAGAATTCATATTTGACTTGCTAATATTGTATCTCCAAAACTATATAGCAAAATTCAATGTACATAGGTGCTCTGGTGCATCACCCAGAAAGTATTATATGTTTGATTGGGTCAGATATCCTTGGGTCAGAGTTAATTTTGGACTTCAAGTTGATATTTCCAAACTGCTGAGATGTGCAAGACAAAATACCTGAAGAAATAGTTCCACGGTTGCATGAAATTAGATACCTTTATGTACATGCAGTGTGTGCAGGAGAGAAAGTGTGAGTATATTATATAAAACAATAAATGAACTGAAGATGTGTTTGCCTATTTTCAGGTGGATACTTGGCCAATAGCCTTGCCCTATTCACAGATGTTTTGCACCTGGGCAGTGATCTGGTAGGTTTTCTCATCAGCCTCTTGGCCATCTACCTGTCAACTAAACCCGCCTCCAAGAAGATGTCATTTGGGTATCATAGGGCAGGTAAGTCAGCCATTTCAACTGAATGTGGAGTATAGCACATTTAGGATGCGTACATACCTGAAATACTGAAATTATTCACAAATTTTGTGTTTTTTTGTGGGTGTTCCATGGGCAGGTGTTGAGTAATATACAGCTTATATCCATGTAGTTAGCTTGAAACATGTTGAAGTTGTTTCCAGTTTGTTTCAAAAATACCTGGAGAAAAGATTCAGGTATCTTTACAAATTTGATGAACTTATTTATCTAGGCACAAGAAGGAATCCTTGCTCTCAGACAGTATTTTTAATGCTGGCCTTTGTAACCCATTTCTTGATTAAGGACATGACTGCCTCTAAATGACCTTAGATTTTGCCCACAAAAGTACCTTTTTAAGGCAAATAAATGTCACATAATTATTATTATTTTTGGTGCTTACAAACTTACATTATTTTTGGAAACTTACAATTTCCCAGTAGAATATCATCCCATGTTCCAAGCAAACCTCAAAATACCTTTCTAAAATTGATAGAGCTCTCAGGATCAGGAAATGGACAAGTTAGTCCTGGATGAAATTTGTGGTCAGTAAGGGTAGTCTATCAGATTGTTTGCACCCTGTGGAATAACAGTCGATTTTGGAATGAAGTTTTTAAAATCAACTTACATGTAGATTTAGTTATAGTGTTGATACATAATGACAATTTGACCCGGAATATTTTTTTTATATTTAGAGCTGATCTTTTATGACATTAAACAGGCTTCGAGAGGTTTTTGTTATTTAATTTCTTGTCACGGATAATTGACTGCTATTACAGTGTCATGATAATACTTGTCAGTAACAATCACTGATATCAACTTATTGATTTATTTTTAACCCAGGAATGTGACCACAGACTCATAACAATGGACATAAGGCAGATGATATTTGATTCCTTGTTTTTCCTGAGTAGTTTCAAATTGAAAATTAGGTACGAGTGGTGGAACTCTGAACATTTTTCAATATCATAATTTTTTGACAATTACTGGAATGCAGTGCTTGATGGAATACAAGAGGTTTTTTGTCATTGGCCTGATGAAATTTAATTATCCCTGGCGATGTACTGAAGATTACAGCCTTATCACAGAGGCTGGTGTAAACTTATTAACTGATTAACTGATTAATTAACTAATTGCTATATGTGTGAAATCTTTCGGTTTATTTATTTTATTGTCAACAGTTTCCTGTTATTGTATAAGATATGGAAATTTGCTGATAAATTTTTATAATTGTCAGATGTAATGTACTTAAAATGTACATCACTTGTCTCTGTTTGTTTTTTGAACGTCATGATGTCATTGGTTGTGCTGGTCAAATGTACGGACATCTGTATGTACTATGTATTTCTCTTCACACGTATTAAAATTCCCATATGCATGTACAAAAGCAATGGAAAATGTAACCCAATCATAATCTAATAACTCTTAGTTTCAAATTAAAAACCTTTATCTATAAGGAGTATTGTTTGGCCGTATTTTATGCTGGGGCAGCCATTCATACCTTTACCTAAATGGTATGAGGTTGTGGACTCAAATTGTGTTCTGGATCAGTTTATGTGACCTTTATAACATAAATGTTATTATGGGATCTATGTCATCATTTTCACTGACAATGGATCTGCAAGTTCAGACCCTAGGACTGATTCTACAAAGTTAGTTGTACATAGCTTTAGATTTTAAATTTCAGTATGATGTAGTTTACAGTCCATAAGCTTCAAACTGGGAAACAATTGTCTTAAAATTTAAAGTTAACTTAAATAAGTAACTGGAATAATTTATTTCCAATTTTAGACTAATTGTGTGGAATTTTGCGTGCTCATATAATCAGACATTATGGAATTTTCTTACTCACCATGATTGTTGAATGCATGAAAAAAAATAATCTCAATGTATCACGATACATCTGAGCAATAAGTGAGTCATTTTTGTTTACATAATGATATTGGCTTTGTGTAAGTTGATGGATGTTGTACTGGGGTGATGTTTCAGAGGTTCTTGGGGCACTAGTTAGTGTTTATCACTACGCATCTCAGCAATTATGATGATACCTATCTTTCTTATTTAATTATTTGATTGGTGGTTTACACTGTACTTAAGAATATTTTACTTATTCGACATCGGTCAGCGTTACGGTGGGAGGAAACCAGGCAGAGCCTGAGGGAAACCCACAACTATCCCCAGGCTGCTGGCAGACCTTCCCACATTTAGCCAGGGAGAATGCCAGCATGAGCTGGACTTGAACTTCTAGCGACTACATCGGTGAGAGGCTCCCAGACTCACCTTTCAGATAATATTATTGAGTTTGTATGTCGATGTATGTTATGCTTGGGTGCTGTTTCAGAGGTCCTTGGTGCACTGTTCAGTGTTTTCTTCATCTGGCTGGTGTCGGGAGTGCTGTGTTACATCGCAGTGGAGAGGATTATACATGAACACTACAAGGATGTAAAAGCCGATGAGATGCTGGTAACCGCTGGACTTGGAGTTGTCTTCAATATTGTGTAGGTTATAGGGTCATTTCAGACGGTGTTGTGGGACAGGTCTGTATTGTTTATGGACCACCACAGATGTAAATTCGGTTGATTTACAACTGAATTGATGTACAATAAATATTACACAAGCCATGTAATATTCAATGTCAGCATCACAAATTATGTCGGACATTAGCATATCGCCTCGGCCTAAACAGCATTCACCTCCCCAATAGACCTTAGGCCTGTCACTCTGTTCAAATTATACAAATACATTTTTTGTCATTCATTTTGGTGCTTAGTCAGCAGCTTGGGAATAACAAATATCAGAGTCAGTGCAAATTCATTAGGGATGCCAAAGGTTTGTGGAAATAAGAAGACGGTATGTCATTGGACATTAATTAAATCTTATGTTTTTTTTGTTGTTTTTTTTCTTTATTAGAAATGAAAAATTTTAATTTTGCTAATTTCTCTTACGGTGTTTTTTTTTCTGTTTTATGTCATGAAACAAAGTAAAGTTATTGAAACGTTTTTGTTCAAGCCGAGGTGCTTTCTCTGTCTGTGACAATTAGGTCAGCACTGCTTTCATCTTAGAATCCACCACAACAAAATTGAAGCATAAAATCCAGCAGCAGTCGAATGCCTAGATCATCCTCAGTGGTGCTTGGACTTTCTTCCATTTGATTCAGAATTGAGCATTAATCGAGTTGTAACAATCCCGTTGTAATTTTGAAAACATTAAACAGGGGTCAAAATCACCAGCACAACCCCTAGAGAGGCTAAGACCTGAACCAGGAATGACTCAAATCCACAACTTTTATCCGCCATAGGCTACTGCGTAGACAATTATACGGAAAATACCTTCGATGTTAGAGAGCTAGAGTTAACATGACATCACCTTGCTCTAATAATGAAGATTGCTTAAGCTGTGTCGGCCAGTGAAGTTGTGCATACAAATCCAGCTTTGAAGTCAGGAAGTGTATGCAGTACCTGGCTCAGGTAAGCACTCTTCCACCCATAAAACTGACCCCTATCAGATAAGTGAAAAATTATACAGCATGGCATTAAAATGCCAGTCACACAAATAAGACAAACATGAAATTCTAAACCTGCTACTGTAATTCTTCAGCCTTTATTGCCTGTTTGCACGGTGTTCATTCAAGCATATTCTGAAGGCATTGTTCTGTGTAGAATATGCTGTGTTTATACTTTTTGTGAAACCCTGAAATTAGCCAATCCAACCAATCTAGTTTTGTCAGCAAAATCATATTAAAAATGTTCATAAATTGCACTAAGATTTTCTCTTTCATATTTGGAAATATTGAGAAATTAGTGTAATGCCTTTTCTTAAGGGTACTAAATGTATATTGTTGCTCTCTCAGCACCACTATGAAAACATAATGCTGTCTAGAAAAAGCAGTACTAGGTATGTGTGCACTTATAAACACGTACAAATATGTTATTAATCTCTCATCAGACCAATAGAAGCGGATCTTTGGCCTCCAGGATTCCGGAATACAATAAACCTAAACCATTGCAACCCGGGCGTAATGTTTAATATTTGTACTGTAGTAACCCACACTGTCAGATGCACTTGTTTATGTTTCTTGAAAACTCTAAACTCTAGGAGCATTATCAGATAAACACCAAGAATGGACACCTTCTGACTGCATTACGTAATACATGTGTCTGTGATCTGTTTACCTATTTTATCACTGTCTTACATCAGAGTCTGTGGGCGTGGGTTTTATGCTTGCTTAGTCATGTAAATCCTTTGTATGAAATATAACCAGAGTTCTTGTTCTTGGTCTCATTGTGCTACCTAGGCAAGATCGTTTCTGCAGTCAGTTATATCAGTCTTCACTGAACCCCTTTCAGTTGAGATACCGGCGTAGAAGATGTGAAGAGTCTTGTCATCTGTCCTCATTGTTTACATTTCTGTCACCTTTGGACATCATCATTCAGATATATCTTTTCTGTATCTCCCAGTCATCTGTTGTGTTGCATGAGTGAAATAAATAGTGTAGCCTTGTGTGGGGTCTTTGTATCTACAGGAAATGGACACACGATCCAGATTTATAGAAACACCCGATGTTATCGCACACAAACTGTAATCCTACAGTCTGTGTGAACATACATACAAATTTACCATTGTTGTGCATATAATGGAGAAAGGCGATACATGTACTGTTATACCAAAAAAACAAATTTTATACTTCGTTCCCATAAGTTCATTAGTACTCATGTGATGCACACTGTTATCATGTCCAGGACAATATCTTGCGACTTTAACTTGCAACTTATGTTTGCCTGTAAAATTTATTAAACATGTTTATCACCCTTCAAGGTTTAAACCGATATTGATAAAAAGAGTTGTTAGATGATATTGCATGTCTTTATTTGAATTTCTGCTTCATTTTCTTCAAAGACGACTTCAGTGGCGTAATGGTGATATTTCAGAGATGGCATCACTTTGGCGGCTCGGACTAGCCCTGACACAAGCAGAGTCAATTTATTGGTTTATGGCTCATGGTTTAAAAAATGAAATAAAACTCAAAATGAAAAGATAAACTGAAAGTATTTGTAAATGCGGTTTACAACAAGGAGTTGTAGAGAAGGTTTTGAAAATAAAATCTTACTAAGCTCAAAGTGTTGAAGACCTAAAATTTGATCCTTAACTAAGTTGCACATTGTACCTGAAACTGGGAGTTGGATCTTAGAAAGGTGTTTTGAGATGTATTTGGCAGTTACATATAGGGTGGTATACAGTGGGGATGTAAGGTTCAGCACCAAAAGTAATATTTTAGGACCTGAATTTACCTCATAAAATGTTTTATGTTTGTAGGATGGGAATAGTGCTGCAGTCAGATCGGTGCTGTAAGTCTGCAACCTCCCACACGTCCTTTGGCCATTCCCACGGGGGTCATGGACATTCCCATGGCGGCCGAGGACATTCCCACGAGAGGCACAGACACAATGATGCCACCTTACTGCCTCTGGATGATGAATCCGAAGAGGAGTCTACCCACCACACCGCTGAACGAAAACGTCACAAAAATATCAATGTTAGAGCGGCTTTTATCCATGTCATAGGAGACATTATACAGAGCCTGGGCGTATTCACCGCAGCGCTGATCATCAAATGCACGGTGAGCCTACGATATCCGTTTCTACTCAGTCTCGCTTATCTTAGTCTTCATATTAAAAGCTTTAAAAGAGGAAGTTGTAACTTCCTCACTTGGTGTTCAGCATAAAGGGGATAGTGTAACAACTGGTTGACCCGTATCAGTACAATAGCTCAGGGTGGGGGGTTGGGGGGGGGATGTTACTTGCCTTCAGTAAGTCTTCTCAGTGAAGCAGCACTAGATAAAAGAGCGGTAAAAATCTGTCCTACAACAAGGAGGCACATTACATGCACTGTAAGGATTCCTTCGTTGTCATATAACTGAAAAATGGTTAAGTACGACGTTAAACCTCAAGCGCTCACTCACTCATATTAAAAAAACCTACATTTTCATATTACAAAATCTTATGTCGAATAAACCGTAATCGGTAGAATTTTTACATGTATTATCCGATTTGTTTGGCAAGTAGTATTAAGACACTTTTCGTATACTAAAGCTTTATAAATTAACTAGCTTCTCTCTGAATTAAACAAAGATCAATGATTAATCACGCCAAACTGTACAAAATCCTGCAAAACCTTTTTTGCATGTCTTAAAATGGCATGATAGAAGGGGGGGTAACTCTGTATGGGAAATTTGTCATAAGGGCTTTGGCACAAACCAGTCAAATTTACATGTATATGCCATCTTTGCCTATTACGTAATCACAAATGGAAACTTATTTGGAGTTTATGTTTCATGTTTTCAGGCAGATGACCGTTACCGCCTTGCTGATCCCATCTGTACGTTCCTCTTTTCCATTCTTGTGCTTGTAACAACAATAACTATTTTGAGAGATACATTAAGAGTAATCCTTGAAGGTAGGTAAATTAGGCAGGGGTTAAAACAAGTTCTGCCTCACTGTTAGTTGCCGGCTGTGTGCAGATGTACATATCAAATAGAAATGACCTTTCAAACAACAGTAGGTGTGACACGCAACACACTGGCTGGTACGTTTACCTCCCCAAATAATATCCTTTCATGGTAAAAGGATTTGAGTTTGTTTAATTTGATTTGATTTTTTATTTCACCAAATATTTTACATGTTTAAGTTAGATGACAGTGTATTTGTTAAATTTGTTGTTATGATTTATATTAATGTGAAATATTGAAATTTTCTTCAGCAATGAAAGTGTTATTTTGCACAATTTATAGATATCGCTTTTATTTTTACAATTTTAATATTTTACACCCAGACGTCATGGAAAGAGAAACATTTTGCTTCCTGACCTTCCAATCTGAGCTCAGTGATATGAGATCATAATACCTGTACAGTAAACTTCTACATTCCTTCATGACACCATACTTACGCAGCTTTGAAATATCTAGGTCAACTGAGGTAATCTAAGTTTGGTGTTTTAAAAATTTCATTTTGCTGGGTATTTTTATACCTGTTCCTTACCCCTCTACACCATGCCTATTTTCCATCAGCGGTCAGATTTTTTCAGAAATTATTGTCATCGTTGATCTTGCTTGGAACTAGGTGAACACCCCGAAGTGCCCCAAGCCCAGTGAACCATGACGATACAGTGTGGGCAAGGTGACATGTACACAGATACTGCATGTCTTCTTCGGGCCAGCTTAGTATCCCCTCCGTGCCCCTTCATTTGTGCCCCCTTTCCCTCTGTTCCCCACACCCCCGCCCCCATTCAGCCAGGCACATTTGGTCTATCCCCCACAATTCTTTTTAAAGAGGAATCATCGTTGACATACTACATTTGCAGGACTGATTTTTGGGGCATTAAGAAAAAACTACTTTGAACCCATTTTTACCTCCCCAAAGTTCCCTGCGTGGAAGTTGAAAAACTTGTTTGTAGTGTTGTATGTTATAACGCATGATGATCTGCACATTAAAAAATAAAACCAAAGCGTTTTATGTATACAGTTCACACTACATGTACATTCATATCACTGTTACAGGTGTACCAAGTGAACTGAAGTATATGGAGATACTAAAGGACCTAGAGTCAATAGATGGTGTAGAAATGGCTCATGGATTACACTTGTGGTCCTTGACCATAGACAAGAATGCCATAGCTGTCCACTTAGCCATAGGTAGGTTACACCGCTGTCATGCTCCCTGTTCAACACACTGGGCTCTAAATGGGATTGTTTTCATGAGTTGATGCTTATTTTGATTAAAGGACATATTTGACTTAAAACCTGAAAACCTAACCATGAGTTGATGTGGTATTAATATTGTACATCATTTACATAATTAGTTCTGCATGAATTCTTAAAGAGACATTTAGAAATTGAACTATAGTTAGTTCCGCATGAATTCTTAAAGAGACATTTACAAATTATCAAAATAGCATCAAAGGGTTGGTAAATGGATAAATGCACAACTAAAACAAGCCAGTTTCCAACTGAAGTCCAAAATACACACTGTTGTTCTTGGATAACCAGTGAGATTCACATAGTGAGATATTTTGCATATGACCTTTTTCAGCTAGACACGTTTTGCAAACGGCATTGTGAAGTCACCCGTGTACATGCTCTTGCATATTCACTGCATGCAGCAACAACAGCTGTCCGTTATTCACAGCGCAGAGGTCACCGAGAAAATTTATCTCACACAATGAAATCATCCCGTTGTGCGTTTCCACTTTGCCCTGTCATTTGGCTCACTGGGCACGTGCCGTTGTAAAACGCTGATCACCAGTTTCATTGGCACGTGGAATCTTAGTCATCAAATGTATTAGGAGCCTAATGTGGATTTTGGACATCAGTTGGAAACTGGTTTGTTTTAGTTGTTCACAGTTAGGTTTTCAGGTTTTAAGTCAAATATGTCCTTGCATTGAAGATTGGCTGTGATATATTTTAGGAGTATTGTGAATTAAACGAAAAAAATGGTGCGCAAACTTTTGTATGATCAGCTGCTCGGATTCACACAGTTTACACAGCGTTTTTTTTTTTTTCCGCTTATATCTCAATAAACCGAAATAATATTACAGCCAATACTTAAACAAACCCTGTGAGTTCGATGGTTCTGCTTGTGCTATTGTCTGCCTTCTGTGGCTACTTTTGCTAATCTTTGTTAGTCAGTTTTTCATTACTTTGTAAATGACATTGTCTCATGTCCTAAGGTGACATGATTATCGAAAAAGTTACAAAAAATCTGACTTACAGGATTTTGTCAACGGAAAGCCAGATGAACAGTAATCACCAGGTTAATTGAGTTATATATTTGGTTATCTCAGAGTAACGACTTTAACATGTTTCCTTGAGCATTGTACTCACCTGGAGATCTGCAACCAAGCTAGATTGTGCACATAAAAAGATAAAAAAATCTTGAATATTCATATTCTGGATCTCTCGGTGAGCCTGAGGCTAGAGTTTAAGCTGCCACAGTGTTTTTCCTGATATACCCTAATTCCTCAAACTGTTTGCATATAAAAGAGCAACTTTCAGTGCAATTTATGCACATTTTTAATTAGATTTGGAGACAAAACTACATTGGCTGGATTAGCAAAACTGTTTGCATATAAAAGAGCAACTTTCAGTGCAATTTATGCATATTTTTAATTAGATTTGGAGACAAAACTACATTGGCTGGATTGGCCTCAGAAAAATTATAATTTGATCAGTCAACACAGAATAATGCCTTTATAATGTACTTGAATAAACACCTTGCAAGCATGCCAAAAGATTGAAGAATTACAGTAGGGTTAAGACAAGACCCACCCACACATAAATTTTATCTTCCCTCTATTTTCAGATTCCAATGCTGATTTTGAGCGGGTGTTATCCATATCATCTACAAAACTTCGCAATCAGTACAATTTCTACCACTGCACCGTTCAAGTTGAGCGGTACAACCATGAGTTGATGTCTACATGCAACCGCTGTCAAGGAGGTCCCCAAAGGATATAAATATCACAGGGACACTATTACAAATAGGGTGCCTTGTGTAATAAGTGTTACTGTTATCTCATTTTAACTTATTTTATTTGTTGCGAAAACAGGTTCATCCTACAGGTTGAATGCACTCAGGTGGTGGTGGTGTTGTTGGACAGGCTCATCCCACTGTAGTGAAGAAGAGGTGTATTTTGTACTTGGGGTACATTTACTGTACTTAATAGACTTCAAAATATTGGTGCTTTTTGATGACCACAATCATATAATTTATGAATCATTAACTTGTATGTAATGTTAATATGCTTAAGGTGCTGCATACAGATACCCTTTGGCCCGAGGTACTCAAGTTTCATCTACACTTAAAGCTAACTGATCTCTTGAGTATTGCATTAAATAACAATTATATAAATTAATAAATAAATAATTTGATGGCTAATTCAAGGAGCAGGAGGTATTGCAATATCTCATGTAGTATGAATGAAACATTTTTCTGTGACAGGGTCAGGTAGCATTAAAAGAACAAAATTTTATGTATAAGATATTTGTACAGATGCTGCATATTATTATTGTTTGAGCAGGAAGATTATCATTGTGTTTGTCAGTTCGTACATAGTTGACTGATTAATACTGCAGTGAATGGTTCCTGCTCCATGAGAGGTGTCACATATCAGAGAGCAAAAAGACACCAGATCACTTAGTTTTCACCTGGAAGTCAGCATGTGATTGGCTAGCTTCCTGTCTCTAGCAGAGCTAGAAGCTGTGGGTCGCTGGCGTATCCTTCACAACAAAACTACAAGAACTGCTTGAGAGTTGATTAAGTATTTTGACTAATTCCCACCTGTAGATTTGTGAAAGGCCAACCTTCTCTTATATAAACATTTACCCTGATTATAGAAGCATCAGGGGGAAGACAAACATTTTCTCACACCTATTGATATAAGTTTTTAT
Organism: Liolophura sinensis; assembly: GCF_032854445.1. Classification (NCBI taxonomy): domain Eukaryota; kingdom Metazoa; phylum Mollusca; class Polyplacophora; order Chitonida; family Chitonidae; genus Liolophura; species Liolophura sinensis. The sequence goes on from NC_088295.1 coordinate 78,102,675, forward strand.
GACCTCACATGATGTACATTATCTGTGACATTTTGTTGTCATATCAAGCTATTCTTTATTCTCTTCCAAGTTATGCAGTTTTTGCATGATGGCAAAAGTTTGTATTTCTTTATTTGAAAGTGATCTGCAAATATGTCAAGTACATGGAAGGCCAGAAAAGAAAAAAGCAAATTTGTTATTGAACAAAGTTGTTGAATGTTTTATTCATTATTATGTAATACTTTTATAAACAATCACTCTTCATAAGCATGCAGAGATACCTAGTATTGAGTGTTTCTGTTTGTTTTAGCTTTAGGAAGTAGTTTGCTGTCATTTTGTCAATCAGTCAAGTTTTAGACATCTTAATTTTTATCATGGATAATTTACTTAACCAGGAATATAAATGCATTATAAATTGTGAACATGCACTTGTTAAAACGTCATGATGATGTTTGAAACTCCTTCATTCCTGTTACCATCCCCAGAAAACAGACTTAATCTTAACTTGTAGTATTATTCCTGAACTTATGTTTGAACTTAGAGGCTAATTTTCATTTTGAGCACGAAGGTCAAAGACAACTCTTAGTGGTAAAAAATCCTTAAAGTAATAGAGTCTCCAAATTTTAGTGCAACTAAATGTTTAATGTCAAGACTACATCTCACGTAAATCTGTAAGACAGTTTCGGTGATCCTGGGGCCTAGTCCAGGTCATAAGCTCGTTTGGCAAGAAATTGCATGTTGTGTGATTGAATACAAATACATGTTCTGTAGCTGGTAATCAAATATTTTGTCAGGTTATTGGCTAGATTCACCATGTTTTTTTGATAAGGTGTCATTTATCAGTCTGTGATTACTCAATAACACAACTTGATTGCCCAAGAGAGCTGAAGGCCAACAGTAATGCACTGTACTATTTTCTGATCTCATGGTACATACATATACATACCAAGCCTGTCTGTGTGTGTTAACATTATATTAACTTAACTTTACTGTGCTATGTGGTAAACATAATAACCTGTGTATTTGTACCATTGAAAAAGCATGTCTGTGACAGAATGATACTAGTATATGAATGGCTTTGCTTTTATTCAACTTCTGAAGATATGACAAAGATGGTTAGCATTTTCTTCTTTGATATTTGTACTTGATAATCAACATATATGGATTTTGTGTAAATGGTGAATGGTTTTGTATATGCAGATTTCGTGATTTGAAGTAATCGAAATGTATTTTTATATCATAGAAGATCGTGATGTCGTCTAACATAGGTGTTGATATATTTTTATGCTGCAAATGATAAACAGTTACATATATATATTGCCGTTATGTATGCTTAAAAAATGACTTAAAAGGTATTGATACCCTCTTCAGTTGGGGCTTTTTCTACGTTTAGGCTAATTCTCTAGGGTTACAGACAGGTGGTTGACCGGCAGGCTCTTTTTCACATGGGAAAGTTAGTTTGTAACTTACCAAAGGTTGGCTGTGTACCCAAGGCGCTCCAGTTTCCTTCACCCATGGAACTAACGGCCATTGTAAAAGTGATAACCCCTTCAGTATGGCGTAAAACAACAGTCAAATAAATCTAATCAAATCTAATAGTAGAAGATTCACATTTAGATTTGAACTGATACATATAGTGTTTACTATAGAAGAATTAAGTTGTCCAATCTTAAGTATGAAATGTATCAAGAAAGAAATCAAAGCTAGTGTATTGCTTTTGGTGTTCTAGTTTCCACCTATATAACAAAATCTGCTTTTCAGTTTCATTATTAAATTATTACATCTATGATCTTATAGGCGTGTTTTTTTTGATTTTGTCAGTTGTTTCTTTTTGTTTTATGGTGTCTGAAAATTGGTAACTGTGTACATCATAAAAGCAGATATGCTTGGTGACAGTACCTGGTTTATGGCCTGTGATTGTACATTTTGTTTATTTTCTGTGTTAGGCTTTTTTTTTGTTTTTTTTTTGTTTTGTTTTTGATGTCAGATTTCGGTTTTTTTTTTGTGATGACAAATACACCATATGTCTACACAGACAAACTTATGAATACATAAATGTTTGGATGGTGGGCTATATACATGTATTTAAAGTATTAGACATGCATTTCATTTTGTTGGCCTGTGTTTCCATTTGAGATACATACTTGTTGTTGACTAGGTTTTGGTGAGGATATTTGTTCATTTTGTTATTAATTTCATTTGTTGTGAGTTATTGTGTTTCTTTTTTCTTTGTTTTTGTTTTTATTTTTTGAGGATTTTGTACTGCGATAATTATTGTATGATGAAGCATCACATTCCTCGCCCAACTGGCCCAACCCACTCCACACTCTGCATAATGCTGATCACGGCCTCTGGGGTTATCCCACCTGGGAGTAAGATAGAAGCCTATCTTAATCCCAGATTCCACATAGGAAATTATTTGTTTGGGTTTGAATTCTGCATGACACACACAGATCTGTTTATTGAAAGAACACTCACCAAGATCTATTGATTATAAGCGGTCTAGAATGAATGAAGGGTTGTTGTGTAACAAGTCTGGAGATCATAGTATAGTGTAATGCTTTAGTAGAAGTGTATCTTTTAACATTAATTGAATATCTTTGCTATGTGTCATTATTTATTCAGATAGTGTGATATGTAAATCACTAGTACATGAAAAAAACATTATATTTGTCACATGAATTTTTGGTGATGATTTTGGTTAGCGTACATTAGTGATTTTGTCTCATTATTATCATTATAATCAAGTTTTAGTGGAGGTTTATTGTAACCAGATGTTGTGTTGCAGTGGCTTTTCATTTTTGAAGTTTCCTGCGACAATTACTGTATTTCACCTAAGGTTTGATATGTACAAATGCACTTTCACAAACCCACAAAGGCCTGAAAATGATACTGTTGTCACAAATGCTGAAGTTTTTCATACAAGAAATTAATTTAACTCCACAAAACGGTGTTACGAGACCCTATAATTTGATTAAATCAACATGAATCAAGTAAAATCTTTCCCTTGAAAAATGGAAATCTTTAGGTGAAATACAGTATGTACCTAGCCAGAAAATACATGTAACTACACCCAATTGTCCTTCAGGATCTAACATCTGTTGCTGAATCAGTCCGATTATAATTTTGCTTTACAAAATAAACATTCCAATCTCCTTCATAATTTTTGATCTTTTATTTGTTTTATTGATTTACATGTTGTAATTTACACTCATCAGTAACTTCTCCCTGTTCATAAATAATCCCTAAGGATTCCTGCGTCATGACTGAAAAATTGTTGAGTACGACGTTAAACCCCAAGCACTCACTCACTCTTTGATAAATCAAGCATAAAATCAGTTTTCATCTTGTCTTACGAAGTAAGGAGAGGTATTGTGAGAGAGGGATCAGATGCTGTCAGTGGCGGTGCCGGTGTCGGTGTCCAGTTCTGTTACAGTATTTGGACAATCATAGGATTACAATGGACACCCATAGTGCACGGATAGCCAATCAACGGTAGCGATTTGAATATGAAAGACCAAAGAAGTCTTACCTCACAGTTCAGCGTTGTTGTTCAGCTATTCACAGGGTTGCAATTGCCTCCCATCACTCATGGATTGCCAAATGCTGCTCGCAATTTGCGTAACAAAGACCCCTGGTAAATTTGTACAGTAACAATCCACAGTGTCTTTTTTTTTTTACCACCACAATGATTACAACTCCATAACATTTGAACTCACTGCTGGGCAATCTTTACGCATACGATAAACATAGTTGTCGCAGTATAATGGTTTTGGCCTTTCTTGTTGATTTAATGGCTAGCACTATATATGATCAGAGGAAATATCAGGGTGTGATAGTGTCTATCATTCTACTTTCTGTAGATGTCAATATTTGCATGTATCACATGAACATTATGCATTTTTTTTTTTACAAACTGCTCAATCAGGCGAGCTACCCGTATTCTCTGAATGCCTTGTTAAATTTGGATTTGAGCGTAAAACATCCGAGAAATCGGTCTCAGGTCTTTCATTGACAAACATATTTCATCAAGCTTTCTAATATCTTTATGGAATCATTAAGAGAATATCATCTTCAAAATATTATCAACGCACAGGACCTTCTCATTTCGTCAGAACCAATGGCAGTACAAAAAAAACGAACGTTTTCTGAAACCATTGATGCACAAACCGGCTTTCCTAAAACATTTACAGCAGGTACTGACAGCTCCCTCAGCATGCTTAACAGCTTTCCCGGCGTTGCAGTTGTGCTTTAAAGTTCTGCAATTTTGCATCAACGACAGGTGTCAACCAGAATTATGCAGATCAGGGCCTACCTGTGATCTTTAAAGATCTGCTATACCGGTATACATGTATATAGATTGTAGTGGTTGGGGTTTATCGTAGTACTGTAGATTGTATACATTTATTAGGGACGAATTAATAAGATTAATAACATTTGTTACGGTTATGAATGAACATGAAAAGTCATATACAATATAAAGATGTCCCAGGCCTGCATGAATTCAAAAATTTTGGAAGAAGTGATGACACAAAGTCATTAATTTTCCCTTCCCTGATCATCTTTTTGCTTTTACATTACATGTAATAATGTATAGCCACCGAATGAATGGTCATCGGTTGATTTTTCTTTTGTTGCGGTACTATGTTCAATTTTCGTCCTTTCGTACTGTATAGAAGCCATGAATTATTGTTAGAATTGTCCATGAAAGGTGATGCAGTCTTGTTTTGAAATATCTGTGGCAATAATACCCTGTAATAATGATGACTGACAGTAAATTAGGATCGATCGCAAAACTACCTCATTTACTGTGAACAAAAGAGCGACGTAGTGACTCAGCTTATGTAGGCTACAACTGTTACAGCTGAATGTGCCGTCGTTAGTGCGTAGTTTTCCAAAAACAACATTCCACAACAGTGCTGTATTAAGACGGGAACCCTACATGTTTTGGTAATACCGGTACTCACGTTATGTTTACTCCAAAATATACACCCATAATGCTCGCCGCCGTCGTATAAGTGAAATACTCTTCAGTACGGCGTAAAACATTAATCAAATAAATAAATAAAATATATACCAGACCCGAAGCAATGTTCTGATAAGAGTCTCCTCACAAAGGGGTGAAAAGTTGGCCATGACCGACTGTTTAAGGTGCCACAGTTTGCTCTCAGTCGCTGTGTCGCACGATACCTAGGCCTACGTTCAAACCCATTCTTTAATTGTACAGGTAATTTTAACGATGCGTCTCCTTCCGTTTTCCGTTCCGTGTTCGACGAATACTGTCCTCGAAAAGTGTGTTATAGTATAACTTATCAAAGGTTCGATGTCCCCTCGGTATCCTCAACCTATAATATATTTGGGCCACTTTCACGAAACTTCGTAAAAAAGTTTTCACATAAATAACGCCAGCAGTGACTGCCTTCAGCGGAGACAACTCTAACCTTACAGACGACGACCCTGGAAGATGTAAGCTTAGTTTCAGGGAAAGAGGTCATGTCTGGGTAGGTTATTTATGGACTATATAAGGCTATATATGCGCAGGGTTCAGGGATGATATTTTCTGCATGAGCAACGAAGCGTCGCGGAACCATAACTGAGGCTAAACCTTACTGAACTTCAGTTTTACCTTTCATCAGGTTATAACTCTTTACTTGTAAACTATACTAGCTACCATGTTTGCGAAAACGCTTTCGGGTTTAATCCGTTGCAAGAAAGTTTTCAGACCAAACTTAAGGACTTTCTGTATCTCTCCATCTTTAAGCAGGCAGTCTTCTCAGAAGGAGGTCGCCATTATTACGGGTAAGATGGGACTGAATGTAGAACAGTTTGGGTGACTTTATGTTAAAGAAGTTGACATTAAAGTTCGATGTTGAAATAAATGCAATTATGAACAACGCATCTTGTCTCATTGTGCATCTTTGGCCCTATAAATTAACATCTATGTTAAAGTATAGCGAGTCTTAGAGCATTATCTTAGCATACATACCCTTATGGTACAATGGCAATGCATGGGTTAAGCAATATGTTTTACATATGTAGGCCTACTCGTAAAAATGACCTCTTCACACAGATTAACTTTGCTGGTTAAACCAAGTACATATAACGTACATTTCAAACGGAACATTTTAAATACTGTCTCCGTGTTAGAACAGATAATGACCTAATCAACCATAGTACGTCTGCATGCAGTTATCTACAGAGCTATATCTATAAGATACTTTAAGAATGTATCGCAAAAGCTATATAGACAACAACATTGCTGTAATTCACAGGTCAGATATAGATAGTTTTCAACCGTAAAAAATGTATGCATGATGCACCATTGAAATCATGCAGGTGGTTAGCAGCTGTACTGTACAGCCCGCATAAATAACTTCCGCCGTTGCATTACAACTTTCTGGCCTATGCGATTGTTCATCTTTCACATACGAATCTGTTTGAAGTAGACGTTGATAATAGGTATATTATATCTACATAAAATTCATATTTTACTTCTTGTCCTGTACTTAATGACCCAGATTTTGTTTTACTACATACGTATATATATATATATATATATATATATATATATATATATATATATATGTATATGTAGTGGAATATTCAGCTCAAGTATATTTTAATTGTCATGTCAACGTGAGGTTTAACGTCAATTAGGCCCTACACGTAATAAGGAAGTCATTCGTACCTTAATTCCTCTAAAATTTGGGACAGATATTAGTAGTGTTGAATGTAGAATGTTTCATTTCTTTACCAGCCTATTTGAAAAGTAAAGATATGAGTATGTTGTTCATTAGATGGTCTAACCATGTGAGAAAAAAGAAAGTCAATATCCCTGCTAGAATTACATATATATTGGCCAAAATACGCACACCAGGTGTCCCAAATTTTATAAGAAACAGGGTAAGATCTGCAGGCAGTTGCAAGAAATTCATTTTCCACATACCATATTTTCTCGTGGACTGTTTCAATCAATTTATTTTTTTTGTTTTGAATGTCAATTAGCGTATATTATTTGACTGTGAATATCTAATGTGTATAAATACGTCCAATTCTGTTTAGTATATGCATGTGTTACAGTCTGTGTGGACGTGTTGACCTTGACACTGTGAAGATTGTCAGAACAAGTCAATATACATGTATATGCAGACTTCATTATGCACTATGTCATTCAGTACTTTATAGTTTGCCTATTCATGCATCGTGCACACGTTATTAAACTCTTGGAGAAGTGTCATCTGTTTATCGCTGCGCTTATCGACTAGTTTGGCATCTGTCATTATTACCTCAAACTTTAATTATTCAAACAGATTCTGCGCGTCTTTTCCGACGAACTAACCTTGACGAACTGGCCTATTCAAGAAGTACACATATGAAGTCCTTTTAACATAAACTGCGGCATAATTTTGTTAACTTTGAAAATTATAAATTTAACCCATGTGTATGTTGTCTACGAGTCGCCTATATGTTCTACACAGGTGCGAGTGGTGCCTTTGGCCGGGGTATAGCTGTGGAGTTAGCTACCCGGGGTTACGCCCTCAGTCTTCACGGTCGGGACGAGAAAGAATTAGCCACAACAGCAAAGGAGTGTCATGAATTCGGAGCCCCCGCGTCTGATGTACGTCTCATAATACACCCTTAGTCCACAAACGTTATATCGCCTTGAGAATCCTCACTGCTTGACTGATGTGTGAGATATTTCTGATATAGGCTGATCGAAGTATTGGTGCTGAATTCAAAATCAGTCTGCAGATTGAGTGACAAAAACTGTGCTGTCATATCTAAAAACAACCAGCATTAATTCTGCTTCCGGGTTTTTGATGTCGTTGGCTTAATTCTATTAATCATTTTCCATTTTATTAACAAATCAAAATGTATCAAAGCAGTAGCCCATGTATGGTAAAATTATGACGACAGACACTGAAGTATTGGTCACGGATCACACTAGGTCAGGGATCACACTGAGTCAGGAGTCGCACTGGGTCAGAAATCACAATCGGTCGGGGATCACAATGAACCAGTGATCACTGTGGGCCAGGGGTCTGAGATTACACTGGATCAGTGATCACCCTGGAGTGGGGATCACACTGGATCTGGGACACAATGGGCCAGAGGTCAGGGATCACACTGGGTCAGGTGTCAGAGATCACAATGGGCCAGGGGTCGGGATCAGACTGGGCCAGGGATCGCAATCGGCTAGGGATCAGGGATCACACTGGGCCAGGTGTTAGGGATCACAATGGGCCAGGGGCCAGGGATCACAATGGACCAAGGGTCAAGGATCACACTGGGTCAGGGATCACACTAAATCAGGGATCACACTGGACCAGGGGTCACACTGGGCCAGGATCACATTGGGCCAGGGATCACACTGCGGTGGGTGGAGATTAAAGTATTCCCGGTGGATACAGCTAGATTCCTCAGGCACCTGTACATCACATGCAAATCTTCTAGTGTAATACGTATATGTTGGTATTAATGAAAACAGCTCGGCTATACGTATAAGTATCAGGTATATATGATGCCTTATTAATGAAGCCTTTTTGTGGAGATTAGTACAGTTTTTGATACAAGAAGAGGTATAGTGTTTGTTGTTGTTGATGTACACTGGTTTACCGACATTTAGTCAGTCATACACCATGTTGTTCAATGTTTTAACCATTCCAGATATTACTAGTTAAAGGAGACGTCCGTAGTCCAGAGGATATTGAAGAACTGACCAGGCAAACTAAAGAGAAATTCGGAAAATTGAATGCGCTGGTAAGTCAGTTATATACGAAAAAACACGTGTTTGGATGTAGTGGTGGTGTTGGGGGAGGGGTGGGGTGGGGGTTGGGGGGGGGGGGTTGTTGAAGAGAAGAGTTGGGGGAGGGGTGTTGGAGACGAGAGTTGGGGGAGGGGTGTTGGAGAGGAGAGTTGGGGGAAGGGTGTTGCATAGCATACATGCAGTGTCGCAACAAGAATACCATTGGAAAATGTTGCGCTTTTATCTATTTATTTATTTGTTTTTATCTAGTGTTACTTAGACCTTAATAAGTATTAACTAATACCACGGTGCTAAGTTTTATGGTTAGAGGAACCTCCCGGAGTGCTGGGACTAAACCCTCGACCTTTCGCAAATAGCTGACAAAGTAGAACAGGTTTTCAACAACAGTGAACTCCAAACGCTTGCTGTATATTATCGGAAGGCAAATAATCTCAGACAAACTTCACCATACAGTGCATGGTGGCAGGCAGTCTCTAGGTTGTTCAGTACTACAGGTTTGAACCAAGAAATCGTATCTCCTTCCCATATTACCAATGAAAGACAAACATCTGAACCACTCAGCCAAGACCAACATGCTTGCGGTGTTTATACACGCTTTATGGTTCATTCATCTAACCATTTCCATGCATGTAGATTCCGTCCTGGAGCAAATATTACATATTTAATCTCACAAAATGGAGATCATCGATCAAAATGTGTTCTCACCTGTTTTGCTCATTTTACTAGATTTGATGCATTTTGATGTCATTAAAGGATGAAAAAAATGGTGAAAATGCACTGTTTGAAACACAAGCAATATAAAGGAAAAAGTGGCCCTTTAATATATAGTTAAAGCAGAGTTGTTCTGCATTTACGGCAGCCGTCTGATTCCAAGGTGATGACGAATATCGTATACAACTTGCAGTAGAGCTAGTGAGTGCTGGTTGCACATTCTGGCTGTTTTACACTTTGGCGGGTTAACAGGATGCAGAATTGTCTTTATGTCGAAAGAGCACGCGTCCTAGAATTTACATCCATCATTATACGGTAAATAAGAGCACTGTCCAACCGGGCTAGGTTTACATTGTTCTTTAGCAGTTAATAGCTTAGGTTACATCGGCTGTTCATTTACGAAGATTGTTTTTTACCTCCCCTTGCCTCTCGAGGCGAGTGGAAAGCCTTTGTGCCAATCACAAGAATTATGTTTTTAAAGCTAGGCTTTCAAAAATTCACGATGTAATATTTTTTTCATCATTTGACCAGTGTTATTTGATTAGTATATGGGGTATTGATCAATTGACAATATGCCCAACAGCGTATAATTACAAAAGTAAGATATTATAAATGTAAAGTATCTTCTGTTTGATCAAAAGCTTCATTTGGACAGTGTTCCACGGGCATACCTGTAACCTGTAGACTAGGTTTCCAGAGCCAGGTCTCCTCGCACCATAATGCTGGCCACCGTCGTATATTCTTCCGTACGGCGTAAGATTCCAATCAAAATAAATAAATAAACCCATTGGCAGGTTTTCTGTTCTGCTTCAGATTAACAACGCAGCAATTGCAAACCCACAAGACCGTCTAGATACAGTGGAACTAAATGAGTTTGACGAGATATTTAGGATAAATTTAAGAGCGGCGTTTTACCTAACACAAATCTGTATGCCGTCTCTAGAAGAAACAAAAGGTAAGAACAGCAAGGTAATCAACCTGTGTTTATTTACCTATTTGATTGGTATTTACTGCGATATACTAGTACTCATGTTCATTCTTGAAATATGTATGTAATATTTACTACGGCTGATAGGATCAGACCTCAGCTCATCACGAGATACCCGACAAACCTTAAGGCCACGTCTAAACCAGCGAGCGCTGAATTCGGGTCTATAACTTCAATTTGACTACGGATGAAGCACAAACTCTTGTCCCAGAATAACAGAATTTAGCATCTTAAGAAAGTAATCGCCGTATCATCCAAGAGTAAATATTGCAAGCAAAATTATCATTTAATCTTATACTACAACTTATGTTCCGATTTGTTCCAGGTACTGTTGTCAACATATCTAGCATCGCATCCGACATGCCGGTAAGTTCATGTAACATGTTAGGATTTCTGGTTGCGGATGAATTACCGCCATCTTATGCAGGGCTACCAGCATTATATGGAAGACTAACAGTGTATATATAGGCCGACGCAGTGTAGATTAACGCTTGTCACGAGTTTTGTCAGTGAAAAATTGATTTCTACGAATAATTCGCAAAAACTAATTAATTGAGTTTTGTGAAACGGCAGTTGTGAGATTAGGTTAATTTGACTCTGATATATGTATGCATGTTCTAATGATTTTTCCCCATGCAGAATGCCCAGACGCTAGTTTACGGGATGTCCAAGGCTGCCTTAGACTATTTTACAAAGGCATTGGCAAACGGTAAATATGCAGTTCTATACTTCACGCCGATCAGCTATTAGACGGACATGGAACATAAAACATATATTCTACAAAATGTTTGCACTATTTATTCCTCGAATGTTTGTAGTGTTGATCTCAATTGCTGCCATATATATCATCTAGCAGTACATTAATTCTTGTCTTGCTTGACCAATCTTTTGTTACGCGTTCATGCATACCATTTACAACCAAACATAAATATAGGATTTAATTTTGAACTCGTACTTTTAAATTCTGTCATAATGCATAAACCTATGTAATATTCAGACTGACCGGGTTCATGTGGACTGTACATTGACATGTTTATTTTCAGACGTCGGTCCGTCTGGAGTAAGGGTGTGCGGTGTTCAGTGAGTGCTCATCTACTCTACATTGCATTCTTGGGGAAATTATACATTTAAAACTATGTAGTCACCAGCAACAGTTCTGATTGTTGTTCTATTTGAGATATTTTTCAATGGGTTTCACAATTATAAAATTCTAGTCACCTTAGCCGGAGAGCAATGATATAGCATGACGATGATGATTTGCACTCTCTGTTGAATAAGAGGCAATACACAATAAGCGCCAGAATATTTAAGTTCCGGCTCCTTGAAGTGAAACTCCACGAAGTTACACATATACAAGGTTACCAATGTGCCAATGAATCATTTTGCCTACATTTCAGGCCAGGATACTTCCCCGCTAAGTTAAAGGAAGGAATGTTCCCAGGCATGGAATCTGTGAGTTCTGAGGCGGTAAGTAAACTGCCGGGTTTGGTAGAATGTGCACGATGAACCATGAAATGTAAGAAAGTCGTCAAGCACAATGGCTGTCAATGTAGTAAATAGTTGCTCGGGTTATGTGTAGTCTTTCATCGAAAGCTTGTGACATAAGCGACTGTCAAGTTTTACATGAAACTAGTGGAACAACCACAGCAAGCGTATTAATGTGAAGATGAAGTCTCAGGGGAAACCGTCATTCAGTAACAAGAACTATTTCTGGGCCACTTTTGACTTAGTTTTCCCAATACTTTTTTCACTTCAGATGAACAAAATAATAATGTCCATGCAACCACTTCGGCGTGTTGGGAAGGTATCAGAGATCGCCAAAACCGTAGCCTTTCTTTTATCAGAGGATGCAAGCTTTATCACAGGTGTCAATATTTGTGTGGACGGAGGAATGCATTTCCCAAGTAAGACAACTTGAATCTAAATCGATCAGCCTGCTCTCACTCCTTGTGGGGCCTTGTTGACACAAGTACTGGTGGGCATTTTACAGCCCGTTTGTACACTTTAACGTCATTTATTTGCCACAAAGATCAACAATTTGTAAGTCACAAGACCGACAGTAAATTGGAAAAAGTTGGAAGTTTACGCGGTTTTTTTTCCTCCGATAAAACTGATAGTCATCATATAACTGGAAAATTTTAGAGTATGGCATTTAACAACAATCACCTGCATAAATCTCAGCTAAACAATCTTGATGATAACGCCAAACATTAAGTTACATGCAACTTACTGAAGTTTAGCAAACCGTTGGTTCATAAAGATTATGCTGTTTATAGATCTGGTATTTATAACTTGGTAAAATATGGAAAAAACTAAAAAACACAGACTGGATTGACATGGAGGCTGTCAATGAAAATCTCTTCTAAACAATATTCTGATACCGAAACTGCATTAATCCTTTGTCACGATGTACCTATGATAGCGATATATGATATATGTTATTGCAGGACTGGATGCCATTAGTGGAGGTTCCTCCGACTCTGACTGATGGACAGGAACAGGGTCATTGTGATATTCATCCTTCCCGACCTCTCTCCTCCTCACTCAGGGCTTAGCTTCCACCTTCAACCTATCAGATAAATCTTAAGCTAGTGTCATATGCAGTCCTTTGTTTTAATGCTCTCTCGGTTCATTGGTGCTCTGTCTTGTAGAAATTCCTTGGTCGCGAACATTTAAGTCTAGATGGTTTGCATGCCCTACTGATGGACACAAGCAGCATTCCAAAGTTACATATAAAATCAGAGGTAAATCATGGGTAACTGTGAAACAGAGGCTTCATAAATGATACCTTTTGCCCTAATTTTAGCCCACAATGTACAGAGAAGATCCTTCGCAAATGGATTGGAGTTAGCTCAATACACAAATCTGACATACAAGTATATGTGATAATATATGTGTGATGTGTTTTACAATGTTGAGTGATGACTAGCTGCCTTCATGAGTTTATGGCATGGAATAAAAAAAATTATTGATAAATTTGTCTTGGTCCTAGTCTTTGTGTTAATGGATGATAGGGACCACTTTCACAAAATGTAAATAATACTATCTGCAGATTATAACGCCATGATTTATGATGAAAGTAAAAAATTTGAAACCGATTTATTTTTTTGATGAGTTGTTTTTGCTGTACTCAAGAATATTTCACTAATACGACGGCAGCCGGCATTATGGTGGGAGGAAACCCACAATGTTTCTAGCAGACCTTACCATGTATGGCTAGAGAGGAAGCCAGCATGAGGACAGCGATCATATTGGTAAGAGGCTCCTGGGTCATTGCACTGCGCTGGCATGCTAACCACCTTGGGCACAAATGGAAACACAATTGAGTTTTGTGAAAGTGGGCCAATTATAACAGTGTAAAACAAAATGATATAGAAAACAAAATTTATTACCCCATGACAGTACAAATTGAAGATACACGCAGAAAATGACACAAGTGGGGAAACAAAATCTGCTTAACGTATTACAGAGTAGATGTACACTCATAACTAAGAGGTCTGAATGGGATGTTAACAAGTTGACTGCACAGCTTTAGAGGTTTCAACCTACTGCATTCTTGTCTTGAGATGACTTTAATCTATCATGCAACATTGACTTAATGTTAAGAAGTTTAAATATTTGTTCACACGACATGTATAACGTAAAACAGGGCTCTATGTTGTGGAACTACATCCTGCCCCCCGAGTATACACATCTCACACAAGTGTCCCATAATCCCAGCTACCCTGTTATCAACTGGTCTTGTATCTGTCGTAATCTGGACATCAGTCCTCTCAACACCAGCCTGTAAATCAAACATACACATAAGACCATTTCTGTCTGCAAATTATTCATTTGATGAGTGTTCAACGTCAATTCAAGAGGATTTCACTGTTATAAATGGAGACCAAAATTAAATGACTCAGGGCAATTTTCAGCATTCTGATGATATATTTGGTCAATACAAGACCTACATGTCTACGATCAAAGTTTACTGTCAGATTGTCCTTTTTCTTTACTATTATGTGTGAGATTTACATGCTGATATCATAGCTTGTCTCCACCAAACAACACTAACCCACATTTGCCATTCTTTCCTCTCAAAAAAATTTTGAGAGAGGATTCAAAGACCACGAAATAATGGTGTTAATGCTGAGTACCTATCAGGACTGTCCTCCTCGTAGTCAGCCATGTCCTGTTGCATTTGTTCAGCCTGTACTTGTAGGGAGACCAGGCAGTCCTTCAGACCTGACACTGATGATTTACCTGTGACAATAGAGCAACACTCTGAGCATTTATCCCAGGACTGTTATCAGTAAGGCAGAATGGTAATTGATTGGATTATTGTTTAAAGATAAACTGAAAAATGGCAATCAGTTTAATAGGTTGAGGAAAGTGGAGTGCCCGGGGAAACTATCAACCTTTGGCAAGTTAAAAACACTGAGGCACAACAGTATAATGGGCCAATGAAATTCGGCCTGCACATGCAGTATCTTTTTCTAATTTAAATTTTATTTAATTTAACTAAGACATATTTTTGTTTAAACTAGCAGGTCAAGTATACAATACATACAATGGTAGAGGTTTGCAGTCAAGTACACAGCTCCATTCAGTCCGTTTAGGCCAGGCAAAGCACCGGAGCTGATGCACTCACTCAGCTCTGACGAAAATGACCTGGAATGGAAAAACAAAAGATATCAAGTTTACAACACATCTATTTATTTATTATTTATTTCATTTGGATTTAACAACATGTAAAATAATATTTTACTTATCCAATGGCTACACAACGAAAATCATTGTCTCCACGTACCAAACACAAATGACTTAAAAAGAATGAATTTCAGCTGTAGAAACAAGAGGCACAATTTGCAAAATGTATCTATCTAAAACAAATCTGAAGTAACATTACAATATTTAACAAAAAGAAATAAATTTTTATCAAAAAGAGTCCTAGATTTCAGAGCACGTGTACTTACGTAGCCATATAGTTTTTCTTGCAAATGATGCTCAGTAAAAATGCAGAAAGGGGAGGTAAATCTGACAAAGATTCACACAATTCATCTTGATCCAGTTTCCCCTAGGGGGTAGAAAACATGGAAATGCATCACAGATGAAGCAAGAATTATTCAGCTCGTGTCATACACAGGTACTAGCTACACACATTGTTTTATAGAATTATTGGTTACTTTTCAGGGAATCAATGTGAATAATACAGCACTAAACTACACCTCTGGTGTCTGAGCAAATTTCTGCCCTCATTCCATGAGGACTATATTCAGTGACGAGTTTATGTGATGACTAAGGTTCGAGATTCACATTTTTACATACTATGAAGACTCACTCCGATATCTGCTGCTTTGAAAATTATTAAGTGACTCACTCAGATATCACCTTCTTCCATAACTACGAATCACACATAACTATACGCTGAGGTCAGAGATATGACGTTATCTGTTGCTTTAACATTTATGAATTGACTCCCACACATTTTGTGACGAAAAAGGTTTGACGTCTACATGACAGCTGCTTTACAGCTATGAAGTCACTAGAAAATTATCAATCTATAATGTCGGAGACTAAATGATTCCATCAGATATCTGTTGCTTTAATAAATAGTGGCACATAAAACTGAGATGAAACAATTAAGGTTTCACTTTATGGATATCTCCTTCCCAGAGAAGTCGGATATGATATCAGTTGACTCATCAGAATACCATGATGCAGGAGGTCTGAGATTTAGAGAAAAGTGTTTTATTGACACGCTTAAATCTTAAAAAAAATCTGGCTCTCTTTCCCCAAAAAACTGTATGAAATGACTCACAATTTTACTGAGATGGGTGAGGTTTAGAGATTACCTACCAGACAACTGTATTAAGTGACTCACTATTTCCATGTGATGGTGAGATCTGAAATGACATCCCAGACAACTGTATTAAGTGACTCACTATTTAACTGTGATGGGTGAGGTCTGGTATGACATCCCAGACAACTGTATTAAGTGCCTCACTATTTTACTGTGATGGGTGAGGTCTGGTATGACTTCCCAGACAACTGTATTAAGTGACTCACTATTTTACTGTGATGGGTGAGGTCTGGTATGACATCCCAGACAACTGTATTAAGTGACTCACTAATTTACTGTGATGGGTGAGGTCTGAAATAACTGCTGCCATCACAGAGGACATGATCTCTGGGACAAGTTTGGACTCCAGTTGCCGACATCTGTAAACTGCTTGTAGCATCTCTGTCATGGTGGGCTTCATACTGGATAACAGCTGAAATATACAATCATCTCTTTTTTGTTAACCAATAAAATCACTTCCTTCAGTTTTGTACCTGATCCATTTATTTGGTTGGAGTTTTGCCCCAAACTCAATAATATTTGACTTATACGACTGCGGCCAGCATTATGGTGGGAGAAAACCAGGCAGAGCCCTAGGGAAACCACAACAATCCGCAGGTTGCTGACAGATCTTCCCATGTATGACCAGAGTGGAAGACAGCATGAGCTTGATGTCACTGTGCAGTTTGTATTTGAAAAAAATAACAGAAAACATGCAATATTTAAATGACCACAGTATGAACCAGGATGAAAGCTTCAAGCCTTGAGTTGTGAGATGTTAATTATAGTCAGGTTTATCTGCTATAAAAAATCTTGAGGCATTCATAATTACGGGGAAAAATCTGAACAAAATCACAAGTTTTTTTTGTTATCTAACGTAATGAATGGTACAGGGCTTGGGGGCTAAGATTTTCAGCTGGGGTCGTCCTGAGCAGGTAATCCACTATTAATTTCAAACCCTGCAGTGCATCTATGGCAAAGAAGAAGTAAGATTTACCGCATCAACTTTCTCCTGTTCCATCAGTGTGAGTGGTTGACTGTCCATGTTCACAAAGGCTGCCATGGACTGCAGCAGTTTGGTAAAGAGTGAGGGGATGAGGGAGGAGTGAACACTGCCCTCGGCTTCACACACCCTCCATTGCTCTGTCAGCTGGAAGAGGGCCTGGCCAGCCAAGGGAAGTAACTCTCCACAAGCACCTAGGTTCAATAATAAACGTTAGCATGAGCATGAATGGATGAATGATTCAGGTTTAATGCCATGTTGGCAGAATTTCAGTCATATTGTGGCCAAACCTTGTTAGAGCCAGAAAACACTTTCTGTGGTGGAAGACATCATCAACAGACAGCTAAAAAGAATTGTATAACTCAACATTATGTCCATTACCATTTTGTAAATCCAGCTCTATGTTGTATCATGACTAGCACTTAGAAAGGAGCATTGTAAATAGTGAAATGAGAATACAAATAAAAGCAAATATAAAATGATTATCCTACATGTATTTTTGTTACTAAGTCCGTTCATGGTGATTTTACCAACCTGTCTGTAAACACAACGACACAAAATCTGTAAAGCGTGATGCAAACTCCACACTGCCAACACCAACCAGCAGCATGTTACAACCAGTGCACAGCAAACTCTGGAAAATAACAAAATGCCACTTGATGCATTCAATCATCTAAACTAACCATACTCTTATAGTCTAATATGAACTCATGAATAGAGAATGTAGGCCAAATGTCATTTGCACAGAGCACATCTAATCAAGATACACTGCATGTTGGAGAACCAGCAGTGAATTCAGGCCTGATCATTTCACTGAATTTGATGGTAGCAAAATATAAACTCGGACTGGAGAAATTATATCACACATCGGAGAAATTTTACAACAATGTCCATTTACCTTTGGCTTCCTACTTGACTGTGAATTAAAAAGTTTATGAAATGTGAAAACAATACATGAGTCAGTTCTCCAGTTATTTCTGTAATGGACAGACGGATGGACATATATTCAAGACTCGGAAAAAGTTGGCTGAGCATTAACAAATGCAATA
This sequence comes from Liolophura sinensis, assembly GCF_032854445.1. Lineage (NCBI taxonomy): Eukaryota > Metazoa > Mollusca > Polyplacophora > Chitonida > Chitonidae > Liolophura > Liolophura sinensis. The sequence continues at coordinate 78,120,996 of NC_088295.1, forward strand.
AGGGTGTCTCAACACTGGCTGCTAACATGACTGGCCATACCTGAACCAGGCCAATGGCCAAAGTTCTCAAGGTGCTGGAGTTCTTGTCCACTTTGCGTTTCCTTGTAGACACATCTGCAGAGCTGTGGTCCAGCTGTGGGTTGTGGAGATAGGATAAGAGTTCCCGGTCAGCCCAGCTGTACAGTTCCTCCATGGATATCACAGCATTATGGCCAGAGTTGTTCTGCAAGATGAGCAGGATAAATAGATTACAGGAACTGGCAGGACATTAGAATCTGAAAACAGTATGCCGTTATCTGCTTCAGAACCTGAATCATAGATCTACTGGTTGAAACAGCCAAATTTTTCAAACAAAACAATTTGTGGAAATGAGCAATTACTTTGTAATGTATAAATTATCTCCTCTCACATATACTATATAACAAAATACAATATTTTAGAGGTAAAAAGGTAAAAAAAAAAAAAATGTATTGGATAACCCTCCACTAGAAGTTCAATAAAAAGCTCTAGCTGCTTAACTGAAAGTATAGTTGACTGAAACAAGCTTCAATTATTTATGCAACTGTTGTTTAACTCCATAGCTGAGGCTATTTTGTTTGTATGATGACAGGTGTATCGTTGGAGGAAACAAGACAATCTAGGGTATATTTCAATAATCTTTCTCACATCTAATGTACCGACTTGGAAATCAAGAGGCCTTCAAGGAACCTAATACTCTGCAAACAAAATTGAGAAGGAATCTACAAAATATGGATAAGACTTAGCATGAACTTAAGGTGTCAACAAAAGAGTCCTTTAGGACACACTTACATCGCTGTGGAGTAGGATTTCTAGCTTCTGATACATGACAAATGCCTGTGTCAGGAACTCATCCGTTGTCCTTGGTCCCAATGCATCAAGACAAGCAAATTTCTTCTCCAGGCATTTCTAAGGGACAGATATACAAAGATCATTGTGAACAAAATATGAACAGAATTTTAAAAGTCTTGTTTGATTTATTTCATAATAGTTGCTTAATTGTTGTTTAACACTATACAAGAATGTTTTAATTGTGTGTCAGCCTTATCTGAAGCAAAATTACCATCAATATACATGTACAGGTACATCGGGAAATCTTAAGTACACAGGAGTGAAAAGCATGTTACTGACACTTGAAAGTGTTTACACTCACCAGCACTGATTTGAGGAGACAAGACAATTCCTGCAGTCCTTGTTTACAGTTGATCAGAAGCAGGCTCTGACATTTGGGGTGAGACATCAGACTTGTCAGGTATCTGATGGCTAGCGTGGGCTGGGGTGTTCTGGGCTCTCTAAACGCCACTGTCTTCTTCTCTTTCTTCTTTACCTGCACATTGGCATATGAAACTCAAAAAATAACCATACGTGCATTTCATGACATCAACCCTTGATGAAGACCAACTGCTTTGGTGGCCTAATGGTTAAAGCATCTGCCTCCAAATCGGGTGACCCGGATCAATCCTAGGCCGGGTCTTACAAAAGACTTTAAAATGGTACATAGAGCTGCCTCACTTGGTGCCCAGTTTTGGAGGTTAGGGCAAGGAAACAGGACTACATGTTTCATGTATCTATGTATGTATGCTTGGCGTTTAATGTCGCACTTAACAATTTTTTGGTCATATGACGATGAAGAGTCATTGGTCTTGTAGCAAGACGAGTCCATGCCGCCGAAGTGCTGGTGCCACTGACATATCATGCTAACGACACCAGACATGACACCTCACCCAGTCACATTATACTGATACTGTATGCTTGCTCTTACCTCTCACTGCGGAGCACTAAGTGAGGCAGCAACTAGTACAATTATTAAAGCCTTTGGTATGACTTTGCATTATTTATGAACAGCTGAAGTATACATTTATAAAGTCTTTATTATAGTGTCATGGATGTATGCCTTTTCTGGGCGAAAACTGCCACATATTTATTTCCTTTTCACTGTAAACCCATTCTCCATGGATGGTACCTACCTTTGACTTGGACTGGCAGGGATCAGGAATTTTTAAACCATCTTCTAACCACTCTGTAATGAGTTCCACCAGTTCAGACATTTTGCCCCAGTTACACATGGCCTCAAGGAGTACCCAGTAGTCATCAGATCCACACTCATCTGTCATGTCCTTCAGGCGAGACAAACAGCTGCGGCTGAGAAAGGACAGAAGAGATACTGGGTTGTCAAAGATTGCAGCTATTGACTTATAATAAACATAAAATTTCACTTTAAACATCAGCCATCACAAGAGGGCCATTCATCAAAGTGAAAAGGATGTGCTTGGAAAGGTCTCACCACATGTACAGAAACCAGTACACAATTTTAAAGCGAAAAACTTGAGGGCGTGTATCTTACAAAGCTCAAAAAAGGTATATTCTAAGCAAATAGACTTAAGGAAGTCTTAAAAACTGTACAATTTAAGTAAACAAACTTGTCAAGAGCACAAAAACTGCACAATGCAAGAAAATAGACTAGATAAATACTAAGCCTGTACATATGTAACTGCAATCAAGCATGTAGCTCATTCATTTTATGAAGGAGTGATGAATGCAAATAAGGGTGCAAAATGAACACATTGATAAACTTCATACCTTATCATAAAAACAAAGTGTTTTTGCATATAGCAAGAGCTACAAACTGTCATCCTGCTGGGCAAACTGGTAGTAATAGTACTGAGGTTTACCTTACCTGAAATGTGGGACCATGTCAGGGGGCATCAGACTGGCCAGCAGGACTAGAGCAGAGTAGGCGTGTCGATTCTGTAACAGATTTGACCCATTTATTGCAGTGTTGTTTAACACTACTCAAAACCTGTTCTTCTATTCAGTGCGGTTCATGTTATGGGTGCCCAGAGGAAAACACAAATCACTGTAGATTTATTGGCAAACTCTCCTGCCTGTGACAAACAATATGTTGGTGAGCTTGAAAGAATTTAAAGTGATCACCACTATCACCAAGGATACTGAGACAGATGACAGGAAGGGTATCTAGAAAATTCCCTGTCTGAGAAACTGAGACAAGACCAAGTCTCAATGTATGCATGTATGCATGCCTGGGTTTGTACACATATTTAAAATTTTTTTCTGTCATTTGATGACGAGGGGACATTAAGTCCCTGTATAGTATGTATATTGAGTATTCTTGAGGCAGAGCGAGTCCATCCTGTCAAAGTGCTAAAGACACCTTCCACAAAGACATTTCCGACTTAAGTCAAAATTTAAAACGTTGTCACAATGCTTAGTTTTTGGTAATGAAAATTGAAATTTTGACACATATATCTTATGATAACATAGATGAGCTTGTCAAAATTTTAATATATAGGGTTCAAAAATAAGCTGCAAATTCACATTTCAATGTTTGACTCAAGTCAAAGCTGGTCTTTGTGGAATCTGCCCCCGACATGACACTCTGCAAAGTCACTTACATATTATACCAAGTCACGCAGCCAACCAATTTCCTTGTTCTAACTTCAACAGGCCAGGGAAGGTAGCAAGTTTGGTACAACCCGACTCGGGGTTTGAACCCAGACCTCCCAACTTCAATGCGGGGGCTTTAACCATTGGACCACTGAAGCGGTTTTGTCTCACACAGGTTAATGATTAAACAGCAAGCTCTGTATAAACCCCTTTCCTGCTTTCCCTGCCATAAGTATCACACATCATGTTTGTAGTGACACAAGTGGAGGTATAAACTAAAGTGTGCACTGTGAGAAGTATAATGTGGAGTTGCTTCTTGTATCCAGGTATACTGCTTGGTTCTAATAAAGGTCTCCCTACATACACAATGGGAAGTATAATGTGTAGTTGCCCCTTGTATCCAGGTGCCCTGCTTGTTTCCAATAAAGGTCCCCCAACATTCACTGTGGGAAGTATAATGTGTAGTTGCCCCTTGTATTCAGGTACACTGCTTGGTTCTAATAAAGGTCCCCCAACATACACAATGGGAAGTATAATGTGGAGTTGCCCCTTGTATCCAATTACACTGCTTGGTTCTAATAAAGGTCCCCCAACATTCACTGTGGGAAGTATAATGTGGAGTTGCCCCTTGTATCCAGGTATACTGCTTGGTTCTAATAAAGGTCTCCCTATATACACAATGGGAAGTATAATGTGGAGTTGCCCCTTGTATCCAGGTACACTGCTTGGTTCTAATAAAGGTCCCCCAACATACACTGTGGGAAGTATAATGTGGAGTTGCCCCTTGTATCCAGGTATACTGCTTGGTTCTAATAAAGGTCTCCCTATATACACAATGGGAAGTATAATGTGGAGTTGCCCCTTGTATCCAGGTACACTGCTTGGTTCTAATAAAGGTCCCCCAACATACACTGTGGGAAGTATAATGTGGAGTTGCCCCTTGTATCCAGGTATACTGCTTGGTTCTAATAAAGGTCTCCCTATATACACAAGGGAAGTATAATGTGGAGTTGCCCCTTGTATCCAGGTACACTGCTTGGTTCTAATAAAGGTCTCCCTATATACACAATGGGAAGTATAATGTGGAGTTGCCCCTTGTATCCAGGTACACTGCTTGGTTCTAATAAAGGTCTCCCTATATACACAATGGGAAGTATAATGTGGAGTTGCCCCTTGTATCCAATTACACTGCTTGGTTCTAATAAAGGTCTCCCTATATACACAATGAGAAGTATAATGTGGAGTTGCCCCTTGTATCCAGGTACACTGCTTGGTTCTAATAAAGGTCCCCAACATACACAATGGGAAGTATAATGTGGAGTTGCCCCTTGTATCCAGGTACACTGCTTGGTTCTAATAAAGGTCTCCCTATATACACAATGGGAAGTATAATGTGGAGTTGCCCCTTGTATCCAATTACACTGCTTGGTTCTAATAAAGGTCTCCCTATATACACAATGGGAAGTATAATGTGGAGTTGCCCCTTGTATCCAGGTACACTGCTTGGTTCTAATAAAGGTCTCCCTACATACACTGTGGGAAGTATAATGTGGAGTTGCCCCTTGTATCCAGGTGCACTGCTTGTTTCCAATAAAGGTCCCCCAACATTCACTGTGGGAAGTATAATGTGGAGTTGCCCCTTGTATCCAATTACACTGCTTGGTTCTAATAAAGGTCTCCCTATATACACAATGGGAAGTATAATGTGGAGTTGCCCCTTGTATCCAGGTACACTGCTTGGTTCTAATAAAGGTCCCCCAACATACACTGTGGGAAGTATAATGTGGAGTTGCCCCTTGTATCCAGGTACACTGCTTGTTTCCAATAAAGGTCCCCTGACATTCACTGTGGGAAGTATAATGTGTAGTTGCCCCTTGTATTCAGGTACACTGCTTGGTTCTAATAAAGACCCCCCCCCCCAACATACACTGTGGGAGGTATGACGTGGAGTTGCCCCTTGTATCCAGGTACACTGCTTGTTTCCAATAAAGGTCCCCCAACATTCATTGTGGGAAGTATAATGTGTAGTTGTCCCTTGTATTCAGGTACACTGCTTGGTTCCAATAAAAGCCCCCGAACATACACTGTGGGAAGTATAATGTGGAGTTGCCCCTTGTATTCAGGTACACTGCTTGGTTCTAATAAAGGTCCCCCAACATACACAATGGGAGGTATGACGTGGAGTTGCCCCTTGTATTTAGGTACACTGCTTGGTTCTAATAAAGGTCTCCCTACATACACTGTGGGAAGTATAATGTGTAGTTGCCCCTTGTATCCAGGTGCACTGCTTGTTTCCAATAAAGGTCCCCCAACATTCACTGTGGGAAGTATAATGTGTAGTTGCCCCTTGTATTCAGGTACACTGCTTGGTTCTAATAAAGGTCCCCCAACATACACAATGGGAAGTATAATGTGGAGTTGCCCCTTGTATTTAGGTACACTGCTTGGTTCTAATAAAGGTCTCCCTACATACACTGTGGGAAGTATAATGTGTAGTTGCCCCTTGTATCCAGGTGCACTGCTTGTTTCCAATAAAGGTCCCCCAACATTCACTGTGGGAAGTATAATGTGTAGTTGCCCCTTGTATTCAGGTACACTGCTTGGTTCTAATAAAGGTCCCCCAACATACACAATGGGAAGTATAATGTGGAGTTGCCCCTTGTATCCAATTACACTGCTTGGTTCTAATAAAGGTCTCCCTACATACATTGTGGGAAGTATAATGTGGAGTTGCCCCTTGTATCCAGGTACACTGCTTGGTTCCAATAAAGGTCCCCCAACATTCACTGTGGGAAGTATAATGTGTAGTTGCCCCTTGTATTCAGGTACACTGCTTGGTTCTAACAAAGGTCCCCCAACATACACTGTGGGAAGTATAATGTGGAGTTGCCCCTTGTATCCAGGAACACTGCTTGTTTCCAATAAAGGTCCCCCAACATACACTGTGGGAAGTATAATGTGGAGTTGCCCCTTGTATCCAGGTACACTGCTTGGTTCTAATAAAGGTCTCCCTACATACACTGTGGGAAGTATAATGTGGAGTTGCCCCTTGTATCCAGGTGCACTGCTTGTTTCCAATAAAGGTCCCCCAACATTCACTGTGGGAAGTATAATGTGGAGTTGCCCCTTGTATTCAGGTACACTGCTTGGTTCTAATAAAGGTCCCCCAACATACACTGTGGGAAGTATAATGTGGAGTTGCCCCTTGTATCCAGGTACACTGCTTGGTTCTAATAAAGGTCTCCCTATATACACAATGGGAAGTATAATGTGGAGTTGCCCCTTGTATCCAGGTACACTGCTTGGTTCTAATAAAGGTCCCCCAACATACACTGTGGGGAGTATAATGTGTAGTTGCCCCGTGTATCCAGATACACTGCTTGGTTCTAATAAAGGTCACCCAACATACTGTTTTGCTTGTTTACAAGCATATACAGTAGGTCAGATTTGTGACGGATGGCAAAAGAGCAATACTTATGGTGTCCTCATCACTCAATGATTTCTCATTTCAGGATTTTGCAGCTGAGGATGAATTTGGAAATGCTTATGTTCCATTAATAAGTACTTCCTGATAATACAGATGTAATACCTGAAATGTTAATTACTGCTTTAGATCCATAGTCGTTCTGTGATGATAATGAAGAAGTCAAGGCATCACCAAGCAGGGCATTCAGAGAACATTGGTAGCTTGTCTGATTGAGCAGTTCGTAAAGCCCCATCATGTTCAAGTCATATGATACGTTCAAATCATGACCGCTAAACTAAAATGAAGTAGAATGACTGACACTTTCATACACAGATATTATTCTCTAATTAGACAGTACTACGATCTTGCTATTGAATCAAGAAGAAAGGCCAAAATTGTTATACTGTCACAACTACGACCGTTTATTAAGTGTATTCATGAGGATTGCAGAGCAATGACTTTGTATGTAAAGACACTGTGTTCGTGCATAAATTTACTGCTGAGGTCTTTGATATACAAATCGCAAACTGCCATGACTGCATTTGGCAATCCATATACTACGGGAAGCAATTAACTGCAACCTTGTGAATGAGTAAATGTTAAGCTCCGAGGTGAAAAAACTTCCTTGATCTTTGATAAGCAAATCGCTACAAACAACTGGCTACCTGGCTGGCCAAAAACTTCAAACCAAACTGGACATTGACACTACCATTGCCAACATCTGATTCACCCTCTGACCAACAACTCTCCTTACTTCACAAGCTTTTTGACCCTCTCTCTAAAAAAAACCTGACACAGACCCAGGCAAGTTGGTGTAAATCTTGTGCATCTTTTTATACTTTTATTACCTCAAATGTGTTCAGGAACTCTGGCATGGCAATGGCAAACCTTCTCCTCAAGCCTCGACGTAACTCTTCATTCTGGAAAGCATAGACATTCAAACTGTGTGTATGTATTATGACTTAGTTATAAACTAATGAACTCATTCTTGCGACATTTTTGCATATGTAATATATTTACCTGGTTCCATACCATTAGTTTTTGACTTAACAATTCCGGAGAAGCTTTGTCCTGTAACTTTGTCTCAGAACCAGAACACAACCAGCCATCAGTGAATGAGCAAAGAAATTTTAAACTCTCCAATGTACCACTTCTTTCATTTTGTCAAGTCGATTACTGAAGGAGTTTACCCACAGGAACTGCAGGCTCAAACAAGAGAGGGGTGACACTGAGCTGACCTTGTCAAGCTGGTGAGAGACACTACTCCAGAGTATGGCCATGGCTTCTAGCAGCCCCACCATCAGGTCTGTGTCATGCACAGTGAGCTCAGATTCTCCACCATCATTCTCCTACAACACATAAAGCACGCCATGATGGGTTAGCATAACACTCACAGTCTTTTAACCGTTTCTTGGTGACACAAATCACTGGCACACAGACAGCCTATGATTAGAATGCATAATTCATAAGTGTGACAGGTCTGAATAATAAGACCTGATAAGATAAATAATAAATCAGATTTCATACACGTCAAGTTTAATAGCAATATATTTATATATCTGAGTTTTCCCCTTATATAAGTATATGACGATGGACATTTGAGGGGAGTGGAGGGGGTACAGGAAACTAAAGTACCTTAGGTAAATCAATATTCTTTAGCTGAGTTACGGTGCTGAGAAATATTTCAGTGTGTGATGTACACTTTATATTGGTGGAAATCAAGTGCATTTCAAAGAATTTCCTATAAATACACACCCACTAGTATTTTTTATGGTATGGTGTGGTAAGAACATGAAGTATTTTTTTGGCTGCCTCGATATGACACACATATACAGTATAGTACCCATGTATTAATACGTCTGCCTGACCTTGTCATCATCCTCTCTCTCCTCATCGCTGACCTCTCTCTCCCCTCCACTCGTCTGGGAGTTAGACTCAGCAGCTCTCTGCTCTGAACGCACACAGCACAACACACATCGACACAACAGTGTTATGTACTTTACTGAAATCAGACAAGTACACTCAACACTTTATGCTTATGGACACATGCTTACATGATATTTCATTACTGATTTATTTATTTGACCGGAATTTCATGCCGTACTCAAGAATATTTCATGTATTTGAGGGTGACCATCATTATGGTGAAAGGAAAACAGGCTGAGCCCAGGGAAAACCCACGATCATCTGCAGGTTGCAGACAGACCTTCTCACGTATAGTCAGAGAAGAAGCCAGCATGAGTTGGAACTAACAGAGACCACACTGGTAAGAGGCTCCTGGATCATTGCACTGTGCTGGCATGCTAATTGCCTCTCATCCCCCCCCCCTCCCCCCCCCCCCCAACAAACCAATATATCATTAAGATTACTGTTAAAGAAGCTGATTAAACCCTTGATGATACAGTGTTTTCCTCAACTTGTTAGAGGCTAGAACAGGGTTGTGCTTGAAGAATCTATTCCCCAATTAATTTGACTAAAATTCTAAGACACATCAACAATACTGGTTAATAAGGTGAAGATATATATTTAATAATTAGATTAGGGTTGAATGTCGTACTCAACAATTTTTAACTTGTAAGACAGATGTCAACTTTATAGGTGGAAGAAAATCAGAATGTGTTGTGATGGAAACAATGCTTTAGCTGAAGAAGTCAGCAAGGGTACACTATAAATGACAGCTGAGTTTAATGGTCTACAGTGAATGAAATCACCAATGCACAGTTTTGGCTGAGAGAATACTACCACATGATATACATGAATGTGGTCTTCACACTTGCAGTAGGGAGGGAGTGATACATGTTCAATGACTAAGACATTTCTCAAATTATACAGTATGTGTCTTACCAACACACACACAAAGGCTATAAGAATGATCTCTCTTAGGAGTGAAGAGATTTTCTCCCTGAACTTTTAATGTGTCTTCAGAAAGACTCCTCACACCTAAATAAAAATAAGCCCGCACAGGTTGCTAGCTGCTCAACAAATGCGAAGTTCATTCAAAGAATGCTTAACAAGAGAAGTAGAAAGATGTGTATTTGTACAAGCACTAGGCACTAAGTGATGGCACACTTCTGTGTGACTACAGGCACGGTAGGTCACACCTAGAGCAGAGTCAACAAATACTCCCAACTCCTCTATACAGTCAATGTGTACAGAAGGATATGTATCAGGTGACAGCTATTAACTGCCGGATTCTTTACTTTTTGTTCCCAATATCCACTAAGAACACTCAAAACCCTCATACTTTTAAAAATTATTTCCACTTACACTGGTTTTATTCTGTTTTAAGAGTCAGTTTATTTCAGTTTAGTAGACACTGAAATGCAAAGGAAAAATGCAATAACACAAAAACTTAAATTGAGAGAGTTTTCATCACATAACATGCGCGGAATCCAAGGCATACAAAGACGTAAATGTAGTTATGGGTGGGCAGTTGTCATGGTGCTTGATAAACAGTTTGATTCACACATTGGTCGCAAAGTATCTGCAAATCCAATTTCACTTAACAATTTATTCTGTGCAGAGGAAGAGTTAAGACTGATCTTTTGCTCAAGGTGGACAAGCAACTTAACTGCTGACAAACTTAATACGAGCCCAGCATGGCTTCCACTCTTCCAAATTACATCTCTAATGACTTTGTGACTTGTTCGCTCTGTTTCTCTGCGTACAAGGACCCCAGGACTCTGCCGTGCTTGCACTCCTTCTGTCATTCCTGTTTACAGGACTACCTTAGCAAGAACACGAACAGCTCGGTTTTCGCGTGTCCAGTCTGTAAAACAAGGACCATGTCAGCATCCGAGGGTGCCACCAGGTTTAAAGCCAACCACTTCCTGTCCAGCCTGAAGGATACATTCCCCGATGTAAAGGATCTCACACCGTGGTGTGAGTTCTGTGCAGGTGAGGGTAGAGATAAATCGGGGACATCTCGGTGCCTGGACTGTCGCCAGTCTCTCTGTGACACTTGTGCCGCAGTGCACTGTCGCACCAAGCTTACCCAGAGCCACCTGGTACTCACCATGTACCAGCTTCAGAGCGGCAAGTACGATAGAGACATTCGGATACGTCAGCCAATCACCTGTGAGGTACACCCAGGGAAGAAGGTGAAGCTGTACTGTACGAAGTGTGAGCAGCTACTCTGTCTGACATGTAAGGCCACTGACCACGATGGGCACAAGTGTGTTGACCTGTTTGACATTGGCTCGCATGACCGTGAGTTTCTCCGAACACTTATGGAGCCCGTCAAAAACAAAGTGCCAATGTTTGAGAGGCAGCTAAGGGAAGTGGAAAGTAGCGAGACTGATGTGATGGTGAACAGAGAGCACCTGATGGAGGAGCTGCACGCCCGCCGCGACTTCCTCTGTAAGATGATTGAGGATCGCTGTAACACGCTTAAGGCCCAGATAGACGGAGTGTTTGTCAGCCATCAGAAACAGCTGGAGGGATACAAAGAGTCGCTGAGGCTAGACATCCAGTCCATGAAGACAGCTGCAGACTTCACAGACAAGCTGGTAACCCACGGCCGTGACGCAGAAATCGTCAGTATGAAGAGCCTGGTACACGACAGGCTGGTCTGGCTCAAATCACTGGAAACCTCGGCTGCACAATTCCAGGATGGCTTCAAGTTCCAGATGGGCTCCATTTCCAAGGAGGAGCTACAAAAAGTGTTTGGGAACTTGGTTAGAGGAGCCTTTCCACAGCCTCGATCGGTGACTCCTCTACCAACAATCTCTCCTAAGCCAGTGGCAGACAGAACGCCACGCTACGAACAACCCAGAGATAGAGGCATCTCACCAGTACGAGAGCCTGCTGAAAAGCCAGTAGAGTATGTTTATGCTGAGACAAAGCCAAGAGATACGGTGCCTATTCTAAAGTCTTCACATACTTACCCAGAAGATAGTATACCTGTCCACCCCCACCCCTTCTACACCCGCCCAATCAAGGTGAGGAGGGACACCCGCAGAACACCCCCTAATGTGAAGAAGGCCCCGATTGCCAGAGAGCATGTGCAGTCGGCAGAGACGCGTCTGCCGCCTGTCCATCAACAGCCGACTCGCGTTGCTAACGCCCACCTGTCAAAAGCCCAAATGATCAGGTCACTTCCAGTGAGGACTAGTCAGGACAGTAAGAAGAGCTGGCCCACAGACATAGCTGTCAACAGTATTGGGGAGCTCCTGGTCGTGGACAGCAACAACAAGAAAGTCAAAGTGTTCAGTAAAGAGACGTTCCTCAGGGCAGAGATAGGTCGCACAGGTAGACAGAAGCTGATAGACCCCTGGTCGGTAGCCGTTCTCAGCAACGACAACATCGTGGTCACAGACAGAGGAAGCCACAACGTCAAATTCTACAACCACAAGGGCAAGTTTCTGTACTCTTTTCAGGGCGGCTTAGCAGATCCGCACGGAGTTGCCGTCAACAGTAAGGATGAAATCATTGTGGCGGACTGGGAGAAACGGTTAGTGTATGTGTTTGATCCTAATGGCAACCTGCTGAACTCCATATCAGGGGTGGACGGATCTCCGTTATTCCACAGCCCTTACTACGTGAGTGTGACGCCAAGTGATGACATAATCGTCTCAGACTACATGGGTCACTGTATTAAGATCTTTGACCCCGAGGGAAGAGCCCTGTATCAGTATGGCACACGTGGTGCAGCTGAAGAACAACTCAAGTACCCTAACGGTGTCTGTGCTGACACATACGGGAACCTGATTTTGGTAGACAGGGGAAATAACCGCATTCACATGATATCTATGGAGGGTCAGTTCCGCTGTTTCTTGGCCACAGTACAAGATGGAGTTCGGGATCCAACAGCTGTCTGTGTGGATAGGGACGGTCATTTAGCTGTCACTGACGGCACAGGCATGATCAAAATGTATAGATACTTCCCACTCCAGTGAACAATGACCCACACAAAACCAATCAATGTGTGACATTTCAAATAACTTATTAGCATAATTTATTTAATATCAGTTAAGAGAAATGACATAAATCCATTTGTATGCTACTGATTTATATATTTATTTGATTGCTGTTTAAGTTTTATGCCATATTCAGGGTGTTCAAAAAAAGCATGTAGCAGGCTGCAGCTGTTTACTGCCATAACCACAGCCGCCTACACTGAATATTGTAACTATTTAAATCATTCGTAATTGTGACATAATTACTTTCAATTCAGCCGCCTACTTTTGAACCTCCTTCTGCAATTCTAAATTAAAACCCTGCATATTCAAGAATTTTATGTGCTTATCACCACTGGAATTTATTTTGTCATCATATGTAAATAACATGATATCTTATAGATTGTTATCAGAGACATCCCTTGACATGTTTATTTTGTTCTTGGAATCTAAACATATCAAATGTCTGGTTACAAGGCAACATGTGACAGTACGACATTGTAAAAGGACTACGCTTATTATTTTTACTGTTAAGTTTATTGTAGAAATTTCTCATTTAGGTTTAACACTGATTACTAAAATGTGAAAGAATGGAAAAGCCCCACACCTTTGCAATGCCTTTCATCTTGTTTGAGCACACATTTAGAGCAAAATATTAGTTAAGAAGAAATGAATTCCACTCAAGTTTGCGAGCATTTGTCCATTCTCCCATTTTTATTAAAATAAAACATAATTACACGTAACATTGCTTTGGCATTGATACTGTATGTACATGTATACATGCAATCCAGGGTACCTACAATGTACAGGTATATGAAAATGAAATCTTCAAGTAGTTTTCCACGAGTTTTCTGTCATTTTTAAGGCTAGTTTAAACATACCATGGTGCAAATTATACACTATATTTTAGGTCTGAATTACAGATGTTTTAATTTACATGCATGTATATTGAATAGTACGCTTGCTTTTGCAGGAAATATCTGCCCTTCACCTCTGTAATGTGACACATTCCTTGACCCGGCCTTGGCTCAGTAAAAAAATTATTGCCATATATCATTATACAGGGCTTCCTCTGGTTCAGTAGTTTTAGTATTTTTTTCAGCCAGTCACTTTAGCCACTCATCAGATTTTGTAGTAAATACTATTTTTCTTTAGCCATACTTCCTTAGCAGATAGGACACTTGTAGGTCTCCTTCTGCAATTCGTTTTATCTGCCTTGGTGTAGCTACTAGAATCAGTTTGGTCTCTTTCAACTATATCTGGAGTTTATCAAATGTTACATTTAGAACAGTTGCCCTCAAAATAATGGAACAATGCTTGGCAGCTTCCTTTTGTTTTTTGAAAAAAAAAATCAATCCTTTTTTCAACTTTTTTGTAGAATCCTAGTAAAATGTAATTTCCTCTATCAGAAAAATTTGTTACGAAATTAAATGGTAAATTCAGTTTATTTAAATGCAACATTATGATCGGTACATTGAAGTAAAACAGTGTGGCAGAAGAAAACCAGATGACGTACACACTTATGTAACGGCACATATTCTGAAACATTTAATTTACTTTGGATCCAAAAAAAATGTTTATTAAGTGGAAAAGTTTAAATTTTACATGGAAGGTAACTTCATTTACATGTGTAACTCTACCTTGATTTATTTCCCTTGATAATTTTTTATTTTTATTTTTACAATTGGCGATGAAAGGTATCCCCCAAAATGCCATGGCTCTCATTCGTTATTTAACAATAATGATTTCAAGCGTTATTTAATGTAAGTCAACTTGCAGCAATGCTGAACCCCCTTTGTAGATTTCTGACAAGTAATCGCCATACAACTGTGTTGTTTCGCTGAGATGAGGCCGTTTGAAATGAAACTAAGTAGTTTATTTTAATTAGAAAAATTGTGAAAATCTGCTAAACACCCCAGGAAACTCTCATGGTAGATTTTGTATAACGTTTGTATTTTTTCTTAAGTAAATAAATTTGTCGAGAAACACATTTGCATTTTTTCATTTTTTTTTTGCATTTTATCGCCATTTCAAAAAATTGTTCTAAATTTGCGACAATGGTGAGTGCGAGCAGAGGCCCTAATTATGGGAGAATTATGAGCAACCCCCTGATATACAGACTCGGCGGTCAGCAGACAATATTTAATTTTGGGACAAACTAAGATATTCAAAGAGTTTCCACGAGTATTTGTCTTTTTTAAGGACTTTCAAGTACTTGAAAATGAAATTGTATTTTTCAAGCGCTTTCAAGGAGTTTCAAGGACTGTGCGCACCCTGCAATCACTTGTTTAAAGGTGGAGAAAACATAAAAATGACATAAAGTTCAGATGAAAGAGTGCAAAAAGTTATTCCTAAATGTGGTCTTCGATATTTTTTCCAATTTTTCCTTAAGGAGAAAAAGACACTCGAAAATAATTTTTCTATGGTGGGTAATACCAAAAGGACCACCTTTTGGTATTTATAGCCTTTGTTTAATAATGTCATAAATGAGGATGTAAAAAAGGTTTAATAAATATTTATGCACTAGAATCTGTTCTTTTCAGCTAAAAATGTATTAAAGCTTAATTTGGATTATATTTATATTTTTAATATGTTCATAAACATTATCATAATTTAGGTTAAATGCATATGTTGCAATATAAACAAAAAATTTACATTCAAATAAATTTATTAGACAAATATCACATCCTTATTTAGAACATTATTATGCAACAACCATAAATGCCAAAAGTTGGTCCCAAATACCCACCATACAAAAATATTTTCAAATACCCTTTTCTCTTACAAAAAAAAATAAATCCAAAAAAAATTTAAAGATCATATTTGCAAATAAGTTTTGACGCTCATTCATCTTTCTGGCATCATTTTGATGTTTTCTTCTCCTTTAAGTGTCAACCCACTCCAACTGATGCATCATGTTCAGTTTTATGAAGGAAATTCTGCCAAGTACATGTGGATGATTCCTAATAAATTTTATGAAACTGTAAGATGTGTTGAAAACCATAACAGAAACAATGTTATAATGGGTTACTTTTCAGTTCTACTTAAGATGTGCTAACAAGTTTTAGGAAAAAAGAAAAACACATGTACACTACACTATAAACTCTTTTGATGTTGAAGAAAGTTTAACTTCATGAACAAAAAGATCTTACTAAGAGAGTACATTAATTCCATGACATTCAAAAACAA
The DNA here is from genome assembly GCF_032854445.1 of Liolophura sinensis. Taxonomy (NCBI): domain Eukaryota; kingdom Metazoa; phylum Mollusca; class Polyplacophora; order Chitonida; family Chitonidae; genus Liolophura; species Liolophura sinensis. The sequence continues at coordinate 78,136,971 of NC_088295.1, forward strand.
AAATGCCCATTCTTAGTGAGATCCTTTTGTTGATGAAGTTAAATTTTATTCTTCAGCATCAAAAGAGTGTACAGAACAAAAGTATCTTACTAAAAGTGTACATTTTTTTTTGGAATGTCATGGAATTACAATGTATACTGCTGTACTGTATGTTTAATAAAGCTGTGTATGTAAATCTTCACCCTCTAACACTTGTTTTCAGCACAATTTTGTGTATACAATTATGATGAAAATGATGCTAAAAACATGCACAATATTTCTCTACACCCACAGTTCTCTCGGAATGTTACAAAATATTGGTCGCACGGGTGGCTGGAAAGCTTGAAGAATTAGGGTATGATGGCTACTGTGGCTATATTAACCAATCAGAATCTTCCTCAAGAGGAAATTCCCCGACACCTTGAGAGGAAAATTCCAAGCATGTATGGCAAATGGCTACAATCTTTGCATTCTGGAAACCTGTATCTAAAACACCATGTTTAAGTTAGATGCTGCAGAGGCTCTCAAGATTCTTATTCAGATGTGCTGTTGCTATTGAGAGTTGACATAAATCTTACCTGTTTCCTCCAGACTCATGTGTAAATGAGCATAACGAAAGAAGTTACGCGCTGCACCAGGGTTACTGCGCAGCAAGGCTTTACAACGACTGAGCTGAACATCTGGTGTCTTGTCTAAAGTGACAAAGCTGTTAAAGATGAGGCGCATGATTCTGCGAGCCACAGGTGCGGTATCTATCTCCAGTCTGGCTAGCAGGTGCTCCATGGGAATGACAGACCAGAACTACAATGGCAATACATTACACTAAGGGACTGAATATTAGTTTATCCAACATATAAAACCTTCCTCCTATGAAAATAGAACATTACAAATCCATTTTCCAGAATTTAAAATAATCCATACCTATTAAATACATCTCCAAATGGGTCATCCCACTAAGAGTTAACAAAATTTCATAAACATTTACTCAGGAAACAGAAAAACAGGATTATAAATGATAGCACATGAAAAATGGTCACAATACAAAAATAAATTCACCAGTCCATTAACAGTAATAAATTTTCTGAATTTAATCAAAAGTAGTCAAAGTTAGTATCACGCAACTGAATCCAAAGACAGCTAATACTGTTTATTCAAATGATAAAATGAGTTGGAGTGAACAAAAATCTCACCTTTATTCCTCGAACACTTTTCACCTTGAGAAGAAGTTCAAGCATTGTCAAACGGACCTTTTCTGATGTATCGTGAATGAAGTCCTTAAGAGCTGGCAGGAGAGACTTCAACAAAGGGTGACATAAGTGGTTGTCCAGGAGCTCCAGTTGACCCTAAAATCCTCAACGTGAAAATATGATCATTTAGGATGGTCAGAATCATGTTTGTCATTGATCAGAAATGGTCCACCTAATATACTACTGAAAGCTGAGAGAATAATGCACACTTTCATACCCAACAAAACCCAACAAAACATCAAACTAATCTGAATACACCATCATAAATATGTTGATAGTGTATCCTGTGAAGCAAAATGTTATTTTTGATTGCTTTGGAGTCTCTTTCCACAATCCTTTCTAGCATTTCATGGCCTTTCTATTCCAAACGTGTCACACTTCAAGTGTCTCGCTGGAATGCTTACAAAGCACCAGAAATGACCCTCTACCCAGTCAAAGTGCTTAAGGTATTCCCTTCTGGAGAGAGCAATAAAGGTAGTACACAGGTTGCATATTTTAGTCTTGACTGCCATCTGGCTCAAGGATGCTTTAACCACTCACACCAAAGTTATTTAGAGTCGTATGATTTTTAAGAAGACAAACAGACCAAAAGGTAAGTTCTGTTGACAGCATTATAATGGTTAAAGACGAATGTCAATGAACAAAACATACTGCCATAAAAATAAACTTGATCCCATCCGACTTTTCAGTTTAATTTTTTTAGTTCTGCTAACCTTGATGACTGCCACACGGACATCAGCTGAGGAGACATCATAGATAACCTCCTGGTAAAGCTTAGTGATGAGAGCCTGGGTGACAGCTATGGGGATCACTTCCCAGTATACAGAGATGATGTGACAAACCCCCTGTACAGTCACTGTCCTCACCTCAACATACGGGTCGGATAGCAGGGTCTACAAGTATACCATAAGTATGAAGGTCTCCTACCATCAAACCTCTGAAGGATGTTTTTCATGTGCACATCTCACACAAGTTATGTCCCTTCGATCAAGTAAAAATCTCATAAACCTATCCCTAAATGAAGCACCCTTACCAAAAATGAAGTATCAACTTTTATGGAGATAAAATAAGTGGAAGGCAAGAAAAAGAAAATGGCAAGGAATGTGTTTTGAAACCACTAATGACTCTTATCAATTTACATAATCATTGGAAAATATATTAATTGTAATTCAGGATCGATGACTGCTGTTTTTCCGGTCAATTCACAATACTGTCAACTGATGTACTGGTGATAAGTGAGATAACATAAGTCAGACAACCACTGACATAATCCTTTTATTCTTTAAGTGAAATGATAACTGATAAACCTCCAAACTCATGATAAAAGGCAGTTATAACGAACTTCAAAGGTACAGTCCGTATCATGAACAGGTGACACGTACCTGGAGAAGATCAAACTGTTTCTGGAGCAACCGGTCTGTCTCTTCTACATTAGATTCAGGGTTCTCCAGGGGAAAGGCGTCCACCAGCAGAGCAGCAGAGTTGGCCCGTACTGCACCATTCGCCACCTGATCAAACCAAGAACCGCATGTGTCAATCGCAGCACAGAATAACTGGCAATCTCTCTATAACATGAAATCTGATGTATGTGAAACAGCAACACAGTTCTCAAGCAGACAGACATATGAAGTACTGTGGGGAGGAGAATCTCATTGAATTTACCTTGAGATCTGAACTATTTAAAAAAGCAAACACTACTGTCCTTGGTGTTAAAAATGTTTCACAATCAACAATGAGGTCAGAGCAATATAAAACAGCAACACTGCTTGTCATGTAGGCAAATATTGTGATGTACATGTCATACAACTTACCTTGAGGGATCGCCACAAAATGGGCTCATAGAGTCTCAATAACATTTCATCAACACCTCTCTGTTTCTTCTGCTTGTGGATGTATCCTAGCACCTGGAAATATTCATGAATCTGTTTCACATTCTGTTAAACATTCTGAAGAGGAGACTCCCCAACCACTATCCTTTTTGGCATGAAATCTGATTGAGCTGTTTTCAAAGGAAACAGGTTACGGCTTATTTGCACAAATTGCCTTGGAAATATATACCAATCCCTTTAACATGTGTATTCATAGCATTTATAAATTCCTTAAAGTGAAAGTTCAGTCCCAAGAGAAACCAAGTCTAAATACTAAAATGATTCGAAGCCCTAAGAAACAGAGGTTCATAAAGTTGTACCATGAATAACACTATTCAACCGGTATAAGTGAAGAGTCCTCAAAACTAAATTCTCATCAGCTATCCTGATGTGATGTGATGTTATTTCCCTATGTGATGATGAATCGGGCGGATATGACGTCAAGTAAAGCAGCTATGCTGGAATGATGTTTCCGCATTATCCTCCTACACTAACAATTAAGGTTTTAACTGAATGCAATTTTTTTTACAATTTAGGAAAACAATTCAGACTATCTTGATCCTTATCATTAAACCCTGCTTTTAACACATACAGGTCTTGACACTGGAGTAGCTCATCAAGCTATGAAAGCTTTGACTTTACTGCCCTTCATTACCTTTCTTAGCACAAATGCCATTGAGCGTGAGGACTGCCTTTTTGCATGGACAGCATGATGCATCAAATCTTGAATACAGGAAACTTCTATTTTCTGAAAAACAACAAAATGGACACTTTAACATAAATATTAAGAACATCAGTTGAAAACTGTATGACAAACCAACGCATTCAAAAGGTGCATGTCATCTCAGGATTTACAACAATATTTAATGCATTTAATTAAATATTTTGTCAAATGAAGCCCCTTTAAGTGACTAGGATATATAACATCTGATACTAGCACCTGACTATGTTTACATCCACTCCAGTATCTAACAACAAACAAAGCAGATGTGTACCCACATGAAACCAGTTTAGTACCTGTAAACACTGGCCTGATGCAACTCTCCATGCACGGAAGTACACCTCCCCATAGTGCTCCAGAAAAGACCTGCCAGCAAGTAGCAGAAAGATGAAAGTTTACTGGGAAACTAACATAAAAAAACATGTTCCAAACAAACCTCAAAACAGATTTCAAAAAATCAACAGAACCCTCAGAATTGGAAAAAATGGGCATGTTAGTCATGGTCAAAATTTATGGTCATTTAGGGCAAACGTAATTAGCCTCCAAATGTAAACAATATTTTATAGGTTCTTCCTTTTTGGAGGTTTCATCTTCATCAAAGTCCAGCAAGGTGGATGTACACAAATCATTAACATTCTCCTATTCATCAGTAAGCTGAGACGCACTCAGGCTGTTCCTTCAAGGTCTACTATCTGTGACAAAATTTCAAAACCTTAATAGTCTTGGGTAAACCATTTTACATCAAGTTCATATTTCCAAATCTCACATATTTACCGTGGTGAAAATACCTACTCACCTGGGAGCTACTGGTAGCTGGTTTTTAATGGTGTTATGTATGAACTCAATCATGTTTTGTCCAAGACTAAAGAGAAAACTTAAAAACCTTCGCCCCTGAAAACACATTATTAGTAGATGATTATTACAATTGAAACCAGTTTTCATCACAGAAGGATATGAAAATGCTATCAGAAGAAGTGTCACTCTACTCTGTTTCCATTCAAGGTCATTTATCTGTGTTGGAAACACAGTAACATTTGGTTTATTAATCTGATCTGAGCTTGCTGTTATACTCAACAAATTTCACTTGATAAATATCTGATTTGGGGGGGGGGGGGGGCGGGGCAAAATGGGCATCAAGGGGAGACAGCTACTGTACTTAACAAGGTGCCCACCAAAAGACTTACTGCAACCTCATTTGTCACGGGTAAAAATTTTAAAAAAAGTGTACAAGAGGGTGGCGGTTAAATAGTCTTTATAACCGTTAAAAAATGTTAAAATTCTGATTGAGGTTTTGAGGCCTTTTTTTTTACTTTATGAAGTTCCTTTTAATAAAATTCAAAACTGTTACACTTGTGGCTTATAAGAGTAAGATCAGATGATAACACTTCCCAAGAGTGAACATGTCATAAGCAGTATTAAGATTGAGAGCACAAACCTCATCGCTTTTCAGGTATGACACATGCATATAGCAGTGGAGCAAAAGTCCTCGGACATGCTCAGACGCCTGGCTACATACATCTATCAGCTTGACAGCTTCTCTCATTGCCCATACTCTCTTCAGATCAGTCACCTGTGGAGTCACAAAAGAGTTAATAGGGGAAAGAGTTAATAAAACTGGGGAAAACATTTCTTTACTTATTTGAACGGTCTTAGATGCCCTGGTTTATAAGAATTTTTCAGAAGAAACTGGAGAGCTTGGAGTAAACCACCACCCTTTGCCAGCTGCCTCCTGACTTTAAAGTGCAGTCGAAATAAGGAGGCAGATTCGAACATGTGACCCCATGGGTCAAGGGCCTGACAGTTGCCGCTGCGTTATCTACGTCCTTTGACTGGCCGTGTCAGCGGTGGGCCCCTTACAGGAAGAACAAATGTGTGGAAATACATGCAGTCCTGGGAAATGACAAACCACTATGTAGTAAGCATTCATAACATGTAGTACAAAATAGGCATTTCTGCATATTTTTTCTTGCTAGAGACAATTAGAAATGTTCAGCAGGTTAAAACTTTTAAAGGATTGATACCTGTTGTATAGAATACTTACAGGAGATTTGTTTTGCAAACTACGTTCCAGTAAGTAGGTGAATGTATTTATTCCAAGTTCTTCTCTTCCATTCAGCTCCCGGGTCCACCATAACTCAAACAATTTGGCCATGGAGTTCTTCAGCTTATCAGCAGTGTCAGGAAGGGAAAGCATCACACCTGAAGTCAGAACAATCATGCCCAGAGACATATACCAGGCCTTGTATTGTATACAAACAGAAGTCTTCTCACCACACAATGAAAGCTAAAGTATAGCAGGCATAAAGCAATAAGACAGTTGGGTCCATGTGCTTTGACGCAATAGTGCATACAAATGAATAATAACCACTTTCATAGATACATTTTTATTTTACTGATAACAGTAAAGTCCTCCTCAAATTTATGCATGAACCACAACCAAAAAATTTATAACAACACATGTTTTATCCAGGATCACTACATATGTCAGTGAGAACGTGTCTCAGTGTCCGTAAGATGAAATTAACAAGGGAGGAATAAGAAAAAAGTGAAAACGCTACACTCTGATTTCAAAATTTGGCCAACTCTGTGGATCACTATGCAGCAGAAATTAAAAAAGTTCATAAAACTAACATGATGAAAACAATTTAATGAAATAATAACAAGTTTGCAAAAATTGAAATACTGCATAATTTAATAATACTTACCATGTATAATAACTGCAGTGTCATAGAAGGAGTCTGGCACGTGCGGAGAATCAGACGTCAGAGCAGCTGTAGCCAAGGTGACTACACTCTGTAACACGTCCAGCATCTGTTTGTTCTTCTGAAAAAACATACAACCAAATTCCATGAAGTTAAGTGCATGTACAAGTATCAGGGAAACCCAAGAGCCCAACAGCATCAGCTAACTTTCTTAATAGACTCACTGTGTTGTGGGGATTGACCAGTGACCAAGTGAGGAAACTTAAAAGTGGAGGCTAATCCAGTTTAATATCATGTCTATGACAGCAACTTTGGTAAGTGAACACAACCAGCAGTTCTGTTAACTTCAGATTATTTTTTTTTTTGTCATTCATCATTCGGACAATGAATATTCTGTTATGCTCAACACCGGGGAATAAGCACAGTCCTACTGTCATTATACATGTACTTTGTGATGTGCCTCCATGTCTGGTGTCTTCCACCACATAACATCATTGTTTAGATGCATTTTATTCACTGCACAAAACACAAAGAAAAACATGTAAACATATCCTTCACTGTAATGTTAGTTCTATTAATGTTACATCTGCATTGGCACGAGCCCGTCTCACCTGCACACTCTCCTCATTATCAGGGTTGTCATCATCATCAAGGTTGAGCAATGTGGAAGTACACACCCCATGAACCTTCTCCCATACATCAGCAAACTGAGAGGCACCCAGACTGTTCAATGCTTCTTCAAGATCTACTATCTTTGTGTGGTTCTGCTGTAAATAAAGTTTGATTCAAATGCTCGTCGCCATGATGCATACAAGTTCTTTAGGGCAGCTGTTGTAAACAAATAGACTGCATGTTTTTCTAATATTTCTTGGCGTTGTCCACTTTATTCAAGCTTCGTTCTTATGGACAACCAACAATATTATACAGTCAGAGCATTGGCCTTCAAAATAAAGATCAAGAAAACTACATAACATTAACAGGAACAAATGTGAGAAGTATTTTATATGACAACTACTCATGTTATCAGGTAAACAAATGAACCAAACTTAGCTGATGTTCTCAAATATACAAAATTCAACAGCACATATTTAAGTCAGCCAGGCTTTTTTTCTACAAGTGTGCTACACCTGCCCTCTGAAGTTTTGCCGGTGCAACGTTAATAGATCATAGGCAGTGGTAATTGCCACCCTACCATATTTTTTGGGGTGAGAAATGCACCTTTGCAAGCGTGCCCCTTTTGAATGTTAGCTTGGGGTTAGTTGTATCGTTAGCGTTTTTACTGCTGTAAGAATATCTTTTCTATGTCCACTGTTTTACTCTTCAGAGATTTGGTTGTACATATAACTATAACTGTATTTTACAAAGAATGAACTTCTCCAGAATACATGTATGTAGTAGACATGTCACAAGCTTACACTGTGTTCAATGAACCAAACAGCACTTTGTCTTTAGGCATATATATACCATATATACCATCTAACACCAAGCCACTCAACATTCTTAATTTACCACCTAACAGTACTTACATATTTCACCATGAATGCTATAAACAAGTCTGCATCTTGCTTCTCTGTTGTATCCAGGAGTTCTTCCCTTAAAGTCATTTTCCTTCTGTGCTAGAAAATGAAGAGAATAACCAGACATTAACCAGCTAAATACATGTACATGTACTTATTCACACAACATACAGTACTCAGGGCATAATCTTCACACACTCTGTACATCCACTATTAAAGAAAATATTCTAATTATTTATTTGATTGGTGTTTTGTACTCAAGTACTCAAAAATATTTCACTTATACCAGGGTGGCCAGCATTATGATGGCAGTGCCCAGGGGTAAAACAAAATATAACTCTCGACCAACTGTATCATTTGTATGCCTCAATATATAAAAAACAACACATAATTAAATAGAACTTTTTGACACCCCAGTCCTTGCCAGGACCAATCCGAGAATGCTCTGACGTTAGGTTTGGCAAAATTTTGTCTGACCACATTGGCCCCAAACCAACGCAGAATGCACTCCATTCAAAAATCTCCGGCAGTTACCTGCCCTTGTCAAATATACAGAGACTTGTCAGTACAGCAGTTTGCTTTCAGTATCACCCAAACAGCCTAAGAAATAACCGATAGACGCTGTGCTTTGTGATCAGCTGACAAACAAAAAGATAAGGAACATAAGTGTCTAATTTTAGTCCGTGGAGACGTATTTAATATTTGATTTTCTTCTCAAATGCCGTGACAACCTGCCACAGCAATTGCATCAGGTTTTTAAATGGAGCACGCTCTGATGTTGGATTGGGGCCATCTTTGGCCAAACAAAATCTTTGGTATACCTAACGTCAGAGCAATCTTGGACTATGCCAGGCCTTGGAGGAAGTTCAAACATGGTGGACGTTAGTTCGACTCATTTGATTCAAAAGTTTAAATGGCTGGATTACTGTTAAAAGCTGTTTTACTGCTGATAGCTGTGGCATAACTGCAGTTTGGTCGACACAGTGAATCAGGCCATAGCAAATCTAAATAGGTTCGAACTGTTATTTTAGTGAAAATGTCCTTGAGAAAATCTATGTAACGGGCACTATTGGTTCCAGATGACTCTCAAATCTTGTCTTCACACCTGTCCAATCTATCATTCCGGTCTTAAGACTGGCCCAGTTTGTCTGACGGTCAATGGTGTATCATAATTTGCCTGTCAAAAGTCATATGAACTCAAACTATTGCCTGGATGCTACCCAGGTTGGACATTCCATACAATCTGTGCAAGCCTATCACTAAATCGGAAGTTTTATAAAATGTTACGGAGATCTTGGAGCCACACAAACTTGCCGATCTGGAGTCCTTCAAAGTTCACCGACACTGTCTGACTATGCAACATTCAATTTCAATGTATCACTTTGTTTTGACAGACACGCCACCGTGCGTGATGCATGCTGGCTTTTTGATGGGTAAAATTTCCCGTACTAGCAGATCAAAGGTGATTTATGAACACCGAAAAACAATTTACTCTCTCATTTTCTTTTAGATGTATATTAGGCTTACAGTCTTTACACTTTTCCTCACCAAAGGCAAATCAGTCCGAGAGGTTGAAAGTGGCGCCAGGAAATGTTCTCGCATAACCTCGCGAGAGTTGAACTAGACTCGTTGGTAACTATCCTCTACAAGAAATTCAACAGCTGGTCTGTCGTGATACAATGTCTACATCATACTGTTTTGTATTAGTTTTCCCCCTGATATTTTGAAAGTAATACAACGCCAAATGACAGTGTTATCTAGAATTAATAAAATATTGAAAAATTTGAATCAGTTTAGGTAATGCCAAAAACATTAGACACTGCCAGACCAAGGCGGAAGTAATTGACCCAAGCTTCTAAGCTAGGGTAACTTGAGTTGCAGCATCGTCAAGATCGAATAGGGGATGACAGGCAGGCGTGGCTTTCCCCGTTTTGAAGTGTTCAGGTCGTGAAAGGTAACTAACTAAGATAATTTTGTTCTAGTCAATACGCTGTTTTCTGTAGCATTTGTTTTTGACAAGAGTGTCACACAAGTGTTGTTTCTTAATCGGTTTCTATGGATCATGCCACTGATGGAGGTGATACAAAAATATTCTCAGACGGATATCGCACGCACAGGTGTGTTTAGGCCGAGCTCAAGTGTTCACTGAAGTTGACATGTTCACAACAGATACATGTACTACTATGATAGTGTAAGGGACTTTAGCAGTCGAAGTTTAAAAACAATTTATTGTACACAAGAATATTTGGTCTTTTGGTCCAGTATGAGTGATTTAAAAAGAACAGTGCTTTATTGTGATACATAGTACAGTACTTAGACGGTTAATTTATTTATTGAACATGCTGAGCACAGCTTCAGTAAAATGTTGATTTTGGCTATATTTGACGATCTGATAGTTAACAGCCACATTAATGTTTAATCAGGCAACTTCCTGTATCCGAACCAGGTTTGATTTTTCTGACAGGTGTGTTGCACAGAGGACCAATATTAAAATTGATTTAAAATCACATTTCGACAATCTGCCCAGGTAATTTGTGATAATTTGTATCTTTGTTCTTTGCATACATGTACTGTGATTTTGTCCCACCTATGAAGGAGAATGGGAGTGGCTTCTCCGCCACTTATTTGTGCTATGTCATCTCTCCAGCTGATTACTGGTGTGCCAAAATGCGAATCAGCTGTGGAGACAAGTTTCTGTAAACTGTTGATTATCGGGCATGTTAATAAGGAGAGCAAGAGGATAATTCAAAAGTATCTTTAACATTTAGCTGATGCGTTTTTTGTGAGCACCAGTATTTGGTGGGAACAGACAGGATGCAGATATACTCCTCAAACTCTATTCCTTCCAAAACCAGTTCGTTGGAATAGCTGATGCAAGGTAAAACTGTTGTAAGCAACTAACCGAGATACAAGTTTTTAAAAAATGTTAAGAAGTCACAGGGGCAGGTTGTACAGTGGAGATGTGATTTTGAGTCAATTTTCATTGAGATTCTTTTCACTGCACCTCTGTCCGATATAGCCGAATGGGCTTGTAAGTTGCTTCATTAGTCCGTTGAGGTTAGCCGTCAAGAATACTTTGGAAAATTTGTGCAGGTCTGGAAAATTTGTGGTGACTGGAAAATCAAGTCTTAAGAGTTATAGGCCTTGAATATACTCTTTCAATAATGCTGCAATCAGGAACATTTTATTTACAAAGTGTGGTATCCCGCATAAGAACAATGCAGTTCTGTGAGTTGTGTTTCCAAATAGCTAATTCAGATATTTTTTTCATATGAAACAATGAACAGTGAATTGAGGTAAGCACAGATTGTTTAACCCATGGGCTCTGAGAAGGGAGAGTAATTAATGTGATGTAAAAGTAATCTTGCTTGTGTTTTGTAACAGCATACACCTCTTCATTACAAGCACTGATTACTTAATTCATTATACTGTAATTCTTCAATCTTTTTGCATGTTTTCAAGTTGTTTATTCAATCATATTATGAGGGCATTATCCTGTGTAGACTACTGAGGGTTGGCTACTGAGGATGAATGTCCTTCTCGAATGGCAGGGCCTAGATTTCGAAATTCCGTCACACAAGTTCAGGGTGCCTTAATCAAAATAAGCTGTTGAAAGTGCTTACGGGAAGACATTTCAGGTTGTCTTTCTCAGTTGTTTCCCTACTCCGCATGGGGTGTTGGCCTGTGAGTCACACACTAGAAAGCTCTTCAGTTTCTAAGCATAGTCAATGGGTGACCAATGGCACTCCATTTTCTTCTACATGCAAAAAACTAGCCACCGTTATATAATCTAGAAGTATTATACATGGGGGAAAGTGAAGTAAATGAATCAATTCAGTGTAGTTTAGTTACATTTATCTCTCAAAATTTTCCACTAAATTGTTCTTCCATGTCTTTAAACACTACAGGTTTTCAAACATTTCAGTGAAGAAAGCTGTACAATTTCGAAATCTGGTAGAACTAACACTAGGAGTCTAAGATGGTTACATGTATGTATCAATGTAAGGAAATTATTGTATTACACATGTACACTGATCTACCTTCCAATTACAATCCAGTGATGCAGTATGTCTGTTCAAAATATGTAGGCCTATGTCGGGTGCTGTCTGTGGCCAACGACCCTCTTATTACATACCGGTACTTCACTTATAATACAATTTGCACCATACATGTACATGAATATTTTCGTGCTACATATATGTTGTGACAGATAATTATCAGAAATTGTTGAAAATAGTCTTCAAGATTTGTGTTAATTAAACTGAGAGACACAGACATTTGTCGGGTCAGGAGCAGGTCAGAATGTCATGTCATGTGAGTCCTAACATTCCCATGTGTCCAAAAAATTATCAGAACATTCCAGTATGTAAAAACATCCCCACACACGGCAAACAAATTCTTTAATTGGCTTTCTATATAAATTTATTGATCTTTTTCACAGGTTATGAAATTGCCTTTACATATACAGGCTAGCCTCGCTCTAAGACACTTCAACATAGTGAGAAATTGGATGTAAAGCAACACAAATCTTGTCCCCCATAATTATGTGTGTACACACATACTTTCATATGAAAAGACATAAATTTGGATAAACTACAGCTGAAACTGCATATGTATACATAATTGTTTGCCATTATTGGTTTCATTTCTCACTGTTTTCATGTGAACTGTGGGTTAATTGGTGCATGTGGGCCTACATAAATGTATGCTATTTAAATGACATAGTTTAATACTACACTACTTATAGTTAATATTACATTACTGCCTCTGTCATCATTTGTTTTCCTTACTATACAATGTAACATGTGAAAGAAATTCATGAGTACGTGTTGAACAACAATCAAATAAATGAATAAATAAAATGTCAGCGGAATAAATGAACAGAAGTAAACCAAGATATTATTGCCAAGGTCCTTGAATTCTGTGGAAATCAATAGATCGTTCATGGGAACATTAATGATAAGAAATATGCATACATTTACCCAAAATGCATTAAATTATGGATTTAATATACATATAACATTTGTACTACAGAGTTCCTGCAGGCAGTATTATCCAGTGCACTTCTTTGTACATTATCTTGTGGGGGGGCCTCCGTGGCTCAATTGGTTAGCGTGCTAGCGCAGGGTAATGACCCAGGAGTCTCTCACCAATGCGGTCGCTGTGAGTTCAAGTCCAGCTCATGCTGGCTTTCTCTCCAGTCGTATGTGGGAAGGTTTTCCAGCAACCTGAGGATCGTCATGGGTTTCCGCCAGTCACTGCAAGGTTTCCTCCCACCATAATGCTGGCCGTCGTCGTATAAGTGAAATATTATTGAGTACGACCTTAAACACCAATTAAAAAAAAAAAAAAAAAAAATTATCTTGTGTAGGCAGATTGCAGAATTGATTTACTTGCTAGAAAGTTTATGTGTTCTATTAGTGTTTATAGTTAGTGCACCATTTATTAGCTGATATTTACCCATACACAACATTGTGGATTAGGTAGATTGTTCTGTGATACAGTTGATTCCTAATTGATTGAGAAGTTTATATCTTTTATAAAGAACACTGGTGTGACTGCATGCAGATGTTTTAAACACACAAATATGGTTATGAAAAGATGAATTGCTGAACATTCGGAACAACAAACTGAACAAATAGATATGCGAGAGACATGAGTAAATGAATATGGGTTTATTGTGTGAACATGTATGTATGGTATAAACATAAGATTTCACAATATTGATGAACTTATATAATATAAACTGTTGAGTGTAGACAGTCCTGCATTGGCATATTTTTTAACAGTCTAGTTTATATGGAATAAATTATAAAGGTGTCATTTAACAGTCTAGTTTATATGGAGTGAATTATAAAGGTGTATCACGTAGAGCTTTGACTGCTGCTTGTGTTTATTTGGTCACCCAGGTGAGAACAATAGCTGTAATGGTTATTGATGTTCACGCTTCGGCAGTTTAGTGTAGTTCAATGCAGTGCAGTGCTGTGAGCTTGTAAACTTTGATATGTCAGTGTGGAGTAAGTTGGTGGAGAGAGGTCAGGGGGTCTTATTCAGTACCAGTATTCAAGCTCCTGTGTGTTACATGTGGAACCTTGTTGGCTGCTAGTAATATGAGGTAAGTGCGTGTATGCTTCCTTTGAAAATTACGAGTTAGGGAAATATGAAAGTATAATAAGTGTCCATTAGGATCATTCCTCGGGTATTTCAGTGATACTATGTGTAGTCAGTGGAAACAGCATAATTTCCACACACAGGAGACTGGAGTGTAAACATGGAGTCTTTAAACCACTTGTCCAGGTAGTTACGGCGTGGAGTGTTTTTATGTTATCTTGATTTGCGCATTTCTGTGTTTGGGTGTGTCAATATGTTTGTGTGTTCCTCTTAAGTATAATCTTGGGAGCAAGATATTTTAAAAACTAATTAAGTATGACTGCTCAAAGTCTGTACACACTTTCTTACTACTGTTGTCATGAACATGTGTGTTTTTTTCCTTTTTTTTTTTTTTTTTACAAATTTGAACTTTAGTGCTCTGAGCAGATCTGAAAGTTCTACCTGTACAGAGTATAATTCTGACATGTCACATAATAACAAAGAAATGGAGGGAGGCCTTTTTGCGTAGAAACGGGACATCAAATCATTTTAAAGAGCTCACTGCAGACTGATGCAATTTTTTATATGGTTCCAGTGTTCAGTCTTTTTTCTTAATTTTTAAAAATTTTACAGCACCTATCAGTCCATTGTAATGTTGTCCAGTAATATGTTAAACATGGAAGGGACTCCACATTAAACTTGTTTAAGATGTTTTGCCATAAATTAACCATGGAATATATTCTGTGCGTGACAAAGAATTTCATTTTTTGCACTTTGTGATATTAGCTACATTTGTTTGTTGAAACAATATGCATCTTACTGTATGCTTCTGTCATATATACACAGTATATATCTCGTATTGGGAAGGTCTGACAACAAGCTGCGGATGATCATGGGTTTCCCCTGGGCTCTGCCCGAGTATGGCGTAAAACACCAAGCAAATAAATAAATCACTAATATCACATACGTTTAGTACAGTATGAGCTGTGATTTGTGTGTGAGCTGTGATTTGTGTGTGAACTGTGATTTGTGTGTAAAGTGTGATTTGTGTGTGAGCTGTGATCTGTGTGTTAGCTGTGATTTGTGTATGAACTATGATTTGTGTGTTAGCTTAGTGATGAGCCAGTCTGTGATAAACATGTACATGTTTGTACAAGTATGTACAAGTTAGCATTCATGTATGTGTCAGCTGTGTGATGGTCTCGTCTGTGATAAAGATATTTGTATGCATGTATGTATAAGTTTTGATGTAAAGATTCCCTGGTTCCCATATCTTCTGCTGCTGTTGTATGGCTCATTGGCTTCATTAGAACACAGAAACAGAGTAGCCCTGCATATGGATTGACCATCACAACTGCCTGTGCTGGGTTGTGCTGTGCTGTGCTGGTGAGCTGTAGAGACTGGTGCCAGATCTCAGCACTGGACAGACCAGCTAACCCCAGCTTGAGGTGTTCACAAGTCAGCAGTCATAATCTCCTCACATGGCTAATCTGCTGGGAATGAATAAGGTTTTGTGCCCAGTGTTGGTGCTGACCTGATTGACTGGTATCCTTCGGTGCTACATGGATAAGCTGGCTATGAATATGACTGGCTCAGAGTTGAACACAATCGTGTGGTAGATAGTATACTTCAGGTAGAGGAAGTGTGCAGATGAATAAATCCCTTGTGCAATCATGCATGCATGCATACATAATAATATGGGCCCCCAAAACAGCGGTGTAAAGGTGTAGACTAGAAAAAACTGAAATCGGAATGAAATAAAGCTACCAGTTTTGATACATATATTTTCTGCCTGAGTGGTCATGTACAAGGACAGGATGTGTTGTACCTCAGCACAGGATGTGTTGTACCTCAGCACAGGATGTGTTGTATCTCAGCACACGACCTCAGCACAGGATGTGTTGTACCTCAGCACACGACCTCAGCACAGGATGTGTTGTACCTCAGCACAGGATGTGTTGTACTGCAACACAGCATGTGTTGTACCTCAGCACAGCATGTATTGTACCTCAGCACAGGATGTGTTGTACCTCAGCATGACCTCAGCACAGGATGTGTTGTTACTCAGCACAGGACCTCATCACAGGATGTGTTGTACCTCAGCACAGCATGTGTTGTACCTCATCACAGGATGTGTTGTAACTCAGCACAGGATGTGTTGTATCTCAGCACTGGACCTCATCACAGGATGTGTTGTACCTCAGCACAGCATGTGTTGTGCCTCAGCACAGTATGTGTGTACATGTACATGGTATAAATTTATAGGATCCAGCAGTGGAAAACTTTTTGTAACAGTTTTAATATATCACTTTGCCTTCTTGTGGTATTTTCATCTAGAATCATCTCTACAGAAACATTATAAGATAATTGATTTATGAAATTTTGTCAGTCTAGCAATCATTTCTTATGTGATTAATTAGGTGTTCAGCGTTTTCATTAAATGATCTTCATGAAGTGAAAATTTGTTAATTACTGAAGTATTGTTAATGACTTGAAAGGATTTGAACAGTTGTTTCTCATCTGGAGATATCCTTTTTGTGCTTTTGTCATTTTGAACATGGCTGGGAGGTGTGGATTATGTGCAGTAGTTCAGATACGTGTACTTATCTTCCAATTCCTGGTGCACACAAGGTGATGGCTCAGTCCTAGCCTGGGACAGAGAGTCTTGGAGATTCTGTTGTCGTCGCTATTTTCAGGGCCTTGGGTTCTTGGTAGAAATAAGTTATTGACATCTCTTATGACCATCTAAGCAGTCGAGTATGAAGAGATTTGCCTTCCCCCAGTGTGGCTTAATGATCCACATACAGTTTGAACTTACTCTGTGGGTGAAAATCTGTGCTTCACATGTGAGAAAGTTACTCACCAAAGATTGATGGTTTAACATGACCAATTCCAGTTTCCATCACCAAATTGAAAGGTTCTTGAGTAGGCTGTATAAAACTTAATAAAATTAATAAACAAATAACCTGTTTTGGAATTGAAACACCCTTCTGTTAATAGATAATTCTGCAACCTGCAATTTTTTTAGACTTACCAGTATATGAAATTATGTAATTGGCTACTTTTTGGTATGTAGATAATATGTTAGTAGTATTCAGCTATATTTAAATCTTCATTTTTGGTGTAGTCGGCAGAATTGTGGCCTGATGAAAAATTCCATTTTGCAACATTTCATTTTGTTTTAAGACAGTACATGTTGTGAATAGATATGCGTTAACATTTTTTTAGTTTAGTTGTGTTTTTGTGTGTTATCCTTTTTTACCCTTAATTTTGCATCAAAATTGAAATACTTTTTGCAGAGGTGTAGGTGCTAAACATTAGCTTTGCCATACATGTATTTTCATCAGAATATATACCAAGTTTAATGAATAGGCCATTGAACTTCAGCATTAGTAAACACAGTGTGCAGCCCAGTCCTATATGCATGGCTAGTAGACCGTGTCCACAGAATTCACTACTTAACAATGTGAAACACAGCTTGCCACTATCTGCATGGGTTAAAATAACAGGTTGTTCGCCTGTCTCGAACAGGTTATTTTTCTGTGAAAGATGAAAACAAGTTTCCTGTCAAATGCGACAGGTGCATTTTGGAATAATATTTGGTGAAATGTATGAAATATTTTATGGGGACCAAACATTTTTTCTCTGCTGTGTTGTATTTGTTTGAGAGTAGCATGATGTTTGGTCATCTGAAACAGATATATTAACAGAAGTGAACAGATTGAGAAAATTTGCACATGCCCCCCAAAAAAAGAAATTAAAGTACCTATCACATGAAAGACGTAGGACAAAAAG